>NC_066841.1:8193423-8800923 GCF_001640805.2 Lates calcarifer | reverse complement strand
ATGTTATTGTTATTATTCAGTATGAAAGATCACATGCATGGAAATTTTGCATAAATATCTCTCAACAGACTAATATTCTGCCATAAACAGCACTTTATTTCTGCGGGGCCCTGAGACTGGAGAAGCTGTTGAGTTGCAGCTCTGCTCTTGTCTGCTGGATTTATGCAGCACTAAGCAGAAACAGTAACTACTGCTTATGTTATTAGAATGAAGTTGCTTGAGGTGTGTGAGCGAGTGTGTGTGTGAGGGGGAAATACACACATTGGAGTAAATAGTTTGCTCCACAGCATCAAGTATTGCCTTGTGTAAAAACTACAATCATGAATTCACACAGACCGACACAAACAACAACATGCACCTAAACTATGACTTGTGTATTGAACAGAGGTATACGCACAAATACAACACTGTCTGTTCTCTCAGACAAGCATGCTTTTTCTGAATGTGCTGGTTGCAATTGTTGCTTGACACACTGAGCTGACTTTCATCCATCTGGTGCCACTGAACTATCATTGTGCCTCTTTAGCAGACTGCTGGATGTGATTTTTTGTAGTGTGTCCAGCACTGCTGGCGCTAGTCATGCCTCATCAGTGGCTGATTGAGCATGTTGAATCAGTGGCAGAGGCAGTTAGTTGCATACTGTATACGTTAGACAGACCTAGAAGGGGTAAAATACCTCAGATCCCAGCAGCTGTAGGCTTTTTCACTGGACTTGGCAGTTGTTTGAAGTCACTGTGAGATAGAAGTACTGTAGAAAGTGATTCAATTTGTTTCTAATTTAGCCTAAAGCAAAGAAGAAAGAAATACAGTAACAGTCAAAGCCTTTTTTAAAAAGCCCTAACTCGCCCTTTAAGTCCAGGTTTCCATGACGAGAGTGAGATGTGCGCTGAGGCCATCCTTTTACCGTTTGCATCACTCAGTTTCAGGGCTAAGAACTGCTCTTCAGTCCATCAACTGTAAAGTTCAAAGAACTGTAATATCTCTGTGCCAACTTCAGCTCCTGCTGGTGCCAAGATTATAGCCTGTCACACACAGACTAGTGGTATTATTTGCACAGCAGAGGGTAGAGCATGGCATGGCAGAGGGGAGGAGCAGGAAGTGCAGTAGCAAACTGACAAAATGTGATTATAGGCAATTATTTTGAGATGATTTGAAAGTGAAAGCTTGACACCCTTTTTAGTTTTTTTGTTATATTTTTATCTACAATTCAAAATTAGACAATTCAAAATGGGAAGAGGCAGGAAACTAAGGCGTTTAGATTGTTTGCACCTGACACCACACCACTGTTTCTTGTACACTGACATGATGAGAGCCTTTACCTCAGCACTGATGTTACTTACCCTCATTAGTAGCTTCAGCACTACATCCATGTTCTTCTGCATTTCTGGACAAAATATTAGAACTTAATACCTCCTGCGTGGACTCGAACACAGGTGACAGTTACAATAGATCTCATATTGATTGTGCATGCTAATGTAATGGGGATGCCATAAACAGCTGTACAATAACAGTTTAGTTTCAGCAGGGGACACCTACTTTGAAAATGTTTGAACTTCTTGATGGTAGCGTTTAGCAAATTTGTCAGTTTGTCAGCATTTGAATATTGTAGCAGGAGCACCACCTAATTTTCCCTGCTTGAATATTCTATGTTACTTGTAGTGGTTTAATCTCAAAACCCAAAATAACATTTTTTTAATAGTGCAGGTGATGATGGTCCATTTTTACTAAAATCTGACAACTTTATGGTACCACAGCATTCCCATATATTCCCAACATGGATTGGAACGATATGAAAAGCTTAAAAAACACATCGTCTAAAAATACAATATAAAGTGGAGGACAAAAAACGTATAAAGTTACAATGGTGCCTCTTACATCAGTATGCAATTTGAACCGCAAGAACGACTAAGCAAGGTCATTCAGATGGATGAGAGACATTTAGTGAGCTGTATAATTAAATGAAGACCCCCGGGTCACTGTTAAGTTTTTTTCAAATGTCCTCATAGTGCTATATTCATACTAGCCTAGAGCCATTTTTATGATATATTGGTCACAGAGGGGAACTAATTACAGAAACGTTGCCCAAGCAATGCTAGGACACATGAGAGAGATAAAAATGATTCCTGGTTCCATTCATGGAGCCCCTATCTTTTCTTCTCCCACAACCACAAAACTCCCCACTTGCTCTCCCTCCCTCTCTCTCTCCCGACAGCCTTTGGGATTTCCCTGGCGCCTGATTCAGGGTCAGAGTTGGAGATCAGCTAAGTTGGTCATTGCCTTTCAATGTGGGAATGAGGCTGGAGAGCTTTACCTGAGGGCTAGCTGTGTGTCGCCATTATTCTTGGAGGGGGGTGCAGGGACGCAAAGAAACAGTGGCAGAGGAGAATTTGTGCGTGTAGTGAAATTTTATGCAGGAACAAGGTGAGCCAAGAGCTAAGAGCCCGAGAGGGAGAATCAAGTCAGGGTCAGTGCAGCCACACAAGATAATATTGTGACAAGGTTTAAGAGGGACTTTGTAAGCTTATCTTAAAAGTGTGTACTTCAAGTACATTCGTGTGGAAGAGGATTTTTGAGGTTTATATTTCTGCTTGCCAGGAATTTATCCTTTTTTATCACATGAAGGTGGAATGAAAAGCCTGCCATCATGGAGACAGGGGAGACATGATGTTACTCAGATACGGGGATAACGGCACATTATCTCTAGGAAGACATTCATGGTCTTGCACTTAGTCATTCACATGACAAATGCTACAAATAGCTGTGTAACCAATGATAAGAGAGAGCTACAGAGAGAAGTTTAAACCCTGCATACTTTCTTTTGTCACTGCAGGCTGGAAAGTTACATCCTGTGACTACTTTTTGTCAAAAAAAGCAGCTGGGCATAGTGACTTCCTTGCATCTTTTCATCACAGTGAGGCTGCCAGGAAAGTACGAAAGTACTGTGAACAGATTGATGAACCGTTGACGTATTTCCATTCCATGTTGCCATTTTACATTACAGTTTGTGTCCAAACATAACCTAACATGCTAATCAGTGAGCGTTAGAGGCACTGGATCGTAGAGAAAACCAGGCTTCACCTCAACACAGGTCATTGTGTTCTTTAAATTATCAGACTGGAGCTGTGTTACCAAAGACGGTTTGTGAGCTTGAAAGCAAACTCCTGGCATAGAAACTGAATTCACTGTCACTGAACTTTTAAACAAAAGCCCATGTTTTTGGACTGCCTGGCTTGTGTCATCTCCTTGGAGAACCATATGTGTGTTTCCACTGTGACTTCATATATGGCTCCAAACATGTGTGTGTGTGTGTGTGTGAGTGTGAAATCCCTCTTTGATGGCTACAGTTGTAATAGAGCTCATCCCATTGTGCTCAGGGCATGTTATTGTCTCTTGTGTATGACTTGAATCCACCACTTACTGTGTTCTTCTCCCCCATTGAACTGAAAGCCTGTCAACAGCCATTATTCCTAGCAAGACCTCTGCTGTGATCCCTGCCATGTTCCATCAAAGCGTGGCAATTTATTCCAAAGCCCACTGTCTGAGCATGTTAGCTAGTACTAAAATTATTGCATGTGAGTGTTTGTGTGTGCTTGTGTGTGCGCGCCCACTGCTGTTCTTCTTCTGCCCCTAACCCAGTTGTCATTCCTGTGGACGAATACCAGCAAAAGGAGCTGAGCAGACAAGTTTGCCTTTCTCTAGTACTATTTCACAATGGACTTACGTGTTTGCTTGTGTATGTGTGTGTATGTGTGTGTGTGTGTGTGTGTGTGTGTGTGTGTGTGTGTGGTTAAATAATTAACGCTGTTCGTCGCCTTACTGCAACACATCCCTCACACACTGATCTGATTAAGGGAGCCCCAGGAGATACGCACTGCCTGCCCACCCTGCACAATGACTAATGCTACATGTAAATGTCTGTGTGTGTATGTGTGTGTGTGTGTGTGAACTGGAGGATGGTAAAGACACTGTCTGTGTGTGTGTGTACAGAAGAGTAATGACTTTTCCTGTGTCATTGGTTGTGTGCATTATGGTGTTTGGAAGCTTGTCTTGTTTGTTTTTTTGCAATGGTAATAAGTGACATCTCATACATGGTTAACATTATTCTGCCATGTGGCTGGAGTGTGGTTTATCCCTGTATTGTGTGTGTGTTTTGTGTGTGCTATATACTCTATGCACACCTATTAGAGAGGGGTCAGAGGTTAAGGAGTAGGACCAATTTTCTACAAAAACAGCTCAATACCTCCACAAGAAATATTGCTCATAATAAGGACAAACAGGTTTACAGTGTAGATTATGTTGTTTACTAGCATAATATATTTTGTTTTGCTAAAAAAAAGAAAAAAACACCACACACTGAAAATTGACTATTCATTGTGTGTAATATTATTATGATAAATGAAAAAATACCCTGAGTGTATTTAATCCAAATTGTTATTATTTTTGTTGTGTCATTTTAATCAAGGTAGTGGTCCATTGCATTTGATTGTCTGTCAATAGTGTTATATTCCTTTTACACTTGTCACCGTTGCAGCCAAGGTCAAAATTTACTTTTTATCCAGTATTTAGCCACATTTAACAGTAAACTTTTTTGATCTTGGTCCTTTTTGATTATATATTTTAACTAGACAAAGGATTTTAGTCCTCAGACGTCTGGATTGTAAGTTACCAGAGAGACAAACTGAGTAAACATTAGCGGCAGCGTGAATCTGCCAAAGAGCATCAATTTATTTTTTATTTTTTTAATAACCTGGTTCATTTCTTTTGGAGAACAGGAGATCTCTGTGAATATCAGATTCAGAATGAGAATACTTTATTGATCCCTTGCAGGAAATTGTTGTATTGCAGTGTTCTATTACACATATACAAATAGAAAATGTAAAAAAAGAAAGAAATAAAAAACAATAATAATAATAATAATATAACACCCATCTTCAAAGTCTAAAAAATAGACAAACATACCCCATCAGTAATAAACAATATGTGCATAGTTAATATTTACATGCCATTTAGAAAGTATTACAAATGGATTATGTACAGGATAGTGAATTATTATACCTGGGTAGAGAAGAAACTGTTTAGAGAGCAATCGCTTGACAGATTGATTCTCAGAGGGAGGAGCTGAAAAGGTTGATGGCCATGGGCAGGAATGATTTCCTGTGGCGCTCCGTCGTGCATTGTGGGGTAATGATAACTGTGGTAATAACCTCCTGAATGATTGATACCTAACCAAGAGAAGCTGACTGCAGTGACAACAACTCTTATGATCCCATGTTGCTTCACAACATCACCAAACTCTGTTCTTTTGTTAGTTTTGATTGAGAGACCTCAAGAAGCAGAAAATTACATATTGTACTTTCAAAAGTAGCAGTTGTTGCTGTTCTTTTTTTTCTTTTTTTGGTTTTTTCTTTTTTTTTAAACATGACATTGGCATATTATAATCTCACAAAGCCTTGCTAACAAACATTTGCCTTTTAACAAATCCAGCACACACAGAGCATCATAAGTATTAATCTGAAGTTATGTTACCAAAATTCAGCTCTATTTCAGTCTCCAGCAATTATAGAAAAAATGGCTGGCTGTTTAGAAACTAAATGTTCCAGCTGTTTTACTGCTACTGGGAAGGTGATGCACAGTGGGTTTTTCAAAGCTTTTTCACTGAAAATAACTACCTGCTGCTGTGGGGAGCATCGCTGAGAGGACCAATTATAAATATTTAATAAAGCTCTAACTCAAACAGTAAGTAAAAACTTGATTAGAGGCCTGTAGTGCATTACATCAATAACTCTCAGCTTCATCTAAATGAAGTATTCAGATTTCAGAATTCAAACTCCTCAATTTGCTGTTCTCTTTTCCTGACACCAGAAATGTCCCAAAGCCACCACATTTCCCTCTTTAGTTTAATTCAAAGCCTTTAAGGCCAAGACACTCTGTTCTTGTTGTTCCTCTATATTGATTTGGTTGGTGGACTGTGTGGCCTGCAGATTGGATTAGAGTCCAGCTGTGTTACAGCTTTAGGGGAGAGAGGCTGCCTTGTCCTTGTACACGGGGCAGATGGCTACTATAGCGACTGTCTGATCCATTCTAACTGTATAGAGCATCTCTGGAGAAGCATATCACGATGAAAGCTAATGCGGTTTAGACAACAAAGGAACTCAACATGGTTTAGAGATTTTTAGGGTGAGAAGGTCAGAGCTGTCAGTCATCTGGTGAATAGTAGACACTCTGTCTTACAGTGAAGTGCCTGTGAGTGGGCTGATGGATGTTGCTGGAGAGCTATGTTTACATGAGGTCATGGAAACTGCAACAAAGTCAATGTAAATTGTGTAGTGGATAAACAGGAAACAATAAGACTGTACATTTACATTAACCCCAGAGTGCTCTGTATTTCCTGCAATGACTTTGGCAGCCTGGCGTCTTTCCTCAGTATTTCTATTTTAGAGTGTGTCCATGTCACACTTGAGTTAGATCTTGACAATGCAGGCCTATACTGCTGTGTATGTGGTGCTGATAATGGCTTGCACCATTGAGTCATAGCTTAGCAACAAGCCCGCTGGCTTATTTTTGGTTTCAGGCAATTATCCACAATGCACTGTGATTGTGTGGCCCTGTGACACTTCCAGATTGCGGATGTAATGAAGGGAAAAGGTCTGTATCCGTATCTGTCAAGTATCTGCAGGGTTCCCCCCCAAATATATAAGAATGTTACTTAACCTGGAAACTGAGTGACAACTTTTTTATTTTATTTTTTTCAAATCATTGTGTGGTGACAACAGTGCAAAGATACAAGACACAATATACTGTACTTTTACAACAGTCAGACACACAAGGTATCAAGACAAGACAAGCAATGTTGGGTCATAGGATAAGGGAAACCTCTTACTATCAAAATATTGTCAGCATGCAGAAAATTCAGTTTTTTCCTCTAATATTTGCTTTAATCTTATACTCATATCATCACTATGATACAGTTCAAATTTTACTGTAATATGATTTCTTATAACATATATATTTATATTAAAATGGAGGTCATATGAAGTCAAATGAGAAGCATGAAATACATTAACCATAAAATCAGGCTGAAAATCCTGCTTGCACTTCCACACTACTGCGTTCTCTCTCTACTTCCTGCACAGTCCAGCACTTAACAATGTACTCTAGTGTGATGCTACATTATGGTTAAGTGTGAACACAAGTACCACACCCAACTCTCACTTTGGCAGACCACCTGACCATACACTGTCAACATACACGGTCAGCGCAGTGCTTCTCTTCCGTACAGGATTTCAGATGGTGCTTCTGTGTAACTAGCGGTGTTCTGTATTAGCGAGCAGGAAAGAGTTCCATGAATTGGTGATGGACACACACCTTCACTTTCCTACTTTACTTGCAAGAGTATAATGAATATTTAAAGCCTCTAGGCTCTAGGCATCTTACAGTAATCCAGCTGCTGTAGAGACTGAAAAGAGGTAATTAAAGGAAAGCATGGATCTAATAAACTGAGAATGAGGTCAGTTCCGTCTCAAGTCAATCACACCACCGCAAATGTTCTTATGATGTTCTGCGACATTCGGCCCCAGTCCTTTACCTGCATGTGAGATGTAAAACCACTGTCTGACAAAGATTTACCACTGTAACAAATATTAACTACCTGAATAGTTTTGCATATACATTACGAGTGATAAGAGGGCAATGGCTCTGGGTTTTTTGTTCACACAAAAGGACAGCATGCTGGATCACAGATACATTACACTACCTGGAATAAATTACATATAAATGCAAATGAAACACACCATTTTTTGCTAAGTACGTAATCAACAGAAAGGAAGAGAACCAGATAGATATATACTGTAGATAACAGTAAATGTAGTGCTACACTGTGATTCTGCAAAGCTTGATGAAAATAAGCACTCAGGGTCACCATCTCAATTTGTCTTAGTTGTGACCTCTGATTTAAGGTCAGAGTTCACAGGTCACCCACAGCTGTCCACTTGGATGTTTCCAGCTGATTAATGCAATTAAGGTCGGGATCTTTCTCTACATCTATTTTACACTGCATCTCACATTATTCTGCGTCTGTCCTCCTCTCTGTTGAATCACAGCAGGCCTCCTATCGTGTGAGATTTTTTTCCCCTCTTCTTCATCTGATATCCCCTTGGTCTAGACTTTTAAATGATCCCTGTTTCATCAGGAGATGAATCTGATTAAGGAAGCAATACTTTGAAAATGCTGTTTCATTGTGACTTTGAAAACCCTCTCAGGAGTGTCCTCAAACATTCACTGACTTGATATATCAATACATTGATCACATATTGGCTGCGTTCCTGACAGTTGATGCATCAGGTACAGACGCATAACCACTAACCTGAAGGATTTCTCTCCAGTACCTGATTCTCAGTCAATGTCTTGGTATGCATTGTTCCTCTGTATGCAGTTCAGTATTATATATGAAAACAGAGGTACATATAATGAACCATAAATCACAGCCTCAGCTGTGACACCAAACAGACTCGGGCATGAACAAAAGCCTCAGAGATTAAGCATTTGAACCACATGAAAATTACCTCTCTTTCTCTTAAGCTTTATTTATCTTTTTAGTCACCCAATCACCCTGTTTTTTCCTTCATCACCACCCCATCTTTAGCTCCTTTCTCTCATCCACTCATTTCCATGTACCTCTATCTGTTTATGTTTCACCTCTCCTCATCTGTCTCACACTGCCTTCTCCATCCCCTCCATCATTTTGTCTCTTCGTGTCATATCCATTCATCAAGTCCCTTGCTATCCCTATTGCCTAGTTCATCTTGACATCCTTTTCTCGGGCTCGCTCCGTGTCAATTCTCTGCTCGCTCCGTCTTTGTTTCTGCTCGCTCACCCCCTCACTCCATTCATTTACCTCATGGATGTCATTCATGCATCTCATTTTTATTGCTGTTCTGCTGTTGAACGCTGATTTACCCCTCTCCCTCGTACTTCTTTTTCCAACGTGTTACAGTCTGAGGTCCTGTCTACTGTATATTATGAGCAGTATTTGTAGGGTGATTCTATTATGTGTCTCCTAACTGCTGGATAATTCAATAAGCACCACTGAGATGACACACAGTTATAATCTACTTAATGAAGCCACTGTACTGATGAATTGTGTGCTTTCTCCTCCTTAATTTCTATTTTCATTCATTCCCTACCATCCCCTATTCTTTTCCACTCTTTCTCTCTCTCTCTATGTCCCTCTCCTGCCTTCCTCTCCCCCTCCTCTTGCTCATTGCAGGGTGTTGATGGAGAGCCATTCGAATGACAGCCGGGACAGTGGTCATCACTGGTGGAATTCTAGCTACAGTTATATTACTCCTTATCATCGCAGTACTGTGCTACTGTAGGCTGCAGGTGAGGCCACAGCTGGAATCAGCCTCTGTAACTTTAATTGTTCTTTCTCATAGAGTCTTCAGAGCTGTAGGTAAGGGACATCCTTGAGTGCAGCAGTTTGTTTTTCAGTTTGTGACTCACAGTCACAAGTGATGACACGATCTTTCTTTCAACCAAATGTTTACTTCTGGGTAGAGCTGCACTCTGTGTCTTTGCCTCTGCCACGGTCTGCCAAAGCTGCTCTATCCACTAAATCTGTTATCTTTCTAGTAATTTTTTTTTTTTTTCACTCTGCATCTGTATTCAGAATCACATCCAAATTCAGTGATAGACAGTCATGCTGATTAGGTATTAGTGGTTTTTGGAAGACTTGTAAAGTCTGTTAAAGAGCATTGAGGCTTTGCACAATAATGAGTTTTGAGTCAGTCTCCTAACCATGGAGTTATGCCCATTTAAAGCAATTATAATGCTAAGGCACCACCAAAGGATGAAATGTTGGTTAATAAGGACCATTCATCCAAATTTGGCAGAACAAATGGCTACATGGTGATGCTATCCATATCCATAATTTATATCTAATTGAAGTCTAACCAACATTTCGCTTTAATCTGTTAAGTAATTTCTAATAATTTATAAGCTCCCAAAAAACAAACAAGCAAACAAACATACAGAACCAAAATCCGTGCCTCCTCGGCATAGGTGACACTTGGTCAGATGATCATAATTGGAACATCAGGTGATTCATCTATTCTACTCCTGGTAGAACAGAAAAGAATAGACAATACCCAAAATTGCTACAGTGGTGTGAGGCATAAAAACCATATCTACACTCAGAAAAATAAGTTCCAATACTTTTTGTTTCTCACCAGTAAGCAAAAACTGAACATGTGTTAGCACTTGGCTTTCATCAGCAGTTCTGCCTCAGAGTGTCTCCAGCCTGAACCCAGTCTTCTCTACAATTTCTTAAAGTTTAGCTAATCCTCTCTTTGATCCTTATCTCGCATTAGCCGTGTTACATACTTAAGTTTCATTTCCTACTGAGAAAACCACGTGGTGGTAAATTTTAATAAGCCATCTCACTGTCCATCTTCCGAATATTCAGAAAACTGATCTTGACCAGGTGCTCTGTACTGTGTCAGAATAAAATGAAAAGAGAATTAGGTGAAAAGAACTGCTTTGTGTTTTTATGCTTGACAAACTCCAGTTAGATTAAAGCATCACACTAATAACACCACCAGGGAGTATTACTGCAGTTTGTGGATTGCTGTCCCATCATGTGGGTTTGCTTCTATTTTACATTATATACTGCATGTTACACTCAACTAATTTCCTGAGCTATGTTGACAGCAATGGAGCATTAACAATCTTTTGGGCGTACAGAATGAGCAGCAGTTTGACTGACAACTGAACCTACATTACATTTTCATACATTCTGAATGAAATACATTTTTGTGTATTTGCTTTCAGGTGGAGAATTAGATGAGTAGATTATCATCTCTCTTATATCTGGCAATTCTGGTCTCAACAACCAGCAACCAGGAATTGCATCAGTTTCCGTCTAGGGACATGAAAAATACATCTTTTTCCTTGAGGGAGCGTAATAATAATTTCATCAAAGAAGACCAAATTTCTGCTCAAACTCACAGTTTAAAAATCTCCTTAGAGTATTTTTTAAAAGCTTTCCTCCAAATAGTCAGTCTTATCTCAAAGGAAAGATAACATTGTTTTAATCAATGGGTCATAATGCTGTTATTATGGCATTACTCTTGTCGTCATCTCAAAAACACTTTCTGATGTTACTGTAAACAAGATTCTCACTCTTCTTTTTTTATTATGCTTTTTCTTATGGACATGGCGTTTCTGCAATTCACTCTCCAAATCTGTTTATATCAGATGGGAAAAGGGGAGGGGCAGGTGAATGCTGCAGACTCCAGTGTTGATTCTCAGTGGGATGAGCAGTACTAGAAATCTTTGCAAGGAGTCATTTTAATGTCAAAATGGCTTAATGGTTTTAAAAATAGAAGATTATGACATAGTCATGGTCACGCTGATATTATGTGATGTAATGTATACCCTAATATGTATGAAATGGCTTAAAAATCTGTCTGTGAGTATACTGCAAAACTAACATCTGTCACAGAACAATTTTAGAAGTTATGAACACAGCCTGAGACGTTTAAAAATTTGATTGTTATTTTTAAAGTGACTGTAAAAGGCACTGGTTAGGCCAGGTGTGTGGGTATCTCAGTATAAGTGAGGAAATGAATCAGGGGCAAATTGTAAAGCACTTTGTATAAAAGTGCTATATAAATGCAATCCGTGAACTGGAAACTAAGGTGACATTGATGGAGAGGAAATTATATGATCCCTTCCACTTAGAGCTGATTGTACCTCTTAGGATTCTTATTTTTCACAGTAAAATAAGATGTGATCCACAAATTATGGCTTCATATAAGTTGGCAGGATGCCAGGAAGTTGAATGCTTCATTTTGTGGACCAGAAATAGCAACCACAAATTCTCCACTGAAAAGTCTGTATGAATCCTTATGAATTGTAATTGTTGAGGATTTACAGCTTAACTGAGGTGACACATTTGAAGATGTTAGGCTGGACAACATCTTGGGGAAATGGGCAGAAGTGGAGTTAGATTGTTAGAGACATTATCTCTGTAAACTGTTGAGTGAATAATTTATTTTATATGAAATATTATTTGTCATTTTCTTCTTCTAGACATGCAGAAAACCTTGCTAAGCTTAATATTGGCTGGATAGTGCCTGTAAACTAATTTGCGAAAGTATTTATTTTGCTGTGTTACTGCAGGCATTTCAGTGTAACAAATGTTATTCCCTTTCTTCTATCTATCTGTCTGTTTTTATTGTTTGTTTTAAACCCCCGTCATGCCTCTTTTTAACCTTCCACCCTCATTCTCTTTCCCTCTGTCTCCCTCTCTTTTACATTTTACATCACTTGGTATTTTTTCTCCCTTCATCCCTTCTTCATCCCTCATCTCTGCTCCCCATCATCTTTCTCCCTCTCTTGCCATTAGTATTATTGCTGTAAGAAGGAAGAGTCCGAGTCGGAGGAGGAGGAGCCAGACTTTGCCGTCACGTCCCGTCTCCCACCAGTCCACTCCAACCACAACATTGTGGCGGCGACGGCCGCCGCCTCCTCCATCCCAAATGGCCCCGCCCTTTTCTCCACCCCTCCGCTGGCTCGGAAACTGACGCGTTCACAGACCTTCTGTCCATCTTGTACGCATTATGAGCTGCCTTTCTACCTCCAGCCCCCTCAGCCGCCACAGATCCACCACCAGCCAGATGGGTTGAGGAACGGAGGTGACCGGATCAGCTACCGCAGTGTCCAGCAGCAGGATCTGGACCTGCCAGTGCCTGTGAACATTTCAAACTATCGCAAACCAAACCTCGCCCGGTCGGTCACCATGAGGGACATGTTCACACGCAGCTGTAGCATCAGCACTGATGTTTAGCTGGGCGTGGTTTGAACTTGGTGTAAGTTGATGTTTGAATGGATTAGAAAGGCCTAGGCTGGACTGGGCTTAAATCAGACTTTGTTTTTGTCCTTTTGACCAGTGTGATCCAGTCTTATATTGTTTGATGTAGTCTGGTCTCATTCTCCTGGTCACCTCTTGCAGAATGGCTCTCAGATGGCTCTCAGGACAGCATTTTCACAGGCACTATGCTCAGGTCTTGGGCCAATACAGAATTAAAAGTATTTAAGAAATGTTAAATTATCAATAACATGAACTTGTTTTAAATATTTCTCCTTTTTTAACAACAAGAATGGAATTTGTTTTAAGATTTGATAAAAATTTGTGTAGCCCTACGTCCCCAAGACTCTTCCAACCATGGCCTGAAAGACAGACAGATTCCCGCCATGTCAAAATGACATAATCGGCAGGGATTTTCTCTCTGCCATAGCTGCTACAAACAAAATATGATTAGGAGAAGTCCAGTGTTTCCCTCTCATATGATGGGATGATCTGTCTGTTCCTCCATCCACAGATTATAGAGATTATAAAATATCACTCACCACTAGTGGAAAGACTAAGGACAAAGGGGGATGTCATGTTTTAGCTGCCACCCACTGATGTTTTAGATAGACTTAACTTAGGCCATAATATTTTAAGACATAAAGGGCTCACAGAAGATGTAAAAAAATCCCTGCTTGTTTTCCACATCTTTTCATAGAGGTCTCTGGTTCTCTGAGCGTCTGCTGACAACACAAAGTGTCTATACTTAAGCTGAGAAGGACCTCTGTGGTCTTGCAGGCAAAATGGACTAGGTGCCAAAGTAGGCTGGGTTCTCGCATTTTTGTGCATATGTGAGAGCGTGCTTGCATGCGTGCGTGTGTGTGCGTGTGTGAGTGTATGACTTGATCAATTGTTATACTAGAATTCTTACTTCATACAATTAAACACAATCTGTTACCCCTATGTATACTGAACCCAGTAATGGGTTGCAATAACATTTTAAACATTTATTGTAAAGGGTGAGTTGTAAGGTAAAGTTTCCAAGTGCCACTTTACCCTAAATTGATGTTAATGCAAAGAATGACCCAAACAGCTAATATGATCTAAGTGGGTTTGCAATCGTGTTGTAAATGTGTATTTTACTGATTGATGCTATAACACTGGCTCAAGCTGTAAATGGCAGTCAGAGGTAAAAAGTTTTTACAGCAACACTTTTAACTTTATGACGTGATCTTCGTTATAGCTCTTCACTGAAGTTTCAGTTTGTGAACTCTTCACTGCATTCCTTGTGTTGTCTCTGATTTGTTGATACAGTATATGGATTCATGGGCTCGAAGATTAATTCACCTTTAAAGACACATCTATAAATATTTAACAGGCCATAGCATACACTGCAGTCTCTCTCTTCTCTTGACTCATTGGACTGAGGAATATTTGCTCTTGCTCTGAGGTACTCAGAGAGTTCCTTCTTGTTTTTATCTTCTGCGCTTGGCTGACCAGCTCTGGCTGGAGCGCACATATTCTGACTGGAAGAGCAGCGGCTGAGTTTTATGGACACGGGACTCACATTTAATGAATGAAATTATTTACTGGTGGCTGTGTGAGGGGTTTGTAGCTGATTGGATTGTCCTTCTTGGATCCTACTCCCCAACCCTCCAACCAACCCCTCAAAATGGATGGCAAACGCTGTTGTGCCCCCCTCTCGCTCTCGCTCTCTCTCTCTCTTTTTCTGTTGATTTTATCAGAAATCATGCTCATTTATTTTCCCAAAGGGTGAAACAGTAACTGACTTTGTTTTGAGTTTTTCCTCTTGTGACATGTGCTTTCCTGCAAATACACTAGAACACAATACACACACACACACATATACACACACACACACACAGTTGTTCTCAATGCTATGCTTTCCTTACTTTTGAAACTGAAACTATGTGACAGTTGCACAGGAAATTTAGTGCCATAAATAGTTATTATTAAAGAATTATTATTATTATTATTATTATTACAAGTGTATATTCAAATGCAGTGTTGCTTTTACCTTAAAGTATTTGAATTACTTGCTTTATTTTATGATCCAGCTGATTTTTCAGACTCAGTACAGTACAGCAGAAATGTTTCTGTCCTTGTTTCTAATGTATAACTAACAGACACATTGTTGCTAATAAAATGGTGTGAAAATCCTTCTGATCTGTTTTGTTGCTGTTACTAGTTTCGCCAAAACCAAATAGAGTAAACATCTCTTACAGTTCAAATTAATGCACACATGTTTTTGAGTGACAAGCCCGGGAAGTCATTCATTTTTAATTGGATGTATGCAATGTGTACTCCTATGTGAGACGAAACCTCAGGATACAAGGAGGTTTATTGATGCATATTTTCTATAATGAGAATGTGTATTCCCTGGGACCCCGCAGGACCATATATCTGCTGGCTGCCAAATCTTTAACAGTGGATTCAACCAAAAGGCTGGTGCATCATCCAGGATTATCATTATAGTGAACTGCAGAACCCCAGGTAAATATCAGCTAGCTGAATATATATGCTGTGCCACCAACAACAGAGCTGGACCATTTCCTGCAGGCAACCTTGTAGAACATATATAACATTTATTTTTTGTCTAGACCACAGGATTGAGAGTGGGATTCAGACCATTAGTTTCACTCATCAAAGTAACACATTGCATGTTTGTCTGGATATCTCTTTGTAGGGGAAATGAATTTGTCTCACCCTAGCCTGAAAACAGCCATCTAATTCTGCTTTGTTTGGTGCATATGCTGGCTATTTTCAGTTGATGACTCTAATAAGCTGACATCTGCTCATCATTTCAACTCAGAGAGGGAAATTACTGTTATTGCAGCAGCCAAAAGTTGTACTGTCTAAAAGCTTACTGGTGTAAATATGTCTGAAAGGGAAACCAGTGAACCTGCTAACGTGTTTTTCTTTTATGTTCAAAGTCAAACATCAGACATACTGTAATGGATACAATGTGAACACGAGAGAACAGTGAAGCCTGCCAAGCCCTTATCCACAGCACTTGCGATAAAGCCTGTTTGCACACAGATCCAGTCAGCCCTGAAGCAATAAGGTGAGAGTCATGACAGCAGACGTGTTTGAATGGGGAAGGGTAAAAAGAAACAAGAATGGGACGCTTGAGTGTGACGATAAACCGCTCTGACAGAGGTGAGGAGGTGATAGCCGCAATGAGAAGTCACCCGTGCAGGAAGGCTAAGAGACGAAAACAGGAAGCTTTATTCTGACAATAAACTGAGTGAGTCAGAGAGGCAAGGAGCCTAATCATACAATAGAAAACAACTGAAAAACTATCTCAGAGAGGAAATAGAGGTAGTTATTAGAAGGATGAGTCAGAGCTAATGAATGAGAAATAGCACATACCACAGAACACACAGACAGATGGAGGCGTAGAGGAGCTGATATCAAACCGAGGCCTCCCTGGCAGAGACATGAATAGCCATTTTGTGATGGCATTAACACAACAGCACTGCTTCAGACATGAAAACCCTTTCAGATTAATGATGGATTCCCTTTGATGTGGATATATTCAAACTCCCACTTATTTCTACATGAATTGCAAGTACTGTAACAGGGAATTACTGTCACACTAGCATTCCACCCACAAGACAAATTGGCTGGAAACGTATTTATTTATTCTCCTTTACAGTCAACATAATTTACATGTAATAATACTGAGACCACTTGAGGCGATACTGGAATGTACGTTGCAGGACAGCTAATAAGTGGTTCAGCGGTGGTGCCTTTATGTAACCGGCTTGTTTAAACCCTGTATGGCCAGTTCAAGAGTGCTAGTGGCCTTTTTATTTGTCGGATTGCACACTCGAATGAACAATGTGATATTCTGGGAAATATTCTGATAACATTTGATCTCTGATTCAGGTTCAGAGCACTTGTAGCATACTGTAGCTCAGCTTAGAGACTGAAAGCATGGAAGCAAACTGCCAGCCTTGCTCTGTCAAAAGTGAAAGCATCGGTAGCATAAAGATAAATGAACACTGAATGTAAGCTAACTCAAACTGCCTCACTGCTCGTATGTGTGCATTACAGGGGTACACATTTTTGTGTGTAGGTTTTTGGTGGAAGTGTGTGGTTGTGTGTTTTTCCATGCATTCCTGTATTTGTTTGCATAAAGAGTTTGCACTGTACTTGTATGAATAAGCGTTTGCACTGGCCAAATGAATTATTTAGAGGTGTAATCGCCTCCAGTGTAAGCAGAGCTCGTAGCGCGGCCTTTAGAGGTGTATCGATGTTTTATGACATGCTTTGAATCATCCCCCCTCATCTACCCCTCACCCCACAGCGGTGTGCTCATTCTCACTCTGTCCGCTGCATCTACTCTCTCCCTCCTTCCCTTCATCTTCTGCTATCTTTTCCTCCTCCCTCACTCTCTAGAATTACATGTTGTGTGTGTGTATGTGTGAGTGTGTTTTATGGTTCCTGGCCATAATTCCCCAGCAGTAGAATTTAGGATGCAGCCCAGAGGAGCAGCTGGGATTCCATGAATTATGAACATGACAGATAGGGGGCTTTCCACCAATATGACAAACCAAAGCTTCCTTCCCTGTATCCTCCTTTCCTCTTATTGTCCTGCTGTTTCAACCCCCTGTCTTCTTCCATCCATTCATTCCCATGTCCTTGTTCTCCTCCTCAGATTTTCTTTACACTCACTTTTCAGATTCGGCTTCTCTACAATCGTAATACGAAACTTTCCTTTGATTGCCAACAATGACAGCTAAATTGGCATTTTGTATCTCACTGGATCAGGCTATTTCGTGCAACAACACAAATACTACTACTGATAACTACTATTGACAAGGATATTATTGAAATTGGCTCAGGTTTGTCGCAAGTACAAGGAAATACAAGTGTGTTGATTTGGACATTCATTCTCGATCTTGCTTTAATAAAAGAAAAACTTAACTCACGGTTGCTTTCATTTTTTGTAGGAAGCTACCAAAAATAAATAAACACTGCAAATGTACCATAGAAATTCTTTTACACACCATACACCTTTTGCACAGAAGACAATTTGACATGTCACAGTAGGAAAAGCACAGGTGTAAATAATAAAATGAGTGATGGCTGAAATCAGTTTAGCTGCCTCAGTTTCAGAGTCCTGGTAATGTTCATGCTGACTCACTGTCACACTGTCATGACCTACTGGGACACTTCAACAGAGCATAGCCATTGTTAATGTCATTAGAAACACCTGTAGTTTTTCCACCACAACAAGATAAAATGCCAACTGTGAAAAAGACCTATGGAGCCTATGAGCATCAAATAATGCAGGCACCCACAAGCACAACTGACAGCTTCTAATTATGTTCACAGAGCACCGTGTTCTTGAGCATAAACAAAGACTGCTGCTAAATTCTGTAATGATACTGTGCTCTACAGATCATCCTTTGTCAATACGTTCCTCTAGTCCTTTATATTGGCCTCCCTGAGACCTCTCACCACCAATATGGACACTACCCAGACTGCCAAAAATAAACACAGGCAGTCCAAACAAAGGTTGGTAGCACATTAGGAAGGAGCTCTTTCCTCAGACTATAGTTACAAATGCAACCAACATCACGAACAGACACTTGCTCACATTAACAATAACGGCAGATGTTGTGTTTGCTGTGACATTTTTAAAAAAAACCTGTGTCCTTACAGCTGGAATTTTTGTACATTCTCGTAAATGAAACATATGACCTTGTGTCCTTAATTAACAAATCTCAGAGATACAGTACATAACAGTCATTCAGAATATGTGATAGACACATTTATTGTTGTGTCAGAGATGGAGAGAAATAGCAATTCTCCACAAATCTCGCTATCTCACACACACACACACACACACACACACACAATTGCATGCAGGAGCCATTACTGCCCAGTGTGTATAATCTTTCAATTTCTAAAAGGAGAAAAAGCCGTGCCTCCTGTCTGAATTTTTCATTCCCCACCCTCTCTGTCTCTGTATAACAACTGATAAATAAGCAATGAATCCTGAGGACATAAAGCAAGAATGGACTGGATTTTATGTCCTCCACACCCCAACATCAACTCCCCTAGATACACATTTTGGTCTGCCTTTCTCTTTCTGTCTCACCCTCTTCTTGTTTCCGTGAACCCCGTCTCTCTTTCCCACTCATGCTCTCCATCTCTCTCTCTCTCTCTCTCTCTCTCTCTCCCTCTCTCTGTTTTAAGAGCTAAATCTTTTTTGCTGTGTTCCTTTTCTTTTGGTATTTGCCCAGTGAACCGTACTTGAAAGACTCTGGCCCCAAAATGTGGTGTAGAAGTGTGTGTGTCCATTTGTGTGTGTGCTTTTGTGGATTGAACATGACCTTTTGCTTTGCTAATCCACCACCGATTTAGATTTAGAGCACTGGTGGCTTTGAATTAGTCTGAGAGGCAGCTTGGTTGGTGAGCGGTCTACAGTAGCCTCAGTTTAGATTAGCGCGTGAATACATGGCACAGCATTGCTCTCTGATTATGCAATATTCTTCTCAGTCAAGAAGTGTGTGGGTTGTTTTAGACAGAGAGACAGAAAGAGAGGGAGTCTGTATGTAAGTGTTGAGAGAGGGAATCAGAGGAAAGATGTGATGAGGACAGAAATAAAGGAGTCAACTTAGGCAGTGCTTTGACACCATCTGGTGGTCAATAAGGACACATCCCAGTCAAACACTAGGCTGCAGTATAGAGACTGGTGGAATTAGCAGAGTTGAAACTTTGATCAAACAGAAAGTTAGTCTTTTAATCGTTATGTTTAAAGGGCTTAGAACTTTTGCTATAACCTGGTTACAAATTTTATTTTAAAAAGTTTACATTATGAATAATTTGTTCCCAAGTAGGCTACAAATTATTTAATATAAATTCGTTTGATCATTTACTGAATGATCGTTAGAGCTCCCGAATAACTAAATAGTATGCAGAGGGATCCTTGGGAATTAACGAATACAGAATTAACGAAGTTAATAGTCTCCCAAAACTATTAGAGCCGCAAACGAGTCTCAATCGCCATTTTCCACACTGTCGTTGCCAGGGTGACCTAACTACTCGAAGTCCCGCCTCTCGGTTTCAAGAACCAATCAGGTTTTAGATTGAGTCTGATTACCGTCAGGCCGCGAACTGCAAACTTCCTACTGTTCCCTGTGCTCGTATGCTGTGTTTTACCGCATCAAATCGACCCTAACATGTTATTTTTCATAATATTTAATACACTATGAACACAGAGCAGCCCATCGAAACCCGCTGTAGTGCAAATAACTGTTCCGTTTCAACGCCGGAGGGGAACGACTTGAAGAAAGGAGCACTGAGAAGGTAATTCAGTGTAACGTTAGCTCTATCAGTAGCTTGTCTAGCTAGCTGTCGTCAAGGCTAACTCCAGATAACATTAATGTCAGGCATTACTGATTTAGTTAATCACTTTAAAAATGTTGACATAAGTCACATGTAATTTCACTGTCCCCATGTATCGCTGAGTTATTGTCTCAACACGCCCCTGACATGACATGTGCTGTAACTGTGACGTTTATGTTGTTAGTTTAAGATGTTATTGCTGTAGCTTTAAAGATGCTAACCCCAGACATCATAACGTTTTTCTCTGTTTGTTTGAAACAAACAGAGGAAAAACGTGTTTGTTTGTTTGAAACAAACAGTTTGTTTGTTTCAAACAAACAGAGAAAAACGTGGGAAAATTTATGTGGGAAAATGGCTAAGTGAATGCCTTTTCTGTCAGCGTTTACACATTTTGCTGTTGACCACTAAATCAGAAACCATCTTTTCTCTGTTGTAACATTTTAAAAAATCAATCCATCTACCATTTCACACTCAAGAGGTTCATCTGAATAACTCTTTTTTTAACTGTTAAAATGTAAAATATACTTTTTGTAGAACTTGTCAAAGTTGGTTTTATCATGTCAGAAATTCAGAGCCTGCTGATGAGTATCTGAGTATGCCTTAGTTTGATCATTATCAGACATAGCCAGGAAACTAACAGAGACATTTTTCTTTATACAAACACACAGACAATCCAACTGTTATAGTTATTGCTGACCAGTCACCTCAAAGACACTTCTGTTATTCTTTAAACATTTACTCACGAAAAGTATTGTGTCTTTGTTATATTGTCAAAGCATCTGTGAGTATTGTGAAAAGCACTATAGAAATCTGATTTATTATTATTATTATTATTGTTGTCAGCAATAGTTTCCTTCCCTTCCTTCCCTAGAACTCCATTCTCAAAGTTTAAGAAAGTACACTCCAACTTCAAATCACCCGTAAGTAAATCCCCTCTCTGTCTGTAACACACACAGACGCGCACCTAAATCCTGTATTTAGTGCTACATGTGCATTCCACTATCATGGTTGTTTGTTTTGCACCTCACAGGTTCAAGTAACTGAGAGAGCTAAAGTTAGTCCTGCAGAGGAAGTGGCAGACCTAGAGAGGAGAAGAGAGCAGCTGGACACAGAGATAGCACAGCTGGAGGCTGAGTGAGTACAGCTGTGTTTTTCTGGCTGTATTTCTGTTTTTAAAGCCCATTTTGAATAGTAAGTGTTGAGGTTAAGAGTGTAGCGTTGACTGCCTATAGCTCAGTTTAGGATTAGGGGACAGGGGATGATTAATGATGATTCCCACAAGTAGTACCTTAAAACCAATAATACCCATATCAGTATCTTCTTTTCTGCACATAGTTTGTCTGTATTAATCTGATTTATCTCTTTCTTAAATGCTTGCATTTTTCTGTGCATGCCTATGTATAAGCATTTGCACAGATCTGCTTTTGTGTGAACCTAATTGTGTGTTTGTTTTTCCAGGGGATACAGAGAAGAGGAGCTGGAGCATCATATTGATATGCTGCATGAATACAATGACATCAAAGACATTGGGCAATCACTCCTTGGCCGTATTGGTAAGATAACTGCTCATATCGACTGGATATCTTTCCTATTCACTAGTTTGAAGTGGCATTTAAAGGTGCTAGTGACAGTAGGCTAGCTCAGTTCTTTTGATCAAATCGGAATGGTGTCATTCTAACTCTAGTGCACAGTCTTACACAGACTGGGTCTAATTTGTCTTCCATGTGGACTGAGGTGTGGAAAATCGATGATCTGAAAGTGGCTTGAACCACCCACAGTATACATGTAATACTAAACATGTCTCCAGTCATTATAGGATGTATTCTCTCCTCACTCTGTTAGCCATGGCCTTTTTGTTACCATGACAGATGAAGTGCAGTTGCAGCTACAACTTATGATTTATTTTCTGAAATTTCTTTCCAAGCTTTCCACACCAAAAATGTGTGTTGCAAGATGACAGCTAACCAAAACCATCAACTGAGTGAGCTGTCTGTCTGTCTATATGACTCATGTTCACACTTCTTGGCTCACTTATTATCAGGCAGTGTGAACCCTGAGCAGACTAGATGAGACATATGACAATATGTCTTTTTCTGGTGTGATTTGGATAGAAGAAAACAAACCATATAAATGTGTGAACTATCTTAGTGACTGAGATAAATGTAAGCAAACACCCTTGAACAGAGAGACAACATTTGATTTACCGCACAATCATATACAGACATTGTTATCACAGTCTAACAGATTATGGTATTTTGGTGTATATGCACCAACGGTATGTGAATTTATTTTAAAAAATCATGGAAGGAAATATTTGAATAAACTATTATCTCATTAGGAATTGTAGCTATTGCATGTGGGAAACATGTTAAGGAAAACAGTTAGGTTTTGCTTTGTCACATTACAATATACTGATAATGGAGTTGTTCTACTGCCAGCCACCAGAGGGCAACAGAGCAGTGTCAAAGAGTCTGAAGCAAAAGCCAAGCCCATTTTTTCATTTAACCTTCAACAGTATTTAATCCCACAACACTGATTATGTTTCCACCTGGATTGTAAAATATTCAGTTTCATTAGATTAACACTTGTCATGGTTTAAATGTCTCTCTTATTTGGGTTTTGTACTCAGATTCCCAGCTGATCAGTCTTAAATAAACCAGCCACTGAAAGTCTGCTAATATTGATCAGCATTGTTCTCATACATCATTTGACACAACATGGTTATGAATGCAATACTTTTGTGGTACATACAGTGATCACCTAACTCAGATCACTACTTTCCATCACTTTCCCTCGTCAGTGAGATCAAATGTGCCATTTCACCCTGCAACTTTTACCATAATTTCTGTGACAGTGCATCATACTGTGTAAGTCTGTAAAGTAGTAATGAATGTGCATTTGGGGTACACCAGTATGAGGAAATAGGCTGTAATCCGTGAATGAGTGTTGTAAGCCTTTCAGCTTTATTTGTGTGCATGTACTGCAACTGCATGAGGTTGAGGAAATGTCGAGAAGTTGACACCTTTCACACTGTTAGGAAAGTTTTGGTGAATCACAGCCAAGTCACATTATGGCCTGTGCATGGGTCATAACAAACATGACTTTTTACCTACTTTGACATGCATGTGCTTTATGTGTGGTGTTAAATGCTATCTGGAATCCCTCTGATTTAGTCTGCTGATCCTTGCAGAATATGTACACAGGATCAGCACAGACAGTTATACATTTCCTGGTATGCTCTGATGTCACTTATTTTCCATTTCTGCTGTAATCTACTAATCTAAAAACTGGGTGAAGTTTCATTTTAAATCTGTATTGTGAGTTAAAAGCTGGCTGTCTCTTTAAATTCTCCCTCAGTACAGTGGAGGGTCAGGATGATAATGACCTCTCAGTGAATGGAGATGGCGTTTCCCCTCTGACACAATGACAGTCTTTCACATCACCGACACACACACACACAATTACAATCTCTGTCTATCATGCAGACACATGCATACACTCACGCCACGCATACACACACTGTCTAATACAAACACTCTTCCTGCCCCCCCCCACCTCTCTCTCTCTCTTTCTCTTTCTCTCTCTCTCTCTCTCTCTCTCTCTCTCTGTCTCTGTCTCTGTCTCTCTCTCTCTCTCTCTCTGTGTGTCACTTTCTCTCAAACACATAGACACACTTTCACAAAGAGTCTACACTTAAACACTGAGTTGCTGTTGTACTTTATGCTGTTATGCTGAGAGGGAGGGGATCAGTGGGCAGCCTGCAGAGAGAGACAGGAGACAAGTGGAGATGCCCTGCAGTACCCCCTAAAGACAACTGTCCCTTTGTCTTTCACCACGTCTGTCTGTCCGTCTGTCTTAAGGTCATTGTGACTTAGAACTGTCCTTATTGCTTATTTGCATTTCAATTTTCACAGATTTAGAGCTATTTATATCAGCTGTGAGTTTCAGAGTTCAATCTGTGCATATAATTGATCAATTTTGTGTGTGTGGTGATATAATAATGGGTGTGTTTGGATTTATATTTTCAGTTTCAGGTGAAACCAAACATTTTGAATGTATAGAAAAAGTAGTAATTCCCTATTCTTAGCTTTGGTCAAAAGTTTTAAATTATTCTTAATTATTCCTGACAGATTCTGTTGTTTATAATCAACAGTGTTATCCCTGACTTTCTTCACCGTTTCCAGTTGTAGGAAATGATGGCAAAATTCATTCATTTGAGACTTAAGTTTGAAATTGGCATTTACTATTCATGTATAATACTTTCTACAGTGAAATTTCATGAAATGTCAGAGAAGGTAAACATACAGGATAACAACAAGCTAATGAAGTCTGTTGAAGAGTGCTGTTGTAGCTCTAGGCTTTCAACAGCACTGCATGTACACACCCTCGCTGAACCAATATTATTTGCATAAGGTAAATGAGAAACAGCTGCACCACTTAAGTGCAGAGCTGTTTTTTTACTATAGTCAAGGCTAGTTAGAAGACCAGGTAAAGATATGTATGATGGAGAGAGAGAGAGAGAGAGAGAGAGAGAGAGATTGTGTAGTCAGTTGCTGCTGCTTCTCCATTGTAATGTCTTTTTAAAATTTTCTTTCAGTGCTAGTTATGATAAATTGCGATAGATGTGTTATGTCCTCTTATTCATAGACTACACGTTATTACTCAGTTGATCTAATTAAGTCTATGCATTAACTGACAAAAGAGGCAGATATCTACTAGTGAGGCTGATTTGCCAGATATATTAGATGATGTACAGGAAATTATATTTAACAGGGTTAGAGAGAAAACTTTGAATAATTTTATATTTTGAGAGTTTCAAAGATACTGTATAGATCTTTTTCCCTAAGTACAGGCCTTATGTTTGAGGTGATCCAGTTGTCTAGTGCTATGATGTGGTCTTGGTCTGTTTGGTGTTCTGAGACAAGAGGACTTAGACCATGTAATCTGCTGAAATGGCCTAACCCCCACTTTACTGTGTCTTGCAGCTGCTCTGAGGGGGACCACCACACGAGATCTCTACAGCCACTTTGGTCTGGAACTGGATGACTGAAGGAAAAAAGAATGAAAATACAGTGGTGAGAATGGGTCCTAAGAACAAGGGGAGAGGGGCATAAAGATGAAGAAATGAAAGGACTTTTTGATAGAATGGATTTGGACTAAAGATGTGACTGGAGAAACTGTGCCTGAACTTCCTTTTTCAAACAGAGGTTTGTCCATTTTCTTTGCAGTTCTGTTTTCACCTCTTTACAGAGAGAGATTTGATTAAGGGCAGTGAGCATGATAAGAGGAGAGTGATGTTAGTCCAGGAGGCAGGCCTGATATTTAAGAGAGACATTATATTTTAAACTATTAACTTAACACTGTGACAGAAAACAAATGTTTATATTGTATGACTTTTCTTCAGTCTGTGGCCTACCTTGGTTGTGCAAGAATATAAATGGTACTGAGACACAACTTTGAAGGGACTTGTTCTGTTTTGATATTTGAGCTTATCTAAATGGAGTGTGGATAGGGGTATGTGTGATGGCTGTATGAGTGTGAGATGTTCCTCTGACTTTTACAGAAAGCAGGAATGCTGATCCTTAAAGTGAAAACAATTAAGTAAATGCATCCATCAACGTGAAAATCTAAATGTTTAAAATAGATGCATTTAGTTTGACAGTCCACTTTTTTTACTGGGTCTGTTCTGTTGAATTTAGTCCAAATTGCAACACATTAGTGTGGTAACATCCCCCCTGCAGGTCATGTTAAAGTCAGTCGCTTCTTTAAAATATTGTAGTAGAGGAAAAAAGGATATTAGACATCTGTCACACTAAAATTTCCTGCCTGTTCCACTGGATCATCCAAAACTTAAAGAGAACAAAAAAACAAAAAAGAGAGGGTTGGGTACCTACTTCCTTTATTTAAAAAAGAGTCCCTAATTGCCGTTCTGTCTGCCTGAAATACTCACTATATGTGAAGCAAACAAGTGGCATAATGTACTGGGTGTGCCCTTATCTGTCTGAGAGCCCCTGATAATGTGTCTTCTTGGACTGATAGCGGCTGAGTAGCTGCATGACTCTGATGATGCTGTTTGACTGTGTGTGTGTGTGTGTGGTGTGAGAGAGAGAGTGAGTTTGTGTGCCAATGGGCATCTGTTCTCTTGCAGAAAATTGTGAGTGTGTGGTGAAAATGCATGTGTGCGTGCACTTTAGTCCCTCATTTGCAGGTCAAAGCTCATCCTGTTTTCTTATCCCGATCTTTGCATCGCTTATCGTTCATTTACCATCTCACGGTACTTGGTTCGGTGTGGTGTATGTTTATGTAGCCAATGGCAACAGATGATAACCACAGATCAAGGTCTTTGGTTTTCTTGCAGATGGAATCCGCAATTTGAAAATTAGTTAAATGTAGTAATGCCCTGCAGTAGTGACCTACAGCTGTTTGTTACAGTAGACCCTTTGCAATCTCTCGTGGTTATGCAATGAGTTTCATGATGTGTCACGTTGCTGTGATGAACACTGTGTAAAATGTCAGCCTCCTTGAATCATTCAAAAATAGGCCTAAGTTATTCTGTTTTGTCATTGTAGGTTGTAAGACTTTATTGACTTACCACAAAAAGTCTCAGAGTGGAGGTTGGACTTACACTTATAATCATCTTTCAGTCCTGTCTGTACCTGCAATTCCAGATATTCATGTAAGCTTCATCTGCTGTATTTTCGCACTTATTGGTTGCCAGCCACGTGAGTGCTAAGATAATTGCAGGTTTTCAACAGAACAACCAGCCTCCACCCCAAGAGCTACCTAAATCATGCAATCAGCTGATGTAGTGTTTGGTTGCAGTGAAAACCAGAAGGCTAATGGCTGATAGGTTTCCAGTTTTTATTGTAGACACTGGCCAAGGGTGGCAAAAGATAGTGAAGTCCTGGACATTGTTTGAAACCTCGTTCCTCGGGTCCCCTCTGTTGACACATGGGTACTTAAAGTGCATCTTGTGGCTGAGCGCGTAGTAATGAATGGACGTTGTGAGGCGGACTCTACGGGCAAAGAGGCAGGGCTCGTTTTACGCCACACACGGTTCCGCATCGGGGCCTACGCTTGTCACTACCGGGTGGAAACTGCTACGCGTGCTGGCCTCGCCGCTGCTGCCTTGTGGAGCTAGAACAGGCAGGGCCGCGCCGCATTTCCTCTTCACCAATGCCGCAAACCCCGCCCCTGCCGGATGGGACATGTTAAAAAATCGCGCTCTGCTATTGGCCCTGGCGGCCGCCCGTCAGCGCTTATTCCTGATACACTGATGGGACGCTGACGGTGGTGGGCGGGCGCAGCTAAGAAAATTATAAGGTCATTTGAATTACGCTTGCTAGCGAGGTTATCGGCTACAATGAACCCAGAAATGATATCAGCGATTGTGACAATGAACGGACGATGATCTCGGGGTCAAAGTCGACGCGCACAGCCAGGCGAATTTGACTCCCGACCCTACCGGAGGAGAGGAGCAGCAGCAGCGGCGGCGAAGGCGGCAGCAGCTCGTTGTGGTATTAACAACAGGAGGGGATCCCGGTGCGTGTGCCTGTCGTTGTGTTGGTTTCTGTGAGCCTCTGTCAAGCCCAAGCCGAGCGGCGGTGAGGAGCGGAGGGGGGGCGACCAGGCTAACCTGTAAGCCGATCAAGGTGGAATCGCACACAACGAGTTTCACGTCAGGGATTTCGGCGCACCTACATGCTGTAACGGTGTGAACGAAGTGCAAGGTATGTGAGCGGAAAAAAAATTGGTCATCCCAGCCACAGCCCTAGCTGACTGAGCGCCCCCGTGATTATCAACTTCACGGATGGGTCCGGTTATTATTTGCTGGGAGAAAGGGGATAGAGTCCGGCAACGACTCTCTCCCTCTCTCTCCCTTGTCCTTTGTCAACCTTGTGTGCGCTCAACCCCGCTGGCTGGAGTCTGGAGGTGGCTCGACACTGTAATATCAGGCAGCTCCCGGTAATTTTACATGTACGTGGGAGCTGCGTATTCGGCACGTTTCTTCATCGTAAAAGAGGCTGCTGATGTTGTCACACTGTCCATCCGCTTCCTCGCTTTAAGCCGATGCGCGCAATACGCTGCGCATCCTGCTTCCCAGGCGCGCCTGTTACCATAATAACCTACATCGGGGTTAGCCAGATAAATGTTGTCCCGCCGGGTTAGGATCGAATGCCCCCGTCTGAAGGCGCACATGGCGTGGCCAGCGAGGTGTAGCCTGAAACAACAGTGGGCTGAGCCTCGCTTATGATTTCCCCATCCACTACCGCAATATGATGCTACGCGCCTTTTAAATTTCCGGGTGTAGCAGCAGCAGCAGCAGCAGCGAATGATGAGGCTCTTTTTTTCTTACTGTGAGGTGGCTGTTGCCCTCTCACAGCATTTCCTCCCTCTTGACGTGCGACAAATCATACCATGTATATTCACTGGACACTCAGAGTAATTTAATCGTCCGCACAGAGCGCCGGTGTACGTTTTGAATAGCAGCACAGCTGTTTAATTAGCATGATAAAACCATCATCACCATTACAGCCACGTCCAGGGATGCAGAGCGATAAATATCTAGTCAGCATCTTGACTCCAGAAAACACGCTGCACTATTATAAGACAGAAATCTTCCCAAATATAGAGTCTAAGTTGTTGTGCCATGATTATAAACAGAAATAACCCCCCAGTGTTTTTTCTGTGTAGGCTAATGAATAGATAATAAGCAGTGTAAACGTATCTTTTACTGGTTTAGGATCATCTTCCTAGCTATCAGGTGGCAATGTCAACACATGCTGTCCTCTCTGCTGTTCTCAGCTGTCATGACAAGACTATTCACTTTGAGTTAGGGTTTCCCCAAGGTCTCTGTTGCCTTGGGCTTTTATTCAGCTGCAAGAGAAAAGGAAACCCAAAGATTTGCTTGGTTTTACAGATTCTGCACATGTAAACAGATGTACTACACTCCTATGTGTAGTTGTTTATTTACAAAATGTTTGTGCTTTCTTTGTACACAATCATGGCCACTTAGGGATTTCATACAAGATGAGAAGATACAGTAAATGACTCAAATTTTATTCTCTTGTTTCATATGGGCCACCCCTTCTTCCTTCACTGTAAACACACAGTCCATTCAAGCTGAGTCACCGGACTGAAATGGGCACAGGATTTCTAAACAGAATCAAAGTAGATAGCATTCTGAAGTGGCTGGTTTGAATACCACTGTGAAGATGCAGATTCAGTAACACTTTGGCTTGCTTTAACCACACGTAACCTTTCTCCCACTGAACTGATGTTTGGTCTGAAATGTTTGTGATTAGTAACCAGGCTCTGCAGCCCGGGGCCCATTATCTCTATCTATTTATGTGTGTGCATTCTTTCAGGATGATGCGTCTAGCGTGCTGCACAGCCCTGCTGTTTGTGTTGAGGCTGCTGGTGGGCTTACCTTGGTACCAGGTTCTCCCAGCCATCTCAATCTTCTACCTGGGAAGTGGAGGATGGAGCTTCCTGCAGATTTTTGCCAAAACAGTTGGCAGAGACTTACAGTAAGCACAGGGATGCTGTGTGTTAATGATGAATAATTAAACCTAAAAATGTCATAGAATTTGAATGCTTTTGTTTTTGTTTTGAGCATGGACAAATTACTGCTATTGATTGATTTCTTTATTTTTCATTCACTGTTTTTCAACCAGTTATGTCTTGTCTTAACTGTCTGTTGTCACAGGGAGTGTCAGCTGAAATATAGTGCAGTCTGTATGTATTTTGACAGTGACAGATAATCAGTTGTTTTGGCTCTGCACTCCAGAACATTGAGCTGTAAGTGAAACGGTGACTACGAGGGTAAAGTGCTGACTTTCAGCTTTAATTTTGAGAGTATAAACATCCACATTGTTTGAACAGTCTAAGAACTAAAGCATTATCATGGTCTCACTGCACTGCACTTTTTATGCAAATAATTGGCTGTGATTCCAACAGTATTAATTTAATATGGATTGGAGAACAGCTTGAATCATTTCATTTCAAATCTAGTGCACTGGATACACAGCCAGAACAGAAAATGTGTCACTGTCCAAACACTTACAGGCATCTCTTTGAAAAAGTTCCTAAGGATAGTTGCAGTCAGCCAAACTAAGATCTTGGACACAAAGTAATAAAAAACAGGCATTTGGACACAGTGTAGTTGTTGACAAACAGTGAACACCAAAAATTATTCCATATAAAATTAAAAAGTCAGAATAGGACCACTAAAAATTTTGCAGGTCTTTGCTTATATGACAAGACATTAGTGCAGGTAGGGCAGGGCTATAAATCAGAATGATCATTTATCACCACTCAGTTGAATGATATGTGATGAAACAATGGTCTTGACTCACAGACCATAATGCTATTCCAGTTAAGCATTAAAAGAACATGCACTGGGTCAAGTTCCCTTAAAAACAACTGAGCCATTTTTGAACATCTGATTTTGTTCCTCACAATGCTAAAAATTTTCGTCCACGTGCAATTGAAGTGCTCTTCACATCTAACCCTGCAAAAATGTAGTCCATCATCTTTGAAAGCAGTTTTGAAGAATCCACCGGCCAGGACCCGAGGCTCTTCCTCAACAGGCCTAGTTTTAAAGCAAGGTTTAGCTGCAAATTCCTGTCCTGCATGTTTCGCAACTCTGTGACATGGCAGGTAGCCTGAAATATTTTAGACAAATAGAGAGGATGGGGAAGGAGCTAATCTTTTAACCGTCTTGCCCATATTTACAGTTTGAGATGGTTTTGGTTTGTGGTTAACTGTCATTTTTCCTCAATACTTAAGTGATTGTAAAACAGGAAATTGTAAAATATGGCCTTTAATGACCTCTTCATGAGTCATAAGTCAAAGTTTCTGTGACCCGTTGTATACAAAAAAACACCTCTGCTCTCCTATTGTTAGAGAATTAAAGATCACAGTTTCAAAGGCTATATTATAAAGACTTTTTGCTGAATTGTCATACTATAAGAGCATACCGTAACTAACTTCTCATCTTCTAAAGACCAGTAACTACCTAAGTGTCAGCCTCCAAGTTGGGCACACCTGCTCAGATACAGCTACCTAAAACTGTAATTGTAGTTCTTGTAATGTGGTGGCTGTTTGCGTATTGACAATGTTTGAAGCCTCAAGGTTAAAAATTTACTATATCTAAGTCTGTCAAAGCGGTGACTCATAAATTCTCATTGTGTAATGTGGTGTGACAAGGCTTAGGTATTTACATTGTTAGAAGCACTGTGGGTCACATCTTAATGCCTTTGTACACTAAACCAACCTCCAGTATAAACAGCTCTGTCCCTGCAAATGCCAGCGATTGTATCTGGGTGGTTTGGTAGGCGTATAGCGTCTGTGTTTGCTAGACTTGGTTTTAAGTAGGTTTTTTTTACTTAATAGTGCAATGCAGTTTGTTGCCAGTGTGAAAGTCCACTCATGAGCATGAATGAAGGAGATATAAATCACAGAATTTAGTCATCAGATTAATTATGGGTCTATCTAAAAGTCACTTTGCTAACAATAAGTTAGCATGACTAAAAAGTAGCTCAATAAAAGAAACCAATTTTTTGGTTTAGAGTTCATGTAGCTTCTCTGTTGCATTAGAAAGAGCTCCAAGCAGCTTTATTGTGGACAAGTGTTCAAATGAAATAAGTGAATCAACTGTGCAACAATAAATTATGGTTATCTTTACCAACATGAAGCCTAATCCCCCATGTAATGATAAACGTATAATCACCACCACAGTGTTGCCATGAAGTGACTTGGCTTGATAGGTTTTTATGAGGTCTCTGTAATTATACAGCGCTCAGTCGAAGACCCACTGCGTGCACCTTTGCACCATAGATGCAAAGTATTGAGTGAGATGTTTCTATTTATGGAGACTTTGTCCCATGGACCCATTCAACCACCTCTGTCATAACCTTTTATGCCAAGTGTTGTTACGTATTGTACAGTATAGGTAGATAGTAGAATAAAGGATAGATGCCCTTAGTTGGTCAACTATAGATGTGGATAAGCTTCAAAGTACACTGCAGTGTTACATGTCATGCATACCTCATATTACTGCTGATCATTATCTGAAGAATATCTGTGTTTTATGTTTAATTTCTCACCATGCATGCATCCACTGTGCAGAGAAAGTGATTGATTTCACTACAGAGTTAATTCTTAAAACCTGCCTGAGACAAGTGTTGGAAATGTCACAATAAACATATAGTTGACTGTTGTATTTTTACATTATTGTTGCATGGTTACACAGTTGCAAACTTTGTCAGTCAACAGAAACATTCTTTGCTCAAGAGCAACCAAATTCACAGCGCTGGCATGTGATTACAGTTATTTTTGGCATCTGAGACTCAAAAGTCCTTAAAATCACCAAAAGGAGAGTTTTCAGAAAAAGTTTCTTTTCACAGCTGCAGTATATATATATACATATATCATGACTACACAACTGGAAACAAAATAAAAGTGTCAAATTAATATTTACGTTAACATTCATACTGAAATGAATTAAAATTATTTAATAAAACGTGAAAAATATGGAAAACCTCTCTTTTAATATTAATTTTCTCTTGTTACTTTAGTGCTGCTGGTGTGTTGTTGCGGGTGAAGATGAATGTCAGACGCCACCTCAGAGAGAAGAACACAATTCCCAAGATCTTTGCTGAAACAGTGCAGCGACATGGAGACAAAACGGCGCTCATCTTTGAGGGGACTGGGGAGAGGTGGACCTTCCGACAATTGGACGAGTACTCCAACAAGGTGGCTAACCTGCTGCTGGAACGAGGTTTCAGGGTAAGTCTACAAAACAAAAATTTCCATACAGAATGAGGGGGAAAAAGACTTCTGTGGCTAATTTAACATGTCATGTCCTAACAAACTCTTTGTTGCATATAACTGCTTTTGATTCAGCTTTAAAAACCTACCCACTGCAGTTTGACAAGCTTGTCTTTTTTCTTTTCAGGAGGGCGATGTGATTGCCCTTTTCATGGAGAACAGGTCCCAGTACGTGGGCCTCTGGCTGGGCATGGCCAAGATCGGAGTAGAGGCCGCTCTCATCAACTTCAATTTGAGACTAGAGGCTTTGGTCCACTGTGTCACCATCTCCAATGCCAAGGCTGTGGTGTTTGGCTCAGAGCTGACTGATGGTGAGAGCAGGGGAGAACTGGGGTGGGGGGGGGGTTAAGTTAGAGATTAGAGAGGCATCTGAAGGATGTGTTACAGATTTTGTTATGGTTGCTGGAAATCTGAGGTTTGCCATAGAGAACATTGCCTTATGCTGATGAGTGTTGATCTACGTCTGCTGTGATGAGACTTGTGAGTGGTGCAACAGAGGTCATAAAAGAAAGATAGGTTTTGAAAGAGGTGTCTCTTTAAATGGCTGACGAATGGAAAGAAGGGAAGATGTAATGAAGAGGGAAGTGGAGAAATGTCTCCATTATCATTCTGCAGCGTTCAAGGTCTGACCAAAGAAGATTGACTGATAAATGATAAAATGAAACAGATAAGAAGCATATAAGGAAGGATGTGTTGACCTACAGCCCTGAAATGTAGACAGATGTCTACAGTACGCTAAAAACTGATAATACACTATTAACTAGAGATTTTCAAAACAATAATAATAATAATTTTTCATATTTTACTGTTTTATACTGAACAAAAACTAAAACGGCAGAGCTGATTTATAACCACTGTAAAGCTCCATTGAGTCACATTGTTTTTATAAATTAGTAATATTGTTACATTAAAGCTGTTGTTTTAATGGATAATAATTACAACACATAAAATAATTAAGCAGCTCTGTTTTTTCTCTCATTTAATACTGGGCTCGACCTTAGATCTGTGATATTGACGAATAGATAAACAAATTAGTTGCCAAGCAACTGTCCAATGTGCAGTGATTGGTGATTTCTATTTAGCAATAAGATTAAATAGACCATTCAAAGACTTAAAGCTACTGCTACATGAGCACATTTGTGAGTATTTTTTTTTTAAGGTACAAGTAAAACTGATATTCCCATTACAGTACCTCATCCACTAACCTGCAGTATGTTGTTAAACATGCCTTATATTGCTTAGACTTTGGAGGCTTTAATAATATAAAATTGCAGCAGCTTGGTACAATGGTCAAACATAAATTAGGGATCTGTTTCAATCTCCTCATGACTCTCCTTTTGGGTCCCTGCCCAATCTGAAAAGCCCTGATCTAAACAGTTATAAAGAGTGAATGAGTTTTGAGCTGGTCATCCTGGGACTGATGGAACAGTCTGTGTATCGGATCCCGGACGTGTCATGTGCTTTATGCCTTTAAGTAATTGGAAACGCAGCCTCTTGGCTACTGAGCAGGGCCAAAGTCGAGCCAGTAGCATTAGTTCTGAGCCAGCATGACATAAGGCTTTTAAATAAAGCTACACTGTCGTTTTTTTCAAAGGGGAAAATATGAGAGCTGTTTGAATTTGTTGGTTCCCTTTTCCCCATGCTTCCCTCACATTGATACTTGCCTGCCCTTCTTTTTTGTCACATTCGTAGGAAGGTCTAATTTGAACCCATCCTGATCCATATTACCTTGGCCCATACCTCCTTAGTTCCTTGTCTGTAGTGTTGCTTCAGTGTTGCACCACATGTAGTTACAGTGGTGAAACTAATAGAATTCGCTTTAATGTGCTTGCCTCCCTGTCATAGCCGTTTCCGAGGTCCACAGTTCAATGGGGAAGGCAGTGCAGATGTTCTGCTCTGGAGACTGGGACCCCACACGAGTCCCACAGGGAACCGAGTGCCTAGAGCCCCTGCTAGCTGGCGCCCCGTCTCACCTGCCCAACAGGCCGCAACGCTGCTTCACAGGTGAGAAAAACTGTGTCCGGCAAATCTCTCGCGAACAATCAGGATCAGCTTTTTCAAGCCATTTTACAGAAGCTTTGACTCATTTTAGGTGATATTTTCTGTGGTGTAATTATAATTCATGAAACCTACCAACAACAGATGTCATGGTTATCACCAGTAAAACTTTCTAATATTTCTTTGTGTCAAAATTTCAGCGGCGACTCTAACCAAAGTGATGTAGCAATTTCAAAAACTAATTTGTTTGCATTTACTCTGATAGTCTGGCAGCACAGACCAGTTGTCAGGTGGTGAGTAATACTTTTGGGGCCGAGGAGTGACTCAGTCAGTGAAATCACACCACTAAATCATATTGAAAAATAAACTACCAATAAACACAAGAGCAAGACAAAAAGCCTTGAATTCACAGTTTTTTCATGAAGTGAAACATTTGTGTGATTAATCAAATGATGTTCATGAGCTAAAAGAGTGAAATGATTCCACTGTTTTTACTGTTATCATTGAAGAGATTACTGAGATTGTATGGTTTGCTTGTTTGTAAGGCAACCATTATACAGAACATGGGTCAAATGGAGAATGAATTGAATCCATAATATTCCTAAACAACTCAAGTCAGTTAGCCCAAAATCACAAATTTGCCGTCAATGGCTTTATAATCTGTACAGCATTCAACACCTTTTATCTTCAGACTCTTTGTTCAGATAAGGAAAATGTATCTAGGTAGAGTAGGTAATAGTTTATTTTGTTGTTCTCTACATTACTGAGCATTTCATATTTTTATTGTATCCAGAGAGTTGATCAGTTTTATTCACAACAGTGGATCGAGTCCCACCTGCTCATTCACTTGTGCTATAGGACCCTTCAGCACCACATGACAGTCTCAGAGGCAGGTGCTGCAGTAAAACCGGTGACCTTTGGCCGTGTTCTCGCTCTGCAACGTGTTTCTCTGGCAGTCCTGACAGACTGCAAACAAAATGCATCAGCATCAGACCAGTTAGGTCACATTCAGAGGTGGTTAGAGATGCATCTGTACACATTGTGTATGTTGTTTTGAGTGAATGCAAACAAGTGCTGCTGCACTGAAGGGCTGTTGTTTATTACAGATAAAATCAGTTGCGAGCAGTAAAGCAAACCCCAAACACAAGTGGTCCATTGTGATACCAGAAATCTCTCAATTGCATGTAAAGGTAATTTGTATACATCTGAAAGCAGGATCCTCTCTCTGAATAGGCAATTGCTGTCTAACCACCAGAACATTTTACTTATACATTGCTCTCTATACCTGACAAAAAAGGGACTTAATGGTCTAATTTTTACAATCTTTAAAAAGGGATTCTGCTTTATTCTGCCTCTATCATTCAGTGCTGTAACTTAGTGGGAATGAGGTTGCAGTCAAAACTGCTATTAAGCCTGTAATTAAGGATCAAAGCCAAGCATTTTCACTCCTGCACAGCTAATCAGAAGTGAGCATTCAGCAAAGTGTTTCTTTGAAAAAACACTGCATATTTAAACACGACACTGTTCATTTTTACACACTCAAACGCACAGTAAAACCACTCATAGTGCATTTTGTTGTTATCTCACTCTCACTGTGCTGTCTGTTTCAGATCGCCTATTCTACATCTACACGTCAGGAACCACTGGGATGCCTAAAGCTGCTATTGTTGTGCACAGCAGGTAGGAAGAAGTCGTGCAGCTTTCTAACAGACACACAGGAACTGCAGCTGCTCTCTCTGTTGATCCATGCAGCTTTCATGTGTTGTACAAATACTCTTAGAAGAAGAATGGAGGAGAAATACCATAAAACTTGTTGGTTTTCTTTTCACTTATTTTACTTTCTTCTCTTTCCCTGCCTCACCCCACCCTGGTTTTTAGGTATTACCGCATGGCAGCTTTAGTATATTATGGCTTTAGGATGACATCAGACGATGTGCTGTATGATTGCCTTCCACTCTACCACTCTGCAGGTAAAGCTGTAACTTTGTGTGTACAAAGTTGAGTCAATAAGCATATTTGCCTTTATTTCTTCTTCTTTTTCCTTGTTTTTACTCCGTAATTTCACTTGGTGTACAATCAGAAAATGTCCTAACATTAGAAAAACGTATACATTATGTTACATGTTTACTATTTTAATGAAAGAAGAAGTTGCATGTTGTTGCTCTATTGATGTGTCTGTATATTTCCACGTTGTGACTAGGACTCTGTGACCCTGACACCACATATTTCTCTGTCCACAGGAAACATTGTGGGAGTGGGCCAGTGTATAATACATGGCATGACTGTAGTCATCAGAAAGAAGTTCTCTGCCTCGCGTTTCTGGGACGACTGTGTCAAATACAACTGCACTGTAAGCATAGTTTAAATTACAAGTCTCTGCCACAGATTTAGTTATTGAATAGCACTCTCCAGCCTCTCAGTGTTTGCTGAAAAGACCTCTTCCCTGTCACTTTCTATAAAAGCAGTCTTGAGATTTTATGTTATTCCCCAGCTAAACTCTGTGAATACATTTTTTTCATTATTGTGAGCTTGGTATTAAATCAGTAATCAGTCTATTCATATCTCAGTTATGTCTCATTGCTAAACTTTTGTTTTTCTTATCACCATCCTCCAGATTGTGCAGTACATTGGTGAGATCTGCCGATACCTGCTGAACCAGCCAGTTCGGGACACGGAGCGGCAACATCGGGTGCGCATGGCACTGGGCAACGGCCTTCGCCAGTCCATATGGGAGGAGTTCATGAACCGCTTCAATATCCCGCAGATTGCAGAGTTCTACGGAGCCACAGAGTGCAACTGCAGCCTGGGCAACTTCGATAACAAGGTGGGAACATGTCCTGCAAAGAAGTGGTGATGATGCTCTTTGACCAGACTTCATAGTAGCTTTTGAGGAAAAATGCCCCTCTTCTGAAATCCTGCGACTACCACCACCCACTCTGCTGTTCTATAAATGAGTTGTTTTCTCAGTTTTGGGAGCTTCTTGTTAACACAACCCAACACACCACACTTTTTTTGGCTGCTTTTGTCTTCCTCCCCATGGCGAAAGCTCTGTGATTGATGTCATGTTTCGTTTCATGTCTAGATTGGAGCGTGTGGCTTCAACAGTCAGATTCTACCCTTCATCTACCCTATCAGACTGGTGAGGGTTGATGAGGAGACCATGGAGCTCATCAGGGGACCTGATGGTGTCTGCATTCCCTGTAAACCTGGTATGTCTACTGTATACACAGCTTTACACTTTGTAAGTTTAAATTAATACCTCGGGAGCACACACAGTTGTTCATATATTCCTATCTACATCATATGTTTAATTAACAGTGAAATAAAGCTGAACATGTAGTCTGCGGTGATTTGTACTTGGACACATTTGTCTTTCAACTGTATTTATACTGCCAAAACCAACCAACCTACATCCTCCCAAAATTATAGCATTGCATTATGTTTGTAATATATGTGATTTATTTTAGACACAGAAAAACACAGATAGACACACAGTACTCTCTGAAATCTCTCTGGTCAAACCTCACTCTTTGTCTCTCTCTTTCTAGGCGAGCCCGGCCAGCTAGTAGGCAGGATCATTCAGAATGACCCTCTTAGGAGATTTGATGGCTACGTCAACCAAACCGCAACCAGCAAGAAGATTGCTCACAGTGTCTTCAAGAAAGGAGACAGTGCCTATCTCTCTGGTTAGTCACTCACACTCACACACACAGTCATTCATCGTATCCCCTGCTGAATGACATAAATTAATATGATCTTTCACCCACCTCTCACCAGGTGATGTGTTGATCATGGACAAGTGCGGCCACATGTACTTCAAGGACCGAACAGGAGACACTTTCCGCTGGAAAGGAGAGAACGTCTCAACAACCGAGGTGGAGGGAACACTCAGCAGGCTGCTAGACATGAAAGATGTAGTTGTGTATGGAGTGGAAGTACCAGGTAACACCTTCTCATGTACCTTTTGATTGTTTGATCAGTTTGTGTCTAAAAGCTCTCATTTTGGTTTGAAGCCAGTTTATCAGCTGGGTCTTAGTATTAGTGTAAAATATATATGAAATGACACCACATCTTATCCTCTTTAAAAGAATCACCCGCTAAAGCCAAAGCTAAGTCGCTGGTTTTTAAAAACAACATAGAAAGTGTGTATAGAGAGATGAATAGGCAAGAACCATACCGTCTAGTTATTACGACAGCAGTATGTTTGCTTCCTCTTGACCTATTGTGACATTAAATGAATTCTACCATTTGGAAATGTCACCACATATAAAGCTGAGCTGTAGCTGAGGCTCTGCAGACTGAGTGACACAAAAGACAAATCACAGATGCCACTTTCCAGTCGCTCTGATCAGATTAGATAACTTTATTAATCCCCAGAGGAGAGAACAAGTTGGGTCACCCATGCACAGTGACAAAAAAGATACACAAGTCATACAGATAACAAAAACAGCAAACATACTGCCACGCTGCCTGCGACTACATTAAAAAAGAAATATATAGTGCAATTAGTCAGTGATGTATAGACGTAGAGGTAAATTAACACAGGCAGACAGGTCTCATCTGCTGTACGACATTAAAATGTCTCTGTCTATATCAGCAGCGTGTGAAGAGGAAGTTAGTACCCATCACCTCCTTGCACAAACACAAGCATCTGTCTGACCTGAAAACTCAGTGGTAGACCACAGAATTAAACCTCTGACTTTGCCGTTTCCTTGTGTGTTTGTGTGCACAGGAGCTGAGGGGAAGGCTGGAATGGCAGCCATCGCTGATCCGTCTCACTCCACTGACCTGGAGAAGTTTGTGAAGGACATGGACAAGGCTCTCCCTCCGTACGCCAGACCTGTATTCCTTCGCTTCCTGCCAGAGGTCAACAAGACAGGTATAACACTCTTTTCACTGCTGTTTGTGTAAAACACGTACAAAAGCAAGGACAAATTAGAAAATTAGAATTATTCGAAAAATTGAGGCCAGGCCTTAAAATCACTGCTTATAACAATAGTAATAACAATATTTTATTGAATTTTTGATTGAATAGTCGTGTGTTTTGGTCTTTTTCTTTAAGCAGTAAGACAGTCACAGTAATTTAAAAAAAAAAAGCTAAGTGGTATTGTAGAGCAAATGGAAATACCTACATCAATTCTTTGTGACTTTATTTCTCAGGAACATTTAAGTTTCAGAAGACGGAGTTGCGTAGAGATGGCTTTGACCCCAGCGCGGTGTCAGACAGACTCTACTTCCTGGATTCCAGCAGAGGGCGCTATGTGCAGCTGGACGAGGAGCTTTACCGCTCCATTCTGTCAGGGAAACACAAATTGTGATGACAAGGCTGACCACTACATTTATATACGTACACATAGATACATGCACACACACACACATACAGATACGGTAAAGGAGACAATATTTTGTGAGCAGGACAGCAGAATGCAGAACCCCATATACACACAAAGTAATAGCCATACACATTCCCAGAGTCAAATGCCAACACATTTACATGCACACACACACACAGACACACACACACACACACAATGTATTCCCAAACCCACTTTGCTTTTTGATCCCTAAAAACAGACTTATGCACGCCACACACACACACACACACACACACACACACACAGCACCACTCCATCCATCCCTCCTGAAATCTCCCCGGCAACTCCTCTCGCTACCTCAGCAAAACACAGAGAGAGGCACAAAACTCCAGTAACCAGGTCTGTTTGGTAACTTGAAAACCACTCTTCATAGCCACACAATCCCAGTGCACACAGCCCTCAAACAGCCCCCGCCTGTTCATCATGGTCCATCAAACCAGATGTTTTGCTGGGGGACACCACTCGAGGAGGAGGAGGAGGAGGAGGTGGTGGTGGTGGTGGTGGTGGTGGTGGTGGGGTGGGTGGGTGAGGAGTACAGGCTGCCTGGCATCCAAAATGCAAAAACTTGAAACTACAGATAACCACAAACTTGATGGATGATAAAGAGGAACGTGGATTTAGTACATCTAGTGTGCAGTTTCGCAGAGGGACCCACAAGGACCTAAACTGTCTCTCTGATTGTCATTATGTTAGCGAGATTGTTTTGTGAAAGACTGGAGCCTCTACCGTTGACCTCACCTGCACAATTAGCCAGCAGTGACAAACCTGTGTGACAGCTACACGTTTCCTCTATCTGAAGTTAATTCTATCAAAGTCTTTCCTTGAACTCTCTGGTCTCCTTGTCTTCATTTCTATGCGAAGAAAATGAGGAAAGGACGCCAGGGGTTTTATTTTTTAAAGGGAACATAGATGTGAAGGATTTTTGGAAAGCCTTTGACATGTAAAAGGTTACAAAAGTAAGAACAGACCAGTGGTTGAGGCCGAAAGTTTTACTAAAGTGCAATAGGGCTCCAGCGTTCACAGTGCAATAATCAGCTGCACCACACAAGAGCTGATATAAAACAAAGCTTTGTATTTAAATATGTCTGCATTACACCAAATATATTTAAGTTGTAGTGTTTGTTTACATATTTAAGAAAATATGGACGTTTTAGTAATTTATGTTGTTGTAAAAGCTTTCTCTTTTGTTGTAGTGCAAATTTTATCATTTTTTCTGCTTTATGTGTATCCAAATCTGTGCTTTGGTAGCTCTTTGAGTTCTCGTAAGCTGCAGTGTGTATTTTATATCAGCTGCTGGAACACAAAGCAAAGTGATCTGACTGATTCAACCCTGGGCTAAATACACAGGGCTATTTCCACATACAGCACCGTTCTGTTCCCTCACTGAGCTGACGTGCAGTATGGTCGCGCGGCTGTATTGTGCAGGTTTTGTCGCAAAAGGTAGACTTTGCCTATCGTAGGGCGCGTGTACATTCTTCTGAAACATATGAAGAGGACTTGACTGAAGGGAAAGAAGCACTGAATCACCTCATCAGCGAGGACTCGTGTTTTTTGGATGATATTCTGGTGCTAAAGAGAGGGACATCGTGCCAGATTGAGGAGAGCCGAACGATCCAAAGATTCAAAGGCGGGGGAGGAGGGAGGGAGTAGAGACATTGTGACGGAGGGGATGCATTGAAATAGAGCGGTAGAAGAATAGAAAATGTGCTTTGTCATCAAGGTCTTGTCAGGTGTTTGCAATAGCTGTCATCGGAGGTTGTAGCAACATGAATGAGCATCTTCAACCACAAGCAGAGCACTGTGCCTTACTGTGAGTTCACCTCCCAGATTCACAGGCCCTGGCCCACACATAGCATCTCATATGGATCCCTGTGTTGGACTTTTACCTTTGCGCTTCTCATTCAGCTTCTCTCTACCATGACCTCATTTGTCTGTGTCCAGGTTCCCTGTCACAGTGGCCTCGCAAAGCTCACCCAAATCTTGGGAGCTCAGATTTTACTGTGAAAACCATCTCATAAAAAGCAAGAGGGGACTGACACCTTCATCCTGCCAGGTGCAGGACGAGATTGTGTTGATGTCTCACCAGGCAAATGTTGCGAGGCTGCTGTCACAGCATTTTCACGGATTCTATCCTTTGTGCTTCCTTTCCCTCGGATCTCTCAGTCCTAACTGTAACCTTAATTTGTCTTCTAGCTGTCTTTGTTTCTTGGGTTGTCTTATAGATATCATTCACCCAAGTTTCCATTTGCTCAGCACCTTTATTTTAAGCCTTTATTGTCTTTCTGCCAACCACCCCCAATCCTTTCCATTAAACCATCTCTTCCCTCTCTCCTCTGTCCTCTCTCTTTCTGACCATGGCCCTCCATCCCTTCGAGCAGGCACCTCTGTTTGACCCTGGCTGTCTCTGTCAGGCACCGAGGCTCATCCTCTGCCACGTCTGCTTCATCTTGCTGCGCTCATGTTGATTCAGACAGTGGTAAAAACAGTAGTTGAATAGATTTCAAATATTTCCCTAATCTGAGTTCTTTTAAATGTTTGATTTGATTTGATGTATTGGAAGGATTTTTCTTTTGACACCTTTTGAGATTGTTCAGGAGGTTTGGTAACATAAAGCTCCAACTACACACCCAAAAACTCTTTTCAAGTATCTTTTGTGATCTGTGTTTTGTGTAGTCTGCCATTACCCTGTGATTTTTTTCCCCCTATGCAACTCACCACATCCTAAGTCACCTACACTTCAGCCAGGCAGGTTGTTGCCAACATTTGAGGACTGGCTGTAATGTAGAGGACTTAACTTTATTCATAAGTTTTACTGTTGCAATGCTTAGGCTACTTGGTTGTCTGCAGACTGTTTCTCAGTGTGTGTCAACGGCTTGCATTAGTTTGTACTTCGCCCTGACTGACGACTGACTAACAGTTGACTTTGACAGCTGCAGTCTCCTGACAGCATCCGTCAAAGCCACTCTCACCCATCATTCCCCTGTTTTGGGAGAAAAAAAAGGACCAACGAAGCCGTTTGACAGAAATTGAGATTCATCCCTGCTTCCTCTTGTAGTCTTAGTTCAAAGAGTCTGTCTCTCTCATGTGTATTTGTTCTTTAATGATGGGTGTGAAATGTTCTCATGAATGTCTGAAAAGTAAATGAGTGACCAATGATGATGATGATGATGATGATTTTGTAAAGTAAAAGTAAGATTTACGTATCTAAGGGAACACCGTTTGGCTGTTATGATGCTTCTGTGAGGGTTGCACTTGTCAACCCTGACCACCAGGGGGCGCGTGACTAAACAGCCCCATTGCAGAGCACTCTGAATGAGATGTTTCCATTTTCACTTTTTTTTATGAGTTTAAATTATTATTTTTGAAAAACTGTTAATTATACTTTGATTGTTTCACTGCTATATATGTTTACTCTTGTTTTCTTTGCGTGAAATTATAGCTTTGTGCTTTTGGTATAAAAAAGGGGATTCATGCTTGAGTGGAAGACAATCAAATGACAGTTGATGTTTTTTGTTTGTTTGTTTGTGTTTATCTTTGGCACAAGGAACAAGCCAGGGATCTGTCTTTCCAGATTAAATTGGCTATAAATGTTGACCAGGAGCCTGTTTGCCATTTCCAAAACAGGTCAATGCACAGAACAGCCCAAGGCATGCAGGGAGTAAGGGGTCTGTTGGACAGGGTGTACTGAGGTTTTAGATCACATTTTTGACCAGACGAGGGCGCTGTTTCTTCACCCATACTTAATACTCAGAGAAGAGTCAGAGAGAGGTGTGCATAAATGTCCATCGATTACTAATTAAAGGACCTATAGCTTCAACTACTGTAGACAGAAATGTATTGGTTTAAATGGAACTTTAAATATCTCTCAAAATTTGGATTTTTTTCCCCCAGTTGTACACCAAATTTCTAACAGATTTGTTGTTCTGTGGATATTATCGGTTAAAATCACAGTAAAGGTTGTCTTTCATGTTTTTGCTTCTAAGGCTTGTTAAACAAATTCCCATTTCCCAGGTTCTCTGCACATTTATTACAGAATAAGCCAATTTAACGCTTGCCCCAATACACTGAGCATACTAAATTTAGTCTGTGGTGAGTAAATTGATGTGTAAGTTTGTTAACTTGAGCTCCAAAGTGAACAATTTTGTGAGAAAGCCTTACTGCCTTCCCAGCTCATACTGAGATCGGTCAAAATAACCACACTGAGTGTAAATCACCTGAGAAAATATGACTCCTGACTTAAAAACAAGTTATGTCTGAAGGCACAGTGAAGTTCCCAATCATGTGAGGTTCAGTACACACCAGGCAGGCCACAGATGACAAACCCTGACTGAAGACTTGTGTGTTTATGTTTGTGTTTGTCTCGCTGTCTCTCATGCCGCTGATCAACATTTCTCACCTTGCTTTTTGCACTTTCTGTCTGTCTTTTTCTCCCTGTCGTGGTCCTCAGGAACATCAAACAGTGCTAGAGAAGGAAACAAGTTTGTACATGTCTGCCTATGTGTGTGTGAAAGTTTTTTTTTGTTTTTTTTTTTTTTTAAGTATTTTACTGTCTCCTTGCACAGGCTGCAGCTCTCAGCTTGTGTGGAGTGTGTAGGGGGAGGTCTGTGAGGTGTGCTGTGTGTGTGAGACACACACACTGATGTCCTCTTGTCCACTGAAGGCTAGCTGTACACAACATGCATTTCAAGAAAATGAGATAAAAGCAGTGCTGCAAATGGAAAATCATTATTAATAAAAACTATTTAAATTGTTCACTTTGGCTCTGATTGTTGTGCCACCTTTTTAAGATGGTTTAGATGGTTGTGCATAGCTAATGGACATAGATTCTTTGTTTTTTGCGCTGGCTGTGGATGAGCTGTTTCAGCATGATCAACATGGCCATTTACCCTGAAAGGCTGTGTTTTGTTGTTGCACCAAACCTTGGGTTAAGAGGTTCACTTTAGGTTATATTTGGTTTCCTGTAAGACAATTTCCAGGTAAATTTTAAGGTAAACTGCTGATTGATTTATAACTATTCAATTCTATTCAAAAAGTATGAATGGCCCCCTTTGACAGTCCAACAACTAAACATTGACTGTATGTTCTGTATATTCATTTACTCTCGCATTTGACCTATTTTTAGCTTTTACACAGCCCACAACATCCATCGCTGCCACAGTCTAACCCTAACTCTACTTTTAGCAATGTCACACTAATGCCCAGAATGGCTTGGAAATAGACGCTTGATTTTAGTATTGTATTATTATTGTATTATTATTTAGCTTTGGTGTAAACTCTAAAATGGTTCACTGATATTTTGATTAATATATTTTTACCAGCAGCAAACATGAAGCACAATGGAAAGAAATCACTTTCACAGAGATATTGAAAATGAAGCCCAAAAAGCAGTTTCAAAATGAATCTGTAGGACTCGTCTTTTACAGAAAGTTATGAGTAGTTCTTCTTGTCAGAACAATAATCATGAGTAGCACTTTGTATCATGAGTGAAGACATGAAGTCAAGTCTTTGTCTTAATCTGTTGGCAGCCGTGGAAAAGTACTGTGCCTAATTACAACAGCATTATCAGAGGTATAAATGCAGATGTTACTTCATTCTAAGTTTCTTCTTCTTGGTGTATCTTTCAGTGTGGGTCAAGGTCTTGTGAAATCAGTGTGTCTGGGCTTGTGGGGATATCATATGAACCTCAGCTGATGCCATATGAATGATATATTCCTGTACTTATGGGAAGTGAAGTCTAAGTCTGGGGTTGTTTTGGAACCACACATCTTCAACACTTGGCCACTGTTCCCTAATCCTCAGCGACGATTGGCTGACAACCAGGTGGGTGGATCAGGAGAAAAACAAACATTGCCACAGGCTTTGCCACTCTGTACCTGTCTGTTGACTGCATTACAGTTCACTTCAGGCTTGGATAAGATACCCTCTCTCAACCTTTCAGCCCGTCTGACTCTTCTCTTCTCCCAGCAGCCATGAGGACCCGTGAGGTGGTTGCTGTTGTCATGGCGATGTTGTGCGTGATGATGGTGCACGCAGATGTGAAGCCACAGAGAGATTTCAACCTGCAGAGGGTAAGATGGACAGATATGCACACACACATTAGCTTTTTATGTTTATTTCTAAGCATGAATGTATTTAAATGATTAAATGAGGGATTCTGCTGTTAATGCTGTCATCATTTGTTGTTTGTTAGGTGACTCCATTTGTTGGGGACACTGTGTACTGGTGTGGGTGTGTGTGTGTGTGTGTGTGTGTGTGTGTGTGTAGTCAAAGTTTGAGAACAGCTGCTCAGTTGGTGACCCAAAACAAACAATTATGAGTTCAAGTTTCGCCTCGGCGCTAACAGTCAACTCCCAAATTGTTATGATTAATAAACTTGTGGATTCTTGTTCAGCCAGTTTCGTCACACACCAGAGGTTGAGAGAGGACAGTTTGACATTTCCCATGGCAAATATGTCATGAGAAATGTTTTTAAAAAGGAAGCTCTTCACTTGTTTCCTGTGGCTGATTTGATAGGCAACTGGATTTATTCCAGAGCGATTTTAAAGATGTAACCGTATTTATCAAAAGGTCACTTACTAGCCAATCTCGTGAGAGTTCATGTATAGTACCACACCTAACCTGACATTTTGACTATGATTGTCTCAGTTTTTGTCACCATCCAATTCCAATATCTATTTTTTATCTACAAAGCCTGAAGCAGCTAAAAAAGTACACAGCAGCAAATAAAAGTCACTTCTTTCTGACATGAAGTGGCATGCTGACTCAGTCTTGTTAGCGAAAGTCGAGATGTTCAATCAAGATCCACAGTCCCTCCATCTAGTCTGTGTTTTGAAATATCTATATACTGATGTGAGGAAATGCTGTGGTTCACACTGACTGTGCCCCATAAGGATCAAACTCAAGACCTCAAAACTTTAGAACAAGCCTCTTACTCCCACTAAACGATGACGTTTGTACCACATGCCTTTTCATTTTATACAAGTGCAAAGTTCCCAAATGAGAGTAATATTGAAGGTATTATAAACCAATTTTGTGCACCCATATGATATAAATCATTATTTTTCACTTATTAATTTGTGCCAATATTTGAGTTCTCTGCCACCAGTGGGCATGAATACATCAAGAATAAAACCAGGCTTGAAAGTGGTGGCCCTGATGGTCAAAGCACAACATTTCACAAAACAAAAGAAATTCAGAAAGCACAACATTCCTGATAAATAGGTATAGTACTTTTCCACAACTGCTCATGATTATTAGTCATGTTGATCACACTGAGGAATCACGAGCAGCTTTTATCTAGTACTGAAAGTCATTTCTGACAGGGAGGAAAATGCAGTGGCTGGTTGGAGTCTTTCTTCTCATACAGGTTCATTTCAATAAATGTTCAGATGATTCAATATCTCAGCAAAAATCAATGATTAGTAAAAAAAAAAAAAAAAAAGTCCAAAAACTGAAAACAGATTAATCAGAACTTTGTTTTTTCTTCTTTCCTCTCCCATTAATCCTGTCACAGCCGCTGAGATTTATCTGCTGACTTTTTCTGAAGTAGGATTTTTCATGCAGGACTTTTATATTTACATCGTTATATTGGTACTTTTACTTAAGTGAGCTGAATACTTCTTCCACCACTGCTGAGGACTTAACTGTGTGAGCCTAATTCAAAGTCTACATAAATTATTTGTTGTCAGAATCACGTCTGCCTCATCCAGCTTTAAGATACTGGCTAGTGGCCACACTTATTAATATGATTAATTTACCTTTGTCAGTTGTAGCCTTTAACATCTCAGTGATGTCCTCTGGCTCTGAATTGTGGGCTGACACAAGGAGATCCAGCAAGGCCTCTGCACCATCTGTGTGGGTTTGTTGATCGTCTCTGGACTTCATCCCCTCCTCTCATAGGCGAGATGCATCCAACATGGGCTGGCCTCTCTGATAACTGAGGTTAACTGAAGGAGCCCAGTCCACAGACGCAGTGTTGTTTAACACGTTATTCAACACTTGTAACAATAAGGTTGTGTTGCACCCATGAATTACACAGGACTCAGGATGAACAGATTTTAAGAAAGAGAAGATGGTTTTAATTTGAAATGAAAGCATCAGAATTAGGATAAACTTAAAATCAGCGTATATGTACACATGTACATTCACAAGGACATGAAGTCATTGTGACCTTGACCTTTTACAGACAGAATCTAATAAGAGAACATTCATGCAATCCATGGCTGATAATAGCCACTGGATGTAGTTCAAAAACTACAGTGCTTTGCTTTTTAAAAAAATGACACTGTATCTATGACGTGATAGGAATCAATGGCCTTTAAGCAGAGAACAACATACAGGTTATGAGACCAAACCACTCATTTAGACTTGTCAGAGCATGGAAAGCAAAGATTACCTGTGCCTAGATGATAGCTATGAGTAAAATTCAAGGTCTGTAGTATATCAAATTTATGTTGTGTGTCTATGTGTGTGTTTAGTTTGCAGGGAAATGGTACCGTGTGGGTCTGGCCTATGACTCTCCAAGTTTTGCCCCCTACAGAGACAAACTGAAGGTCTCCATGGGCATCATCACGCCACTGCCCAACGGCAACGTTAACCTCACAATGTGGGACGCAACGTGAGTCTGGAGAGTGCAGGGGTTACTGTGTGAGCACAGTCTATACATGGGCATATACAGTATAGTACATGTTTGTATACACAGAAGTATCTATGTGCTGATCAAAGAAGAGAGGAAAACAGGCAGACGAAAGAGATAGATGAATGGACAGGTTTGGAAAAGATAGACAACACATTGTATTTCTTCTGTATGCTTCAGACCTATGGGTTGTCAGAGTAAGCTGTACCAGTATGAGAAGACCAATGTACCTGGACAGTTCACCTACTTCAGCACACGTAAGTCTTGGCTCACTTCTAATCCGACTCATCACCTTTTACAGGAGAGAACTGATTTGAGCGGTTTGAACCTGAGAAAAGAGAAGAGAAATTATCTTTAGTAAGTTCTGTAACTCTACTTTTCCAGCAGTAACATGATTATTTTTGCAAATTCATTCCCTCTGTCAGGCCATAACATGGTGAAGGACATCACAGTGGTGGACACAAACTACACTGAATACGCTATGGTTCTCAAACACAAGGTTTTTCACAGAGAGTACACACAGGTGGCGCTTTATGGTGAGACACACACGTATATGTACATTTGACATCTGAAGATATATCCTGTGTACTTTAGCTTCACTGCAGCACTGTTCATCACTGATCTACATGTGTCTCTGGACTAATTTGCAGGTCGCTCTCAAAGACTTGCGGTTAATGTCATTCAGAGATTTAAAGCCCTCGCCTTGTCCCAGGGTTTCCCCAGAGAGTCTATTCTGACTCCACCTCCAGCAGGTAACGTAGGGAGTAACACACACACACACCCCTATACAGTACATACATGTGCACATACAGATAATGGGGAGAATTAAATGACTGTTAAGTTTCCTAATTCTTCTATACATTTCTATACATTTTTTTCTGGCCAACAGAGAATTGCCCAGCATCCGGATCTGGACGTTAGGTGGGTCTGTTTCTTTTGGAACACAAAAAACTCATGGTGGTTAACTGTGGATTTGGGAGTGTGTGAGAAATCTTCACTGTAAGTAACTTTCTGTTACTTCCTCTAGGTTCCCAGATGTACCTGAGATGAAGGTTGCAGTCCACTTTTTCCCAGCATTTACTATCAAGTAAATAACTTTATTTCAGCAAAGCAAATATCATTACTCTGGCTACAAACATGATAAATAACAAGTAACGCTGTTGAAATTCATAAATCACCTCCTTTGTGTACTTCATTTTCATTGTTCTGCTGTGTTGATGTAGTTAAAGAACAAAGTTATCCTCAGGTCAAATAAAAGGTTTTATTGAAATATCACAGCATATTAGCATGTGATTACACTGCTGTTTTGATTGTTTGTTTTGCTTAATCACCAAACCCTAAAAAAGATTTTTCATTGTTGAAGCTGGTTTTTGCCTTCGGTCAAATACTTTTAAATAAAACCTTTCTTTTCATGATCAGGCAGTTCAATTGAATTCATTGAATTCATTGAGTTTTCTGTTAATCACATGGCAGTGGTGGAAAGTAATTAGACTTTACTTAAGTACCGTATATAAATACAGTTGTCAACATTAAAGAGATATGTGCATTAATGCAGCAACTATTAAAATCCAATAACATAATACACATACTTTTAATTTTAATACAACTTTTTGAACTGTGGTATCACAACAAGAAAAAGATCTGAATACTTCTTCCACTACTGCCCCCTGAATATAATCAATTGTGCTATGTCATAGTGTTGACATAGTTAAGTAAACCTCCACACTGGGTGTAAGTGTATGTGTGTGTAATCTACAGTTTGCACAAACTGCGAGCGCTATAGGTCACTAAAGGATGTGCTGGGTTACAGTATGTGTATGATCCTAATATGAACAGCAGGGGGCAGATTTCACCACATGTCAGTATGTTTCTGCTGTGAACCAATCCTGATAGATTTTTAAATAGATTTTCAAGCCTCACTGTGGAAGAGCAGAACTGTGACACTGTGGCAGACAAACAGTTCAGCCTTTTATCAGCTGTTAAAATTCTGCCATGTATTGATCGGCTGTTTGTTTTATCTGCAAATTCTGAAGTCCAGTGAATCACTGCTGATTATTTGGTGCAACAAACACACAGTCACTCAAACTAACACACTTTTGTGCACATGCACACACAAAGGTAGATAAAGACATGATCAGAACTTTGCTCTTTTAGTTTTGTGAATTTTTTTTTTTTTTCTTTCTGTGGTGTTGTGGGAGAGAATTTACAAAAGTCACATTTGCACTTGTCAGTTTGACCTGGTGCAGTAGCAGTGCAGGAGGGACTGGTTTATTAAGAGAAGGCAGAGCCTCGGGTGGTCAGTCAGACTCACAGGATGCAGAGAGCACTGAGTCTGGTTTCGCTGCTGGTCCTGGGGTCAGCCTGGACCCTCCAGGGGGCCCATATACTCCGGGAAACTCTCACCCTCACACAGGAGGACTTTGATCTGGACCGGGTGAGTGGCTCACACATACATTTTATTATTTCTTTCATTTATGTAAAAAAAAAAAAAAAAAAAAAAAAGCACTCTTCTTAAAGTTTCTGGTGTCATATTTCTTTGTCTTCCATGTTCTTTGTGTTCTCTTCTTAATTTATTTTATTAAACTGTAATTTTTGTGATTCTTTGCTAACTTGCCAAGTAGAAATATGATTATTTAACTAGTCAAAATGGTGGTATCAGAGAGTATTACATTTATTTATAATATACAGTGTATATTTCCTTGTTCCTTCCAGTTCATGGGGAAGTGGTATGAGGTGGCAGTGGCTTCCACCTGTCCTCACTACATGCAGCGCAAGAGGGGAAACCCCGTTATTGTTGCACTGACTCTGCAACATGATGTTTCTGACGGCAACTTCACAATGATGGCCACTACTTTCAGGTCAGACTCACATCCACGCCAGCACACGCACACAATTTAAAATATGTTCTACTCTGTGTAACTTATGTATGTGTGTGTCTCTGTGTGCAGGAATGGCTCATGTCAGCAGACATCTAGAAATTATGGACTAACAAACACTCCAGGACGATTCTTCTACCACGTTGCCAGTATGTTTCTCTGCTTCTTTTGTCTCCTCATTGTTTTTTAAGCAATTGCAGATTCTGTCCATAAATTTTATACAATGTTAACAAGGTTTTAGTAATGTTAAATTTTAATGCAGCAGGCTTGGAAGATCTCTCTAATACATTTTTACAGATCCGTTATGCAGCATGTTGCAGACACTTTCCTCTCCACAGAGTTTGGAGCAGATGTTGATTCCTATGTGGTTCACACCAACTATGATGAGTACGCAATGATCCTTCAGCTGAGCACAGAGAAACAATCAGGAAACACAACCACTATAGTCAAGCTGTACGGTGAGTGACCATTCTCGAATCAATCAAAACATCCAAATGACAATATGATGTATTATTTTGTATGAATGTCTGCAAAATGTGTTCTTCAGGTCGAACTATGGATGTGAGTCCTGCTGTGTCGGACAACTTCAAAACACTGGTGAGACGACATGGAATGAGTGATGCTGCCATCATCATGAATCAGAACAAAGGTACATTCGTTGCTAGGTTTTCTCTGTCTTGCAGTAATATTACTGTAATTATTCTATTTCACAGGTGAAACATTTTACAATAACAATAGCTGCATTTAGTGTACCAGTGAAGCTGTGTGAAAACTGCATTCCTTTTGAAACACAAATTACATGAAGAACAAAAACCCTTTCTCCGTCTTACTGTCTTCCCAGGTGGGTGTGTTCCAGGTGAGCCGGTGACAAACCACGCAACTCCACAACGGGGACTGCCTCAGGTACATATCTGAAATGACAGATAGATCTGTGTCTGTGATAACGATGATCATTCACCAGCTGTGGGTGTCTCATACATCTATCATTCATATTTCTGTTCCCAAGAGGACAAAGAGAAATGTGGCGCCACCTGTGGACGCTGGATATCTGACCACGTGAGGACAACATTATATGAAATCTTGTATTTATAACATTTTTCTTTAATTTAAAAAAATGCTACTCATAATACACAATATTCAGACTCTCACAGATCACACTGGAGCAGTAGTGTGCAACTGTAAACTACTACTACTACTACTGCTATACTATAATACTACTATCAAATACAATTGGGTATTTTATGTACCCACATTTTAAATTTCATTGTCTTTTTAGTATTTATTTTTGGCATTTTATGCCTTTATTAGAGCAAGAGATGACAGGAAATGAAGAAAGAGAGGTGTGGAATGACCTGCAACAAAGGTCCTCAGCTGGGCACCTCACCATTGTCATTTCATAAACTATGGCAGGCATTTTCACCCCTCTGTTTATGTCAGACCCTTACTGTGCATGTACAAATACTAAATGTAAAACATAATATGACACATATGGTACATAATATGATACATATGGTAATTCTGTCCAAATTAATTAAATTAATAAAAGTTTAACTATTATGCGGTGAGAGATCATGAGATAATCATCGTGTCATGCTACCGATGATATCGAACATTTTCCTCAGTTAAGAAAATAACAGTTTTGTTCACACTGATTTCTTATGAAAATTTTACTATATCACTGTTTTATTGTATTTTCACATATATGTTTGGTATGTCCAAATCAATCTGTAATGTAGGGGCTTTGTAAATAAAGTGATTCAGTGTATGTCTGTGACCTTTACTGTGTACTTTACACTAGTTTGAAAATATAACTGGGACATGTTTGACTGAACCTATGATAGTTTTCAAACTTGTGAAATAAGTTCAAAGAAATGAAAAATTATGGAGTCTTAAGCTGCTGACATACCATTAAGATATCTTTTCATGAGTGATTTATTCCTCATCAGGGACCAGTAGGAATTTCATCTCCACTTAAGGCCTCTGAGTTGCTAACATTTTCTGTTTATGTTGACATGATGTTGTGTCTAATGAGTGTCAATGTTTTTGACAGTATTGTGTATGTAAGCATCCAACCCCCAAACTGAAGAAGTGGGTTGCACTTACTTACACTTGGGTGTCCCACCTGAATACTAAGCTCCTGCAGGAATAGCTCCTAGTCACTGAGGTATCTAATATATTTAAGGCTTTTCTCCGTCTTTACGGTGGATGAATTTTAAGACCAATCAGAGGCGTAGCTAGGCGGACCAGAATGGGCTGACCAATCAGCGTTTTCCTGTTTTTCAATTTTAGCTGACGTATGTCGTCAATGGCCTCAACGTGTCTTCTCATTGGTCATTACCTTCTGAGAGGCGGAGAAACGAAGTCGGAAAACAGATTTAAACCAAGTTTAAAAATCGGCTTCTGTTTGTCAGTGCTGTGAGAAAATGCTGTTACCGGAGAGGTCTGGAGGCTAAAACAAACTCTGGAGCTGCTTTTTGACGTTAATGACGAGGTCTGGACGCTAAAACAAACCCCGGAGCTGCTTTTTTTGTCGAACACGAGTGAGAATGGACGCTGAACAGGCCTGTGGCGCGAGGGTAAGGCAAACAGTTAGTGGCTAGCGTTAGCATCAGCGGCGAGCATTAGCATTACCATATAATGATATCGCTTAATTCTGTTATCAGTTGTTTTGTTTGTTTTTATTTCACTGACATTTTCTGTTCCATCCTGGTCATTTTAACTTCATTAATGAATTGTGACTCGGTTTGTGGCTATTTGAGGTTATTTTATATCATTGTGCGCCTCTACCTGGCTGTTTTACACCTGGATCTTAGCATTAGCATCAGAGGCGAGCGTTAGCATTAGCCTTATCGCTAATGATCCTTTGGGGCGTCTCCTGTTTGGCTTAGTTTTTATTTGCGTGGGTTCAAGTGTGTTTCTGCGGTCAAAGTGGAGGATGGTAACTGTTTAATAGTCAGTTTGTTTGCCTCCCTGCAATTACACTGCAGACATTTTACTGCTTCTTTGTAATTTTATGCTGCATTTTTGTCATTTTAAGTCAGTGTATGGCAGATTATCATGTTGATGTGATCATTTTGTGCCTATTTCCGGTGGTATTGCATCGTATTATGTCTCTGGCTGTATTGTGTCTTTGTAGTCTTGGGTCTATTCCAGGTCATTTAACATTTCTTTGTGGCCATTTTGTGTTTCAGCATGGTAGTTAAGCATCTCATTGTGATCAGATTTTTGCCTCTGTCATTTTGTGTCTCTCTGTAGCTTTGTGGTAGTAATCGGTCCATAGCCGTCCATTGATCCCCTGTTGTGCATTGACTTGAAATGTGTTTGTGGTGGTTTAAGACTTAATTGAGCTCCGTTTTGTGTTAAATACAAGCTTGAAAACTAGATTGTAACTCTTAACTCCTCCACAAATTTTAAGCCTCAAGAGTAGGTCACAGTGTATCAGCTGAGATTACTGTTATTATTATGTTGTTATTATTTTTAAAAACTAATTTTAAATACAAGCTGTACACTGACTACTCTACAGTATATCCAAGTTTCATTTCTATAGTATTGTCCCCTGAGAAGATAAAATAAAATGGTTGCTGAAATGTGAGGTCTGTACTCACTTTTGTGAGATACTGTATACATGATTCCTCCAGTGATTAGTTGACAATTAATATAGAAATATAAGATTTAGGATAATCACTTTAGTCAGTTTTTCCCAGATATTTAGTTATTGGTTCTTAAAGATGTGATGCTTTTTCTCATCACGTAACCGTAAACAGTCCATTTTCTGAGACACTTCTCTAACATTTGGGGAATTAACCTGTGTTTTCATGGTTAAACTGTTGATCGGGAATAGGTTTTGGTGTATTAAACTTTTTCCTTTGTATGTTTCTCTTCTTATTTCCTCCAGGTGTCACCACTTCATCCACAATTGCAGAGTCTTTGTACAATGAAGAAGTTCTTTGAGACCTGGACTGAGGCCTCCAGGTAATTTACAAAAAGCTTTACATCAACTATTCAACACAGAGCACTGACATTAAACTGTTTATGTTCAGTATTTGATCTGAAGTCTGAATAGTTTGATTTGTCAAAAAGACCTCAGTCATTATCAACATTTCTTTACATAGTTCATGAATGTACAGTTCAAAGAAAATGAAGAATTTAAACATCAGCTCTCTCCGTCTCTCTCTCTCTCCCTCCTTCGCCCTCTTTCTTTCCATCTCTCTCCCTCACTCCAGCCTGGCTCACACTGTAGATTTTTAAAATCCTACTAGATGTAGAAAATGTGAGACCACACACATGACAAATAATGAATGAAAAATCTAATTTGTTGTGCTTCCGTTCCGTTCCATGTCACAATCCTCATAGTGCATGTGTTCTCCCCACACAACAGGATTTCTGATCAGAAATATTAAACATGTTTAATATTTAGCTTTGTGGCTCTCATTGTCTTTAAAGCAGATGAGAGTCTTTGTAGATTTAGATTACTTCTCTATCCTTTGACAGTTCAATATCCAGAAACACTCTGTCCTTTCATTTTGATGTGTTAAAGTCACATCTTTATATTAATGTTTCTTGTATTTTTCTCCACAGAATTCAAACACAGACATGAAGACATTTCCAGAAGGTCAGTATTTGTTTATTCTTTTCAGTCTGACTCTGTCATTATCTCAGCTGCAGTTTGACACCTTAAAGCTTCTTGTCTGGAAAAAATAACAACAAACAAAAGCTGCTGTAACTTATCAGTTGTAATTAGTATTAATTAGTATTTTTCAACAATGTAGCTACAAAAAACATAGAAAAGTATATATAAAACAGAAAATCTAACACCATAGTTTATAATAGTATAAAAACCTTTTAAATAAATTGATAACTCAGAATGTCATCAGTATAACTGCTTTACACAGATTTTAAAAGTATATATAACTAAAATATAACATAAATATGACACTTTTTGAAATTAATTTAAAAATCTAAAAACTATGTCTGAACAATGAGTGTAAAACCTTTTAAAAGTATTTGTAAAAGTAGTTCTGAAAATTAAAACAAATTTGTATAACTTTGGTTACAAAATGGAGAAATGTAACTCAATTTTATTCCAGACAACACTTAACAAATCACAGCAAAGATAAAGACAGATATTTCAGAGGAAACACTTGTTGGAGTTGGTTAGTTAAGGTAGTGACATTTTCCAAAGATGAATATGTCTACTAAGCATCTTTGTGATAATTTAACTGCTTGTGATACAGTTGTTGAATATTCTCGATGGCGTTTAAGAAAGGGAAAAAAAAAATTACAGTTGGCAGAGAAAAAACGTGTTTTCACTTGAACAATAGGAAACCAGCACTGTTTACAGCAGTTAGCTGGTAGAAGTCTTTTATCAAATTAACAGCTTTGTGATACTTTTTTCTTTCATCCACTTCAGGTCCACTTCAGCCGCTGTTGTCTCCTCCTCCTGCAGAGACAAGAAGACAGATTAATTACAGAAACTCATCAGTAAATGAAAATATTGTTTATATGTCCTGCTATACTGTAACATTTTTTTTTGGACACCTTACTATGACATGTGTCTTAAGACAAAGAAACTACCTTAAAGTAGCCATCTTACCTTTGTTTTCCACAGACACACATTCATACCTACAGAGTGTTTGTGGGTTACATTTTCATTTTGGTATTTTGCTATTTCAAACGTGCAATATTAGTACTCAAATCCAATTTGTTACTGTGTAATCCTGTTTGTCCTGTATTGTTATATACTATCTTGTTTATATAATACTTTCTATTTTTTGCTGTTGCAGCACTTAATTTCCCTGTCATGGAACTGATAAAGTATTATCTTACTCAAATAAATACTTCTGAACACTGAGCATTTTGCTGGTCTGTTTAATAGTGTATGAAAGTGAATATTTTTAGCCAGAGGTGATGGTTAGGGTTACAGCTCTTAAATAGAAGAAAAAGTTATACTATGATATTTTTAACCATAATTGACGCCTTACTGACATTTTTCTATGGTTTTTGACACCTTACTATAGTTTGGACATTTTTGGTTGGTGTTTTTTCACACCTTACTATACTATGATTTTTTTAACCATGTATGACATTTTTTGGTGGTTTTCGATGCCTTACTATACTATGACAGTTTTTGATGCCTTCTTATATAACATTTTTTTGATGGCTTTTTTGACACCTTTGCTATACTACTATTTTTAACAGCACTTGACACGTTACTATACTATGACCTTTTTTGGTGGTTTTCGATTCATTATTATAATATGACATTTTTTATGATTTTTGACACCTATCTATAGTTTGACAGTTTTTTATGCCTTAGTATACTATGACATTTTTCTATGGTGTTTGACACCTTACTATAGTTGGACATTTTGATTGGTTTTCGATGCCTTACCATACTAGGACATTTTTTGAGGGTGTTTGACACCATATTATACTATGACATTTTTTACTACATTTTTGACAGCGCACTATGCTATGACATTTTAACCACATTTTTCATGGCATACTATACTATGACAATTTTTGATGGTTTTTGACTCCTTACTATACAATGACATTTTTTGATGCCTCAGTATACGACGACCTTTTTTTATGTCTTAACATACTATGACATTTTGTCATTTGTTTTGACATATTATTGTACTATAACATTTTTGGACCATTTTCATAATACTACAATACTATGATTTTTACAACATTTTTAAAGCCTTACTATAACAGCATATTTTAACTTCTATTTTGGAATCCTATCACCTCTGCATTGCTTTAAATATTATGAGTCACTTTGACTAATATTAGATTATTTTTACCATTATAGATCACTTTTATTACATATTACTTACAATGTTTACAGATAACTCTTACTGTTGAAAACTAAATTTAGTAACATATTACTTTGACTATTACATCTTACTTCTGACATTATTTAGTACTTTTACTATTAATAAAAGTACTTTTACATTACTTTATTAATACACTACTACTACTCATACATTATTTTTATATTGCCAGATTACTTCTATTATTGAAACTTTTCTGATATTCTCAATACTGAACATAAACGGTTTAATGTTGGTGTTCTGTGTTGGACAGCTGATGTAAAGGTGTTTGTGAATTACCTGGAGGCCTCTGTCCCAGTCTGAAAGAACTTCTTCATTGTACAAAGACTCTCTGCGATTGTGGACGATGTCTCTCTGATCGTGGGATGACGTCTCAGTGTTCATGAACGATGTTGTGGACGAAGTGGAGACACCTGCAGGAAATCAAAGAGAAACATACACAGGAAAATGATCATAAACTACTACCTATTCCACAGTTTAACCATGAAGACACAGATAAATATTCAACATTACAGCTGTACAAGATCATTCAACACACATTTTCATGCTTTAATATACTATGACATTTTTACTCTTTAATATTCTCTGACATTTTTTGATATTTTACTATAATGTGACTTTTTTGATGTCTTACTATAATGTCACATTTTACTTCTATTTTGGATTACTACTACTTCTGCATTGCTTTTATGTTGCAGATTATTTTACTCTTACCTCTACTATTAGATCACTTTTCCAATACGTATTACCTTTTCATTTACAGAAAACGTTCCTGTTTTAAATTACATCTAGTAACAAATTACTTTTGACTATTAAATCTTACTTTTAATATAGCTTATTACTTTTATTCTATTAATACATGTTACTTAGGCATTATTTTTATATTGCAGATTACTTCTATTATTACACTTTTCTGATATAGTCATTACTGAACATAAATAGTTTAATGTTGGTGTTTCTGGGTTGGACAGCTGATGTAAAGGTGTTTGTGAATTACCTAGAGGCCTCTGTCCCAGTCTGAAAGAACTTCTTCATTGTACAAAGACTCTCTGCGATCGTGGACGATGTCTCTCTGATTCGTGGACTACGTCTCTGTGATCGCGGACAAGGTCTCTGAGATTATGGACAATATCTCTGCAATCATGGACAATGTGTTTGTAATCGTGGACGATGTCTCTGAGATCATAGACGGTGTCTCTGTGATCATTGACAATGTCTCCATGATCGCGGGCAATGCCGTCAAATCGGTGACCCCCCGTCTCCGCCGATTCTATCGCAAGGTCTCTACGAAGCATGGGACAATGTCTCTGATCATGGACAACGTCTCTCTCATCTTTGACAAGGTCTCTGCGATTACGGACAATGTCTCCGATCGTGGACAATGTCTCCCTCATCCTCAACAATGTCTCTCCGATCATGGACCATGTCTCTGTGATCGTGGATGACGTCTCAGTGTTCATGAACGATGTTGTGGACGAAGTGGAGACACCTGCAGGAAATCAAAGAGAAACATACACAGGAAAATGATCAATAAACTACTACCTATTTCACAGTTTAACCATGAAGACACAGATAAATATTCAACATTACAGCTGTACAAGATCATTCAACACACATTTTCATGCTTTAATATACTATGACATTTTTACTCCTTAATATTCTCTGACATTTTTTGATATTTTACTATAATGTGACTTTTTTGATGTCTTACTATAATGTTACATTTTACTTCTATTTTGGATTACTACTACTTCTGCATTGCTTTTATGTTGCAGATTATTTTTACTGTTATCTCTACAATTAGATCACTTTTCCAATTACGTATTACCTTTTCATTTACAGAAAACGTTCCTGTTTCAAACATCTAGTAACAAATTACTTTGACTATTAAATCTTACTTTTAATATTGCTTCTTACTTTTATTCTATTAATACATGTTAGGCATTATTTTTATATTGCAGATTACTTCTATTATTACACTTTTCTGATATAGTCATTACTGAACATAAACAGTTTAATGTTGGTGTTCTGTGTTGGACAGCTGATGTAAAGGTGTTTGTGAATTACCTGGAGGTCTCTGTCCCAGTCTGAAAGAACTTCTTCATTGTACAAAGACTCTCTGCGATCGTGGACGACGTCTCTCTGATCGTGGACTACGTCTCTGTGATCGCGGACAATGTCTCTGAGATTATGGACAATATCTCTGCGATCATGGACAATGTGTTTGTAATCGTGGACGATGTCTCTGAGATCATAGACGGTGTCTCTGTGATCATTGACAATGTCTCCATGATCGCGGGCAATGCCGTCAAATCGGTGACCCCCGTCTCCGCCGATTCTATCGCAAGGTCTCTACGAAGCATGGGACAATGTCTCTGATCATGGACAACGTCTCTCTCATCTTTGACAAGGTCTCTGCGATTACGGACAATGTCTCAGATCGTGGACAATGTCTCCCTCATCCTCAACAATGTCTCTCCGATCATGGACCATGTCTCTGTGATCGTGGATGACGTCTCAGTGTTCATGAACGATGTTGTGGACGAAGTGGAGACACCTGGAGGAAATCAAAGAGAAACATACACAGGAAAATGATCAATAAACTACTACCTATTTCACAGTTTAACCATGAAGACACAGATAAATATTCAACATTACAGCTGAAACAGAACATTTAACAAAAAAATTTTATGCCTTACTATACTATGAAATTTTTGGCACCTTACATTTTTGACGTCATACTATACTCTGACATTTTTTGACAGTTTTTGACACCTTACCATTACTTCTGCATTGCTTTTATATTACAGATTACTTTTACTGTTACCTCTAATATTAAAGTACTATTATTACTTTTATCGTTACATATTACTTTTCTTACTACAAATTACTTCTAAATTTACAGATAACTTACTGTTGCAAACTACATCTAATAACATTACTTTAACTATTACATCTTACTTCTGATATTGCTAAATACTTTACTTACTTCTATCGATACAGATTACTTATACATTATTTTAATATTGCAGATGACTCCTATTACTACACTTTTACTGAACATAAACAATTTAATGTCAGTGTTCTGTGTTAGACAGTTGATGTGAATCTGTTTGTTAATTACCTGGAGGCATCTGTCCTGGTCTCAGAGAACTTCTTCACTGTACAAAGATTCTCTGTGATCATGGATGATGTCTCTGATCATGGGCTACAGCTCTGTGATCACAGACAATGTAACTATGATCATGGACAATTCCATAAAATCGGGGAACTCTGTCACCATCAACTTTTGCACATGTCTGTGCAGGTCATGGATAATGTGTCTGATCATGGACAACGTCTCCCTCTTCCTCAACAATGCCTCTCCAATTACGGACCACGTTGCAGTCATGGACGATGTCTTGGCGATCGTGCACAATGTCATGGATGAAGGGATGACACCTGGAGGAAATCAAAGAGAACCATTCAAAGGAAAATGATCAATACATTACTACTTATTCCTCATCAACAGTTTAACCATAAAAACACAGATACGTTTATAGCATTTTTCCTCCTTTTTGGATTACTAGTACTTCTGCATTTCTTTTATATAACCGATTACTTCCACTGTTAACTCTAATATTACATTACTTATTAGGGCTCAAGCACGAAAGCGTGCGAAGGCACCATTGGAATAGCGCTGATTCTTCTTGAATCGCCTTTTTGAGGGCCGACAACTGCTCAAAAACTCAGGAAACCTGCACATGCTTCAGACCTGGTGAAGACCTTTCGGCATTTGGGGACGTTGTGTATGAACAAACTCCTCATAGAGATTTAATCATAACGAGTTCAAACTCACTCGGTATACTGTTGACGCCTTTATGATTAAAAGTTATAAAAAAGCTTGAGTTTTCGTCGAAGGCCGTGGCCGTGGCGGCACCTCAGATTTGCTGTCGGAAAGGCTGACATCCAGGTGTAAGGCAGCCAGGTACAGACGCAATAGAATACAAACTGGCCGCAAATAGACACACAACTATGACAACGACATGATAGTCCGCAATAAACTGCATCAAAATGATTAGGATGGAAGACAAAATTACAAAAAGATGCAAAATGTCCGTGACTAAACAAATACAACATAAAACAGACAAATACAACATTAACAGACTGTCATGAGTTCATTGTGTTTTCACCCAACACACTATTACCCACGCGATTAAAACGACTGAGAATGGAAATGAGTTTTAAAAATATCATTAAATGAGAGGACTAATGCAAACGCTCACCGCTAACGCAGATGCTAACGCTACCCGCTAGCTAGTTCGCTCCTTAGCCTTACCGTCGCGCCACAGGTGCGTCCAGCGTCCAGCCTCACTCGTGTTCGACAAAAAAGCAGCTCACAGCTTTTTTTTAACATCCAGGCTTCTTCGGTAATTAAGTTTTCTCACAGTACTGACAAACCGAGCTTAAGAGTCGAACTTCGGTTTAAATATGTTCTCCGACTTCGTTTCTCCGCCTCTCTGCGGCCATGACAGATGACGACACACGACGGGTTGCCCCTCTCGCCCCTGCGTACACCCGGCCCCGATTGCAGATAAATGTCTAACTTCCTGGGAATCTAAGAAATAAAACGCTCTATCCGAACTTGTCCAAGAATCCTCCCATTTTTCGGTTTTCTTCGGTATAAGAGTAAGTTAGTGATAGTTCTCTTCACATCAATGGGTACTTTACAATCGGGAACTTCTAATAGCTAATTCGGAATGTTTTTAATGTTGCCACTTTGCACAATGTAACCAAATATAGGCTTTAAGAAAGACAGGGCTCCAATTGCACCCCATAGTTAACTCATTGACCCCAAGGTAACGCTTCTTGTTAACGTCCAAAGCATTATGGGAGTTGTAGTTCCACCACGTAAATCTGTTCCAGAGATTAAACTGTAGAATTTGATAACTTCCCTTAAGTACCATCCAGCGGGGGACATGTGCAGCATAAACTTCCCAGGTATAAAACATATAACACAGTATAAAATAACATGTAGTCGTTACTCATTTGTCTCTCAGAGTGAGACACGTAGCATATTGATTTGTTGGTGTTGCCAAACCTTTGAAGTCCAGTGTTTAAGTAGTCAGCTGCCCAGGCACAGACAGACAGGCAAGCAGAACTTTGCTCCTTCACTTGTTTGTTTTTTATTTGGCTTCCGCAGTGTGTACATGCGGGGGCTGCAGCACACACTAAAAAACAGGTCAATGCCCTGTCCCCCTTTGAGGAGTTAGAGGGGGGGCTTTCCTGAAATTCAGTATCTCAGACCTCAAGTCCTCTCAGTGCGAGTGGGCAGACAGGCTGATAGGATGCAGAAAGCAGTGATTCTGGTTCCCCTGCTGGTCTTGGGATGGACCTGGACCCTTGAGGGGCTCCCTGTACTCCCAGAACCTCTCTACACCACCCAGGAGAACTTTGATCTCGCCCGGGTGAGTAACTGAGTTCTGCCATCTTAATTTTATTTTTTCTCCTACATGTGTATTATTCTGTAACTTCAGTACTTTGTATGTGTTCTCTTTTCTATAATTTATTTCTCTTATTAGATTAACACCCTTTACCCTTTGACATTTTGGGGATAAATAATTTCATTGTACAGATTTGACTGATTGATTTTTATGCATTAAAACTGTTGCAAACTTTAAAGCAGTTTGGAAAAAAGATCTGCTGTGTCCCTAATAGAATTTAAGACTCTTTTTTTTTTTTTTTTACATGTTTTATCTTATATAAGTTGAACAGCACCTCTCCCAAATGTTACTGTGTGATGATAAGTGTTGTTATAAACATATGGCATGAAACTATTTCACAATCATTAGAGTGTTTTATTCTGATATTTGATGTGTTGCTTTGTTTTTTTTTAATGCAGTTTTGATTTTGTAACATCTGTATGTTAGTAAACTGTACAGTATATTATGGTATTTCTTTCTAACAGTTCTTGGGAACGTGGCATGATGTTGCCGTGGCAAGTACATGTCAGCATATGCAGCGTCACAGGGCAGATGCAGCCATTGGTAAACTGGTACTGCAGAGAGGCACCACTGAAGGCAAACTCAAGATGACACGAACTGTACTCAGGTTTGTGTAAATATATATATATATATATATATATATATATATATATATATATATACACACACATATAGTCAGATATATATTTAGTCACATGCTTGCTGCATTATACATGAAAAGAGAAACTTACAACTGCAAACACATAACCTGTCAGACATGTTTATGTTTAGTTCCCTACTTTTTTGTGTGTGTGTGCAGACACGGAACATGTAAAGAGATGTCCGGGGATTATGAGTTAACGTCCACACCAGGACGATTCTTCTACCATGTTGCAAGTACGTATCTTTCTCACTGACTTTCTCTGTGTAATCTTGTGGTGATGCAGCTCCCTCTTCAGTGAAGTTTTATAGGTCCTGTGCTCTCTTTACTGCAGAGTGGGGGGCAGACGTGGACGCCTATGTGGTTCACACAAACTACATTGAATATGCGATAATGATAATGAGCAAAGAGAAATCATCAGGGGAGAAGAGCACCTCAGTTAAGCTTTACAGTAAGTGGACTCTCCATAGATATGTTGGCACATTTAATTTTTGTTTTCCATTACTGTATTTTGTTCTTTTAAAAAGCAACAGCATAATTTCAACCTAAAATCTACTGAATGAATCACAAAACAAAACCAAAGTAGTATATTTGTATTTCAGCAGTCTGTATTATGATTTTTTTTTTTTACCAGGACTTTGCCTAATTTATTATACAATACACCTTATCTGTTTATATGAATACACTTGACAGATGATATTTTAAATCAAACAGAATAAATTAAAGTGAAATCAGCCATCAATTTAGTTAAAGTGATCATTAGGTGAATTTGAGAACATCCCTCTGCCTCAAACCTTTCAAATTTTTTGTTGACATCTTACTTCATCTAAATTAATCTGCCCTCTCCAGGTCGAACTATGACCGTAAGAGACACCGTGCTCGAGGACTTCAAGACACTGGTCAGACAACAAGGAATGACTGACGACACTATTATCATCAAGCAGAACAAAGGTACAACACAGATGCACAGTTTATCACAAACACACAAACTTGCACTAACATGGCTCGAAATATTCAGACAATATTCCACAGAGAGAGATGTAAATATCACTCCTCATGAAACAGTTAAGACATAAACATGATAACTAGCACATTCAGACAACTGAAGATGCAAAGAGAGTCTAAATGTCAAAATTATGTTTTTTCATTTAATCTCTGTGCAGGTGACTGTGTTCCTGGAGAGCAGGTGGCAGAACCATCAGCGCAGCCTGAGCCTCAGGTACTAAAATACATTGAATTAACTTAACTTACATTGTTTTATATAGTGTTTGAAACATCTTGGGTCCAGATGACTTTATATCTCTGACTGAGTGTCTGTGGCTGTGATACAGAGGGTGAGGAGAGATGTGGTCCCTTCTCTGGCTCCTGCAGAAGAGGAGGGTTCTGGTGACGACACAGCTCTTTTCGATGGAACAGGTACAATATCAGTTTACTCAGATGATTAATGACACACCCTGATATGCTTACATATAAACGTACAGAATTGCATATTGAACTATTCTCTCTTATGTCACCCCACCCACACCCCCTTCCATAGTGGCCTGTGGAGCAGCACCAGAGACAGGACCATGTTTTGGGATGCACCAGCGTTACTATTACAACGCCTCCTCAATGAGCTGTGAGATGTTTAAGTACGGAGGGTGTTTGGGGAACCAGAACAACTTTGCAACTGAGAGAGTGTGTCTGCAGAGATGTCGCACTGAGGGTGAGGGGTAAATTCATGTGTGTCCCCTTCACTGAACTTTGACCAGATATACACAAGAACAGAACTGTCAAAGCACATCCATGGGCCAAAATTAAGTAATACAGCCTGTCACGACACAATGGACGTGAAAACATATGGACATAACCCTGTTCTGCTCTATCTCCCCAGCCGTGTGCCGTCTGCCCATGGCACCCCAACCCTGCAGAGGTCAGCCACCCATATGGGCCTTTGACTCTACCGTCGGTCTGTGTGTGCCCTACAAACATGGTTTCTGCCAGGCCAACGCCAACAAGTTCTACACTAAGGCAGAGTGTGAGGAGTACTGCGGAGTGGTTAAAGATGGTGAGATATTGAATATAGTAATGCAAAGCAAATACACAATGACCCAGCTCATGGAAAACCAGACTTGTTACTAAACACCTGGTATACATATGATAAATGTATCTGATGTCTTTTTGCTCTTTTACAGACGCAGAGCTCCTGAAGGCAAACTGAATGAGATGAGGAATCACTGCTCATCTGAAACTCGTTATACAGTGATGGAACATGAACTAGCTACACATAAGGCGCACAAATAAGAAACATGATTTTGTCTCAGTACTCACAAAATATGAAAAGTCATATCACCAATAAAACCAATAAAGGTCAATACTCTGCTGTTTTATTGTTTACATTGGCTTCTGCTGATATAATTACTGCCTGGGTTCAATACATTCATACAAATGACACAAGACAAAAATCTTGACTTTCTCCCTTTTCAGTTATGTGAAAGAAGAACAGTTATACACTCTCATCATGCTCTTGATATGCTTGCAGAGTTATTTGTAGTCCATATCTGCACTCTCTTAGATGAAGACTTATTTATCTAGTAGGACAACAAATGTAATATTGTTTAAGAGGAATCAATAATGTGTATATGTATATAATTTCTTATTTTATTGTGTCTTTTCTACAGATTTTAGTTGGTTTGTCCTTTGAGATCTGAACACAGGAGAGAAGAGAAATCCTCTCCACTGATCAGGGCCCATGGTTTTAGATAACTGGTGCCCTCAGTTGGTTGAAACTTTTCATGACAACTCTTTACTACTCTACTGGATTAAAGATGGTTAAAAAAGATAGAAAAAATATTTCCTCTAGTATCACATGAAAAAAACAACAGCTTTTCATTGTGTTTGTACCTCAGTGAAAATGAAATGAGTATGTTTACAGATCTGACAGTAAATTATAATCGGATTCAATTCTTATTTTTTTGTTTTTTATTTTTATTTTTTGTTTGTTTGTTTGTTTTTGGTTTTTTTTGTTTGTTTTCTGAGTGATGTTCTTGATTCAGCAATTTAGAGTGTCCAATTGCTGCGTTTTTTGTTTTGTTTTTTTTGTTTTTTTAATTGGGAGAAACCGGAGCACCCGGAGTAAAACCCATACCAGCAGTTAGTTCTTAATTAAGCAATTTAGAGTGTCCAATTGATGCATGTTTTTTTTTTTTTTTTAGAAATTGGGAGAAACCGGAGGACCCGGAGTAAAACCCATACTAGAGCTCAAATCCTGCCCCGTATCTGAGTAACCTCCTGTTTCACTGGTCTCTGGCGAGCAGAGGCCAGCAAGCGAGGTGGTATTCAGAATTTGAGGCAGGATGTAAACTCGGCATCTACTTCCTGAAGGGCCTGGTGAAGGCTTTGCCCACACGGGAGAAGAATCTGCGGATGGCTCTGCATTTTTTTGGTGGTGTTGTCAGGTGTTGTTTAAAAGAAAATGCAACAAATTTTTCGATGACTGGGAATTCCAAGTCAATTTCAATCAGTGCAATCTCTGCACAGCGCCAGTTTTCGCAGAGACTGCTAAAAATGATCTTGTCGAGGTCTTTTAGCATTTCTAGGGTGACAACAAAATCGTCACCCTCGAGTTCAGCCCAGATTTTTTCAAACAGGCACCTTATGATGGTATCTGGCGCTCTGGAAGCACAATTCATTTTTGCTTTACGGAACAGGCGAGAAACCAGCTTCTCAACTATTATCTGGACAGACATTTTGTTTTTTTCTGTCTCTGCTCTTTGCTCTTCATCACATCTGGCACGAATCTCCTGATAAACGGAGTCAGAGACTGGAGCAGCTGCAAAAGGCTCACTGGTCTCAACAACCGTGATCTCTGGCAGCTGTGTTGGTTCCTCTGACTGAGTTTCTGCTACAGTGAGTGAGGTCACCTTGTCACTGTGAGTGTCAGCCTGTGTTTTAAGCCACCACCTCATCAGACCAAGGAAACGCCTCACTCTGCTGTTTATGTCAGTCGATATGACTTTACGTGGTGAGCTAACAACCACGGCAGATGAACCCATCCCATTTGGTTCTGGGGTAAGCCTGGGGCGCATCTCATCCACGTAGTTGTTGAGAATATCACTGAGTTCCTCAGTGAATTCCTCAACTTTACCGGCACAAATCTCCTCTGTCCATCTCGGCTCAAAAATATCTGTCTCAAGCAGAGAGTCGACATCAGCCTTGAGAGACTGCATTGACTGCCTGCTTGGCGCTTTGGAACCGTGACAGAATTTTTTCTTCAGTTCTGTTATGATATTAAAAATGGACGCTTGGGCAAACTGCTTTGCCACAAAGGTCCTGATCTTCGTCCCCACTTTCTTCAGAGAGGATTTGTGCTCTGGTGTTCCAACAGCATCTCTCTCTTCCAAAATTTCGTCGACAATCACCTGAGCGATGTCATCTCCCACGTTTTTAATCTCCACAGAGGAGCTAGACTCTAACTGCTGGTAATCGTAGTCAGAAATGCCATCCAGAAGGGAATCAGTGATTTCCCTGATCTCTTTTGTGATAATTTCCTGGACAGTTTTTGATGTTGAAGCCACAAGGCTGTCCCTGTCCTTGGCAGAGCCTTTTGAGCTTCTGTCCTCCAAATCATCCTCGTCTTCGACCTCACTTTTGTTTTTCTGTGGTGTAGGTACACACCCAGCTCTCATCATTACCATCAATTCCTTTAACATTTTGCAGGCATGCGAAACCATGTTATTAAGCCTGCGTGGGGCAGTAACATGTGGAGAAATTACAGGCTCCACATTGCTTATCTTGGTAGAGATGACAGAGTTAACGCTCTCTGCCACCTCATTATCTATCAGCTCAGTTAACTTTTGTGAGCTGGCTGTGTGGACCTCTCTCTCGACGGACAGAGCACGTGCAAACGTCTGCGGAAGTGTGTCGCCGACACTTGTCGATACACCTTCCTGAGACACAGCAGTACTCTCTAAAATAGACACAACTTCTAATAAAAGTTGTGCTATGATCACTTTCGTGGCGTGGTCGGGTTTACCTGCCTTGAGAAGTTCGCACTGTTCCGGTGTGATCTTACGGAAAAAGGTTTCCACAACCGGGAGGAAAGTGTCTACACTAATTCTCGGTGTGTTCTCCATCTTTCCGCTTTGTCTACTATTCACGGTGTGTTTATGTCGATGTGTTTGAGTATCTTGCTTCGATGTGGGAGTTTTGTAAATTCTTTCCTCTCGTCCGGGTTTTGCTGGAGAAACCTTCTCTAACTCCTACTTACTAACAAAAAATGCAACGTCACGACATGACGTCACACATGAAAGGCTTTGCCCCCAAAGCGACTATTGCTTAGCAACCGTTGCTAGGCACTGGTGGCGCCCAGCAGCCAATTCCCCTTTTTTTCAGCAACTTCCTCCCTACAGCTGATAATATATCTGTCATTGTCCGCTTTTACAGCTACACTTATGTGTAAAAGCTGAATAAATATGAGACGTCTGCTTTTTTTGTCATCTTATGTTTGAAATCAAACAATCAAGTCTACGTGTTGCGCAGATATACGCCGTAAGTGTCCAAGGATACGTATCAACATAGGTTTGTGTCAAGATGTTCACATGAATAATCTGAATTGGTAACCTGAGAAACTAAATAAATGTAACTCATGGTGGGTGTTTAATTAAATGAAACTTTTTCAACATTATCCTAAAATAAAATGTTGTTATAATGTTATCATTTTATTTTTTGGTAAAAATCTCAAACTCTTATATTGGTATTTAATTTGTGTTGTTGACAGGTTCCAATGGCTGACACAGGGATGACTAGAAAAAGTGTTGCATTCACAAGTACACCTCTGATTTGGTAAGCAGTTATACACATTCATGGAATGGCATACCACCCAAAAAACATGGTGTAAATAAGAAATACTGATAATAACTATTTCACAGATATGTTGCTAAACAGTTTATTCTTTAGAAACAAAACCATCTTAACCATCTTAATAAAATGTAATGGATTTCATGATTATAGACGTGTAATGGTGATTGTAGAAGAGGCTGCAGAGCAGAACAAGGATGCCACCTGTGGTGACACAACTACTGTCACCAGCTGCAGAGCAAGACAGTGGATCTGGAGTCCATCTATGAGATGAGAGACTCACTCTAGAGGCAGCTAAGTTACATCAGGGGCCACAACAGCGACCTGGCCAGCCTGCCGGTAGGCAAACACAAGACCAGAGGGACTGGGGCTAGCTTTTCAGCAGCAACTGAACTTTTAAAATTGTCTAGCTGGTGCACTTTGAGAACAACTATGGCCTAACAGTGCTGTTGCCTCTACCTTATCATCTGTTACCCAGTAACATTTTCACTCTCAAGTTTGGAGTCAATAAGGTGACTGTTTTTTGGTTTTGGTTTTTAAATTCAGCATACTTGTGTTGTGCTGTGCTCCAATGACCAAGTGTATTTGAAGACGTGTAATTGTCACTTGACTGCTAAAGTATGTGTTCCTGGTTTGATCATAATTGGCATAAGGCTTTGCCCACACTGGAGAAGAATCTGCAGATTTCCTGAAAGTGTCCACACTAATTCTCAGTGTCTCCTCCATCTGTGTGCTTTCTTTTCTATTCATGGTGATTGGTGTTGTGTTTAACGATGTGGTGTAATGATGTGTTTGTTTCAGAATTTTTTCGGTGATGTCGTCAGGTGTAGCTTGAAAGAAAAGGCAATGAATTTTTCAGTGACTGGGAATTCCAAATTGATTTCAATCAGTGCAATCTCTGCACAGCACCAGTTTTCACACAGTTGTTGAAAATGACCTTGTCGACGTCTTTCAGCATTTCTGGGGTGACATCAAGATCGTCACCCTCGAGTGTGTCATGTGGGACCATATAATTGAACCTGCGTGGGGTAATGACATGGGTATGAGTATCTACAGGCTCAACACTGTTCACTGTAGTAGAGAGGGCCGAGTTGACACTTTCTGCCACCTCTTTAACAATCAGCTCAGTTAGCCGTTCTGAGCTGGCAGTACGGGCCTCTTCCTCAACTTCCTGTGCAAAAGTCTGCAGAAGAGTTGCCCACACTGAACAGCACACGTTCCTCAGACACAGCTGAGCTCTGAAGAGCTGCCTTGAACGTATTTTCTACCATAGTCACAATTTCTAAAAGAATTTGTGCCAGCATTGTTTTTGTGGCATGGTCAGGTTTACCTGCCTTCAAAGATTCACACTGTTCCACAACTGAGAGGAAAGTGTCCACACTAATCCTCTGCGTCTCCTCCATCTGTGTGCTTTCTTCTCTATGCATTGCAACTGTTGTTGTGTTTATGTCAATGAGAAATGATGTGTTTGTTTTGATTATATTGGCTGCTCCAATGTTATTCCACCTTAGTTAAGACTGTCAGGCAACAATAAAGAGATAACTTAAAGCTGAACACCGTATTGTAAATGCTTGGAAGGTCTCTTAGACACCTACAGTTGGACATTGGTTTAAAAGTCTTTCTAACTGCTTAGCCATGGAATTTATGAATTACTTTGAAAGTCACCAATCAAGATGTTTCCTGAGTACTTTAAAAATGAGACTGTTGTAATGTATCAATTATTCAGCATAGCAGTTACAGAAGAATTGCCTGTTTTTTTTGTGTGTAAAACTTTATAAGTGTAATTGTTGTGTTAATTCTGAAAAAGTCCAATAAATGTGTCTTTTAAAAAATCTGTAATTTACAACATTGAAGACATGGAAGATTTGGGAGGAAATTATGAATACAAGTCACAGTGTATCACTGATGTTGTGATGTGCTGTGTTTGCTGAATAAAGGGCAACAGATCATTTGATCATTTTTGTATGTTTTTGCTTTGTGTTGTTTTTTAATGAAGGGCTTAATTCACTTTGATTATACCACAAAGAACACGTGTATGGTACTTAAACATAAGCAAATATGAAATGTATATATGAAAATAAATCAACAAAGCACTCACAATCTTGTTGAGGTCCCTTATCAGTGATCTCGGTCTACTGTCCACTTGTGCCTCAGGTCTATGCCTTGCAGAACTTGTATGTACAAATGCTTCTGTGGACAAGGTAAACGGAGAGGTATCACATTAACTTCTCCATATTATCTTATGGGAAATGCAGGAATCCTGAAGTTAAATTAAATTTCTTTTAAGACCTTTAAGATCTTTGCAATATATTTTAAGGCCTCAGTGCCACTGCAATTTATAACTGGTCACATGGTGACACACCTTCAGCTTACATTTACATATACATTGACTTTAAGATTGCAAAACTAAGTCTTTGAAATCTTCTGTCAACCTCTATCAATACAACAGAGTTCAGTCAGGAGGTAACAAAGGTCAAGAGAAGAAACTGAGACCTGACCAAGAGTCAAGGTTTTAAGTAACGCGCTCACTCTCTCTCCCTCTTTCGCACACACAGTCATCAACACAAAACTCTGTGGTCTTTCCATGCTTTGTTCACTTCACGTTGCATTAGGCCTAACGAAGTCATTCAGCATTTTCACCCAAAAAAAAAAAAAAAAAAAAAAAAAAACGGTGATTGGAATCACAGGTGGGGCTCTACAGAAATTAATGGCAACTCAGCAGTTAGAGAAACACTAGATCTGAAGTATATTACAATTGTTACTGATAAAGCCACACACATGCAACATGCATACATGTACTTACACAAACTTACAACTTGGCTCATGGTAATATACAGACATGCGACAAAGAAAGTACACCTTCTTTGAATCATATGGTTTTTCCTATCAAGACATAATAGCAATATATAGTTATATCAATATATACTAATTTTGCTGATGCTTAGAAGTATATCTGTTCATGCATAGCTGTCATAACACATGAAACATGACATAATAATAATGCTTTAAGTTCATTATATATTTTGTTCCTCTTGCCAATTGTGTAAACCCAGTTTATAGCAAAGAGAAATGTTGCCACTTAGAACATTTCTACTTGAATTTTATAGGGTCTATATGTTAAGATGTTCATGTCATTAATATTGTTATTGCTGTTTAAGTGGAGTGTGCGGGACCCCAAACAGTGAGGAAATGAAGTCAATCTGCCTGTTTGCTTTTCATTGTGTGGGCATAACCAGGAGGGGGCGATATTTCTCTATTCAAAGATGATTCACATGGATTTCACACAGTTTGAATTGAACACATGCACACACATTTCTACAGCAAAAGACAAAAACAGAACACAACAGAACCTTCCTCATTCCTGTGTCATTAGCTATTCTCCATCCATTTTAACTCTCTCTTTGCTGTTTGTTTTTTTACAGCAATGAGTCATTCAATGCTGCAGAATCACCACATAACCTCATCATTGTTTGCCTTTTCTCTCTCTCTCACTCTCTCTCTCTCTTTTCCTCTCCTGCGAAGGAGCCACGCTTCCACACAATAGTAATAAGAAATTAGTAAGGAACTGTCAAATTGGCAGCTGTTTATCCTCCTGCAGAAAAAACTCACTGTCCCTTTTCCATTAACTCATAACAAGGACCCCTCTGATGGACCATCTGACCATTTCCAAACCCAGTGATTAACAGCTTAGTAACATTAACAGATGCAGACAATAACACATGCCTCTTTGATAATCTGAACTGCATACGTGATTATTAACAAAGAATCATACGTTTATCACAAGTGTAAATCCAGAAAGACTGACACTGGTTCGATAAATAGCACATACTATTATTTGTTATCAGCTACAGCAATTAGTTAAAACTTCTACACCTAATATCAAGTGCTGCTATACTAGTAAATGTTAGTTTACCTCAAAATCTGCTTCAGTGATGTGGTGAACTGATTTAACTATATTATTTAAGTAGTAGTTCATGAAAAAGTGGCTTAAATAACTAATCAGCTGCACTTGTAATTAGTTGTTTTCCACCCGTGGAGAAGTTTAATTGTTTTTTTAAAAAAAGGATGGAACATAGAATAGGAGGAGGTGATAAATTCAACCACCTAATAGAGGCAGCTATGAATGAAGCTCCTTTCTTTCCTTTGTGTGCTCGGTGTGTATGTATGCACCTCACGTAGTCGCCAACGGTGCTGAGCTCTGCATTATCATTTATCTACCTCCCTGGTGGTTTTTTCAGAGACTGTGCAGCAGCATCAGTGCGTGTACAGGTTTGTGAGTCAGGATATCTGAATGTGTTCACAAATTTGCATCAGTGTGTGGTCATAAATGTTAGCTAATATTTTGCTGAGTACATTAACCAGTTAAAGATCGCACTACACACTTACACATTGTAAAAATAACAACAGATCTGCGTAGCAATCACTTTTTAAGAGATGTGAAAGGAATCAAAAGTTAACGGTCTCCAAAGTTTGTTATTAAGTTTGATAAAAGGGAGAAAATGTCTGATTTAGATGTAGTTCTTACTGTCATCCCTTTTGAAATCTTAATTCTTCTGTAACATTGATGTTTTCAAAATGTCATTGTGGATTTTGCACATAATAAATATTACTGATTTCCCACATTTGAGTTCCAGTGAGTAGTTTTTTTCACCTGTCAATCTTCTGACAAAATGATGAGCATAACGCCACAACAATGAGCCACACACACACTACACCCCTCTTGCTTAAGCTATAGCAAACACCACAGATATGGAGTGCTGTATGCATGTTTTTGAGAAAGACTGTCCTGTAACCCCTTTCTCAGACACAGGATGGAAGAAATAACCGTTTCTTAGATATTTGCCACTTAACATTACTTTAGGATGACTTATGATAAATTTATTAAGTTTAGTGTGTATTTTATAGGCCTCTAGTTAGAAGTATGCTACTGCTTTATAAATAACACAATTTTTTTTAATTGTTCATTGATATGTATGTAAGTAAGGAATAGCCTAATTTATCTTCTGTTTATCTTGGGCTTGATCTACTTTGTTGTTGCTTTGAAAATTTAAGGTAAATATTAAAAAAAAAAAAAAAAACAACAACTCAGTTTTATTTATTGACATATAGAGGATTGTTGTTACTTACTTGTATAGTCCAGATGAATGACCACAGGACTGTAAGCTGTAGGCTATACTGTATATGTGCTGTATGTTAAATACTGAGTGAAAATGTTTCTAGTTCCCAAAATCTGCACTCTCTTAGATGAAGTAGTAGGACAATAAATATAAATATAATATAATAAATTATTATTTAGTAATCAATAATAATCAGTTGTTATAATATATATAATTTTTTTCTTATTTTTTCGTATCTTTTCCACAGATTTTAGTCGGTTTGTCCTTTGAGATCTGAACACAGGAGAGAAGAGAAATCCTCTCCACTGATCAGGGTCCATGTTTTTAGATAGCTGGTGCCCTCTGTTGGTTGAAACCTTTCACGACAACTCTTCTGAATTAAAGATGTTTTTAAAAAAAAAAAAAAAAAGCTGTGATATTACAGGGGTAATATCCCAATCAAAACATATTCCCACTAGTAAACTTAAAATGCTATCACATGAAAAAAAACAAAAAAACACTTGCAACAGAACAGCGTTTTCATTGTTTTTTGTTTACAGACAAAACTTTTTTTTTTTACCTCAGTCAAAATGAAATGAGTGGCATGTTTACAGATCTGACAATAAATGATAATGGGATTCAATTCTTATTTTTTCAATTTCAATTATTATTATTATTTCAATTATTATTATTTTATTTGGGGGGGGGGGGTATTTTATTTTATTGTTTTTTATTTATTTTTTGTTTGTTTGTTTTTTGTTGTTGTTTTTTGAGTGATGTGGGATAAACCAGAGGGCCTGGAGTAAACCCACACCACCAGCCTTTTCGTTGTTTTTTTACAAATTTTTACCTCAGTGAAAATGAAATGAGTATGTTTACAGTTCTGACAGTAAATTATAATTGGATTCAATTCTTATTTTTTTGTTTTTTATTTTTATTTTTTGTGTTTGTTTGTTTTTGGTTTTTTTGTTTGTTTTCTGAGTGATGTGGGAAAAACCAGAGTAAACCCACACCACCCGTTAGTTCTTGATTCAGCAATTTAGAGTGTCCAATTGCTGCGTTTTTTGTTTTGTTTTGTTTTGTTTTGTTTTGTTTTTTTTTTAATTGGGAGAAACCGGAGCACCCGGAGTAAAACCCATACCAGCAGTTAGTTCTTAATTAAGCAATTTAGAGTGTCCAATTGATGCATGTTTTTTTGTTTTTTTTGTTTTTTTTTAGAAATTGGGAGAAACCGGAGGACCCAGAGTAAAACCCATACTAGAGCTCAAATCCTGCCCCGTATCTGAGTAACCTCCTGTTTCACTGGTCTCTGGCGAGCAGAGGCCAGCAAGCGAGGTGGTATTCAGAATTTGAGGCAGGATGTAAACTCGGCATCTACTTCCTGAAGGGCCTGGTGAAGGCTTTGCCCACACGGGAGAAGAATCTGCGGATGGCTCTGCATTTTTTTGGTGGTGTTGTCAGGTGTTGTTTAAAAGAAAATGCAACAAATTTTTCGATGACTGGGAATTCCAAGTCAATTTCAATCAGTGCAATCTCTGCACAGCGCCAGTTTTCGCAGAGACTGCTAAAAATGATCTTGTCGAGGTCTTTTAGCATTTCTAGGGTGACAACAAAATCGTCACCCTCGAGTTCAGCCCAGATTTTTTCAAACAGGCACCTTATGATGGTATCTGGCGCTCTGGAAGCACAATTCATTTTTGCTTTACGGAACAGGCGAGAAACCAGCTTCTCAACTATTATCTGGACAGACATTTTGTTTTTTTCTGTCTCTGCTCTTTGCTCTTCCTCACATCTGGCACGAATCTCCTGATAAACGGAGTCAGAGACTGGAGCAGCTGCAAAAGGCTCACTGGTCTCAACAACCGTGATCTCTGGCAGCTGTGTTGGTTCCTCTGACTGAGTTTCTGCTACAGTGAGTGAGGTCACCTTGTCACTGTGAGTGTCAGCCTGTGTTTTAAGCCACCACCTCATCAGACCAAGGAAACGCCTCACTCTGCTGTTTATGTCAGTCGATATGACTTTACGTGGTGAGCTAACAACCACGGCAGATGAACCCATCCCATTTGGTTCTGGGGTAAGCCTGGGGCGCATCTCATCCACGTAGTTGTTGAGAATATCACTGAGTTCCTCAGTGAATTCCTCAACTTTACCGGCACAAATCTCCTCTGTCCATCTCGGCTCAAAAATATCTGTCTCAAGCAGAGAGTCGACATCAGCCTTGAGAGACTGCATTGACTGCCTGCTTGGCGCTTTGGAACCGTGACAGAATTTTTTCTTCAGTTCTGTTATGATATTAAAAATGGACACTTGGGCAAACTGCTTTGCCACAAAGGTCCTGATCTTCGTCCCCACTTTCTTCAGAGAGGATTTGTGCTCTGGTGTTCCAACAGCATCTCTCTCTTCCAAAATTTCGTCGACAATCACCTGAGCGATGTCATCTCCCACGTTTTTAATCTCCACAGAGGAGCTAGACTCTAACTGCTGGTAATCGTAGTCAGAAATGCCATCCAGAAGGGAATCAGTGATTTCCCTGATCTCTTTTGTGATAATTTCCTGGACAGTTTTTGATGTTGAAGCCACAAGGCTGTCCCTGTCCTTGGCAGAGCCTTTTGAGCTTCTGTCCTCCAAATCATCCTCGTCTTCGACCTCACTTTTGTTTTTCTGTGGTGTAGGTACACACCCAGCTCTCATCATTACCATCAATTCCTTTAACATTTTGCAGGCATGCGAAACCATGTTATTAAGCCTGCGTGGGGCAGTAACATGTGGAGAAATTACAGGCTCCACATTGCTTATCTTGGTAGAGATGACAGAGTTAACGCTCTCTGCCACCTCATTATCTATCAGCTCAGTTAACTTTTGTGAGCTGGCTGTGTGGACCTCTCTCTCGACGGACAGAGCACGTGCAAACGTCTGCGGAAGTGTGTCGCCGACACTTGTCGATACACCTTCCTGAGACACAGCAGTACTCTCTAAAATAGACACAACTTCTAATAAAAGTTGTGCTATGATCACTTTCGTGGCGTGGTCGGGTTTACCTGCCTTGAGAAGTTCGCACTGTTCCGGTGTGATCTTACGGAAAAAGGTTTCCACAACCGGGAGGAAAGTGTCTACACTAATTCTCGGTGTGTTCTCCATCTTTCCGCTTTGTCTACTATTCACGGTGTGTTTATGTCGATGTGTCTGAGTATCTTGCTTCGATGTGGGAGTTTTGTAAATTCTTTCCTCTATCGTCCGGGGTTTTGCTGGAGAAACCTTCTCTAACTCCTACTTACTAACAAAAAATGCAACGTCACGTAGACATGACGTCACACATGAAAGGCTGCCCCCAAAGCGACTGTTGCTTAGCAACCGTTGCTAGGCACTGGTGGCGTCACAGTGACCCCCCCCCCACACACACACACACACAGACACACGCACAAACGCACACACACAAACCGGAGCACCTGGAGTAAAACCCATACCAGAAGTTAGTTCTTGATTAAGCAATTTAGAGTGTCCAATTGCTGCATGTATTTTTTTTAAGAAATTGGGAGAAACTGGAAGACCCAGAGTAAAAACCCATACTAGAGCTCAAATCCTGCCCCGTATCTGAGTAACCTTCTGTTCCACTGGTCTCAGGTGAGTAGAGGCCAGCGAGCGAGGTGGTATTGTGGGTGGCTGTGGCTCAGGAGGTAGATCAGAAGGTCCACCACCCACCAAGCAGAAGGTTGGTGAAGGTTGATTCCCAGCTCCTCCAGTCTGCATGCCGAAGTATCCTTGGGCAAGATACTGAACCCCAAATTGCCTCCGATGTGTGTCATATCGGTGTGTGAATGAGTTTAGAAAGCACATTATATATATATATATAGAACATGTGCTGTGTGAATGGGGTGAACATCTGTAGTGTAAAGCGCTTTGAGTGGTCGAAAAGACTAGAAAAGCGCTATATAAGTACAGTCCATTTATTCAGAATTTGAGGCAAGACGAAAACTCGGCATCTCTCCTTCTATTTCCTGAAGGGCCTGGTGAAGGCTTTGCCCACACTGGAGAAGAATCTGCGGATTTCCTGAGAGGAAGGTGTCCACACTAATCCTCACTGTCTCCTCCATCTGTGTGCTTTCTTTTCTCTTCATGGCAATTGGTGTTGTGTTTAACGATGTGGTGTAACGATGTGTTTGTTTCTGAATTTTTCTGGTGATGTCGTCAGGTGCTGCTCTGCAATTGCTGGCTGTATCAGTGAGGGGAATGAGGGGGAGTACAGGGGCGTTGTGGACCCCTTCATCGAGTGGTGTGGAACTAACCATCTGCATCTCAATACCACCAAGACAAAGGAGCTGGTGGTGGATTTCCGCAGGAGGAAATCTGCCCCTACACCCATTTCCATTAATGGTGTGACTGTGGATGTTGTCTCGGGTTACAAATACCTTGGAGTACACCTGGCCCAGTCCAGTGGACTGGGCCAAGAACACCGAGGCTGTTTACAAAAATGGACCTGAGTCGACTCTATTTCCTGAGGAGGCTCTGGTCATTCAACGTATGTAACATCATGCTGAGGATGTTCTACCAGTCGGTGGTAGCCAGTGCCATCTTCTTTGATGTTGTGTGCTGGGGCAGCAGGCTGAGGGCAGCAGATTCCAACAAGATCAGCAGGATCATCAGGAAGGCTGGCTCCATCCATGGGATCCAACTGGACTCTTTGTTGGTGGTGTCTGAGAGGAGGATGCTGTGTAAATTGCATAGTATCCTGGACAACAATGCCCACCCTCTCCACCAGGTGATAACCACGAACAGAAGCACCTTCAGCAACAGACTCATTCCCCCCCGGTGTATATATATTTTGTTCCTCTTGCCAACTGTGTAAACCCAGTTTATAGCAAAGAGAAATGTTGCCACTTAGAATATTTCTACTTGAATTTTATAGGGTCAGAAGACATTTTTTAAATATATGTTAAGATGTTTCAGTCATTAATATTGTTATTGTTGTTTAAGTGGAGTGTGTGGGACCCCAAACAGTGAGGAAATTAAGTCAATCTCAACAAAACTCAAGGATTATATGGGCTCCTGTCTGCTGCCTGTCTGCTTTTCATTGTGTGGGCATAACCAGGAGGGGGCGATATTTCTCTATTCAAAGATGATTCACATGGATTTCACACAGTTTGAATTGAACACATGCACACACATTTCTACAGCAAAAGACAAAAACAGAACACAACAGAACCTTCCTCATTCCTGTGTCATTAGCTATTCTCCATCCATTTTAACTCTCTCTTTGCTGTTGTTTTTTACAGCAATGAGTCATTCAATGCTGCAGAATCACCACATAACCTCATCACTGTGTGCCTTTTCTCTCTCTCTCACTCTCTCTCTCTCTCTCCCTCTCTCTCCCCCTCCTGCGAAGGAGCCAGGCTTCCTGCTCTTAGTTCCCAGAGTTCCCGGCTGCTGGCAGTAGAATGCTGGGAATATCCGGAGAGGAAGGGGAAGTGACATCACAGCGGTGACCTTCCGTACCAGGCCATATCACCTGGTGCTGCCGGGAGGAGAGCTACCAAACAAGTGCAAACACACACACACACACATACAAACACACACACACATGCACACAAATAATCAGAGCGACATACCTCTCTCCTTTTTAGCACACAGACACACACATGCATATTGACTAAGACAAACTTACTGACACTCACTCACTCGCACACCTCAGTTTGCTTTCCAGGAGAACAGAGAGAGTGAGAGAGGAAAAAAAAAACATTTCCCACGAAGAGAGAAAGGAAGCGATAACTTCAATTGGTCATGCACAAAACTTTCCAGCACCTTTGCATAGACAGGCTGAGCTAACCACATATTTCACAGGAAAATTCTCACCATGCTTCAGCTGGTTCATCACATCAGCTAATAAGCTCTGTCTGTTTACCAGCCTGTATGTTTTTCTCACTCGCTGACCACCTGAGTTTCACTATCACTCATGTTAATGGCACAAAATGCCATTGTTCATCTCTGGTGCGCTGTAATCCCTACTTGAAGTGGTTTGTAATAAGTTAGAAGGAAAGAAGAGCAGATTTTTTTTTTTTTTAAAGTCAATTAGAAGATAAAACCATGCCTCCCTCCTCTTGCACTGTATGCAGTACTCCCCCTACTGTCCATATGAAGCTGAAGCTGAAGCCAGGCCTTCACCAGCCCTTCTGCTAACACTGGCACAGGGACCACACTTCCTATAGCCTACATTTCAGTATAGTTTTTACTCCACTACATTTATTTGAGTTATAATTACTATACTTTTCATATTCAGATTTTACATTTAAAACAGGTGGCATGTTAAGCTTATAAAATACAATGTCTTATCAACAATTAAAGCAAAACAAAGCATCTGATTGGGGATCCACATCACATTTCAGAGTTCTCCTTGAACTTCTTTGATGGTTTTATTTAAATAATGAATTCTTCCTGGACCATTAATCATCTCATGATCCCTCAGATTTATCTTGTGTATCCTTCAGAGCCAGACCAGACCCTGATCTTGGTGACCATTGGACTAAACTACCTAATAACAGTAGCTGAAACAAGCTTTATCTTGGCCAGCTGTAATATTAAAATGCTTTTTACACATGAATTCATTAGTATTATCAGTATAATATTGTCATATATGATGATAAGGCATATAGGCCATTTTTAATGCAGGACAAGTGATCACACTTTTTACTTTAAGATTAAAAATTTTGATAATACTAATGTATATTCAACTGACGTCTCTTTCACTGAATAAAATGAAACAGATGTCAATACACACAGGTTGCACACAGATGGGAGCTGGACATAAACACAATGAACATATGGCCTGTAGTGGAGATCCTTACTGAGTTTGGAGAGTATCTTAGAGGGTACATTCTTTAGGGGCAATGGCTGGAAAACACAGATATACAAACCCACATACTTGCACAAACACAGACATACAAAGACACATACAGAAATGACCTACAGCAAGAATGAAATCTGTGAAAACAGAGGCCAAGAAAGAGGGATTGGGGGGGCTGAAGTTCCTTAATGCTACATCAGGAGGAGGGATGGGGTGAGGAGGGAGGGAGGGAGGGAGAGACAGAGTGTGTGTGGTGGAGACGTCATTATGCGGGATGACAAAAGAAGAAGGGATTCTCTAGTCAGCTGCTGCTGCTGCTGCCACTGACTATTGTCCTACCAACAGAGGACCCCCCTCCACACACACAAAGACACACACTACTCTCTCGCTCTCTCTCTCTCTCCCTCTCCTCTCATGTTGTACGTCTCTCTTTCCTTCTTCAAGTTCAACTCTGATTACATAGCCGACCAACTGGCAGCCCCTGACATTTAAAGACCCCTGCTAACACCCTCCCCTAAATCCCAGCTGTGTCATCTGGGTCTTTTCTATGAGTTGGAGATCTGAACAGACGTTTGCTCCGACAGAATTCAGAAAAACTTGCAAAGGAGTTGAGGTTTGGAAAGACTTGGATAATGTGTAAAAAATAAATATTCACTATACACTATAATGTATGGGCCAAAGTAAATAATGATTCAAACACTTAATTTTCTTAAAAAATAAAAGTAAAAAAAGAAATATCTGAGAGAGAATAAAGTTTTATTGGCAGCCATGTGCTCCTATCCATCTGAAAGATTTAATAAATTAATTACCAATACTTGAAATTGGCAGCTGTTTATCCTCCTGCAGAAAAACTCACTGTCCCTTTTCCATTAACTCATAACAAGGACCCCTCTGATGGACCATCTGACCATTTCCAAACCCAGTGATTAACAGCTTAGTAACATTAACAGATGCAGACAATAACACATGCCTCTTTGATAATCTGAACTGCATATGTGATTATTAACAAAGAATCATACGTTTATCACAGTGTAAATCCAGAAAGACTGACACTGGTTCGATAAATAGCACATACTATTATTTGTTATCAGCTACAGCAATTAGTTAAAACTTCTACACCTAATATCAAGTGCTGCTATACTAGTAAATGTTAGTTTACCTCAAAATCTGCTTCAGTGATGTGGTGAACTGATTTAACTATATTATTTAAGTAGTAGTTCATGAAAAAGTGGCTTAAATAACTAATCAGCTGCACTTGTAATTAGTTGTTTTCCACCTGTGGAGAAGTTTAATTGTTTTTTTAAAAAAAGGATGGAACATAGAATAGGAGGAGGTGATAAATTCAACCACCTAATAGAAGGCAGCTATGAATGAAGCTCCTTTCTTTCCTTTGTGTGCTCGGTGTGTATGTATGCACCTCACGTAGTCGCCAACGGTGCTGAGCTCTGCATTATCATTTATCTACCTCCGCTGGTGGTTTTTTCAGAGACTGTGCAGCAGCATCAGGTGCGTGTACAGGTTTGTGAGTCAGGATATCTGAATGTGTTCACAAATCAGTGTGTGGTCATAAATGTGTTTCTTTTTTTCAAGTCAGTCCAGGCCATATGACCCTTGACCAAGTGACCTCAAGAATAGTCAACCCTCCACTGTCTCTATCTCTCTGTGCACAGTGTGTGATGCTCTGGTCCATTCTGCTTTGACTGACCTCTCTTTGACTCACGCACACACACACACACACACACACACCCCGAGTGTATGACCACTCAGTGACACTAGCAGACATACAGACACAATAGGAGACCAAGCACATTCCTTTCCCCAGGTGGTATAAAAGGCACAGCCGGATCAATGGCCTAATGGGCTAAAACCAATGGCCGACAATCATTAACCCCCGACGAGTGTGAATTCCTTATCCCTGTAGCCAGACTATTGTGTGACCGCCGTATACAGACTATAGTGTATGGCTTTCTTCTGTCGTGTGGAGCTGGTTAACTGCTGGGAGAGAGGTCTAACTGAAATGGTGACAGCATGTGTTTTCTTGACCTGTGTAAACTATGGACATTAAAATGGACAAACAGACATTTAAAAAAGGAATATCCCGAGCAGAAGTTAAAGGCTTTACCTTTGTCTTTAAGAGCAATAGTTATGACTTCTTTCTTTTCTGTGTATTTGTTGTCACAGGGGACTTCAGGAACATCTGATTACAGTTCAGGGTCCTGCCACAGTTTTGTGTAAACAGCGATTTAATCCTGTTTCCTTTGGTTGAAGAACAAAATTTAAAAACAGTGGAAGTACTGGACAAATCAGATCAAACATATATGGGAGGATGGGGGAGGTTTAAAGATTACTTTTAAGAGAAACCTGAGCATCACAATTTCCTTCATGTCAGGGCTCTATCCAACATGTTTCCATCCACCAGATCACCTCTCTTCCTCACTTTACCCCCCCAACGCACACACACACACACACACACACACACACACACCCCAACAGGAGCTCCCTCATCCCCCAACACCACTCCATCCCTTTTTCTTCTCCAGGCATCCACTCCTGAGTGTGTGTGTGGAGGGCTCGTGGTGGGAGGACAATGGGCAGTAAGGGAGCTGGCTGAATAGGACCATTGAGTCTGCTCAGCCAAACAGAAAAGCATCTCCCATCTCACTTCAAAACCCACAGTTTCACTCTGTACAACCAGGCCTTTATTCTCCATAATTACTCCTTGACACACACATATACTCTCTCTCTCACACACACACACACATGTCCATATATTTTACATATAAGTATATAAAATAATTGAATGTTTTTTACTAACCACAAACATAACTGACTCTTGACACATGTTTATGTGTGAACACGTTTCTCTGTCAAGCGTCAATATAATGCTTATGAAATCACACTGTTGTACATCCACAGAGCTGTTTTAATTCTATAAACAGATGACGTGATAATCAGTACACCCATATAGAACCTGTATGTGTCTCAATAAAGAATGCAGGCTGTAATGGTAAGTACACACTGTATGTGTCATCGTTGTGGACAACCACAACAAGCACGCATGGAACCATTCCTTTGTCATGTATAATGAGGAATGCTGGTAAATACACATTTATCATGACAGTAGATAATGCTGTTTATGACATGATCTTATGCGTAACATTGTCCATCTGTTTATCTCTGAATATCTTTGAACAGGCTACATTGTTGTTGTTGTTGTTGTTGTGTTTTCTCTTTTCCAGATTGTCACATGACCTGTATGCACATTGCTGCTGGACTGCAGTCAGAGTACAGTATGTACAGCTCTGATCAGCACAAGTCTGACCACTTCCATGTGGTGTTGAAAGTCCAGCAGCATAGTTATGATTTCATGATCTGCAACGTGATGCCTCAGTTTCATATGATAAATGTTGCGCTGAAGCAAACCACAAATGCAGCATTTTCAAAAGCCATAATGTCATTCTGGGGTGACAGAGTGTGTTATCTATTACTAGATTACTGGTTATTCCATATCTGTAATATTGTTACAGATAAATTATTTAGGTTGGTTTCCCTCTCATAACATTGTTTTGTCAGTGGAGTCTTTGAAATATTTTTTGATGTCTTGCAGTAAGTATTTATTTCTATTTGAACAACTAATCATAACAACAATGCAAAGTAGTCAGCTTTGTACCTATATATATCTCGTCTTTTGCCTGATGCAGACCTAGTAGATTTAAAATAGTGATCAGCAGCCCACTGATTCTTCCATTTTTCTGCACCTGGCCTAGATACAAGATGCAGTGTGCACCCAGTCACCCTAGAAAGACACAACTGAGCTAATGCATGTAGAGATTAATTTCCAAAGCCAACTAAACCTCATTTACTTCGCTGTAATACAAAAAAATGCTGCAACATCTGTGTCACAATATGTGTTAACAACCTAATTCACTGTAAGCCCTTTAACAAGAGGTATTATCATAAACAGCCTGTCAGACAAAGGCAGCAGGCCTTGACAAAGAAAGTGCTGTCACAGAGTGCAGTATCACCGACAGTTTTTGTCAGTGTTACACTTGGCAATTTAAACTCCACCGAGCTTGTTAGCCTAGATCCAGCCCTGTGGCCAGCCTGCTCATTGTGCGTCCAGCACACTGAATCATTGTGTAGGAGGATAATCCATACAGGGTAATTGGTGCACCCTATCATGCAATACATAAGGACAGCAGGATTTAGGTATGGATGAATGGGTGGGTTGATCCATCAAATATAAAGACAGGTGCCAAGTAATGTGAACCTAAAGACAGTTATATTATAAATATGACCGAGAGCAGAAGAGTTTTAACACAGAAACAGCATTTGCAAATTTTAAATGTATCAGTATTTGTCTAAGAAATGGCCTCTGCTTCATATACACACACTTTCCTGAGCATGTGTGTATTTGTATGTGTTTGTTTGCATCTATCTATCTATCTATCTATCTATCTATCTATCTATCTATCTATCTATCTATCTATCTATCTATCTATCTATCTATCTATCACTGCAAACACAACTCTCAATCCTCCTTCTCCCCACCCAGCTTAAAGCAGATCTGTGTGTTGGAATGACATCTAACACACACACACACACACACGCATGGAACAAAAGCTGGTAGCTGGAGTAATGTGTGTGTGTATATGTGTGTGTCATGGATGGGGGTAGCTGGGTCTGCGAGGGTGGGTGTTGGGGGGGCATGGGGTTGAAGCTCCATATGGGCACCCCACCCCTCACATCCCCTCCCCTCCACCTCCGTCCCCCCTGCAAACAGGCAGATGTCAAATGGGACGTGCCTCCCCGCGGGGGCACAGGGTCACACTGCACAGGGGTAAATAACAGAACAGGAGGGACAGACAGACAGAGAGAGAGAGAGAGAGAGAGAGAGTTGCCTTTCTGCCAGTACCCCTCCACCCCCCACCTCAAAACATGCCAAAAAGAGATGTACACACATGCTCCCAGAAAATAAGCTGCTGACACAAACATACCAACACACAGCAGTGGGCACAGTGCTCTGTATTACAGTCTGTCTGAAACTAGCATATCAAACATTTGAGTCACTTTCATTAGGTTTCATGAAGAAGAACATAAAAAAGAATTAAAGCCAAGGGGAGAAAAATACACATGAAAAACATGCAGCACCTGTGTCTGATCACTCCTCAGTTAATGATCAGTAACTTTCCTGAAGATCTTGCCAAGTTCAACGGTGCATTTATTGTCATTTCATTTCATTGCTTTATTTTCTATAATTCCATATTACAGTTTAATGTTGGGCTGCATTTTTTTTTTTGCAAGCGCTGCAATTTAGTTGAGGTCATAAATGATTTCAGCCTACTCTCACTGATATAAAAGGAACGGCCATTTATGACCATGAAGTTGAATCAACACCTTTCTAAAACAGTGTCACTGAACATTATAACGTCCATGATGTTAGCATTTACTGCAGGACTGTTGGCTAAGTGTACCTAATAAACTGGTCACTGAGTGTACTTAATTATATACTTATTGGTGTATGTTTGTGTGTGTGTGAGATGGATGTGTGTCTCAAATGTGGCTAATGCTATTTGATAATGAAGGGAGTTGCAAGTCGACTCAAGGACAGGTGTCAGTTGTGTGTGTGTGTGTATGTGGAGGTATGGGTTCCAGTCCTAAACAAAGCAGGGGAATGGACACACACACACATACACTCACACACACTCACACAGGCTGTTCTCTGTGTATTGAGCCCTGAATGGTTACGCCCGCAGGGCAGGAGTAAGGTTACTTTACATACTGCACTTACAGCTCCCTTTACCACTGGGGTATAAAATGGATTTGAATGAGAAAGAGGGGGACAGAGGGGTGGAAGGAGGAGGGGGAGGGAGATGGGGAGGTGGGGGAGGGCCAGGGGGGGCGGGGGACTCCCTTTGTGTAACAGGAGGTCTGCTGCTGCTCTGGCATGGCTATGGAGATGGAGGAGCGGGGTCACTCTCCCCTGCTCTCCCTCCCTCTGTTCCTTTACTATAGGCTGGCTGCTCTGTCTCTCCTCCTCATCCCTCCCTCCCTCCCTCCATCCATCCATCCCTTCCTCCCCATTAGCATAGCAGCTGCCTGATACAGGGCGTAGGGGTGGGGAATGGCCAGGTTGCTGTGTGCATATGTGTGTTGTGAGGGGTGTTTTGCGGAGGGAGGGATGTCATTGGGTGGAGGGGCGGTGGGGGGGGTCAGTCCAGTCAATGGCGGTCCGTCTGGCTGGTGAATAGCAGCTAAAGCAGGCCCCCGCAAGCTAGACAAAGGAGCCGGGAGGGGAGGGGAGGGGATGGGGTTGGGGTGTGTGAGGGAGATGGGGAGGGGAGGCGGGGGGGAGTGGAAGAATGAGGCAGTGAATGGAGCGCCTTGTCACTAGCGCTATGGAGAGAAGCACAGAATGAACTGGAAGAATGAAAGAAAAGTTCAAAAAGGAGCGGAGGGCAAGGAAAAGACCGGCCAGACCACCTGTCTCTCTCTCTCTCTCCCTCCCTCCCCTCTCTCTCACTTTATTTCTTTTACTCCCCTTCTTACTCACAGGCAGACTTTTGAGGAGGGGCGGTGGTGCTGGGGTGTTCACTGGTCGTGTTTAGCGACAGACGTGTTTCTGTTGTCAGGGAGAAAGTGCAGTATCAGCAGGATTTCACTGCTGGTTGTCATCCACCAGCATCACTGACTGACTCTCTGCTGATATCACTGCATGCGGGGCCGGCGTAGTGGTTTAAAAATCATTTTGTGCTGTTTTCCGTGAAGTGACTGCAGCCACAAAAAGTAACCAACATAGCATAAGACTGTCAGAAAAGATGACTGCACAGAAAATTTATACTGAAAATGATGATGAGTTAGAAAATGAGACCGTGGGATATGACTGCGGACACCAGGAAGAGCGGCTGTTGCCAAGATAACAACCAAACAGAATCCAAATCGTCAACAAACAATCTCCTGCGCCATCAACAGTACCTGGAAAACTGAAAACAAACCACATATGTTGCATATTTCATATTACATGTGGGCATTTTCTTCACTGCAACTGTGCTGTATGCAACTCAGGCTGTTGACTTCTGGAGTATATTGAGTCCTAGTATGTCACGGTTAAAGGACACTTCTTGTTTTTGTGCCCCTCTTCACTTGCTCTTAGTCTGGTCACCTAAAGATGATGTCATCAAAACAAATGCCTCGAAGGAACTGTGGGAAATGTGGAGGAATTCAGTGTATGTTCAGCAGAATGTGCTCAATGTCACGCAAAATTGTTTTAGCTTTTCGCAGTTATATTCACACAGCAGCCAATGACAAAGCTAAAAGACCCAGTGGATACTAACAACGACCAGCTGGAGTTTTTTCAATGTTTGTAGATATACATCACCTTTAAAACAGTTCTAATCAATATGTTTATATTAATATCTAATAAAACTAGCATTTAGCATCTTCACCTCACTGTTTTAGTTCACTCTCTGTCATTTTTAGCCACAACAAAAAAGCGCCAAAGACCTACTGTACAATATCTGCCCAACACCAAGCTGCAAACAGACACAGTTTAAGACTAACTGGAGCATTTAGAAGCTAAAGAGCCACATATTTCGCTCAGAGCTTAAAGGAAAGTGAATTTTATACTTGCATTTGTCAGGTGGATGCAAACACAACTCCACACTCACTTGTTTGCCAACAAGTTCACCATATCAGCTTTTTAAGTGTCTTCACAGCTTGATGCTCCACCCTGCAACCAGCGGCCAAAAAATGAGTCAAACCAGGTTTGAAACACAGACGTGGCAAAGCGTCATTCCATGACACCATTATATAACCTTCTTAATGAGCGAGTCCTCAGGCAGACAGGTGTGTGTGTGTGTGTGTGTGTGTGTGTGTGTGTGTGTGTGTGGAGGAAAACTGACAGATCAGCTGAGAGCACCGAATACATGCCAGGGCTGCTCTCCCATGCCATAGTTAATACTGTAAACATTTTTGATGTCCCTGCACACCCATTCCAGTATTTAATAAAATAAATTACTCTGGCTGATTAGGCGTCCAGTCAGGTGGAAGGTGGGTGGAGCTATGCTGGAAATTAAGTGAGCAATCAACACACTAGACCTACATGGATAAGCATAATAACATGCAACAAAACTAAGATCAAGTCAGGGAGATGGCAATCAAGTGATATGCCCACTGACCCACTGTGTGGGTGTGTAAAGCTTTAATTCAAAACAGCCTCCACCTGGAAGAATACCAGTTTGACAGATGACTTAGAGTCTCCATGGTTATAGATATTAGCCATTTGTGAAACATCGTGATGGAAAACACTGAGATCCAACTATAGCTCCAGAGGTATAGCAAATAGCAAATCTTGCCACCAGGATAAATAAAGACATATTAGTTTCCCAAGTATGTTACACAGTCGTATGAGGAAAAATAGTACTGTAAGTTTCAATATAGCAACCTGGGGTCATGTAAACAGTATTGTGGGGGCCATGAGGAGGGCAACAAGAAAAAAAAAAGAAGAAACACAACATATTGTGAAGTCTAGTTCAAGATACTGGAAAGACTGTTAAACGTTTCTCCAAGTTCCCCTTTATGTGGCTGTCATCAGTCCACATCTTCCCACAGCGGCTCTAAAAGTTCCTCAAATGTGTTCTCATCCTAAATATGAAACAGGTCTCATTCAAACAAGCCGTTTGTACATTATTACTCAATCAGACGGCAATCACGTCAACACGAAAGGCACTTTGAGGAAGTCCCACGCAGGATCTCACAATTAAAGCTCATATCGCGGTGCACAGGTTGAACAGGAGCCGTTATAAAATGAGGAATTCAGTGTTGCCAAACCAATTAAACTGCTTTTTTTTAGGCGTATCACAAGATGTTAATCTTGTGTCTTAAAGATCAAGTGTAAGTCTTCAAATGAGGGCTGTAAGCATGGATATGAATATTTTATGAGCCTCTGAACAATGGTCTTTTGAACAGAGGTGAAAGATAGTCACACAGATGCTCTTGATTGCAGCTGCCTTAACACTGACACACCAACAATATTTAACTATTTATCTGTCAGATACAAAAACACACAACATACACACATACTGTACACAGGACTGTAACCAGTTATCTTTGCCAATTTGGCCTGTCCGCTGTTTTAATACAGTGATTCTGATGCTGCTCTCCTAAGACCTCTGGACTTGATACAATTCCCTCCAAACAATTCCTCATCTGATTTTTTTTCTGTTCTCTCTGCAGAAATTCCTCCCCAAAATGCCTTGTGTGTTGTCTGGCTCGCCGAAAGCCAGGCCGCTCCACGCAGAGGCCAGACCAAGACGAGTGAGGAAAGCCAAAGCACATGAAGAACCTATTAGGGGGCCTAAGCAGCCAGCAGCAACCCCTGGGAGGCCTGCCAACTCAGTGTGTGAACAATGGGAACCCAGCTCAACAAAAACATCCTGCAGAAGTGAGAGACTGGGGGAGGGAGGGAGGGAGAGAGGGGGGAAAGGACAAGCGAGAAGCAAGCCAGATAGCCCCATTCGGCCTGCCACGGTATCAAAACACAGAGGGGCCTGGTGTTTAGAAGAGCTAGCTTTCCCGGTGTTGAGTTTGTATCTGACAAAGAAATACATCAGATTGGTGCACTTGATGTGGCCAGCGCAGAACATTTGAGCTGAGGTCATAGATGGTTCAGCTGCAGCTCGGAGAGCAAGTTTAACAGCTGCTCTAACAATAGCACCAACTTTTACTTGTCAGTGAAAACCAGATGTACACTGCTGCTGCTGCTACTACTCCCTATTTTCACTTGGCAATTCAAATTCAAGATTTCATATTGAAACACAAAACTCTCAAACCACAGCCTGTAGAGCTATTCCCATCACATTCGCAATCCCCTTTTTTTTTTTACTCAAACATTTTGCACTAAACTTGCAGGTCGACACCCAGTAAATGTTGCAACACGAAACAGGTCTGACATGTAGAAAGATGTACTGCTGTGTCGCTTTTCCCACGATCCTCCCCACAGCCGTGCAACATCAGTTGCAATGCAGCGTTTTCAAGAAACGGGGAGAACATGACTCAATCGTTTTCGAACAAACAGGTGCTGAGACTCATGAGCAGGAGGCAAGCCATGGGGTGAAGAAGAAACCAAAACTGAATTTTCACACAATTGGAAATGTCCTGTACATTTACAGGCCTAACTTAAAGATCACCTTAACCTTTCAGTACAGAATACACGCACACAAAACACACATACACGCACCAGCGCAATGTTTCTCAACCTTTTTTGGCTGCAAATGAGTCACTGTGTTCCAGCCCCCCCCCCCTAAATGAGGTGAGAGTGGTTAACAGTTAAAACAGTCATTTTCAGGGCCATTTCGTGCATCATTACAACAGACCAGGGAGGCTTCAAAGTTTATATTTCACAAGAAAAAAAAAAAAAATCACAAAAACAGACATTAAATAATCACAAGAGGGAACAGGTTTTGTTCCCGTCCAACAAAGCAGTTTGTAATGTGGAGCCCTGAGCAGATGATAGAGAAGCGGTGGATCTTTTTTTTTTTTAAAGCAGCACAGTAGAGCTCAGGAGAGAGGGCGAGTAAAATGGAAGAGACAAAGAGTTTGAGAAAAAGAGCATAAATAATGAGCACAAGACATACTCAAGTGTACGCAAAAAAAAGCACGAGAGGCAAAAGCAGGTTGTTAGCAGAGAGCTGAATTGTCGTGCAAAGCTTCAGCCTCAGTCGTTAGAGAGAGAGAGAGAGAGAGCACAAGAGGAGAGTGTGTGTTGGAAAAGTTTTTGAGTGTGTGTGGGGGTAACATAAAACCAGCTCTCCCACAACACACACAGGGGAGGGGACCCTTCTTTAAAACTGAGCCTACCCATAATGCACTGGGGCTCTTTTATCCCGGCAGTGAAAGGATGAGGCCAGATGAATGACAAAAGGAGAGAATGGGGATCTGGGTTGGGCCCGGGCTTGGAAGACAGGGAGGGAAAAGAGAGAGAGAGAGAGGGAGAGAGGGGGGCAGGGGGGTGGGGTGTTTCCCCAAACCAACCTTTTCTATGAAAACTGCAGGAGGAGGGAAGAGGAGGGGGTGAGAAGCTGAGCCAGAGAGAGAGAGAGAAAAAAAACGTAGCTTTTGCTGGGGAGATGAGGAAGAAATGTATGCATACACAGTGAATTTTGAGTTTAATGATTTTCTTTACTGGCTTGTACACAAACGTACAAAAATAATACAGCACTCATCTCCACATGACATCACGTCATCATCACAGTGTTACAAACGTTCAAAAATAAAAGAATACAAACAAACAAACAAAAAAAAATTAAACATGATGGAACATCTGCATCACTCATGAAAAATCAGCTGTTTCCCCCTTGCTTGAAATGAAGCAAGACCAGAAACACAACTTGGTCCAAAGAAGTCAGCACTTAAAAAAAAAAAATTTAATTAAAAAAATCATCTCAACTCATGTACACCAATCCGGCAGCTGGCTCCTTACGTCATAAATGTTATGACCCTGGTAAGCCAAACAACCACACAACCGTGCAATATTTTTTTAATCATGTTACAATGATCTTACCATCAAATGTATTATTCCCCTTTCAAAACAAACAGGAAGACAGCACTTCAGAAAAGAAAGTGCCCCAAGATATCATCATCGTCCTCATCATCAGCGTTGATATATATATCCATATGTATATATACATACACCCAATCACAGAGATACACGCATCTTTGTTAAAAAAAACATCATGTCTCTTTCACAAAGTAACACACACATTAGGACATTATCACCTGGAGCATATATTTATACAATAGTATTTTGTTGTGTTTGTTTTTTTTTCTATTCAGAAAAAAATTTAAATGTCGACACATAAAAGCCAACTTTTCAACAACAGTCATCAGTGCAATATTCAAACCAAAAAAAAGAAAAAAGAAAAAACATCAAGTTTAAGACAAGCGATGCATATTTCATTTGTTGCCTGATACCAATGTATATACCAAGATGTAGTGGGTCTATATCGCTTCAGTTACTTTGTGTTTGTTCCAGGTTTTAAATTGTGGGATGTTCTCAGTCTGGATTGACTGTTTTTTAACACAGCGGGGCACGGGGGCCCTCATGAGAAGCATATATACACACACACACACACTTCAATTTAAAAAACAAAAAGAAGAAAACACACATTCTCTCAGCAGCTTCTCATGAGGTGAGCCAGTACTGCTGTGAAGATTTGATACAACTGTTTGTTGGCCATTTGAGCAGTAGGCTTTAAAAAAAAACATCAACTTTAACAAAAAAAAGGAAACATACAAGCAGCATTGATACAAATGTTAGGGTGCCATGACTTTTAAAATGCAGCAGGCAAGTTTGTGGAACCAAATTTTTTTTTTTTCGTGTTTTCCTTTTCTGTGACATCCTGCAACAGTCATGTGTTGTTCTAAGTCTTCATCGTCCAACAGTATTAGGGTCCTGCTCAGTAGTAGTAACTATTCCAAAGCCTTGGCTCCTGCAGTTACCCCGTACAAACACTGGGGGCGCACAAGGCTCCGCATTTTTGTGCAATAAAACTCCCTGCATTTATAAGTCATGCGATACAATTCCATATTTTGTATGACTGGAAAAGATAAAAAAATAAACGACCAAACAGGCTGATAAAAAGAGATAGTGAGAGAGGGGTGGAGGTTTATAGGGAAAACATGCAACAACGGCAGTGACAGAGACAGAGAACCACAGACTCCCTTGCAGAAAGGAAAAAAAATCACGTCAGAATTGGTTTGGTTGTAGTGTAAAAATAAACTGTCCCGACTAAGGATGCAGGGATGGGTTCATTGCATCTTCTGTATACTGAAGTCCATCTGTCTGTCTGTCTGTCTGTTAGGCTACACAGAAGAAGAAGGAAGAGAGAGAGAGAAAAAAACATACTGGCATGCGGATGATCACAGACAAAATTGTGAATCTCTTCAGACTCAAAAAAAAAAACAAAAAAAACAAACAACGTGGCAGAGTGGTGGAGAGAGCTGAACAACTTGAGAATACTTTATAGTCGAGGTAGCTGGCAAAAGGCAACCAAACAGAGTCCTTTTTTAAATGGGAGGAGGAGGAGGAGGAAGTCTTCTACATGGGTCAAGATTGGGGGAGGGTGGGGAGGGGGAAGGTTTCTGGGGATATGGTGGTGGTGATGGGTGAGGAGGGGAGTGGCAGGTCTACCTCCACACGGGGCAGTTTATACTACGAGTCTGAAGCAGCTTGAGTCACCCCTAGATATTCTTACACTCATAGATTTAAAAAAGAAGAAGAAGAACCACAACATATTCAAAAAAATGCATCTTCTCAATGTACCTTCATAAATAAAAAAAACCCAGCCTGCTTTCACAGTGATGACTAGGATGTTAATAAAATACTGAAAGGAGATTATAAAGTGAATTCCAAATGTTTTTTTTTTTTTGATACAAAGCGAAAGCAGCGGTTTTTTTCTTTTAGTAACACAACAATGACCATTGGCAAAGTGGTCGCACTGGCCTGAAAAAAAAGTTGGACGCCAGCATGGCAAGATCTGCTTGCAGTAGGCACAGCGCATTCAGCTACTGTCTCTTTTTTACTTACACACACACACACACACAAAAGAAAGAAAATAAAGCTATTGTGTACAGTACTTCACAACATTGATGAAGTCAGTTGTTGTTACATAATGATTACACATCTGAAAAGCGTGCTGGATAGCCTTAATGCCGCTCTCTGAGTAAAAAAAAATATCAATGAATTTATTAAAGAAAATAGACCTCTGGTAGCCAACAGAGGGCAACCCTTCTTCTCTTGTTCATGTGTCTTTCCCTTTCAGATATTCCAGCATGCAGCCATTTATAGCCTGTAGCATCAAGTGCCGTGTTTCATCATAAAATAACTTAAAAAAAAAAAAAAAAGAAGGGAGAAGGGTTTTTACAAGTGAACAATGAGGAGCAACAGGTCAAATCTGATCTGCCCCCCCAACAAAGAAACTATTCAACTGTAACTGACGATGGGAGGTCATGGATAGAGAGACAGAGAGTGAGAGAGAGAGAGAAAAAACTGGGCCATCTGCACTCTGGAGTCCAAACACACACATGTGATACACAAGAGACCGGCTTCTTCTTCTTCTTCTTTTCAATAGTGGACGACACGATCTAGTTTACACATTCAAGAGGAAAGCTTTAGTACCAACAAACTCACCGGAATGGCGTTTTCTTTTTGTTAAAAAGATTCGTGTTTGAAGCGCAGCCAGTGTGTGAAACCATGCGGTGCTTCGCTCAGGAGTGCAGAGGAGGCCCCGTTTGGTTTTAACAGTGAGGGAAGATAATTGTGCAGGCCTATTATGTATTTCCTTTTGAATATAATTTGGCACAACTATGTAGATAATGGCAGTTTTCTTGCTTTTTTCTTTTTTTTAAAGAGCCTGGCTTTCCCGTGTGTTGCAGTTTTATTTTCCACTTGTTGCTGTTTTGTTATTCGTTATTTTCTCGTTTTTCTTTTCTTTTTACTTTTTACCTGACAGCAGAGGCAGATCACCGGGCGCCAGAGGAGTACTTGGCCTTGGTGATGAGGTATAGCACAATGTCTTGGTGGCCCCCGAAGGCGGCGATGTGTAAAGCGCTCCACCCTTCCCTGTTGGCCAGCCGGATATCTGCGCCAAACTTCACCAGCAGTTTTACCAGCTCCAGGTTCCCGTCAATGACGGACTGGTGGAGGGCCGTCTGTCCTTCCGGCCCGAAGGAGTTGACGTTGAACTCGCAGTTTGTCATGTTCTGCAGCAACGAGTGGAGCTCCTTGGTGTTGCCTTTCTTCACCGCCTCCTGGAAAACCCTCTGCGGCGCGGAGCAAGTCGACACATCCGCCTGGCTCATGGTTGCAGCTCGCTGGGACGGTGGTGGTGGTGGGAACCAGTAATCCTGCCCGGGCTCTAAAGCTGATAATAAAGTCTTCTCCCTGTTGAGCGTCTCTGGTCTGGTAACAATGCCACAGTTACTGGAGTTGAACCAGTTATTAAGGCACTTTAAAGTACTAAAAGAAGAAAAAAAGATCACTGTATATATCCCAAAAAGGACAAGAGAGGAAAATAACACACTCGGTGTGCAAAAATGTTAATAAATGAGAGATCCTAAAATCCCTAAGAACATTTAAGGGTGCTCTCAAGCGATCCAGGAGCCTCTAGATGTAGTTTCTCCTCTGTAGCAGCAGCAGGTAGCCTATCGCAGGGGATGGAGAAGAGAGACACCTCCGACTTCGCTTGGGAGGAGGGGAAATGGGGAGCACGACCACTTATCTCCACAGGGCAGCCTCCTCCTCGTTGCTGGGTCCCCCGCAGGTTTTTCTTTTTTTTTTTCCTTAAACGGTCCGACCTGTTTCCCGGTTACACGTCCCGGTTATTGTCGCTGCTCATGTGGCCAGGGGTGTCTGGGAAAAACGGGAGGGGAAAAGAAAGACAAGTCCGCGTGAATGCCGATTCCACACCTAAAGACTGCGAGAGAGAAGCCTATGCATTCCGCCACATCCAAGAGAGCGAGGAGACCTCCGTGCGCACACGTTTACGCACAGCACAGCACAGCACAGCACAGCACACATTGCTTGATTTTTGTCATTAAAACATGTCTGGGAATGTAATCCGCTGCAGATGTGTGACTTACCTGCGACAGATGGACGGGTCCGTAGCGACGAAAACGATAGAAATCCACCGTGTGGCCCCGGTCTGTGTCCTCCGTGCGGTCCGTGTGAGTCTCTGCCCTGCGCTGCGCTCTGGGGGAATATTTTACGCGTCCTTTATTTGCATGACAATACCTTCCCAAAGAATCAACTGTGGAGGAATGGGCGGAAACCCGGGGAGGTTATAGGCTGCCGGCTCGTTTAGGGGGAGGGACCAGTGTTCCTGTGAATATGGCAGGGAGGGGGCGTGGTCTTCCGAGGGTGGGTTAGGGGGGAGCCAAATTGTTGCTGCAGAAATATTAAACAAGCCGCCCGCAGCAATATTATGTATAGAGAGCTCTATATCCGATCTCCTGTAGCCGACCCCAGGAAGTGGACTCGGAGCCAGAGGCGAGGTGCTGGCAGGGCTGTAAACGGCTGAGAAAACGGGCAGGTTGTTTAAAGGATCATCCACTGGATTATCATCAACAGGAACTCGAGACAAAAGTCAGTCACGTCTCATTGACAGGGATGGAAACGGTCACTGTAGCATCAGCAGGAATTTTATTCACGCAAAGCTGAGCAATAAACCAACTGGAGGCGTATTTAGAAAAATCTCATTTTCCAAAAACACGTCTATGACACTGGTTATTTTACGCAATATTAAAACATGACGTTTTGGCGAATAGACTTTTATTTTGGAAGGTGAACGACCCAAGGAAAACAGTTCTTGACAGAATCTGACTATTGGTTCGTGGACTACACATAATATTAGTCTAAATTGTTCATTAAAGTGTCTTTTTGAGTAAAAAAAAAAAAAAAACACATTTGGACTCACGAGCACCATTTCATGTTACATGGGTGCTGAGAAAGTGACATACTAAGGCATGCTATCCAGGAGAGGGTGCGGTAGACAGCCATGTGCTGCTGCTGGAGCTTTACATTAACCAGCTTTCCCTGCAGTGTGACAACCAGTGAACACATCACTTCACTTATGCACAAATATGAAATTGGATAAATAAAATGTCTTCACCAAGGAAGACGTGTTGTTTTGACGTTATATCGTTGAAATACACGAGCTATTGGTGCGTTTAAAGTTCAAGTAGTTTTTTAAGGGGTAAGGGCTCAAGGTTCAACTGTGAACGCATCTTTTCACAACTTACATGACTAAAACCTCAGAGCCAGTGTGTGCTGGACCAAAGCGTAAAACTAAATAATAAAAAAACCCAAAAGGGAGCCATATAAAAACACATCCGAGGGGGGAGATTATATTGGGTGGCTGTTTAAATCATAAACTGCGGATATATTCCAGTTGTTTTTTAAATGACTAGACGGTGGGACTTCAAATAACAAAAGCCCTGCGCTACTTCCTTTTTGCAAATGAAAAGAGGTGACGCTGTGTGCAGATTGACGCGCCGCTCAGCTGCACCCGCTACCGTGGGAACTGGGCGCCTGTGCGTGTGTGTGTGACTGTGAGAGTGTGTGTGTGTGTGTGAGAGAGAGAGAGAGAGAGAGCAAAAAGGTGGTGATAGATACAGATAGATAGAAACACAGCTACACCGAAAGAATGCGTGTGAAAGTGACAGAGATAGGCAGATAGAGGGGAAGGAGAGAGAAATATGTGGAAACCACACCAGGTATACGCGTCTCAGCCTCCCTCTCTCGGGGCCCCGTTTGGCGGCCCCCATTCTTCATCTCATCTGTGTAACACTTTACAAACCGCCTCTCCGCTCTGATGGCTTGGCGGGTTTCACACTGTCCTCTTTTTCCCACACTCTCAACTGTACATTTGGCGCACGCCTGTGGCTGCATCTGCCTGCACCAAGAGTGCGCGTCACTGTGGGAGAGACGGCGACAGAGATCCAACGTATGAAGGTCACAACCTACACGATTCAATCAGTCCAACGACTGCAGCAATATTTCAGATAGACTACGGTTCATATACACCTCACATTTGGACTGTATTATAAAGGAACATGTGTGTTGCAGCTGAATGGTGGGCGTCTATTTAAGCCATAAACTGGGGCACCTGAAAGTGAACATTTTACCACGGTTCTAAGTCAGTGCACAGGTTGGTTTGTTAAGCTGCAGCGAACCACAGCAACAAAAATACTTCAGGTTATGTTACCAAAGAAGAAAACTTAACCACAGCTTAAATAACTACACACAAACGTTTAAAAACTGTAGGCTAGTTTGTTCTAATCTTCCCTTATGTCTTGGCAACCAAGTGCCCCAGTATAAAATGCATCAGAGTGGGTCAAGGTTGTTTGTAATCAGTCTATAGATAAGGTACTGTATAGTGTGTGTACTGTGGAGAAAATGTGTGATTTGGGGCTGTAATTAAACTTGACTTGAGGCTTAGGGTAGCGTCAGCAGCAAGTGAACTGCTGATGTACCTGCATTGTTGCTGTGGCTGACTGCAAGTTTACATACTGTCTAGAACTGTGGTTTAACAGAACTATGGTTACAAAGGTCCCAGTATGGCCTACAGTGCAATTTCACCTGACACCTGCAAACCAATCAGCATTTTGCCTCCATATAATCTCACACATCTGTCAGAAGTTTGTTGGAATCTAGATCTTTGACTTTATGACCCACTCAAGTGAGAATATAAAGGAAACCCTAACAGCTTCCTTTGGTGACTGTTTGGTTTGGTGACTGTGATTGTGATTCATGTTTTTTTGGATACTTGGTAGGTTTATCTGCAGGTGATTTTTTTTGTGTCTGCCTGCCTGCTGCCTATTTTTTTGTGTTTGTTCCTCTACAACAAGTGGCCCACAGCTGCAAACGCTCCAAAACAAAGACTGCGGCTCTGACTCATTCACAGAAATGTGGTGATGCCCAACTCAGACCTTCTTACATAGGCCACAGTAACAGATGTGTGTTCTTCTCTAAAATATGGTCTCTAGTCTGGGCGTGCATGCTGGAGTTTGCTTTTCAAAACTCTCACAGGTTATGGGGTCATGGCTACTTTCAGGTTTGACTGGTATTTTTATGAACAGCTTACGTTTTTATGGTTTTTTTTTTTTTTAATGTATCTATATATGTTTTTTCTTCTGGTTGCTGAATGGTGCAGAACATCTTCTGGAAAATTAGGAACATCTGTCCGCTATCAGAGCTTTTGGCTTCAGCGCGTCTGGACACTTGGAAAACATTTGCACAGACCACAGGAGCCAAAAGTTTCTACAATTGGATGAGTTTCTCCCCCAAACTCTGTGGCATTTGCTCTCCTCTTTCTCTCTCTCCCTCTCTCTCTCTGCCTGCCTCCACCCCCCCCCACCACCAACACCACTTTACTCCTGAGCCTTTCTTGGTAATGTTTGTCTGGGAAGCAGCCAAAACCAGATACAATCGTTGAGACTGTTGTGTAGGTATACTCGTTCAAGCAGAGATAAAATTCTTTGTTTTTTCCCCTAAACAATCTCACTATTTCTCAACTATCACCACAAAGCTCAATTCATATTGCGTAAAAAGCGTTCCATGCGTGCGTAAATGCGCACGCCGATCACATTTAATAACTTGGAATAACACAAATCTTTTAGTCATCCCTGAGTGTGAACGGTTTTGGGCGGTTAGTCTGAGCTGCGCCAGCTCTCCTCAAACTCCACAATGCAAAGTGGTCACATACAGATAATAGAAGTCTATTCTGGTTCTATTTGTGCAGCCATATCTGTTCTATTGCACCGTGTTGATAAACAAGACTTGTTTCTCCCCCCCCCAGCGACAAGAGGAAGAACCCAGAGTCGTGTGTGTTTGTGTGTGTGCAGTGTTGTGTTGCTTCGAGTGCCGGGCACATCGAGGCAGCTCGGTGGTTCGCAGGGGCCGAGTTTTTGGCGCCGAGACCCGGGGGCAGCCCCCGGGGCCAGACAAGCAAGACAGGAGGAGCCTCCAGTCCACGGTCCCGGTCCTTTCCCGGTCCCATCCCGTCCCGTTCCAGGCGGGTCCCGGGACGTTGTGTGCCCGCACGTCTCTGCAGAGGAGAGTCCAGAAAGGAAAACTCTCACAGAGAGGAAAATAAATGTGCAACTGTCATGTAAAAATGTCGATTTTTCATCATGACGCTTTGGCAATGTTGTTCTTTAACATTCGTGCCAGAAAGTATGTTGAACTGAGCTCAATGTGTGTGTGTGTGTGTGTGTGAGTGAGTGAGTGTGCGTGTGTGTGTGTGTGTGTGTGTGTGTGAGAGAGAGAGAGAGAGAGAGAGAGAGAGAGAGAGAGGTGACGTTTTACCAGGAGGGAGGGGCTTCTGAATCCAATTCATTCCGGGCACCACGTGTCCTCAGAGCGTGGGAAAGAGGCGAGCTTTTCTTCCCAGCAAAGAAAGAGCAAGGATCAAATAACACGGTGCTGCAGCAGAAAGCTCGCGAACTGCACAGAGGAGGCAGGGGCTGCGACCACCCGGACAAGGACGGGACAGGGCACACAGAGAGGGGCTTATTTGGGAGCTTGAGTGTCGACTTCATTCATAGCAATAAAAATACTTCAGGGTAGCCTAATGTTACTGTAGTTATTATTATACAGTCTGCCTTAAAAAAAAAAAAAACGCATGGTAACATGCCAACATTTCTTTGTACTGGAGGATGTATGTTTGATCAAAAAGAGTCATGATGACATACAGTACACAGCTACATTATTAGAGACAACAAAAATGCAGGCATCTGGTTTAGCCCTCATGTTGTGGAAGTTGAGATTTCTTTCCTCTGCAGATAAGAATGAGGCGACTTCATCTCTACAGCCATTTTCTGCTGAGATTAGTCATGAATCCAGTTTGTCCTCATCCTCTTTTCACACCTGCAAAGTCTAATGTGAGATCATTAACGAGCAATTAATAAAAACAAACTTTTGGGTGTCTGTTGCAAAAAATGTCTGCTGTTTGTCCTCCCTCCAGCATGACACGTCTTTTTAGTCGGGCTATTAAATATATCAAGGAGACCACAATGTAGCTCCACACCTGTGTGGCTTTCTGCCTGCAACCCCTGGTTTTCAGTGGTTCAAATGCAGACAAGAACACAACAATCCAGACTGATTACCAGGCTAGGAATCCCCCCTGTGAACCATTCAAATTACCTTTTGAAAAGGAGCTTGTAGGAATCCAGACCACAATCCATTTATCAACAACTTAATAACATTTGCAGCTGCAGACATTATTTTCAGAAGACTTTTAATATTTATAGTGTCATGCTGGGAAGAGGGTATACACCAGAGATTTGACTATGTGGCAACCAAAACGCTGTTCTTATTAAAAGCTTATGATTTATCTTGAAGGCATTAGTAAATGGTTTATAGTTACAAGATATAAAACCTTTATGGAGGTTGTATTGCTAGAAAGTGGTGCCAAAGCTATAATGCAATGTCGTCTGTAAAATACAAACCTTTGACAGCAGTATTTTCCTAAATATCTTCAATGGAAAGATGTAAAAGTTGAAGAATTACTAAACACTAAACATTTATCATATCATCACCCGATGCTCTGCTTGAGAACATGTCTGAGACAGAAGTAATCCCCATGATCATGAGTACAACAGCTCGCCCTGCACTCACAACAATGAACAGTGAACTTCACATTCATGGCCACAGACACCCACTTTTGTAACATTATTCTCCAGAAGCGACAATACTTATAATGTTCTTACAGATAACTGCATTACCGACGGTGTAACATTACTTGCTTCAACAAAAAGCCCTTCACCTACTTTTTTTTGCAATGCCCTGTAAGGTTGAGCAGCTGGTTTACATCTGTAGCCTCATTGTGGTAACTCATTTCTTTACTCTTTTTTTTTATAGAGAGAACCTTTCACTAAATGTTATATAATGGTTTTAGGAAATGTTTTCATCGTCCAGGGTCAGTGAATCATCCTGAGATTCAAATCTCTGGCTTCCTACTTCAGCCACTGTGATTCAAACACAGTTCCTGAAAACACATTGACCTCAGTGATTCACAGTATGACCTGTCTTTGGAAATAACTGTGGCTTTTTTGATGCAAGTTAAGTGATCAATAAAACAAAGTGCGCATCTGGCTTTGGTTAGGGCTTCTTATCTTTTATGAGCGAAAAAAGATTCAAGCTCAGCCTCTTCCAGTGTAGTTTCAGCAAAATGCTAGAAAACACCAGAAAACTCTTTAATTGTAGAATTTTCCACATTAGATGTCTTAAACCTCTTTTTGGACGATTCCCGTTTTCTGCAGTCACACAAATCCAAGGTGGAATTTGTGAACACAGGAGGGGAGAGTTAGAGAGGGAGGTATGAGAAAATATGAAGGGATTCAGGCGGTGTATGTGTTGGGTTACTCTGTGACCTGTCTGCTCTGGAGCCTCAGGGCGGGACCCCCCCCACACACACACACATACACTCACACACCGTTAGTGTTACACCTGACAGACATCAAGTGAAGCTTAGATGATCTCATCAATCTGTCCACGCTGAGTCCTTAACCATCTGCTCTGTGAATTCTGAACCATACCAAAAAATGCCTGCAAACGATTTTGACGACTTCTCACAGATAAATAAAAGATAAATGAAACAAAGACTCTATTTATTAACACATATTCAGCTACCATTGAATAATTAGAAATTATATACATGTAAACACAGAGAATCAAAGTGTACAGTATCACAGACTGCTAAAAACGCAGAACCCGTCGTCATTTAACTGTGGATTTTAAGTCCATCAAATAGAATGTCATAGAAATTATTGATAAAACTTAACATCAAACCACGTACTGCACAAGTACATGTACTGTCAATGTGCTTTATAGTTTGAAGATATAATTCCTAAAAATGAAAGTTTTCTTGAGGAATTAATGTATTGTAACTCAAATGATGTCAATACGACCCAAACCATCAATCACCATAAAAGTGCCATGGTGTAATGATGAATACAATCAACAACAAAAAATGAGGAAGTCAAGACATGACCATGACCTGTCTTTGGTTCATTGAAATTAAAATAAGTTTTAAAAGATTTAAAACTGATCAACACAAACGTGATGTTGCTGTTGAAGCTTCTCACTTGTCACTTGTCTTTTATTATGTTATCAAGTCAATTAGAAAAAGGAGAAACAGACCGACTGTTATGAGGCAGTTTTTCAGTCATCAGTCCGCTGGATGCTACATGTGTAAAATGTAATTCTGTTTGTTTTTTGGTTTACGTAAACTGTAGGAGCTCTACGTCAGTCAGTTCTGTTGCGCTGCTGTAACAGGCCCTGCAACTGATTCACTGTCCTCGTCTGTTATGTGTAAAACCTCCTGAAACATGGAGAGGACGCGGCCGAAGTGAGAGCCCTCCCAGAACACCTTGCCACATCTGGTGCAGACATAGAAGAGCGGTATTCTCGGCAGGAGGGTGGGGGGCACGGTATGGAGCTGTATGGGTGCCCCCCCGGGAAAGGTCAGGGTGTCGGGGTCCAGCCCTGAAAGGGGGGCCCAGCGACACTGAAGGGCATACCTGGGAAGTTCAGGGGTCGCACAGGGGGTCAAGATGTCATCGCGCTTCTCCTCTTCCTGTCGATGGGACCTCTGTTGTGTGTGGTCAGTGTTGTCCTGGTCCTGCAGGAATCCTACAGGCAAAACACAACAATTTCATGACTTCTTAAAAAGTCAGAATTGAGTGAGGTTGGCCACAGCGAGGTTATAACAGCCTTAACAAATGCATTACACACATGTTAACAGCAGGAGCAATGGCGTGTAGATACCTCGTCATACATTCTGTTCAGTACCATAAGGAGTTCAGTAAAAATCACCATGTTACTAGGTGAGTTTTCGTGTAGGCAGAGGTGTTTGACTGACCTTTCTGTTTAAGCATCCTGGACCATGTCCTCTCTGGGCACTGCCACATACTGATCACTGTTACATGCCTAGACAAACAGATGAAAATGGTTGTTAGCAGCAGAGTTAAAAGAAATATTTTCAAGAGTTTTCAGTCATCAAAAAAAGAAAAAAATGTAAGTTGGTGTTTAGTTTTTCCAGTAATGACATTTGTAACTTATCACCAGGGCATCTACTAGGAAAAACACGTTTAATTAAATTTGTGCCACATTCTGTTGCTCTACCATGACCAACAACTATTTCCATTGCTAAGACAATGTAAAAGGTGCTAAAATGTGCTAAAAACTAACTTGCTGATGACCTGATGATTTGCTGCGTTCACCAAAAAAAACAACCATGTTCACAATATGTAACACATATTGCAGCCTATTGAGACAAAGATGCAGAATATATAGATTATGGAGTATTTAGTATGATCACATCACAGTCACCAGTTGCTCCAATGCAACCAACTACACAAACCTGATCCTACTGGGGGACATATTAACTTTTTAAACTCCCTCTGTCACATAGCTTTCCCACCATATTAGCTCTGATTCTTGTACTGGTTCTGTTCTTGATTCTTGGAACCTGGGTGCGATCCAGCGAACCAGCCCACATTTCTACCTGGTATGAGCACAATGAAACCTGTGGAATATGACACACCCGTTGATATTGTCACAATTCGCACCTCAGGTAAAATGAAAACCTGCTATTTTTTGGTTCCAGCCAAGAACTGACTTTTGTGGACCGGAGCCGATTTATTTTTGGTCACAACCATGCTCTAAACAGTGCATAAACCAAACAGAACCTGTTCTATGTTGGTAGAAAGGAGGTAAAAGTGTCAGACTTGTGCTAAAACCCAGTCTAAAGCAGGGTCGCAGAGCTTGATAACTTGTGTTGACCCATTCACACCTATGGCAAACAGACATTTTGTTGCTTTGGTGTGAAAGGGCCTAAGTGTTACAGAAAGATCAGATCAGTGTGCGAGTGTGTGTGTGTAGAGGCAGCGTTTACGCCTCAGTAATGTTCACATGTCTGTGCCGTCCTACCCTTCTCCGCGGTAAAGGTCTCCCCTGGTGGGACATTAGTGACCTCTTGTTTGCCGGCCCCTAACGTGCACACACACACACTCGTCTGTAAGCCATCCTGACAGCATGTCAGTGCTAAAAGCCTAGTCAACACACCTGAGCTCCACCCAGCAAACAGCATTCCACTTAGAGGTGGGCTGTAAATCAAACCTGGGCTTCCAAAAGCTTTAAGCTCGCTTAAAGCCAGTTTGTCTCTCTTTTTCCCCGGGAAAAGTTTAAGGAGGACTGCAAATCAGTAGCACACACCCACCCAAAGCAAAATTATGTCTTCTCCTCTGTGTGCACACGCAGAGCTGTGTTTGCCTCTGCGGTAACTGAGGCCAGGACAGGAGAAAGCGGCTAGACAGTGGAGGTGTGGGAATAGCAGAGGTGTCATCTCCTGTCTTGTCTGTGGGAAGAAAGCTCATCTTTCCCCCAGTACATTCTGTATTCTCCTCTTTGTATTCTGCCTTAAACACACACACACACACACACACACACACAAAATTCACCACACAGACAAAACATTCAACAATTCTCGCAGGCTACACTACAGCGTATATAAACCACATGCATACAAATGCTCACACTGCACATACACATGGCTCACACATACAAGTGCGGCGGCAGCCAGGAAAACAGACCCAGCTATTTGCTCAGCTCAAAGTTTCCCAGAGTTGAGCAAGCCAGAACCTGCTCTGAACTCTCAAGGCTAAGCCACGGACGGGCAGGCACACACGCACACCACCTCACACACACGCAACCTGGATGGAAATAATTCTATCCGTAATTAATCAAAACACGGCGAGTTACAAAGGCAAACATCCTGCAGAGATCTATTAGACAAATAAGTTATGCAGAAAGTGAAATTACGTAAGTTGCAAAATGACAGCATGACAAATGCTTCAGTGATATAACACAGATTGTAATATTAACAGATTTATGGATAAAACACATTTGTGGACCGAATGGCTTTAAGTGCATTAAAAGTTTTCGTGGAAATGGACGTGACAAAATGAGCTCGGTCAGCGCGGAGAGAAATTATATTTGAATGAATACAGATGGTAGCTCTGTGCCTTCGTTTGAGATTGGAAACTGTGTTGGAGCGGATGATTTTGGTGACATTTTTTTTTTTCTGTTTTTGGCTCGCTGCAGGACACTCGATTTTTCCACACCGCCACTTAAGTGCTGCAGTTTTCAGGCACACGATGCACAAAGGTGTACAGGTGCCCTCTCTGCAGGCCATGCACGTCCAGACTGAAAGTACTGACGGACCAATTCAGTTGCAACATGTTTGCACAGGCAAAATATCATGTTTGTGATCTTTGAGAAACATAACATGTGGCTTCAGTCACTGAAATGTGTTCAGGTTGGTCAGCTGGAGTTTTTGAAGTTTTTATAGAACTGATACCTGCAATCAATCCACAGTGCCATGTCACTGATTGTGTGTGAAACGTGTCCGTCGGGTGTGCATGTGTCCTCTAACTCATAAGCTTCATGACACTGAACATCTGAAAATATGGCAAATTATACGTCAGTAATGGCTTTTAGGTGGTGTCTCACCAGTTTTCTTCTTGCAGAGTAAGAGAGAAGAACCTTAAGATTAAAATGCCACCAAAACGTAAAGAACAAATCACTGTTGTTTTTATTTAACCTTACATGATTTAGGCTGTTGCTGCATTTTCTTACTCTGTCTCTCCTTTGTTCTTTCTGTGTTTTTCAGGGAACCTCCACATTCTCACACTCCGTGTGGCCGTGCCAGAGAAAGAATGCTCCTTGCCGTGACAACAAAGGCTATCTAAAGTGTGATACTGTGTTTCAAAGGATGGGAGGTGGTGGAAAAAAAAGAGGAGAGAAAGGGGGACAGTGGAGAGGAGGTAGGAAAGAGAGGGAGGAGGGGGGTGGGAGATTTTTCCCTAACGTGCTCAAACACTCCACACACTCACAGTGCACTGGCTCTGTAGGCAGCTCCCATGGGAAAATCCTAGACCAATCTCAAAAGGCGGTGCTTTTTAGGGCCGATGTAGGTCACATGGTTGGAGCAGCCAATTGGGCACTGGTGATTTGATTCAAATTGTGGTAAGTCAGGTAAGGGGCAGCGTGGGAACTGGAGAGAAGAGGGTGGTGGTGGGGGCAAGAACTGCACCATCGTTCCCTTTGAAAATGTTGTCTTCTCCCTCTCAAAGTGGATATCAAGTCCAAGTAAAGGTTAAAAATACTTATTTCCACTGTCCAAGGTTGCTGTGGTCTAAAACATATACATAGTATATAAGAACTGATTTTATTCCTAGAAACTACAGTATCCCTTTCCAAGGAGAGAAAAATAAAAACATACAACACCAGAGATTCATTGTTTCCTCCCATCATCCCATGTCTGGGACGTTCCGCCATCTTTGCTTCCCTGTCATTCTGTTAGGCAGATATAACATTTTTTTGTTGCCACTGTGAAATGATGTAGGTCCATTGTAAGCAGGATGGCATGCTGGACTGGAAAAAACAGCCTCATGCTACCAGAGAAATGATGAGTAAGGAGAAGCCAACGGGCCCAAAGCACTGACTTTTTTCTCTGCTTTCCCACACAGCCCCAAGGTCGTTCTAGGTGGTTTGAAAGCTTTCCAGCAGTGATAGACAATCTCATAAACGATTTTCACTGAGGGATGTAAAGCAAAAAAAAAAAAAAAAAAAAAAAGAAAAGAAAGAAAGAAAGAAAGAAAGAAAAAAAAGTTTTTTGGCTGGAGAGAAGTAAAGAGAAAGGAGTGGAAACATCAAACTTCTTTTAGCACTGCACCACTGAAAAAAAGCTGACATCATTTCAATGTTAATCATTAAATCAAGTTGTTATCTTTGAGTGGAAAATAAAGCCAGTCAAGAGTCTGAAATGTACCAGTAACCGAAGAGGTGAGAGCGGGTCATGAAATAAAGGGTTTCAACTGGATCATCATTTCGCTTAACTGATAAAACTGTTTCTGAAAAACATTAATACATTACAAATCACCCCTTCTCTTTGCCAGTATTCCTTCACTCTGCTAGGGGTGAAAATCAATAATTTTTAGTATCCCTCACAGCTGATTTTAAGGTTGTTAGTTAACCGCAACCACACTCCTCATGTCGAAAACTAAACGATAAGATGAGGGTACATGGGTAAATTAATTAGTTAAATTCAGATGGGCTGCCAGACTTCACTTTAAAAAATCTGATTACTTAAACATTAAGTAAATTGTATAATGTAATAGATACAGAGAATGGATTCTGTGAGAAAGCACTGAAAAATACACTTATTAGATTACATGTCCAGTTGTAAAGTAGGGATTTGTCTTAGCAGAAATTAACTCAATAGATGATGAGTGCAATTAAGCTTGTCTACAGCCAAGTAAAAACTCTCTAGCTCCTCATCATATTACAATTATAATTGTGCTGCAGTTTATTAGCACATTTTCTCAGTTTTCTTCCCGTATATACTGTATCCAAACACCTCGAGCAGGGGTCAGTTTTCTGCCGCAGCAGGGCCGTGAGGGAAACGCTGCAGCGACCTACTAAATGTACTTTCCCACAGTATCCTGAGGGTGTCTGGCCAGTGTCTCAGCCCAACAGTCTGAGGTAATTACCAGCTCTGTTAACTAACCACTACCACCTGACAGACAACCTGAACTTGGACCACAGCAGAGCCTGTCTGGGCTTGACATCACACACACCTTCCTCTGACTCACCTCGCTCGCACACATGTACAAACATACGTGCTCACACACACTGCGAAGGCATGCAGAGGATGTAAAAAAACTCACACACATGCACACACTCCCTTCACTGACTCATGTTGCAACCACTCATTTCACCTGCGTGAAATACAAATTATAGAAGTCATGTTATTTCCTTCCTGATTTTCCAGTGGATATAAATCATCCAGTTGTTTTGAAAGTGAAAGCTTTTTTGGCGAGGTTCGAGGTTGTGAATATATGCCGCGTGTGAAGACAATATGGACGGCGATGTGCATGAAGAAGATATTACCAATCTATTGAGCATATTTGCAAATCAGCCAAGACAGATGTGCCGTGTTTTCTACTGTATATCAAGTTGCTTTATTTTCCCAGTACTGTTTGATTGCTCTTTGTGCTCCCCCTCAGTCAATTCTCTACGGGTTGAGGGGGTGTGACCCCGCTCACCAGCATCCATTTCTTTTTGGCAATAACATCCATGAATAATGTCTCCTCCGAGCGGTAATTTTTTTGTCTTTTTTCCTTGAACCAGCAGATTAAGAGTTCAAACTGCTTTCTTTCACTTTCTGTTTTTTAAATTAAGCAGCCTTTTACTCTGAAAAAAACTATTTATGCTTCAGTCTCTGCTCATTCAAACCATCCATGTCCTAAATATATGAAATGCATCATCAATGTACGACTGAAAGTCATTAAAATGGTCGTATTATTACACTTACAGAGGCTTTTACATATAAATATACACTACTATAGGTTGTCTTCAGTTTCGATCACTAATGCCCATGTTAAAGTTGATACGAAGCATGGTTTTTGTATGTAGGCAACATTACATGACTGGGAAATGTATTATGTTGATTGAATGATGACCCTGCATAGTTTCTGCACATTTTTAAACTTTTCCAATTTCATGCATTGCTTGTTTCCTCCATTCTCTTTAACTCTTGCTCAAGCTCTTTTTGTTTCTCTCTCCTGTCAACTTTGTTTTCCACTTTCGACTATTTTCTCACCCTCCGCTTGGTCTCAACATTTCTGCCTTTTCTTCCCTCCCTCCTTTGCTCCCTTAGTCCCTCTTTATTGGAGCTCACTAAAAGGGGTAATGAAGAAGATAATAGTCTAGAGTCTCGCAGATAACAGTCTAGCCGTCACACAAATAGCACTAATGCTTTCCCTTGGCTTGGCACAGCCAGTTCATTCTGTTTTTTACCCACTCAACCTTCAACCTTAACCTCTATCTCTCCCTCTCTCCAGTTGAACCTATGTCTTCTCTCTTGTTCTGTGTCTTGCTCGGAGCTCCGTCTACCCCCTTCCAGTGTTCCCTTCAATCTCCCTCTCTCCTTCCCCTCTGGTTGTCTGTCACCTCTAACCTCTTTCTTTCTTTCCTCCTCCAAGTACTCCTTTTTTCCCCTCCTCTTTCTCTCTTCAGACGCCAGATAGCTGGGGCCGGTCTAAGCCAAACAGCTCAGGAAAACAACGTGCTGAAAAGGTCCGTTGACAATGCTGCTCACTGGGCAATGGGGTTTGAAGAGGGATAAAAACAGCTCATCTAAAAAACATAAAAAGCTGGATTAAACCACCAGCCAGCCTCTATTGATATGTTGCTTTTTTATGGGTTAAAATTAAAACAACCAGACTAAACAAGTTTGAGGGACAATGTGAAGGGTGGCACATGACATTCATCACTTGCCCTGCTGTGTTTTTCAACTGTAGTATTAGTTAACTCCCATGTCAGTGTTAGTATATCACAACTGAAAGATGTATTGTGTTCAGACATTCAGCCTCTAAACATGATGCCTGAGAGCTACAGTGACTGGTATGAAGGTGAAGCTGTTAGTCCAACGACTGATTAATGGACTGACAGAAAATTAATCTGCAAGAATTAATAATTGATTGATCATTTCAAGCAAAAATGGCAAACATTTTTCAGATGTATAGTATCTCCTGTTTGTCTTTTAGGAACGTAAACTGCACATCTTTTTAAAATGTTGGTTAACAAACAAACATACTATGTTTAGACATCATCTATGACTTTAGGAAATAATCTGACATTTCATATGTGAAATTATTAATTAATTAAATAAGAAAGTAAATGGCAGATTAACTGATGATAAAAAATAATTGAATTTAAAAACATCCCACGGATCCTGGATCTCTTTCAGGATCCTTAATACGTAGCTTCTCTCTTTTGTGTACGGCTATGAAATACAGGGCGTGAAAAAGTGAAAATAAAACATCGGCATTCTGTTACAACCTCATCCAAAATCACACTGACGTTTGTAGTAGGGACGCAAATGACTAGAACTCAAGCTTTAAAACATAACTTAACAGCTACTCATCAAGAAAAATTACATATAAGTGGAAATCATAGTAAGGGACAGTTTATGATCATGTTTTTTTCCAAGGAAGCTGTACTTTTTTGAATGCTAACAAATTAGTTGTTGTTTAAATATGTTAGCAGGTGCAAGCAAGTAAAAGATACTCCATTTAAAACCACTGAAAAAGACTGTGCTAATGTAAAAAAGCAGCTGGATTTGAGCATAATTCTGGTTTGACTCTGAAAAATAAATAGATAATGCCTGCTTGTAGTTTTATATATGAAACAAAATAGTTGGATTATTATCACAACCTATTAACAAGTTTCAACTGAGAGACAACACTGCATGTTCAGCTGCATAAGGTTAGGGAAACCCTGAGGTCCTTCTCTGCCTGTTGAAGAGGCAAATGGCAGATTTTGTGGTGCTGTCATATGTGCAATAAAGACATATACAGCATCCATACAACTGTCAGTTAACATTTGTCTTCGTGAGACAAACCTGTTCCCCCCTCCTTTTGTCTCTGCGGTGTGACTTTTGCACGTGCTTACACACTAAAACTGTCTAAATATGCTCATTTTTCCCATGCCTTCACTGCACTCATTCAACCCTGTGTTACGACATCCACTGCTTTCCTCGACATGCGCTAACAGTTCTCAAACTGTCACTACACCCACACACAGCCCAAACAGAAATTCCACCCACTCGACCTGAATCCATCAACCTGAACTACATCTGCGCGTACACACACACACACACACACACACACACAAACAGACAGTCCCGTCATGGGAGAGCCACCGACCGATTCCTTTGCTCAATGTTTATCGCTGCTGGTGCATATTCCACCCCCCAAAGCCCCCCTCTTCACCTCTTCTCTCAGTTTTCCCTCTTTCTCATCTCCTCCTGATGTAGAGGCACGCAGGCACGCAGGGAATGTTATTGTAATGCAGAGTGAATCATCCAGGACTGTAAATATTGACAGTGGTGGCTGCTGCCGCTGCAGGTCTGGTCTGTTCTATCCTGAAGAGCGGTGAGAGAAAGGAGAGGAAGTGACTCTCCCACACGGCTTCTTGACAGACAAGGTGTTGGTGTTGGCATCGGGGTGAGGTAGCAGCAAATCATTTTACATGCCGGTCAGCTGGCTTGTGTGTTCACTGGCTTGAAAGTCGAATGCCTGTGTAACCAGATGTGGGAGCAACAAACACACGGCAGTGGATCGTGCACTGTCACAGCGGGACTGAAGAAAAGGCCACAAGGTTAGACTTTGGTGAAAATGACTGAGACTCACACATAGTTTCAAACACTAGTGATTTCCCTTGAGTTCAGTGTACCAGTGATCCTAGTAAATCAAACCCTCATTCCATTCTTTCTGCTTTTATGAGTGTTTTTATAGTTTTGGTTAGTCTCAAAGTTTTTTTCAACCTCATCTGCTGCATTGTTGTAGAAAACCAGAACATCTCATGTCTCTCCACCTCTGCTTTTCTTCTGTGGTAGTGGTAGAAATACAGTCTCCCATTCTGGTGCAATGAGATGAACAAGTCAGCAGACTTATGAGATAATTTCATTCTTTGCGTAGGCATTTATCACATCATCATGCACATAATATTCAGATACAGCAGCAACAGCCCAAGCGTGATTTATAATTAGTATGTGACACACTGGTGTGTTTTTGTGTGTACGTGCACCATCGCAATGAATTTGGTATCAAGAATTGTGGTATTTCAAATGGTGCTGGCATTAGTATTGTGATATCCCCGGTGCACACCCACAAGGCTAGTCTTCAACTCAGTACAAAGTATTGCAAGCTGGTGTTAAGATGTGATTTTATTGCGACCGCAAATGACCAACTGGCCCATGAGACAACAGAGTGAGATGCTGTGCAAGATAGTAACATCATTACTGCTTCAAAGTATTATAAACTCGGACCACTGCTGAGCTTATGGAGCTACACAGACACACATATGTGTCTCTCTGAGTCATCACATGTATTATCAGGACACACACACACACAATTTGCAGTGGACAGGCTGGGGTGTGTGTGTGAGATAACGGCAAATAAAAGAGGGAAGGGGCTTAGGGTTAAGTGGCAGTAATGATGGTGGATAAGGCATCTGTGTGTCTGTGTGTGAGTTCAGGCGCACTTCAAAGTGTCTCTGGGAGCCTTGTTCATGTCAACAGGAGACACAGGAGAGGGACACAACATTAGAAAAGCAGAGAGGTAGAGGGGGAGGTAAAAAAACGGGATGGGGTGGGGGGTGGGGGTAAAAAGGAAGCGGTACATGATGGTGAACAAAGACTGAAGGGAAAGAGAGGACTGAGGTGGAGGAGGGTAAGGGAGGGTTAAGGAGAAGTGGGTCGGAGGTGAGAGGTTGGGGTATTCGGGGCAGAGGAGGGGAGGGGAGCCTGACGGTGAAGGGGTTCACCTCTAGTGTGAATGCAGTGAGGTAAGACCAAAAGAAAGGACGATTGGAGAGAGTTCCTGTGTCATACACCCTCTTTAATCCCACCCTTCCTTCCCGCCCCCTCCCCTCCCCGTCCCCTTCCCTTCCCTCCCTCCACCGCTGCTCCCTCTCCGCGACCGGCCCCAGCAAATTCCCTAGGGCCAGGGGCAGTCCCCTTTCAGTCTCCAGTGACACAGTAATTAGAAGTGTGGGAACTGAATCCGTCCCTCTTTCTGAGCCCCGCACTCCCACTCGCACCCCTCCCTCCCTTACTTGCTCGCTTGCTCCCTCCTTTCGCAACCCCCCACCCCCCCTCTCAGCCCTCCACCCCCCAAAAACCAGCTCCCAGCCCCAACCCTTGCCCAGCACTTCCTTTGCCACCTCTCGTTTTGCACCCCACCTCTGTTTTTGATCTCAGGAAGTGGCATCTGCCCTCAGAAAGAAGTCTCACATGGCGTAGGGCAGACATATGTCCACATCTAAGGCCAACCCTGACCTTATATTAAAATCTAAGTATCTGCAACCTTTCATCACCCATATCTAATGTGATACATACCTTTAAACACATACAATTGATATTCTTAAGTGACTATTTTGTGGATAATGAGGATATAATATCACCTACTGGCAGATTCAATTAAAAAAACCACGTCAATTGAAAACCCATGCTGACCTAATCCCCACGGGCCACCTGTGATGTTCATGGGAGCTACACATCACACACACTCACACACATATGCACACACTCAACCTCATACCCTTCATTCACCCCCACCCCCCTCCACTCCACCCTACCCCACCTCACACACACCCCCCCCCTACAGCCCTACAGAGTCCCCTATCTCTTCGAACAGAGCAACGCTGTCTCTCCCGCTCTCTGTCAAGCCCACCACCACCAACGCTGCCCCCCCCCCCCCCCCATTTGCTATCTCCGCGGCGATAACCATGGGAACAGCAGCACTGTGGGAACGGGCCACCAGTTGACCAAAATAGACAGCAGGAAAATGGAGGGAAAGAAAGAAAGAAAGGGCTCCCTGCGTCCAAGGAGGCCTGTGTGTGTGTGTGTGTGTGTGTGTGTGTGTGTGTGTGTGTGTGTGTGTGTGTGTGTGTGTGTGTGTGTGCGTGCGTAGGAGGTCCATGGGATCATCCACACAGACAGGTACTCAGGCACTCCAGTCACCTCTGGTTTCCACCGGCAACAAAGGGGGATGCCAGGGTGGCTTGAGTTGCTACATTAATTCATTAATGGACACGCAGCTTTTAGTTTGGGGTAATGGGATGCACAAAAAGCTCTCCTTCTCACACGCATACGCTTTTAACGGTCCCTACACTTAGTAGATGGCAGTGTCCCACGCAAAAATAGGGCTACACCCTGAACCACAAACACCCACACCCAAACTGAACACCAGTACGACACCATCACACGCCCAGTCACACCCGCAACCACGCACCTCTAGAGGCTCACGTGCAAACACAAGTATTCAGACTGAAAGTTTACATAAGTTCAAGATTGAGATGACTGGAATGGTTGGCATTCAAAAACACAGACATGGTGGTGCAAAGACTACTCCCAACCAATACAAGGCTCAAGCACTGATGCACTGAAATTGATTTTAAAAATACCAAAAATCAAACACTATAATGCCCTTTAATGATAGTAAATCATGATTGTAATATGTCAGAATATTATATTCCTTTTTTTGCCTTAAAAAAAAAAATCACATTCATCATCACGTTGCATTTATTTTTGCAACTGATCCTGTCTTCTCTTTTCACTATGAAACACATGGTAGTTCTGCTTTATTATTATCATTTTATTATCTGTATTTAGAAAGCCGTTGATTTATTGAGCCTTACTGATGGGCCCTTGGTCATATAAAAATGGACATCAGAGATGTGATTCCCTCCATTGACCACATCACAGCTAGAATACAAACTTATATAAAGATCAGGATTTTTTTAAAAAAGAAGAAAAATACCATAGCTGACCTATGTCCATAGGCAATGTTGCTGGTCACCAGAGAGTACACAAAAGAATACATACATATAAACACAAACACGCTTCTCAGACTTCATGTCATGAGTTAAAATGCTGGGATGCAGTTCCTATGAGAAACATTAGATGCTGGTTTTCCTTGGCCTGAAAGAGGAGGAGGAGGAAATGGGGAAAGACGCAATTTGCGCATCATCATAACTTTTTTTTTTTTTTTACCTTCTGTGGGTCTAATTTTCCATTCCATTTATATCCTGCATCTCTCAGTAGCAGCTTATTAGTCCAATCTTGGCTTCTGCTCTTATTTTATCTTCCTTTAACTCTCCTCCAAACTTATAGTATTTTTCTATGCTTCAGTCTATTTCTGTCTGATTTCTCTTCTTCTTTTCCCTCATTTTGTTGATACTCCTTAACTGCACCAACCTCATATCTATTTCAGTATTGCTCATTTTTTCTCCTTCCTTCCTTCCTTCCTTGTCATATCTCACATCTCTTCTCTGTACTCTCTCCTTTCTCTCATTTCTCTTCTTTCTGATTTCTATCAATCCATCTATACTGCCCTCCACCCCCACCCCTTTGCTCTTTTAGGCCTTTCCCAGGCCAAGCAGCCTGACCTCTCCAGCCTTCTACCTCTTTTCTCTTTAGGGGTGGGGGTATCTGCCTGTGACCATTCCCACCCTGCAAAAAACTTTCACTTTAATCTGACTCTGTGGGTAACAGAGGAGAAAGAGAGAACAAAACAGAGAAAAATGTGTGTGTATGTGTGCCCGCCAAGCCTGGAGCTCCCAAAGCAAACAGACTTCTAACCTCCTGATAGCATCACATCACGCAAACTGCAGGCTTTGGGAAGAACCACTGCAAGACATAGTTGAAAGTTTTAAGGCCGAGCTTGTCTCGCATTCCCGAGGAGACCTACACATGCACGTACAAGCAGCGGACATGAGCACTGATCAGACATTTAAAGAATGTTCACCGAACGCACAGACCTACACTTAAAACATAAACTGTGAGAACACGCAGTCTCAACGATGACATTCACAGATTTACACACGAGAGACAAAAAACAGCAATACATCACGGGAGAATCAGCTTCCAAACACAACATACATGCATGCACACACACAAAGTACAGTGGTGGATCCAAACCACAGACTATGTGGGGGGTTACCATCTATTATCTCTGTCTCCATGAGGTTTAAATTTAATTGTTGACACAACTCGTTCTCGGAAACTGCACTCACTCACACACACACACACACACACACAAGCTTGCACTAACACACAGCATGCACATACACAGGAGTGTAGAAAGAAAAAACAACTCAGGCCACAATGGATGGGGCTATTGTTGTAAAGATATATAGGTCAGTGGTTCCCAGTCTCGTCAGTTTTCTCTCTTATCAGCTGCATTAACCACATTCACATGACACTGAAGGTGGAAATCATATGTTGATCGATGGCTAGAACTAAAACCTGCAAGGCTCTGGTTCCCGTGGACCAGGATCTGAGTTGCTTTGTCACGTCTTTGGCATGCATGGAGATGCACATTTAATAAATATGAAAAGTCTTGATTTTTAGTTCCACATATTACACAATTCCACCTTTTTATAACTCCAACAGAACCTGACAGACATCTTTTTTTCGTTTAATATATCTTAGCAATCCTGAAACTCTATAAACAGGAGACAGGAAGACACATACAGCCACAGAATTTCAATACCCCTACTCTTGTGTGACTGTAAGCACAGACAACAGACCACACACATTCATCACACAGAGAGGCAGCAATCATGAGCTGAAAGGTAGCTAAAATTATGCAGTCAGTAACCTAACATTAGCAAAACACAGCATGGAAGGATAATATGATTTGCTTCTGAGAACTTCCTCATGCCATAGGGGATGCTGTTACTGTAAGCGCAGACCTGCCCAGGACAAAGTATCTTTTTTCCCTCAAACACTGTTTCCTAAATGTCAAAAGTCTACTAGAGCGTATGCTGGTGGCCTAAACATGTAAGAAATATGCGACCACATACACAACCACAAAGTTTTAGCTTATAATTTTCTGCAGTCTTGAGTTTGATGCAGTTTATGCAGTCTGGTTGTGTCTCTCTCTGGACTAAAAACTACAAACTTCATAGTAAATTTGGAAGAATGACGACTACACGGTGATAAGCAGTCTTAAATCAATCAGTAAACACAAGACTGGCTCCATGTCAGCCTGTTAAGTTGTTTGCCATCACAAGAACTGGTGTAACCCTCATGTTCTTGGCCTAATCATACAATCAGGTTATTCTACCTCCTGGAAATCACAGCAATCAGATCACACTAACACTTCAAATGGATTGTAGGCAAAAAAGCTCATTTGTAGGGCTCATTTGTAATATCATATGTGAGCGTCTGCCTCAGAAGCATGACTGCATGTGGAGGAGTTACCCGAGCTGCTACAGTGGGCCCGTGTGCCACAGAGTTGTGATAATAACAACCCTAAACCTCTCAGCTATTTCTCACTGGCAGGTATTATAGCACGGCTGACAAGAGTTCTTTATCATCCTAGCTGTGCGAGTGAACTCAGATGGTTCGCCATGGTGCGCCGCGCGTCGAGTGTGGGAGAATGATGTATGATTCACTAAGCTGCAAAGACCCAAGATCACATTTCACTATCGCAAGGGAAACCATTATACCATGACCACAGACACAAAGACAGTCATACCAGCAGTATCTGGGAGAGGAAAACACGATTGTTGGGGCTAGTTCTCACAACATTTTTGTAAAGTTACCGATCTGATTTCCTTTATATGGGGGGGTAACCTCAAAGATATCTAGACAACATATTTGGATGCATGCACTGTAAGGAAAACAAACTTAACCCAACTGTTCATAAATATTTTCAAATTTCTAATCAGTACAACTTTGACCTACTTTTGCAGCTGGTTTCATATAGTTAAGCTCTCATCATGCCCTTATTATGTTTTAGCCTGACCTATGCACCCAGAGAAATGCATTAACCTTGGAGTTATACAACAAAGTGAACAATAATGCACTTTTAATGGCTAAATATCTGCTTTCTGTGTGGTACTGTTGTCATTAGCTGACCCGCGTTTTGTTATTATACTGCAAAGAATTCTGCCTCCCTTAGGAGACTATTTAGAAGCAGAGGGCAATCAGTCAGAGCAGCACAGTCTGGCTGCGTAGCTACTGTGCTCTGCAAAACATGAGAAACTTCCTCTTTCTGTGTGTATGTTTGAGAGGAAGGCATCAGTAAGTGGTTCCCTCTCCCTGAGCGGCAGGGGAAAGTAGACCCTCTCGTGTGCCTCTCGGCTTCCCCACCTCCCCCATGAGCCAATAACGCAGTCAGACAGGGAGCGAGAGAGAGAGACACACACACACACACACACACACACCCACACATTCATGTGCTCTCTCTCTCTCTCTCTCTCTCTCTCTCTCTCTCTCACACACACACACACACACGCACACACTCAGACACACAGTGTGGTTTCTCCTCTGGAGGGGAACATAAACAGGGCTGTCTGTCTGTGAGCGGAGAGCTAGTTCTCATGACATCACCACCCAGCAGGAATGCTCTGCTCTGCCCCGTCAAAACCCTTCCACCGGCCAGAAATCCGCGCACACACACACACAAAAACACATGTTGAATGATTTATGCACGTCCACATTTTTCACAGGGAAATGTACCATATACACAGCACGCACTCAAGCGGCATTTCGAGCTATTTTCTCTCCTGTGGCATTTTCTTACTTTTGCAATTGTTTCTCATTGCTCACAGACATCATCTTCCTCTGCACGTCCTCAGTTTTTCTCACTCGTCCCCATAATTTCATAATTTCTCATTCTCTCATATATCTGTGCTGCCGGTGCTATCCGCAGTGTCAGACCACACGTAGACCACAGCAACAGAGAGCAAGCATGTGGGAGAAATGAAACCAATCTAAGTATAAGCAGCTGAATATAAAGAATAAAGCTATGTAACCTATGAGAAACTTTGTTTGTTTGTGTGTGTGTGTGTGTGTGTGTGTGTGTGTGTGTGTGTGTGTGTGTGTGTGTGGGTGGGTGTGGGGGACATGGGAAATTACGCACTACTTCATTGTATTGGTGTTTGGAGGAAAAGCCCTATTGAAGCTCTCCCTCCTTCCTTCTCACCTCTCTTCCTCCCTCTCCAACTCTCTCCTCCCTTTTCCATCCCTCCATCACTTCCTGCCTCGTCTCTCTCCTCCTCGCCATCCCCCTCCCACCCCCCCACACCTCCCCTTGCGATTTTCCCCCTCTTATTCCACCTTCTTGCCTCCCTCTCTCCGTGTCAACCTGTCACTGTCATGTTTTCTTGCGGTTTCTCTCCCCTCTCTTTTTTCCTCCTCTCAGTTTCTCTCAGGCTTTTGGGGAAAGCAGGGGCAGGAAGCAGCTTGGCTCTCAGACAATGGAACACATCAAAAAGCAGCACCAGCCTCACCAACTTCACACACACACACACACACACACACACACACACACACAAACACACACAAACACACACAAACACACACACACACACACACACACACAAACAGAGCAAGACAAACAGGACATTCCAGCTGCCGGCTGCACCGGATTCCTCGCCTTGGCTAATCTGAAACGGAGAGTGAGACTGGGAGTGGAGCGGAGCAGGGAGGCAGGGTGAGAACAGTGGGTGAGGGAGAACAGGGGAGATGGAGAGGGCCATGCAGAGGGTGTGAAGGAGAAACAGATACAGAGGAGGATTGAAAGAAAGAAATGTTGGGGACCAATAAAGGTTACACTGGGGGATTAGAGAAGGTGAATCCCAGCTGAGGAATTCTTTTCAACAATAATGCGTTACTGTTGTATTTACATACAACTGTGTCCTTATGTGTGTGAAAGAGGGCTGCATTATTGTGGTATGCATTCAAATTAAATTATGTACATGGTGAGTACCTGCCAAGGAACAGCAGATGCAAAGTTGCTGGTAGCTAAATCTCCTCTTTTTGTTTTGTACATAGTCCCCGACAAATAAATGTGAGGTTTACAGTTTTGTGATCAGTGATATAAAAATAATAATATCTCTCCACAGTTTGTTTAAAGGAAAAAAATGTATTGGCCATGCATATACAGCACAAGAAAAGAGGAGGAAACCAAACAGAAGAGAAGCAATGGTAAGGCAAATAGAGGAGATGGAATAAGAGAGAAATACTCAGATCATGATGATACTGTTGAAGGCAAATTTTACAGTTATGTTGAAAAATTTCCAACTATAGTGACATTTCAGTCATCAGTTTTTGAGGATCTGCTGTGGGTGGTTGGCAAACAAAATAGAAAAGAGGTTGTTTGAACATATGAATACCCCCATTTTCCCAGTTTTTTAAATTTAAAATTCAGAGAATAACTTTTAATTAACTTACAACTTACATAATATATATCATCTACTTTTGTGTACTGCTATCAGAATGGCGAAACAGACTGGTTTGTCGGAGGTTCTTCCACGTAAGGAGAATAGAACCAGATGGTGGCTTCATATGATGAAAGACCAGCACTTTATTCAGACTTAAACACCATGGAGCTGGTTTGTGATGAACTGGACAGAAAGTGAAAGCAAAGCAATCTACAAGTGCAAAAACAAAAACATTTAACCGGTAGTGAAGACCATTCCGACAAATACAGATGTGTACACACACTGTCCTCGAAATCTATATTAGTTCCTCAGAGTCTCTCTGTGATTGCTTTCTTTCTCTTTCAATATACAGATTACATAGCACAGGTGTTCACACTGACCTTTATTTCTGTCTGTGGTTTCAGACAACTTCACAGCTATAAAAGAATTATCTGATTGACAGGCAGATGTCACCAGTTTATCTAGGCTAGCCAACTGAATCTCTTGGTCTTAAAACAGAAATAGAATATAAGAATATAAAATAAGTCAATGTCAACACCTGCACTGTGTGATCTTCTTATAGAGCATAGGCATCACAGGGACAGAGATAAAGGCTGAAGAAAGTTGGCATCTTAACACATTATGATCATCCCAGAACTATAATTAAAACCCAATAAACAACCTATATAAACATTCATCCACCCCCTCAGCAGCATTTGAGCAACTATAAATTCACACACACACACACACACACACACACACACACACACACAAGTACACACAGATACATATCATGCATGCACCCGCGTACACAGGTGTCATTGCAATACTATGCTATCCTGGGGCCAACCTGACTGTGGGAAAAGAGAGCAGGCATGATTTCTTAAGGGTCTGACGCCTGGTAGGTGATGGCTCATCTTCTTCCTTATCTATCCATTTGTGTGTATGTGTATCTGCTATTGTGTCTGCCATGAGACAGCCATGAGAATCAAAATGAGTCAGGGACACTAAAGACAAATCCCGCAGGTTACAAGCTCCAGGTTTTTATGAGGAATTTTCACACCACAAAGTAATGTATCGTAATATCATAATAAATGTGACTGATATTTAACCCTGTGTAAAACTGTGAGCCATTGTTTCCCAGGAATACTTTCATACCTCTGATGAATAATGACGTGTCCCCACAGAGCGGCTAAGTGAATGCTTAATATTTGTGGTCATGTCTTACTTGCTCACTCATTCATAAACTTGCATGTTGGAATGACACAACAATTACAATGGCTTTTCCTGATCTGGCTCCCCTGCAGAAAGACAGACAGAGAGACAGACAGCACGTCGCCCCCAGGAAAGTAAAACAGACAAAAGGAGACGGACGTACAGGCTGCCCATCACTCACTCGTAACTGCACCCACTAACTATGCGCATGTGTGTACGCCAGAGAGAGCGGTCGCGAGAGTGACCTGTGTTATGTGTGAGCAGTACTTTCTCCCAGTGTGAGTGTGAGTGTGTGTGTGTGTGTGTTCACTTTTAGCACTTTCTCAAACTGTGTGTGTGTGTGTGTGTGTGTGTGTGTGTGTGTGTGTGTGTGCGCACGAGTAAGAGGAGACGCAGAGCCCTCGCCACACACAGTGGGAAATATTTGGGATGGTTTCCCTCGGAATGTCTTGGCGTGCCTATGGAATGCCCCCCTCCCCTCCGTCGCCTCCCCCTCCCCCTCTCTTGTTGTCGCTCCCCTCTGGTCTCAGAGAGTGGGAAGGGGAGGGAGAGTGGGAAATAGGCGGGACGCGCAAATTCGACTCCTGTTTTGTCACCACAGAGAGCAGTGCATGCACAGAGATGTCAGATGAAGCCACACTGCTCAAGCACATGATGAAAAATGTGACAATTTCTTAGTTTGTGTGCGACCACAACTTGTCACAGGTGTATATTTGTGGTCATCTATGACAGCTGCATGACACCATATACATTTATAAGTAGTATCTTGTTTTCTGCTGAGCTTCAACACATACAAACATCCTGACAGTGAATAACTCAATCATATGCTCACATGTGGACAAATATACGCATGTTCACACACAGCCAGTGAAGGATAACTTTAAACGTGTCTAAACCTCTCACATTCCTCCTGTTTCTTAGCCCGCGGCTCATTTTGTAGATCAAAAGGACAGACAAGTCTTTCTATCACCTCGCCCTCTTCCACCCCTCCTCTTCCTTCAATGCCACCTTTCTCAGACGCTCTCTCTCTTCCTCTCCCTCTTCCTCACTTGACAAACACTCATCTCACTTGAACACAACCCCCCCCCCCCCACACACACACACACAGAGTCTCTGTAACACCGTTTACTAACAACTAATCCATATTAATATTTTTCTCCCCATCTCTGACTCACTTGCTCTTCTTAATTTTCTTTTGCAACCGTTCCCTCTCTGTCTTTTTTTTTTTAACCTCCCTGCCATCACCTCTGTTCTCACTTCACTGCCACCCCCCCCCCCTTTTTCCTCCCCCTAACCTCCCATCTCTCCCACCCCTCCCTCTCACAGTGTGGCGGTTCCTGTTGCTCTTGTTTTCACTTCCCCAGTAGTCTGGTGCGTGGGAACCAGCGTTTCTGCTGCAGTAGTGTCTACGACTGAGTCTGAGTGTGTGTGTGTGTGTGTGTGTGTGTGTGTGTGTGTGTGTGTGTGTGTGTGTGTGTGTGTGTGTGTGTGACCAAGTTGGTGTGCTCTCAAGTGCTGTGTATGTCTGTGTATTTGTGTGAAGGTGCTGATGTGACTGTGCGTGTGTGTTTGATGGTGTCATTATGTGCTTGTCAGTTTTGGGTTTTGACTGTGTATGCATATAACTGTATATGTGTGAGTGTGAGTGTGTGTGTTTGGTTGGTTTCATGTCTATCTCTCAGGCAATCTCTCCTATCTCAACATGTCTATAAAAGGCCAGTATGGGACTTCTGATGGAACTGTACAACCCAACGGAAGTGTGTGTGTGTGTGTGTGTGTGTGTGTGTGTGTGTGTGTGTGTGTGTGTGTGTGTGTGTGTGTGTAAAGTATAGATGCAGCAGGCATTAGTGGTGGGGATAGGATATAGCTGAATAAGGAAACTGTGATGGACCAATCACCAACTCCACCCTCTTACTCTTCCCTTTGTGGGAATCCACAGAGATGAAATTTTAATGGCCAAGGTCTAAGTTAAATACTGTGACATGTGTCAACATCTTGACGCTCTTAACTTTATGTCTCTTAATATATTTTTGAGGCATTTTGAGGTTAAAAATGTTTGTGTATACACTATCAATAAATGGTTATTCTTTCAAAATAAACCCATTGTTATTTGGAGTAAAACAGTATGTTTATTCCACAGATCAATATTAAAACACGTCTATTGTATGTTCATATCCTGTAGTTTTCATTTGTGACAGAGGGTTTATATTCTTCTCAGCTGAGAAAGTATAGCTAAAAATGCAGCCATGTAATATAATTGTTTTTGAACAACAATGGTTTTTACATGTTATGACTTAAGCAATTCGATTCATTTTCTATCACATCACTAGTTGAAAATGATATATGCAGGGAAATAAAAAGCAGGATTAGGTGCATTTTGATATTTGTAGAAAAGAGCATGAACCAATGACACACACCACATGCTACAGGCTAGTTAATTGCTAAATAAATACCTTTCAGTTAATTGTAAAAATAAAATGATCTGTTTCTGACTAGTTTCTCAGTCACACTGATTATCTATTGCAGATAAACTGTCAAACACCAAACATGACATTTTCAATCATAAAAATCATGCTGTGTTTTTTCCCGTTTTTTTTCAACCACTTATACATTGTACAAGTATACAGACAAGGACCCACACCCACACAAAGCCTTCCTACATCTCCCCTTCACTCTTGGGGTCTCCATGGTGGACACACATTCCTATGCTTCTAAAATCTCTGTGTGGCCTATTGATACACAGAGACAAACATTAACCCTTTCCCTGCACAATGTATGTGGTTAATCTCCTCTTCTCTGTCCTTTTTTTCTCTTTTTTTAACTTCTCTTCCCTCATGACATTCATCAGTGGTGTAAGTGCATGAGGGAGAATCACAGAGAGACAAAGGGAGAGAAACTAACCCATCCACTGCTAATCACAGAGCTTTACAATCAGATAACAAAGGGGTTAACTTCGCTTGGGTGGGCCGTGGAGCAGCCCCCAGGGTGAAACACTCTCTCTGTCTCACTCACTCACTCACTCAAAAATCATGTCTACCTTTATTTGGTAGTAAATATTATTCTACTTTTTCAGTGAAACACTTAACTAAATAGATAACAATTACATTGTAATACGTACTGCATATTATACTTTATAACCTGCATCTTTAAGATAAAATGCTTGAATATACTCATTTTTTTTTTGTCTTAAATTCTAAAAATGACACTTTCAGATGATGATGTTGAAAATATTTGATTCCAGAAAATTATTACAGATCAATTGCAAAGGCAAAGCCCGGGTCTTTTCAGTTGTCAGTTTCATTCATCTTTTTAAAGCAGGTGGTAGGATAAGAGTTTTCTCAGGTCTGCTGCCTGAAGTATATAAACTGATGGGAAAGATCTGACATAGAGTTGCTACTAGTGTGATTTTAGAGGTCACATTTGGCCTAATATATCAACGTGACTCCCCCTTGAAGTGGCGTCAGGAGTCCCCAATAAATAGGGAAGGTACCCATGTGACCACTTGGCCACTGGCTGTTTCAGACAAATTTTTTGGTGTGTGTGTGTATGTGTTTGTGTCATCAGACAGGAGGTAGCATCAAGGTGGTCCAGGTTTTAAACATTTCGCATCTGACACAAATGCACCCAGGGGTGTATTTTGACACATTGAAGGCCCCCTACCAGGAGGATGCCAGAACACCCAAGTTTAGAACCTGTCCTGCAAAGTTACCCCTCCCAGTCACCACCACTGCTGCCACAAACACACACACACACACACACACACACACACACACACACACACACAAACACAAACACAAACACAGCCGTTGGAGCACACACAGGTTTCCCTAAACAGCCACCCAGGGAGATATCTACAGGTCAGGTACCGTAAATCCAACATTTGACGGCAACTGACTAAGAAACATCTTTTCCAATCTGCCTGCCAATCTCTCACTCCATCTTAACCTCAGATGTGAATAAGACCCAGAGATATGGTCCCATAGAGGTGAAAACCCAGACATTCTCTCCCCCTGGGCAACACTGGAAAATGAGGCCTCAGGCCTTATGCAACAGTATGGTTCCAGATCATGGAGAGATTTGCCAAACTAGATCAAGTCCGTGTAGCTTCACCTCCTTCCCCAAAAGTGACACCCCACGTCAGAAGAGCCACTTTTTGTAGCCAGAGATCAGCATGTCAAGGCCCTGATCTTGATCTGCCACCCCACTGACAACACTCCAAACAAACAAGAACAACAGAGGAATAGCGAGAACAGAGAATTTTAAAGCCCTTTTCTTCATTTCCCCTTATCATGAATTAATTTCTTCCGCTTTCATTCAGAATTACACAACACACCACAGCAACCACAAAACTTTGTTCTCATAATTTGGGAACTTAACCAGTTCAGCAGTGCTTCATAACCACAGAAATATTGTCTGGGTATTTCTGATGCTTATACTTCTCACTGACATAGGAACTCAAGCTTTTTCCTCTTTCTCACTGACAGTTCTTGTGTATAAGCATCAGTTAAATGCCTGAAACATAGTATGTGATACGTGGAACGTAACCTGTTGGAGTGACTGTGTAATCATATGCATGTGATTTGCCTTTTGAGTCAGGTGTCTATCATCCTCCACTGTCTTTCCTCTTATCTGCCTATTCTGCCTTTGGTTGTGTTCAGACTGACTTAGGCCCTGTGTGAAAAAGTGCAGCCTCTTCATTCATTTGAATGAGGCCAGGTGGTGGTGCAGTGGCGGTGCTAAACCAGCAATAAATAAATAAAGTGGCAAGATTGGGTGCTGTGTTGGCCAATCATATACATGCAAGAACACATCCCAGATGGATTACTTTGTAACATGAACACCCTGTTTCTACAATTTACCTTACAAAAGTTGCAACAAAAGATAAAATACTTGCTGCTGCAATAACTGGATAGCATTTGATTGTGGCAGCAGTACCTGAAACAACACTCACCACAGGGCTGTTTTCAGTCTGAATGCGCTCTTAGAGTTTGGATGATGGATAATCAATCACATTATTTGATTTAACACAGATCTCAGCTGATGCTCATGTTTATACGAGGTTAATTTTTGAACCTACCTGGCAGCGGCTGAATATATCACTGGGCGTGGGCTGGACATTGAAGTGTTTGAGGACCCGAACGGCCTGGTCTCTGGCCTTTTCTGAACAGTCTAGGGACAGACAGCGACCCTCACCCACCTGGGAACGCAACTGCAAACATGAAAAGACCGGGTTATGGTATGTACGTTAGCAAACAAGTGTATTCCACCGCACATGCAAGATGCATCATCATTGTTTGATAGATTTGTTCCTGACTTCACATTAGTCTCTACTTACACTTTGGAACGGTTGTCCACATGTGAGTATGACACGGCCTTCAGCTTGTGCTAACTGACACACAACAAATGAACATCATTAAATAAATGCAGTTAGTGCTGTTATTGGTTATCTACAATATGTAGTATTTTTGTATGACTATATCTTTTATCTGTATGTATTTATTGTCTCTGTTTAACTCACCTTTGCTGCTACTCTGTGATCATCAGTGTTCTCCAGCATGACCACGTCGACTCCTAAACAGCGCAGGTACCTCCCAAGTCCCTGCAGCATGTTGTCACACACCACCCGCAACTGCTGGGGGGGCAGCGTGGGGGAATCTTCTGAGGGTTTCTCGCCACACAGGAGGCTTTTCTCTGTGTCGGGGCGAGGGGGACTGACCCTTTGAGCCCCCTGACATTCCTAAATGGACAGAGACAATAATGTGATACTTAACTGATCCCCACAGGGGGATTTTCTTTTCACTTGCACCACAGCGCGGGGAGGTCAAAGCACAGGGTGAGCTATACAAATGCACCCCTGGAGCTGATAGGAACTGCTCAAGAGTCTTGGCCAAACACATATTGTCCCTCCCTGCAGGCTGGATGCTCAAACCCAGGTTCTTCAGTTGGAGGTTTTCTGTGTTCATTCAAAAGATTCAAGAATATCACATACCTAAGAACTGTTAAATATATCACACACTGGCACAATAGTTCTTATTGAGAAAAGGTTGGTTCTAATGCACCATTGCCTGTGAAAAGGACTTAAATTTGGCGAATGAAAGGAAAAATCTCAGGCATTGTCCTGCTTAATTTGCACTTAAATACCTTCACTTAAAAATACTATTCTGAGGCAAATAGCCTCCTAGAGTTACCTGCCTGTTTTTCCTAAGGTTCCTGAACGGGGTTGAAGAGAAATGTTTTTAATAAACCAAAAACCACATTACGTTTATGTCAAGGTCAGGTCCAGAACAGGTAATGGATTCTGCCCTCTTCATTTGGCTTCTGATTTCAACCTATCTTTCTCTAAAAAAACATCTGTCTGTCTGACATCCATCTAGAAAAAGTAGAGAGGATGAGAGCTACAAATTATCATCTGTGTTCTGACCTCCTTGGAACCCGTGATTCATTTATTTATCTTCCCCTCCTAGATTTCAAAGCATCTGGTGTTCATGGCAACCTCATAAAAATAAGTAAACTCTTGTCAATAACATCAGTTGCTACGAAAGAAATGGCAATTGATCCCTGACCTCTTTGCCAAGGGTCTGTTTCTTCTGCTTGGTCTGTTTCCCCTTCTGCGTCTTGTCTGCGCTCTTCTCTGATTGGCTTGAAGAGATGCTGCGCAGGTCAGCTGGCAGCCCAAAGCGTGCTGGGTTGCTGGAGAGGGCAGAGTACAGGTCCAGCAAACAGTAGGCATCTGCCACTAAAAAGGAGGTTAAGAAATGAGAGAGAGGAAGAGGGGGGGTGAATTTATTGGTTTGCAGTTTATCAGGGGATAACAAAATAATCTCTGATATTCTATAGTGAAAAGAACAGCGACCATCTGTCTCCCTGTCATTGTGTGTCAATGCATGCATAATAGCTTACCTGCATATCTAATTTGGCTGATGCGCAGTGGACGTTTTTCCCAGTTGGACATCTGTTCTGTCTTGTCCAGGGGCTTTCCCAGGACCTGTTGTACCAGTAAACTGAGGCCTTTCTCTGCAGAGTCTTCTCCAACCAGAACCTCTTTAGGGCCGTTTTGAGTCCTGTTGACTTTACCACGCTGGATCTATACAAAGCAATACAGATATTAAACTTTATTCAAGTGTTGAATATTTCTTCACTAAAAACCTGTTTATATGAATTTAATTACAGCAGCTTTAATAATTTTAAATGATTTAGAATTTGTGACAATGCAACGCTCCAGGCAATACATTTTTGAACTTTTAAACAATCCCTCCCCTCTTATGTCCTGCCACAACATCCTGTTTCGGCCGGACATTCCTTGTGATTTTGCAAAATATGTCTTGCATTCCTCACGTCCTGCAACATGCAGCCTACTCCAGCAGATGGTGAAGAAACCTCATTAGTAACTGGCCCATGTTGCCATTTCCACATTCCTATCCCCCTCAAGAGACTGTGAACTCAGCTACATATATCTCAGGCAAACTACTAGGCCACAGCAGCAGTATGGACCAGGGCTGGCATCCAAATATAGCCAAGAACAGCATTTGCTGTAACCACAGCAAATCTGTTATAACCTCTAGTAGCGTATGCCCGGTTGCATGGGACACAGTGTGCTACACAAGTAGTCAACAAACATTGATGCTTGCGGAGCTGAACCAGACTAAGCCTGCTCAGTTCTTGCCAGTTTCAAGGTAACAAAAGGTTATTCTTGGGCATTATTTTTCCTTTTTTGGGAAAATGTATTAAATTAAGACACCACTGTAAATCATAACATGAATTTTATGAAACATTATATGCCTTCTAATAGTCTTTTCTGTTGCTACTGCATTTAATTTACTATTTGTATGACATTATGTGAATGACAAGATAATGTTACCTTTTGGTGGATATTCAGAAGATCAAGCACCCCCTCCATCTTCAGTGGCTCCTCTAAAAACTGGTGCCAGGTGGCAAAGAGACACTTAAGATCCCCTGTCATACCATACCCTAAAATGAAATAAAAGGAGAAATGTGAGGGACAGAGGTACAAAAAGAAAGGCCTCGGATAAATTTGATTTAACCTTTATCAAGTTGCTTACCCAGTTTAAGGACGTTTCTTTTGGAGAAAAAGCTCCTGATGAAACTGACAGTATCTGGGTGTTGACAGAATCCGTTTGCACAGAGGTCCAATAAGAACACCTGGTCAAGAACTGCAAGCTGTATCAGGGCAACTCGCTGGGTTGAGATGCAGCCAAATGTAGGTTGCCACTCCATGTCAACTCCTACTACACCACCTTCCTAGGAACGGATAAAGACAGGGGACGATAAGTCAGCATGATTAACCATAAGTACTTTAATTAATTACCCAAAGTGCCTCCCCATCCATTCACGAGATTTTTGCTGATGGTTGATTTAGACTGATACCTTGAGCACAATGTCTTGACATCTCTGGAGAGCTTCTGGCGTGTCCACAAAGTGAACCTTGTCTCTGGTGAGTGGCGCCTGGTAGAACTTCTGACAGTGAGACTTAGATGGCGTCCAATTCTCATTTTTTGCTGAATCACTCAGACATATATGTCTGAGCAGAGGAGAGAAATATGTGTTTTGTATGTGAGTGTGCACATTTTTAAAAAATGGTATAAAAACTGACCATTTTTGAATAACTCATACCACACAGCATTCTTATGAACTAGCATGATGTCTCAATGAAATTTGGGATATATGCCATATTCAATACCAGAAGACTCAAGGGGCCATCAAAGTAATTCTGTTTCTGGTAATAGCTTTAGCCCACATTAGGTCTGATATTTTAGCCTATACAATCAATGAATATAAGCAAACACAGACACAATTTCTTAAAAAATGTTTGTCAGTGAGATGTTGTAAAGCAGCTTTGGGTTAAGAGGTGTAAACCACTCATTTAACAACACAACACACTTGTCATGTGTAACAAAGCAGATGTGGTCAACAGACTTTCGGCTCCATGTTGCACTTCGTGGATAAAACTTTGAGGCTGAAACTATTTCTCTTTATATAAATAAAGAAGTACACACCACAAGTTGTGCAATACAATATGTTTATACGTATTTTGGCCAACTTACTGTAAAGCAGGAGGTAGACTCTGTTGTGTTTCCCATACCCCACAGGGAAGTCGGTGTCTGGGAATGTTGTATCTCAGTGACCACTGAGAGGCTTTCTGGAGACCACTGTACTTCACCAACATCTCCACCAAGTTTATCTGCAGCTCGAGGTCATCTGCCACTACATACTATACATAAATAATACATGCATACACTCATTTACACAGAAATGTTACACATCCTGCATATCTTATTGTAACCAGTCTATATAAAGTACAGTTTATCTACACCTTGTCATGCCAATACACATCTATAAGCGCCTATAACTTACCTGTACGTGGTCACTCCAGTTCTCCTCTGTCATGCTTTTCTAAAAGAAAAATAGAATGAAATACAGATTTTGTCTCAGTAAATATAAATATATCATGTTCTCAGATAATAGGCTCTTGTGAAAGTGCCCACAATATGTATTTACAAATAAAGTAAAGAAAGTTAATACTTTATCAACTATTTTTTTTCTGTGAAACCCATAGACCTGGACCTCCAGGTCTTTCTTTAGTGAACCTCAAATGCCTCTGCTCATGTTTTCAGGAACTAAATCTACCCTACAACCTAAAAATCAACAAATTATGACAATTTTTATGGTAATTAACAGGTACATATATGTAACTATAACTGGGATAAGAGATCTGAACAGACAAACATGACATTTTAATAAATATTTCTCAGACATAATTAGATCCCGATAGTCAAATAACTTGAGTATAAACCCATGGGCCACAGATGTTTTCATAGTAGCGTATATGAGCCAGACAAGCTCGTCTTAACCCCTGGAGATCTGAGAAAGTTTTCTTTCTTCTCATATACACATTACAGTCCTTCACAAATGGCCTAGTCCCTGCTCCTGTTTCACCTACATTTTATAATATCCAGGAATCTCCTTCCAAAGAATCAGAGACTGACATTAACTCAAAAATCTGATTTTATAGTTTGCAGACATATCTTGCAGTGCTTTGAAATTGTGAATATGTACAATAGAATAGAAAAAAACATTAATTTGCAAATTTTCTTTCAAGTCCAGGAAACTAAACTGAAATAGATTCTGAATATTTCGTAAAGAGATGAGCGAGGAAACTTGATGTAAAAAGATGGACTTCAGAGTAACAAAGTACTACACACATTTCTAAACTATACAGTCAACATCAAAAAATACCTGTCAGAAAGATAGTGTGAAAGGTGCATATTTTGGACATTGAGCAAGAAAAGATGTCTGCCCTGCATCTCAAAACTATTACTATTATTACCATCAACTCATACTAGCCAAAAATCCAAGACACTGGTGAGTAGCCTGCTTATATAGCTGGTGATGTTTAATGAAACTGGAAAGCATGCTGCATCACTCACCTCCACAAACCTCTTGTACATGAGGAATCGTAAAGAGTCCAGTCTCCTCTTATGAAGAGCATTGGGACACAGTCCTATGTCAAAAACATGAGGTCACAATCATTTCTGCCTGAGAGACACATAACACATGAAAAACTGCACATATGCATCATCACACACCTTGGTCAATGTTGAATTTCTCCACGAGTCGTAAGATGTGTTTGGTGAGCATCTTGGGCTGGATCTGGCTCATACAGTGTTTGGACAGAGTGAGGCGAGGGAACTGCCTGCGGAAACACACACAGTCATATAGATTTATATGGCTGCACACTGATGCCTGCATGTACAGTTCAGGTTCTCATTTCTTCACACATGCTCCATACTTGCTTATCTCTTCTACACTGAAGTTGGGGTGGCACCAGGAGTCGAGCAGTGTGACGAGTCGTTGTTCTAGATGATTGTGGCCTGTGACAAAGGACTCTGCCAGTGGCAGTTTGTCCTGTAGGATTAACGGCACACACACCTGCAGAAAAAAATTGGTTTGGAAACTTTGATATAAAAGAGGATACATTAAGAATTTCAAATCTAACACATCTTAAGTGTACTCGTATATTTACTGCTTATAAATACACACAAATGTTACAAAGGCATATCTGCTGAAAATATTTGTCTCACCTCCTCCATATTCAGCTCCTTCTGTAATTTAAGCTTTATACCAAGCACTGCTGCCTATGAATGACAGAGAAATTAAGCGTGTATGTAGAAAATCAGACTTTTGTGTCAGCATTTATTTGACTTGTTACAATTTTGTCTGAAATCTTTCTACTATTAAAAAAACTGTCAGTATCAAAAAGGGCATTCACCTCTTTGTAGCAGTTGAGGGCCTGTAACCTTACAATGTGTAGTCGGAGTATGGCCGGGTCCACAGAGCCGAGGTGGTAGATGTTTATAAGGCTCTCTACAAAGGTGGGCTGGCAATCTGTTACTAAGCTCAGAGCACGGTGCTGGAGTTCCAGGGCTTGCTGCTCTGAGAGTGAATTCAGGGTCACCTGTTGGAAGGGCAAAAATTATTTGGAACCGAGAAAATAAAAATTAACAAATAATATCTAAAAAAAAGAAAGAAGAGATTATCTTAATTTATACAGAGATAGAAAACAAAACAAAAATGAAAAGCATGGAACATTAAGCAATAACTGTTGCTGATAAAGACTTTCTGAACAAAGTCACTCATGAGACAATACTGGAACTAATCTCACTGTTGTGGTGGTAGTGGTAATGTGTGAGGCCATGAAGGCCCATGATTCAAGTCTGAAATATGTGAAGTCATAGTAATGGGTACAGTAAACATACAGTTATAGTACAGCACAATGCATGTCTTCTACCAGTTTACACAAAGGCAGGGTAATTCTAATTTCAACATACACACTACATTTATGTTCTTTAAGCTACTTGGTACAAGAAGATACCCGTATCACTCTGCAGGTAGTACAAGTGCAAAGAAATATATATATATATATATTTTTTTTTTGTCTAGAAATGCTGAACATTGGTGAGTATACCAAACTGGCAAAGGTGAAGCAGGATAGACTGAAAGTGTAGGTTTGAAACTGCTGCAACTGTGGCTCTGTAAAACATTTCTGAAGTCCAAAAAAACTTTCTTTGATGAATGTCGTTTACCTGAGGATGTTCCTTCATCCACGTCTGGAATTCCATGAGGATGTGATAGCCGAGGGTGTGGCTCCGACCCTTCTGTTTGCCTGGACAGCCTTCCAGGATTGTTAGTAAGGCCTCCAGAGGCTCAGACAGCTTCGAAAATCCCTGGACAGCTGCCAAATGTAGCTGTGTGTGTGTGTGTGTGTGTGTGTGTGATAAAAACTATAATATTAGTGAGGAAAAGCTAAATGTATAAACCATCACAGCTTTGACTTTTTAATCTCATTATTATTTGCAATAGTTTCATTCATACCTGTACCAGGCTGTATGTCAATCATATTACAGCTACAAAGTATTTAGAGGAAAAAAAAAATCACATAACTGGGGGAAATTCATAGAAACTTTTTTTTTTCCAGTTCATCTACAGATGAGTCACAGTTATTTTGTAAAATGATTTTTTAGACTAGCCAGACCACAGTAAATTGTAAAGAGAAACAGCTAACTTCCCTCTCCTCGCAGACACACAGGCTTGTGACACATTTTGTGTCTCAGCTTAAGAATGCAAACTCTGGCATTAGAAACTTCCTACATGAGAAAATAATATCTGTGTGAGAATGCTTCGCGCAGTGTCTTCAATTTGCAAAACAGATGTCATCCACTCAATATCCTCCTCACACAGCTCTCAAGTTCATTCAGTGCAACGCAAATTCCTTCCTTCCTACTGACAGACACTCTGGTTTCCTCATTAACACACACACACACACACGCAGTCACACGCTGGTGAGCTTCATTTAAATATGTCAGTAACCAAGCTCTCTCTCATTCCTTCCTGTGCAAGTGCTTCTCGTAGAGACACAAAGACTCCATCTCTCTACCTTTGTAAATACACATACACATACACACACACACACACACACACACACACTCAACTGACACACGCTGTGAAAGTGACTCTCACCGTCTGCAGATCTTTCCGGTTCCATAGCTCGAAGAGTTGGCCTCTCAGCACGGCTGGGTCAAGACCTGGGGGGGTGGATCACACACACACACACACACACCACACACACACACACACACACACACAACACACACACACACACACACACACATAGATGAGGTGGGGTTTCACTCTGACCTTTGAGCTCTGTCAACCTGTCAAGAAATCAAACCTAATGGCTTTTTTAGTACTTTAGTTTTCAGAGTCTTTGACACCCATCTTGATCTTAAAGTAAAGAATCCTGATTTGAGAAAATGAAACATACTGTTTGCAAGATTCAGAACCTCCAGAGCAAAACCTTGAGACCATGAAAAAAATATGTGTAGGCTATGTGCTCAGTGGGTATGACGATGACATTTACTTTGTCCCATTAGCACAGTTAATTTTGTTGTTCAACTCCTCCAAACACTGTTTCCTGGTTATAATGGCCTTTACCTTGCTGTGTAAATAAAAGTTACAGTACAGGTCATAATAACAATTCTGAAAGCCACAATGTTGATTTGCCCTTGCTCTGAAGGTCATGTTAACAAAAGGTTAAATTTACTGCCACACTATCCTGAAATAACTTGTTTTGTGTCCAACCCAAATCTTAGCTTACAGGTAATGTGATATCCTGGAAAAATTGTTTAGTAAAACAGGCATAGCTGAGTAGCCATAACGTCAAATATTACATCTTTAAGAGGCACAACAGAGCAGCCGTAACATCGGATTAACAGCTGAGGCTGGTTGGATAGAAGAGGAACCAGGCATTAGCTCTGCATTCCAGCTGAATCTGCAGCCAAACTACTCAAGAGAAGACTCTCGCAGCATTTTTTTGGAGGGCCACAGTGGGTAAAAAGGGACTTGGAAACAAGAGATGTGTATATGCATGTGCGTTTCGTGTTTTGTGTCTATCTGCCCATGCGTGTGTTCCACTGAGCTTTCCCCGAAAGAGCTTCAGCTTCTTTCTCTGTCGCTCATGCTGTGTGGGCTGCACCATACCTGCCCCCACCACCACCACCACCATACCTCCTTCCCTCCCTCCCTCTCCTCCTTCCCAGGACTAGTTTTCCTGTTCTCCTCTCCCTCCCTGCAGCAGCCTCTCTTGATTTTGTCTCGGATTTCCCCAGGAAAGGGCTATGTGGTGGTCATGGTGTAAAAAATACAGCCTTCCTGATGCATAGCCTGGGAAAGCAGAGCAAAAGGCCTCTCCCTCTCTCTGCATTGGCCTCTTTCTTTACTGTATTTCTCCCGGTCTGACACTTTTTTTCTCTTTCATGTTGCCTCTTAAACATGAACTTTACCTGTCTGAGAATCTTATTTTGTTGTTGTTGTATTTATTTCCCAGGTGTACCCTCTCCACTTCAGCATGTTTTTTTAACTGAGTAATTTTGTCCCACTTCCATGTTTGTTGTTTATCACTTGTTTCTGAGTTTCCCTTCCTTCCCTGCAAGTTTCTCTGGTCTTTGTTTCTCATTTTAAAAACAGCATAGAAAGAAATACTGCCAAAACAAAAACTGAATCATTTCCTCTGTGATTCTGTTCAGTGTTTTTACCTTAGAAAATGCTAGTTGTGCAACACCAGCCTTTTAGTGTGTTCTGGCTCATTTACTGCAAATCGTGCATGCTTTACATTAGTGTCACTTTCCAAAGTACACAGTCATTTTAAATTTTGCAAATGCATTTCCTTCCTTCAAGACAATCACTTTTACATTATTTCCATGAAAATATGTTTGTTAAAGATGGTGAACTGTTGTAACACTGGCTTTTCTTATAACGGACACATCAGCATCTCACCATGACACTATGGTTTTGACAGCAACATTAGAGCATGCTATGACAGTCAACAACAGTGTAGAGCAGAATTTTAGCAAATGGACTAACATGTGCAACAACGCTGCTATGGTCCACTGAAAGGTCCTTTAATTCCAAACATCTGAATGGCAAAGTTTCCTTTAGCTGTTCTCTGCTGCTATAAACCCCACTCCAGCCCATTCATCACACTGACGAACATGCGTACGTGCACGGGGACTCACACAAACACAAACAGCACAACCCACTTCACTTCAGCCTCACTGTTTGTATGAGGAGAGGACACAGAAGTAGTGGAGAGGAGAGGAATGTGGAGCAAGTAGTTTCTTTATAGTCCTGGATGGTGGGTGAATGACAGAGCTGGAGGCTCCCCATTCATTACAACATAATAACCCCATCACCACATACAAATACATGGACACTCATACAGTACATGCACTCATTCACCTCTGGCAAGGTGAAGGTTGGTTTTTTTTTTTGACACAAGAGTATTTGAAATGTGAGATAATACTACATTTTCACTAAGTGGATTTTAAAGTAATCTAACACTATCCTCTTCTCCCACTCTTTAACAATATAATAAGTCACACTTAAATTTCATTGAAATTAGACAGAGATTAAATCTACAGGCAGGTCTAACAGCCTGTTGCCAGGCAGCTGCCAAAATAAAGGAAACACAAAGATCAAGTGTCTAAATGGGGCATTCGGTGTCACTACAGCCACCAGAACAGCTTCAGTGTGACTTGGCAGAGGTTGTGCAAGTGGCTCAACTCCACTGGAAAGATGCCACAACATTCCTCGACAAGTGCTTCTCTTCTTTTGTATTTTTGTTGTAGGTGCTGGAAAAAGCTTTCAACAGGTGCCATTACAGAATCTTGAAAAATGAGGAGAAAATCAGCACTCGCAGAATTTGAGCCTTATTAAAGCAGCGTTTGCGTGTTAATTACTTCTCCAGAACTGACCTGCTACAGCTCGGTTTCTGTGCCAGTGTGGACTGACGCATACCTACAGGCTCTGCAGTGAGCCTGCTTGTTATTATAAATCCCATGAGCTCCTTCAGCAAACTAATGTTACCAAAAAACACACATTTATCCACGAGATGGGTTTAAAATTTCATCAATCAAAGGATCTGAGATTATTTTCATTGTAAATTAAATTTCTACTTGTGAATGAAGACATACACAACAGAGTCAGAGGGAGCGGTGATTTAACATAGTCGGGTATCTGTTTCAGCACAACAATCTGTTGGCAAAAACTCTATTGAGCCAGTTTTACATGCCTATGTGTTGTTTTTCTTATTGTTAACTCTTGTGATAGTCAGTTAACTCATTCTGCTTTCTCCTTGATTGTTTTTCTCCAGATGTTAAAATTATTTGGATAAAACATATGTGAACACACATGCTTTATAGTATAAATACACACACAAATGCATACTGCACAATGCCCTGTACTTGCTAGGGGGCAGAAAGTTACAGCTTAGGCTTTATCAGGGAATGTGCAATAATCTGGTGTAGGTGACTGTGCTATATCTAAAGCTATGGCTTTCACTGGGGGAATATAGAATTGTCAGAAGGAACATGAACTGAAACATAATTGTTGAAGCTGAATGTTATTTGTAGTTTTGACTGTACATGCATATGTGGAGTGGTTGCACGTTGCTGTGACTCCAGTGTTTTCTTGTTTGCCTAAGACTAATTTCTCCTGAGGGAGACAATAAAGGCTACCTGACATTATTAATATTAGAAGTAACGCATATTTTACTTCAGATAATATTAAACTAAGCTGTGTACCTTTGGAGCTTGTACCCAGCACAACATTAGAGTTAACCCTCATATATATTGTTTCTATACGAAAGGGAAATGTGTGTAGAAAGACTTGTGTGTTACAAACCTGTTGACTCTTCAGTACTACGGTTCATTTCTGTCCACAGGATGGCGTGCTGCAGTCACTCTGTAAGTGAAGGTACACAGAAGAGCACACTGCTGTAAATAGGTGGGCTCCACCACAATCGCTTAAACATATTACAGTCACAGCCAAAGTAGAGATACATTTATTTGCAAAATATGTAGAGCTGCAGCTAAGGATAATTTTTATTGTCAATGAATCTGTTGATTATTTCTCCAATTTGTCAAAAAAGTAGTGACAAAATGCCCACTGCAACTTCTAAGAATCCAAGGCATTAATCAAAAGTCTTATTTTGTTTGTCCAGTAGTCCATAACACAAAGACATTCAGTACAATGATATTTTATTTAAAAAGCAGAAAACATTATCATTTGAGAGGCTGAAACCAAAGAATGTGTGGTGTACCACATACAGTAATAGTTTGCTAACAGGCCCAGATGTGTGCATTAGCTGGAGCATTTGTTCTGAGCTAGGGCGGCGATTTTATTGTCTTTAGAATGATGTCACAGTACCAAAAGCAAAGCTAAAACTAAAATCAAACCAAAGAAAAGTGAAAAAATGTTATGTATTCAACCAATTAAATCAACAACATCAAGGAAAATTCTTCAGCGCCAATGATTATGAACCAGTTTTTTGCTGATAACATCATTCCTTGACACATACACACAGAAACCTGTGGGAACAGCAGCCTGAGAGAGGGCAAGATGCCAGCTGGCTATGAGACTAGATTTCAGGCTGAGGATGTTTTTTTAGGCCTGAAGTCTGGTTGTTTCTCCCTGTTTGAATGTCTGCAAGCTCAAGAGGCGGGCTTTGGCAGTCGGCACTGTCCGGGCAACTGCACTTTTCCAGGCGATGGAGGAGAAAGAGATACGACACCTGCCTGCAACTAAGTCCTTTTTATTATCTTCTATCCCCACCTAGTGGTTAAAAAAAGACACAGTCTACTTCCTCACTGCTAGTTTTTATGTTGTGTGTTAGCAAGCTAGCTTGTCTGGCTCAGCCAGGTAAAGCGCACTCTCATGACACCTGTGCGTGGGTTAATGTCGCACCTGTTCCAGTCTTTCAGCTGTAAAACACAACTAAACGACACAACAGTGTTTCTAATTTTGCCAGTATACCAGTTAACATGAGCTACCGTGACACATTTTAAGCTAGCACACAGACCTCTGCTTCTGTGTCATGTTGCTCTCCAGTGTACATCAGACTTTATTTTAATGTGTCAACCGGCGAAACATATTGTATTGCACTAATGAATTATATTATCGTTGAGAGATGACTCACCGTGTGGTACTTTCTCCCAGTTAGCTACTGTCAGATAAACTAGTACCTTTGTACTTACTCCTGGTTAGTTTATGTGGTTAGTGGACCTATTGGGTGATGCCGAATTTGCCCTCCGTAAAACCTTTCAGGTAGCGCTTGCCCTCACACTGTACTCAAATCACCGTAATTTACAGACCATATCCCCTGAATGTTGTCACGGCTTTGGCAGCAAACACAAATGTATGTGTACGCAACACATATTAGAGAAATTTGATTGATTTTATCGGAAGCGGTTCACACACTGCAAATAAAGTTACCTGTAATTCTAAAAATAGGGCAAAAATAACTCAATTACGCTTGCTCTTCTACTTGTTTTTCAGACGAGGCCGTCATGCAAGTTTAAAGTGCACTACTGCCCCCTACTGGTCTCACCTCCTACTACTTCCTTGTATTAAGGAATTGCTTTTGCTTGAATTATTTGTTTTTAGTATGTGCCCAAGCTCATATAGACACAAGACTCAAATTCCAAAAGAACGATTTATGAAATCTGTATGAGTCTAACCCAAGACTAAACAGCTCTAAAATACCTTTATTAAAAACACACACTTTTTAAATTTAAATTAAACAGGTATTATTTTAAACAATCAGACTCTATTCAGTCAGGTAAAATCCAAGCGAGAAAGGCCTATAATATAACACCTGTAACCTAATAAAGGTTCACATCTTTACAAAATACAACAACAATCTTGCTATAGATTATTTTTATAGATTTTTTTACAAGCACTGTCTGGATTTATTTAAATCAATCTGATCTAAGTTTATTTTTATCTTTTTATTCTACAATAAATTCTTCCATATTTTTGCATGTAATGCGATTACATATGCATGAGGTGACTAGAATATAATAGAACTTGGTAGAAAAAAAAAAAAAAAACAACTTGAGACCGCGTCACGTGGTCAAAGTTGTTTACCACGTGCTTTGCGTGTCACTTCTTAAAAATACGCCAACGAGTAGAGCAGCCAGTAGATGTTGTTGTTGGAGCTAACGTTGTTATTTACAGGAGCTGTCACCCTCCTCCCTAACTCCCCGTCCCCCACCCCCGTTGCACCTTATTCTCCAGTCGGTTCGGACCTTTCACATATAACTCTGGCAGACAGCCGATAACAGAGAGCAACTCTGAGTCTGAATCTCCAAACACGGCTAGCATCAGCTAGCGGGTCCCACGGCAGAGCTAACGGCTAGTCGCTTAGCAGTGATGGAGTGGCTGGGCAACGGAGCTTCAGTTTACCCCGGCGAAGAGTCCGACAGTGACCCAGCTCCAGCAGCTAGAGGCTACGGTGATGTTTGCCCTCACCAGCAGGTAAGAGGCTCACACTATGGTCGAGTTGTTGGCGGAAGGCGTGTGCCAAACTTGGTGTCACTGAGGTAAGTTAACGGCATTAAAAGCATGCTAACTAGCTAAGCTTGTTTGGGGATCATTGAAGTGAGTTCGTGTCAAGTTGCATAGCTTGATTGTTAGCAACGTATAGCTTACTGTGTATTTTCAATAGTGCTGCGTTTTTCACACAGTTTCCTAGATCCTAACTTTCATGACAGAGTATGTATCTTCTCTATTAGCTTGGTGGTGACAGCTGCAAATCATCAGTGTACAGACTGCATGCTAGTGTGCTAACCTGATGCCAACCCAGAGCAACCTATATTTCTGTTTAACGAACGGCTCTAAGATAAACAGATCACTTGCAGTGTCCTAGTCTGCTCAGGACACTGCTATAGTCAGCGTCAGAGAGAGATCATCCATGTGTGGGATGGTTGGTGAAATCAGAGGTCACAACGGGACATGAAGCAGCTGCTCAGTTTCCCCGTTCCCCCAGGTCCTACATATTCTCAGATACTGACAGCTGTGTGTGATGGCTGTTGGGGTCTAGTATAGGCATTTAGTTGTTTGGGTAGTTATGAAACCATGAGCAAGATGGAAAGAAGCATTTATTTATTTTTAGCCCTCCTGCCTCACCCTCTTCCAAAAACAGCATGGTTGTGGTCATGAAAGCTTAAAAGCCAATGGGCCTACATTTAGCCTGTGATTCAGACGCAGTTTGTAGCCATCAGCTGTTCACACCTGTGATAGCCAGTTCTGTGGAAAAAGATGCATGTGGACTAAGATTAAGATTAAGATTAAGATTAACATTTAAAGTTAAGATCCCTGGTGATGAGAGTAATTAGTAACTGTAATCCCTCTCTCCTCAAAAGGAGAAAGGGATGTTATTGTTGTTGTTTTGTATACCTTGTCAAAACTCAGTGTAGCTGGATTGTGTTTTAAACAAATTCAACAAGAATCATGCACAACCACAGGATTTCTTTGTGTATGCATTTAAAAATTTGCACTCATGTATAAATCTTAATCATTTATCTTTATCCCACACACCTATCTCTATTCTACTTGTACAAAGCATGGTCTGGTAATTCGACTTGAGTATGTTACTTTTCTCTCACGTTCTACTCTCTTTTTCTTTCCATTCACCTCACACCAGCCTCCATCGTCGCAGCTTTGTGATTGTGCCATGGCATCACTGTGCCAGAGTCAGCAGCGCTGTGTGAAGGCCTCTATAGTCTCCAGCTGGAGACTGGCCGAGGCGCAGGACCAGCTATGTTCTCTGGGGGTCCACAGCTCAGAGTCCCTGGAGCAGGAACGTGCTCGGACGCAGGTCTGCCCCACAGAACTCACACACACTGAGGAGGAGTGGCGCCGCAAAGAAAGCATGCTGGGAGGTCAGGAACCCAACCGCAGCCCTGTGCTCGGAGCTGATGGAAGTTGGGACGTTTTTGATAAGGTAACTGAGCTCCTGTCAACGTTAGGAGATTTTAAGAGAACAGTTACATGTGTGCGGCAGACTATGTGGTGACATTGTAAACACTCAGTTAATGCCTTCTTGTTCTTACAGAGTATCATTAATGTCCAAAGTCAAACTGTTGAAATGGATCAGGACAAGTGCAATACAGTTCTCCAAAAGTATGAGAAAGAGCTCAGGCATTTTGGTAAGTCACACACTAATTCTGAAGTCTCTGAAGAATTGTCTTGTCCTCAGATTAACGGTAAAAACGGCTGTGTCTCATTTGTGTTAACTTGTGGAGGATTTCTCTTCCAACTTCATTGGTCTTTTTATATTTGTTGTTAATTAGAACAACTTTAATTCCTAAACTCTCATTTTGTTGTGTTGTGTTTGCCCTCATTTTAGTATTAAGGGTTGTTATTTTGTTGTGCTGTGCATATTTCAACAAAAAATAATCAACAACTTTCTCCCAAAAGAGTAGTGCCGGCCTTGAATGAATTACCACCACTTAAACTCTAAAGATGTACAGGAGTTAGTTTAACTTGCCAAACATGCAAAAAGCAAAATTTTTAAGTCTTCATAAAACAAACTCATATACTTTTGTTTCTATTTGTCAGGTATGTTGAGGAGATGGGATGACAGTCAGCGATTCCTTGCAGACATGCCTCAGATCATCTGCGAGGAAACGGCAAATTACTTAATCCTGTGGTGCATAAGACTGCAGCAAGAAGGGGTAACGTACTGATAGGATAAGGCTGGTGTTATTTTGTCTTTTCTTCTTAACAACAATTACTTAATGATAATACCACTGGGAGACCAAAGCCTACGATTAATTTATCCTGCTAAGCAGTACTGTCTGTGCACTCTCATCCGGATTTAATTTGTGGATGCCATATTTTTCATTAGGATGAATATGGCCAGTGGTTCTCCCAGCTTGTCAAACCAGAAGAGTAAACATAGAGTCACATGCCTGAGCATGTGCATTGACATTAAATAATAATGATAAGTAATACTGGAATAGTTTTAGCATACATTTCCCCGCTGTGGGACTAATAAAGGATTATCTTAAAGTACAATGGTGATATTGATTACAGTTGACCTTATGCAATCAAAACTGAGATTTTGGCTCATCATTGTGGGTAAAGTGCAGGTAGACCAAGACCCTGACCCTGAAGCAGCAAAAGGGAATTTAGTTGGCCTGTGCATGTTTGCTTTTTTGTGTGTGTTTTTAAGAGTTTTTTGTGAACAATTAGCTCTGTGGTATAGGGGCTGAATCACTCTGTGGCGACACAGAATGTGCTTGCTGGCAGAAAACATTGCAAGTCTCATTAAGAGATTTATGGATAATAAAAAGATTAAAGAATGTCAGCTGTCTATAGTATTTCATTGTGACAATAAAGACTATTCTATTTTATTCTATTTTATTCTTTTTACTGTTTTTCATGGTGTACCACTTAAGTTTAGAGCTCCAGCAGAGTCAGACAGTGTGCTTGCTTATGCAAACACTTTGTTTAAACATTTCCCCCATAGGTTTTGGTACTCTCTGGTTAGTGAAATTAGGTATTCAGGTTTCAGATATGTTTAGCGGTTCCTCTTTCTCTTGGTGCCAACTGAGAGTGTTACACTTCCAAATAAAGGAATGGCCTCACCTGCTTTGTTAATCCCATATGTGGGTTCTAATTTTCACATGTTCATTTTGAAACTAATTTTAAACTAATGCAGTGTCACACAGTCTAAAATTCGTACAAGTGACTTGAAACAGGACTCTAAAATTGAGTACTGACCTGTTGAGGCACACAGGCATCAGAAATCAGTCTTTTTCTGTGTCCTGCAGAAAGAAGCCCTGATGGAGCAGGTGGCGCACCAAGCTGTCGTTATGCAGTTCATCTTGGAGATGGCCTTGAACTCTCAGCAGGATCCCAGAGGCTGCTTCAGACAGTTCTTCCACAAAGCCAAAGTAAGATGCACACATCTCATCACTGTGGAATTTCACTCATATCCTTTTCAGATGGATATTGGTCTGCTTTAAACTATCTTTTGTTACATTATTGTTCGAATGCTCTACAGGAAGGACAAGATGTCTACTTAGAAGTCTTCCACACAGAGCTTGAGGCCTTCAAATACAGAGTTAAAGACTACGCAGTCAAATGTAGAGGTGATGCACCTAACAGCATTGAACAACAGAACACTGGCACAAACTGCAGACTTGACCCCAAAGAATCCCTGGACTCTTTACCTCTGGTAAGTGTTCCTGTCTTTTTCCCATTGCTGCTGAGACTCGCAGGCTGCTGTAGTTAGCCTCACACGGCTGTGGGATGGCACTATTGAGCTAGTGTATGCTCATTCTCTGATACATAGAACTGGCAAGGGTCACCGTTTGGTTACTTTCAAGACATGTGTGCCTCCTCTGTATTTCATAAATGGTTACAGCACTGCAGTGCACCAGGCAAGGATTCAACAAGAAGTAAAACACTGAGCAAGTTTGCACTTGTGGCTATAGCAACTGCCAAGAGGTGACTTTACCTGCAAAGCAGGACTTGGAGTTTATTATGTTGCTGATGGTATCGGTGAAACCAGATTTAGTATTTGCCGACAGCCTTGTTGTTGTCTCCCTCCATTTTAAACTCCAGCTTCTGCCACACAGCTGTGTCGACCCTCTCTTGAAATTGCTTCCTGCAGGAGCCCAGTGGACAGAGTGCAGTCATCAGAGAATCCTGATAGACCATCTTCACTTTTAGTTTTACCTGACTCAGACAAATATGCTTGCTGGTAGTGTGAGGTCTCAAGCTAAAACCTGATAACCTAGCAGCGGGGCAAAAGGGAAAACACAATGAATTTAATTTGTCAAGTCTCGCATATGCAGTGCAATCTGCAGTCTCAGCTCAACAGTGGATATTGTCTCTTTTTTCCTCACCAAAAATGTTTGTCTCGAACTTGGATTGCAGCCCCTAGAAAAGTAAATCAAATCCAAATGTGTCCCAAAATATATGAGCTAAATAAGCTTAGATTTTTGGGGCCTGCTGTACATGCAGGTGTTAAGTCTGAATATGCTGATGCTGCATTATTGTTCTTCAGTGTTTGGATAAATGTAGAAAGGCCACACATCCTCCTTATTCGTCTTTGATATACTTATCCAAATCCCAACAAAAGATAATATCATTGCTCTGCATCAGTCTGTCTTTGTCCATTATCATGTCAGCAACTCAGATATCACAGATAATTCACACCGACAGATCACTTTTTTGCATCATTATGTTTCCTAGTTGCATGAGTTGAGCTCTACTAACTTTTTTCCAAAGAAAGGAGGAGTCATGTGTAACAAATGTGTTCGCAGTGGGACCAAACAGTGACTCTGCAGCCCGGAGTCATGTGTCTCATACAAATTAAAAGCCCTCTTTGTATATGAACTCAATTACAGACATGACAGAGATTTTTATTTTAGGCAAGTATTTTAATTTTCAGATGAAGTTGAGTGTGAAATATTCCACAGACCCTTCTACTAAACGTGATCTTTGTAGTTTGAAAGCCTTTTGTAAAGGAGAGAGAATGAGGCCTCCTACCCTCTGATGGCCCCACAGCTTGACTAGCTGCCAAACCTCCACTCAGAGGAAAAAAAAGAAAAAACTCCCCTTCTCCCACAGTGGAATGCGGTCGAGCCCGTTGAAACTGAAGCTGGTCCTGGTCCTGATTTTGGTGATGTGCTGTTTTCTTCGTAGCATCCCTCCTCATCTCTCGGCTCAAACGCACAGCCAGCCTCTGAGGAGTGATGGAGGAGAATGTGCACATGAGAAGCTGTTTGTTTTAGTTCATGGTAAAATCCAAGCAGAGAAAATTTTGCAAATCCAAGATCAGCTCAGATTCAAAATGTTGGAGTCAGAGAGCAGTTACGTAACTATTATAATCCTCTAACTGGGCAGCAGTAGGTTAATCCCACAGAGTCTGTCTCTTTAGCTCTTGTTTATTTTAATCTATTTTTGGTTTTGATATTTACGTGGCAGTCCTCACCTGTGACTGATTGGTTTTTCATTGTCATTTGACCCCCCCCTTCCGGTCCTTTTTTTGTCTCCCTCCACCAGGTGGCAGAGTACCCTATGAAGCGTTGTCTAGAGACTGGACTGTGGACAAGCACGGGGAGGTGGTCAAAGGACGACACTACAGAAACAGAGGACATGCGCATGATGGAGACCTCCTAGGGAATGTAGGACCGGCTCCCTGCTTTTTCTTCCATCTCCATCGTCTCCATGTTTAGGAACAACCTCAGCTTTTGAACCATTTCTCAACAGCAGACCAGGCTGGTAAATGGCAGTGCAGAGCAGGAGTAAATGGAGACACGATCGGTCATTAACGCTGCATTTTTCAATGGAGAACTTGCAGGAAATCCTATAATGTTTTACTTAAACATTTCTGTGTGTCGCCGTTAGTCTGTCACTGTGGTTGGCCTCAGGCGAGTTGGTCCCTGCAGTCGCTTTTGCCTAGCTAAATGCATGTGTTGTGCCATAACACTCTGTTATTATCCTCCAAGCTGGTTATTTTTTTATTTCTCCCGGAACAGAGAAACATCCTCTTTAAATTGAATCCAGAGAACACAAAGAATACTAAACCAATCAAGACTCCAAAAGTGAGTTAAACCTAATGTCTGAGGCAGAGCAGGTGCTTAAAATAAATCATGTTAAGTTTAGGAAAAGCATGACTGACAGATGAATGGCTTGGCTGTATCAATTGCAATGCTATAATGAATTAATGTATCTGAGTATTTCAGACTAGGTTTGAAATTTGAAAACTGTCCAATCTGACACTACCATAAGATCTGGGAAAGGCTGGGCCTCACATCTGTTAAATTTGTGGTACATAACCCCTCTTAAGTTCAACTGAACTTTCTGGTTTTATGCTAATCTACACAGAGTACTTTGAATGTGTTTATTGGCAAATGTCTGAATCTGTAACATATACTGAAAGCACAAATGCTCCAGTTGTGGTTACCTGGATTTGTGTTCGATTTGTCAGGCCAGACTGAAATTACAGGCCAGTTAAAGGTTGGATTAAAAGCTCTTCTTGGGTGGGGTCACAATCACCCTGCAGGCCTTGTAAGGAATTGCACACAGTCTCACTGGTCTCTCAGGTTGATTTAGAGAGGATTAATAATGCAGTATGTGGCCAGTCAGTGTGCTGACTCAGTATTTTAAATGAACAGACAAAGCAGTAACTTTTGGTGCAAATGTTTTTAAATTCTATTTGTCTTGTGTGATGCAATTCCTTGTTGTGCCAGAAGGGCCATGAAGAGCAGCCAACCTTGTTGCTCAAAGTGAAGCTAGAGTTCTGTTGTTAAATAAAATGAGTGGGTTATCTTACAACACTGCTTTTACAAATGTGAAATTGGAGTTAGCTAACATCAGTGTAGCCTTAACATTGTTTGCTTTGAACACTTTGCTTAATGGCAGGCGCATGAAGGTCAGAGCACGTTGTAGCTTGGAGTTGATGCAATTCATGCTGACCATGAAAGACAGGACGAGAGTGGTTTTTAATGTTGGAGGTTCTCTAAAAAAAGTATTCATAGTGTTATCTGGAGAGCCTTATAAAGCAATGAAAGTGTATTAGTAATCCAAACCTCTTTTACATCTACCATTAACATGCATCTGTGGCATTCAGATTTTATCTAGATAGTGTTCAACTGTGTAGACAAACATACATTTATTCATTATATATAATACCTACAATGAATGATAATACAAAATCATCAGAGTTTCCATTTAACATACATCAACAATAATATACAGTGTATTCTCAAAAGTGATGTTGAGTGTTGTTCTGCTCTGTTACAAAAATAATTCAGCCTCACAGAAAAGTAGTTGCTTATCCATTTAAGCAGCTGGACATAAGAGACAAATAATAAAGACAACAGTGCATGACTGTCTGTGTCTGCAAGATTATGTTTGAGACAATATAATAACTCCACATTTACTGCATGACAAAGCACAATGCACATAAATACACACAGAGCGAGGCAAGATCAGCCCATTTTATGAGGATATTTGAGACAATTTTAGATTTAAGTGACCGCGTGAATTATCTAAGTCCAGGTATTATCTGGGTGCAAGAGGCATGGTGATGTAAGTTGTAAAGAGGAAATTGTCACATAGTTATTATTCGTCAGTTGAATTATGCTCCCGTGGACTTTATTTCAAATGTGTAATCAAAGCATCAGATTTCAACCTGGAGTACAGTTGATTAAGTACAAATCATGCTAAATTATAAGTACTTTTGTTCCTCATGGGTTTTGTGTGTTCGTTTTTCTCTGGTTCACTGAGTAAAACTAACTTAAATTTTCTTTACCAGCTTGCCGTCTTTTACCGGACATCCTAAACAGTCACAAACACCATTTTCCTTAAACAAGTGCTTTGTGCAGACTGTTGCCAGTGCTGTGTGGGTTAAAGTTCTCAGTTCTGGGATCTACACCTGAGTAGGTGAGAAAAAGCAGCAGTATGAAGGGGAGGGGGGAGAAAAGGGCTTCGTTCTCCACAAAGAGACTTTTACTGTATATCTGTATGCAGAAGCGAGCTCTCTGCATCTGAATGTGTCCTGCACTTTATATTTCTCTTCTTAAAAAGTTTTTAGTTCTGTCTCTTTTTTTGTTGTGCTCCCAGTCATTCAGAATTGTTATTTTACAAGCAAACCATAGATGAGCTTGTGGGTTGAATTGTGTGATTTTATTTTGATTTACTTTTGTATTGTATTGTCATCTGACCTTTTTTTGTTGAAGGAAGCTTTTTCCAGATTCATTAGGCTTCCAAGTAACTGTCCCCCTGGTAATCATCTTCTTTATTTGACAAGATAACAAACATCAGCGTAAAAATGAGCTGAGTGACATGATCAGCAAGATTTTTACTACGGACCGTGGAATTAGAAATGCCATACGATGCGTTTAAATACAATACATCACAAGCTTCTGTATGATGCGTCTTTGATTCTGCAGTCAACCCTTTGAAAAGCATCATTAACACTGTAAACACAAACAGGTATTGTCAGCAGCGATGCTAAAATAATGTGCTGTAGTGGACTTAAGTGTTTTTTGTTTTCTATTTTTTTGTCCATAGTGACTACTCAACTATGCAAAAATAACTGTTTGGCTTAAACTGCTGTACTAAACCTGTGGCCAGTGTCTCTGGTGTCTTGACTCCCCTACTAGAAATCCTGTGACTTCATATAAGAGTTTCTGTCATTAAGCTTTAGAAAAATGATCAATGTTACACTTCCTCATTGACAGTAGGCAGCAGTAAGATTTGGCTTCTCATGCTGCTGTAACAAACTCAACTATAAAACCTGTGATAAATGTTTATGTCTTGTCAACTGCTACAGTTCTTTGGAGACCTGCAGTAACTATACAGTCAACCTCTCTGACTTAAAAATTGAGGAGCCTGAAATGGGTTAATTACTAAAGGGTAACCCCACCAATTGTCGAGTTGCATCATGGGTAATGTAGGCTCCAGGTTGTGACAAGGAAGTAGAATGTGTGTAATTAAAACATATATCTGGTTCTGCGGCATTGATTTTGATACATCTGACAAATGTTATATGAGTGCAATGTTAAATTAGTGAAGTACTCTTAACTGTTTTAGGGGCAGCTGTGTTGCTGTCAAAATCAGTCAAATGATGAATGAAAAAAATGATCAGGAAACTATCCAGTTGTGTTATTCTGGTGTACAACAATACACTAAATACAGTAATTAGTATGAGAAGTTTATTGTGATTCATAATAAATACTCATGACACAATTTTAAGTTGTTAAGAGATGTGCTTTTAAACAATTGTATTCAAGTGTTGAGAAATAAACACAGTACAGTTCAGGAGAAACATTCACTGCATAAATCTACACTACATCACAAGGCAGGTTAGCGTCTCTATGGCTTTTAGCATTGTGAAAGTCTTGTGCAAAAACACAGAATGGCAACCCTGTGGATATTGTGCTTTGAATGTTTAAAGTTATTATATTTTTCAATGAAGTTTCCAATTGTCAAGTCACATTAAATGAATGTGAATATCAATGTATGTTTATAGACTTGGTCAGAACGACTGGTTAAAATGGAATTTGGCGTATTTAAGAGGCAACACTATTAAGACTTCAGGTGATTGAAAGAAACTGTTACACAATGATAGTTTGATTAAAAATTTTAAATAATCAATATAGCCTTATAAGCGGGTCAGTTCATACATTATTCAAACAGTGGTCCATATTTATAAAAAGTATTTACATACTACTTGCTACCTGTTCCATTTCCAAAAGCAGCAAAAAGGCACTTGAGTGCAAAAGTGAATTTAGAGAAGAACATGGCACAATTCCCTTTTAGAGCAGTGAACAGCCCCAGTAAGTTACAAACACCTCTGTTATGACCACAATATTGTCAGTCGCCATCAACTAAGAAAAGAACTCATAATTGCTAGAAGAGAACTTAATGGTTAAAAATGTACACACAACTCCACTCATTAAGTTTGGGTGCGATCACCAGAAAGGACATGCCATTACAACTGTTCCTGCCGCATTGCAACATCCATTGTTAATGATGTAACCTTGATGTTTGCCTGTGAAGGATCTTGATATTTGATTCAGTGGTGTCTCCTGGCTTTAAAAAGGCACATTATAGAGAGAAATACAGTCTGTGTGAATGATTTTATGCATGCATCCTGAGAGTTTTCCAAACTAATTTCAGCAATATTGTGGAAACAGTGCAACAGTCGTGCAATAAGCACTTCAAAAGTGGAGTTTTCCCAAAAATATTTTAGTCTTACTATTGCTGCCTGACATCAACTGTACACTTACTCCTTATTTTGAACCATCAGAATATATATTATCAAGATGGCTCTCCTTTTGTTTCACAGATAGTGGCACCTTAATTGGACAATGCATATGGAGTGGTTTCTGCTGGTAAACTTGATAAGACGTCTCGTGCCTCTCTCTTGAGGTTTTCTACGCAACCTTTTGATTAACGTAGGGGAGTTTGCTGTGGAGGAAAGTCTCTACGTGTGGCCAGATCTTGTTGGTCTCTGTCCCAGAGAAGGTCACAAGCACACCTTTACTCCTGAAGAGGCAAGGAAACAAAGAAATAATGTCAAAAAGATATGCATGATCTATTAATCAGCTGTTTATGGTCTTAAATCTATGAGTGTTACCTTATAATATACAGTACAGCAATATACTAAACAGCACATAACATCAAAGTGAAATGATTTTTCATCCTTTAAAATGAACCCTCTATCCCCTTCTATTCCTGGTCTGTAATTTTCTGTTCTTGCCTCAAATGATGAGCAGCCTCTCAAACATTGTGGTAAAATAAAAAATAAGTGGGACACTACTAAACACATCCCTGTGGTTTGAGGGAACTCAAGAGTAATATATTTTCCTGCCTCCTAATTAGTCTAGAAATAGAAGTAATGATGCATGTTTTTTTTTTTTTTTTTTTTTTTTGCTTTCTGCCTGGGTTTCATTTACATTTTATAATAAGGACTGAAGTGCTGTTTGCACTTGATAGCTTGTCCTCTTGGAATGTGGTTCTTAAGCATTGTGCAATGTGCAGGGCCCAAAGACAAGCTTCACTAGCATTTGGTTAGGCTTAGCCTTTTACCTATATTATATTAAAGCCCTTATGTAGACTACACTTCAGTGAGACATTATGCTGCAATGCAGTCAAACATCTATGCTGTGTGCAGGGATACTAAAAAATTTTGTAATGAATTGAGTCTTGTAATGATGTAATGCACAAATATGCAAGTAGGTGGACGTATGTTTTTAATTTATCTGTACTTTCCTACCTGTAGTACTCTAACACAGGTTCTGTCTGGGTCTCATAGGCCTTCAGTCTCCGTGTGACTGTCTCCGGTGTGTCATCATCCCTCTGGACCAGAGGCTCTCCTGTCACATCATCAAAACCCTGGAGAAAACACATGAACAAATGTTGTTCCTGACTTAACTACACCTGCACAAAATGCTGTAATAGTACTCTTTCTGCAAGCTGAAAATTGTTCAATATTTTTGTAACTGGTGACTAATAAACACAAATATCACACAATAAATGTTCATCAGAAAAAAAGTTGGGAAACCAGCTGAGACAGAATTAATGCTTCAGGCTTAAGCTTCCAGTAACTGTACTAGTCCACAACAGTGAGCAGGATTTGTCCAGCTCAAACCCACACAGTGAACTGAATCTGGAATGTAAACACTGCTAGAGAAACACAAAGTGGTACCAGCTGACTGAGAGGAGAGACAGGGCTGGTGATGGTAAAGCTACATAACGTTTCAATGATTCTTAGATTTTCTTGCTTTTTCACTGTGTATGAGGCATCACCTCTGTGTTTCCATTGTAGGGATTAATCATAAACCAGCAGAGCAGCTAATGATCTCATACAGAAACAGTATGAGCACACAGGCCTTTTTCAGAGGCAACATTTTGACTTGTCAAAGTAGGAAAAGCACAGCTGTTACTAATAACATCAATGGTGGCTCTGCTCTGTTTGAGTGCACCTATAAGTCATGACAGTGTGACAGTGAGCCAGCATGCATGTTACCAAGACCCTGAAGCTAAAGCAGCTAAACACAACTCACCAATCATTCATTTCATCATCTACACCTGTGCTTTTCCTGCAGTGACATGTCCCATTTCACAGCGTGAGCATGCTGTTCCAAAACCTGCATGAAATAAGTGATTCACATAGGAGCATGACTGTTGTGTGAGTGTTTGCAACATGGCAGTTCAATTCAAGTTGTTCTGAAAGCCAAAAGTCAGATCTCTGGCACTTGGTAGATGCACTCGATTAAAGTTGAAGGGCAGATCACTCCTACTAGAACTAGAAGAAGCACTGACGTTGTTAAACCTTTGACCTGACTGATTTTATTCCTGTCTGTTTCTGTTACATTGCCCTCTCTCAAAAAGGGCGGTGAAGAATAGACTCAAGCAAATGATTAACTACAAAAGTTTTGTTACTCCTTCAGACTGTGCAGGGACGTGCTGCAGTTCACTACCACAGAAACAACATGCACTCATGACCACAGGAAGATTAGCTGTGATTCATCCATCAGTTACATAGAAAAATATTCTCAAAACCATTTTGAAGACCACACATATGTGGGAGTTTACTGATGTCATCAATGCATTCATTACCCTGATGTGCAAAAATCAGTGTTGTAACACTGAAAACATGTAAAAGGGCAAAAAGTCTGAGAATAACATCAGTGTCAGATGCTGTTTTCTACATGTTTGCTTGCAGTCATCAAAAAGCCCTGCCTGTAGTCATGGAAACAGAGGCACAAGAAGGATGCTGATGAAAAGAGAGAAGCTGAACTGATCTGCTTGATGCACATCTCTGTGGAGATCCTTAGTCATCCGCGTCATGGCTAACCAAGGAAGGTTCAATTGAGGGGAACTTGACTTTGGTTGTAGATGCTTTAGCTCATCAAAGAGGCTTCTTCAGTTCTGACTGACCGGTAGAAAACCCCAGAAACCCAAAGAAGGAGGTATCCCCACCTACAGTGTTGTCCTTTCATCCCTACCCAGGAGATTTTACAACACACACGTCACACTTGGCCCCCAGGTAACTCCAACGACTGTTTAACAAAGTCACACCAATGGCCTTGATAATGACCCCACAGAGGTTAAATACTTGAGACCCCCCACCAGTCAGCTAGAGCTGAGGAGGCCCTTTTTAGTCAGAGACATCAGTTACAAACATGAGCAACTGAATAATGTGAAAATTTAAATGATTCTGAGATGTTATTATTATGTGTCAGTCTACCCCCAGTCTTCATGTGTCCATTTTACAAATACAAAAACTGTGACAGTTCACAGCCTGTTGTTTTATCTTTTCTCAGTCACTCACATTTTTTTGTTCACTCTCTCCTTCATTTTCTCTCTGTCTATGCTGCATGCTAATGTTTTTTCTCATTTGCATGTCTCTGTGTCATTTGTTATCTCTGTCTGGCAGTTTTCTAAGGCGGGGTCTAGAAAACTCTGGTACAATTAAATCATCTCAAACAAACATTGTGATTTACTTAGGAAAAAAGAGAAGCCAATCATTGGTTGTAAGATCAGGTTTTCAGTCAACGACTTTGCACCTTTTGTGAAGAGTCCACAAAGACATCACAGGAGACCACCCCGCCTGCTGAGGCAAACAAAGACCTGGCTGACTACCTGAGTGTCTTCTACAGCAGGTTTGAGAGGGACAAAGTCAGACCTCTCACCCACTCCAGTTCATCAACAACAGCCCCCATCATACCACTGGTAAACCCCCCTTCCCTCTCAGGCTCCAGACAGTGTCTCCCCCTCCTGTTTCAAAATCTGCATTGACCAACTGGCTCTAATCTTCAACAGATCACCTGGAGCTGTGTGAAGCAGATGAGGCTGGGGGAAGTCGCTAAAGTCAGTGCTGGTGTCTCCCAGAGATGTGTCTTCTCTCCACTGCTCTTCTGGTGCTCTGGTGCAGCCAGAGCTGAGCAAGCTCAAGACTGTGGAGATGACAGTGGACTTCTGGAGACAGCCTTCAGTATTGCTCTTCCTCACAATATCCAACAGCCCTGTGTCAACCATGAAGTTTCTGGGAACTACAATTTCCCAAGAACTGAAGTGGGAGACTAACTCCATCAACTCCATCCTCAAAGAGGCCCAGCAGAGGACAGACTTTCTGCAGCATCATGTCCATCACAGTCTGGTTCAGAGCAGCAACAGAACAGGATAGGAACAGACTGCAGTGAACAAAATCATTAGTTCTCCCGTGCCCTCCCTCCAGGACGAGGAAACAGTCAGGGCAAATCATTACAGACTCATTATACCCTGGAAAGAACCTTTTTTTCAACTCCCTTCAGGCAAGCACTGCAAAGCCCTATATACCAAACCTACCAGACACAGCAGTTTTGGTATATATACATTGTATGTTCAAATTGTTATTACACCCTGCTTCACATCTACAAATACTGCATTGTACAAACACCATTTCACTCCCGATATGTGGTGCACATCGTTGTTGCCTAACACACTTTATGTGTACTGTTTCTCTTTTATATAATCTGTATATTGCTTGCACATTGTCTGCACCAGTTGCCTGAACCAAATTTTCTATGTACTTGGCTGATAAGTTAATCTGATTCTGATTCTGAAAAGAGAGGGTGTATTTACAGGAACTTTAGGTGGGTTGAAATCTATGTTGTAGACTCTGCCACTGGGGAGGTGAGTCCAGCGAGAGGTCAGCCTCTGTTTGATGGTCTGGAAAGGTACATTGAGGTTGATGACTGTGTCCACACTGTAGGCGTCATCCAGAGCCTCTGCCTGGGATACTGTACGTGGGAAACCTGGTAGCAAGAGACAGACAGGGGAGAATGGGGCAGAAGGGAGAGGGGACAAAGAGGGGTGTGTGATTTGAATGAAAAGGCATAGGCATAAATTAGAGTTCCTGTGAGCCTCTTTAAATCTATATGAAGATTGCAGTGTCAAGTGTAGATCAAACCTAATAATCATGAGTAACAGAAGAATGCTCCAAACTAAACTGCAACTGACACAAACTTACCATCGAGCAGCCAGCTGCTCTGGCCTAATGCTCTCAGGTCGCTCAGGATGAGACGAGACATGACGTCATCAGGGACCAGCTGACCCTGATCAATACAGGACTTCATCAACAGGCCGAGCTCTGACATGCACAGAGAAACAGAGACAGGGAGAGTGGATGCTTATCAAACTAATCACAGAAGTGAGTATTATTTTCCCAACTGTATCTTTGAATCTTGACTTTAGGAAGGCCCCATTAATCACAGTATGATCCTGCTGGTCTTGATGCAGTTTTATCATTGTGAGTCTGAATATCCAAATAACTATAATTATATTGCACAAGAAAACAGAGGATAATCTGGGTTTAGGAAGTTAAAACATGAGATAGATTTTTCCCCTATCACTTCCTCTTTAATTGGTCAGAGTCCAACTGAAGAAAGGAATTTCCTGACAAGCCCTTGCAGAAATGACCTGACTGTGCTAAAATACAATGCTGATGTCTCTATCAGAAACAGAGCAAAGGGTGAAACTGACTATAAAACCTGATTGGGAAACCATAGGCCACATAGAGGAAATAAGTAGAGCTGTGAACTGAAAGGGAGTCTTGATGTTATTCTGTGTTGCTCTGACACATACAGACAAATATGTTTCTGTTCTTATTGTGTTTAACGTTTGATAAATATAAAGACTGCGTCCTGCACTGAGAGCAAAAACGCTGCTGCCTGGCTACCAGTCTTGCAAGGCAAGTATTGGCAAAGAGACAACTTAGGAGGTTGCCTACTAATGAATGTATTAGTCAATTTAATGCAGTGATATGTAATACAATATGAGTGTATATGCAACGCTCACACCCAAAAGGGCTTTTGCAATGTGCGATACGACCACAGAGAAGGTTAGTGAGGCATTCTCAGGAAGTGGAACGTCACCAAATCAGATCCAAGGACTGTTTAGGAAAATGTGAGCAGAGAGAGTGGGTCAGAGGAACTGCTTTGACTGCCAACTGCTCCAGTGGATTTGCTCAGCTGGCAACAATACAAGGATTTAGTTAAACCGAGCAACTCCAAAATGTCTGCACGTGCACGGTATGAAAGTAGGGCTTCCAATAAGGCCTAAGGACAAAAAAAATGATTAAAGCTTGGGCATATGGCAGCAGTTTTTGCAGAAGTTTTCACACCTCACTGTGTAATATTATCCACTATTGTACTTACTCTGTTATATGTGTGAAAACACAAGTCTTCATCTGTAGCCCCTCCTCTCAAGGAACAATGGTGCGTGACCTTATCTTTACACCTCTCTGTATCCTTATCCAAGGTGATATTGAGAGGTAGTGGGCCCTGTTCCAGCGTCCAGGTAATGTTGGGTCATGACAGTGTTTCCAGTGTAAACATGAAACAACTGGCTCTATAACCCTGCTAACCATTTTGACCTTGACTAAAGAGAGCACAGCTTCTTTTCTTACCCCGTCCTATTCCTCTGTGATAATAAAGATAAGAAATTAAACTGTAGGAGTGGTGCTCTTATCACAATAGTCCAGAAAACAAAGTTAAGTGTAGGAGTTTCTTTTTGTATAATAACTTAATTGTGTTTTGTGCATCATAATAAGTTATTTCTAACAGTGCAAATGCTCCTGAAAGGAAAAGATGCGGAGTAACATAAGTGGTAACAGACCTGCAGCCTCCTGGCTGAAAAGCTAAAACATGTTGACGTGTGTGGATTTTATTCAACATCATCATTTGTTTTCTGACAGGACACATATATCTTACCGGTTTTAGCGTTGATGTTGGCTCTCAAAATGTCCCCACTAGAGAGGTGTTTCAGTCCAAAACTTTTGGTTATGCGCGCAGAAACTGTTCCTTTCCCCGACCCCGGTGGTCCCATTATGACAGCACGAAAAATCTTTTGAAGAACCATCATGGGACGATTATTTCTTAAAACAGACTCTCTAGAGGTAGAAAAGCCGTGTCGTACCCATTAAACCCCCCTCCAACTTCTAGATGCTCAGCCAAGACTGGGTCGGCGCAGGTTTACTTTCTTTCCCAAGAAATGCGCAACGTAACCAAGAGTGGGCGCGTCTAGACTCTCACTGGACCTTGACTTTAATTTCCCCCAGCCCTGCAGAAAACAGAAGGAAGGGGAGGAGACGGAGGAGGAGGAGATTGAAGATGAGAGCCACAACCAGTGTACAGTGCCGGCGGGGTAGATGAGGATACAGTCCCCTGACTACGCACACCGAGTGAAATGAGACCTCCTCTCTGCAGCGGCGCGTTGACAAACTTCTTCGCCTATACTCAGTGTTCAGAGTTTAGTGGAGCTGTATTTATTGTATAATACGGTTACGCAATTGGTCTACAGGCGGAAAAAGCTTGTTGGCAAGGTTGCGGTGATTAATCCCTTCCGAGCCTCGATCCCTTCAGCGGACAAACCTGCAGACTGGCAGACAGGCAGGCTGAAATGAACAAAAGCCAATCTGTTCTCCCGTAATCTTCTCCGTCCGTTTTAAAGGAATTAAATTATGTTTGCAGACTTATTTAGTAAGACTTCTAAAAAACAACGAAAAACTTTGAATTTAGATCTAATTATTGTGTTAGTGTGTATGAAAGACCTATCAATAATTTTGAAGCAAGTTCGATTTCAGTATAATTTACTTTACTTACCACCTACAATACTTTTTAACGACATTAAAAAAGAGATAATCCGTATAAATGGTAGTCTCTCATCTGTTTACATTGTGATCACGTTTGTGCCTTTAAGACGCAACATTATTACTCAACCACTCCCGTTTTCAGTTAATGAGTGGTAATATGGTGCTATCTAGTGGCCAACTGCGACAGTGCACCCTTCAAAAAACACATTTATGACCCTCCTGCTCTGCCGTAACCTCGCCTCCTCCCAACGTCTTCCTGGACAAACACACGTGGATTTCCACTGACGCCAGGCAGAAACAAAAACATGGCAAGTCAGGGACTCGTTTACGACGGCTGCAATTTCTTCAGACAGCGGCTGGTTTTGTCCACACTCAGCGGGAAGCGTGTTAAAATCAAGAACATAAGGTCTAAAGATGACGACCCGGGGCTCCGAGGTGAGTCGCTGCTTCACTCTGCATGTGGCGTCGCAGTTAGCTCGGCGGCTAACCAGCTAGCTGCTACGCAGTTGTGAGTGTGGTTAAATCGCTGGGCGTCGGACGTGGGGAATCGATGGGATAATGGTGTAAATGTGAGATAAATGCCATCTCACTTTACTGTTCAAATATGTGTAGTTGTTTTGCATGTCAAGAACAATTAACCATAGTTTGGGGAGCTTTGTTTTACATCATTTGAGTCACTTATTTTGACATATGTGAGTGAGGACTCAGAAGTTTCCAGTATATACATGGAATCTTTAGAAGTTATGGTACTTTGCTTAAAACATGTCTTCTCTCTTATTCCTTCCTTTTTATCTCCAGATTTTGAGGCCAGCTTCATCAGACTGTTAGACAAAGTGACCAATGGCTCCAGAATAGAGATTAACCAGACAGGTGAGTGTTAAAATGAGTGTCTGGCTGCAGTGGTAGCTTTGTCCCAGACTCTATGGTTTATTTAATAACTGTTTGCTGTCTCAGGGTAATCGTGTGTTGAGGTCTCAGCACTGTGCAACACCAGCAGGTGGATACTTTGAATGTTAATTATGGGATTTTAGCTGACGTTATGTAGTGTTTTTCACTTTATTTTTCTATATAATGTGCCATTCTGCTCCTTTTTCTATGTGGCTTTACCTGTAGTGTTGCCTAAGGCTGTAACTGTAACCTTCTATAACAGAAAATTTAACAAAGCTTTTACTCTCTGTGAACCAACATGAGGACTTTCTTCCATTTTGGTGAAGTGATTCTTATAGCATCTATAGACTCACTCACAGTTCTGGTGTTTCTGTCTCTCCAAGGTACTGTGTTATTCTATCAGCCTGGCCTGTTGTACGGAGGGTCTGTCGAACATGACTGTAACCAGCAGCGCTCGATCGGTTACTACCTGGAAGCCCTGCTCATGCTGGCTCCATTTATGAAGACCTCCCTGAAGGCCACTTTGAGGGGCGTCACCAATGACCCAGTTGATCCGACGGTGAGGACACACACTCATCAGTCCGATCAGATCCTATCTAATACTTTTTGTGTTTTAACTTTGTACTTCTTATTTATGATCACACTGGGTGGAACTGAAGAATGTATCTGCAAAGAATATGTAAACTATGTGGTTAAGTGCACATCTCCTAAATTCAAATGGACACAGCCCTCTAGTGTGCACATCTTTACATGCAGTTTAATGTCTTATTTAAAGCCAGTCTCAGATACTGCATCATCCATTTTCTGCTCTTTGCTATGAGCTGCATTGTTTCAGAGTGGATAATGTCAACAAACCAGGCACTAGGAGGTAATAAGAAGTATGAATTGGAGAAACTGGAGAGAGTTGTTGTCATGGAAACACTGAACAGCGTCTTTGCTTGTTGCTGTGATGAGAAATGATCCATTGTAGATTCTGTCATGGACTTTTTTTTGCACAGTAGTTGCAATTTTCAAACCATTGCAGACATGTTAGCATGTCAATAATTTAAACACTTGTCTGTCTCCCCCAGGTCGATCTGCTAAAGTCCACAGCCCTTCCTGTGATGAAGAAGTTTGGTATTGGTGGGGATGGCTTTGAGCTTAAGGTGAGGACGTCATGGCAGCCTTTGAAAAGCATAATTTAATTAATAATAGTCTTTCCTTAGTCTCATTGTCTCTGCTGCTGCTGCTCCCTCAGGTGGTGAAGAGGGGTATGGCACCGGGTGGTGGCGGAGAGGTAGTTTTCACATGTCCTGTCTGTCGGACCATGAGGCCGGTCCAGCTAACTGACCCAGGAAAGATCAAGAGGATCAGAGGAGTGGCGTATCCTTGTCAGGCTCACAGTCATTTCTGTGTTTCACTTGTGCATAACAATAAAGTAATACAAATTGTCATAAAAACCTTTTTTCATAGGCCACTTTGTTTATTAAATGTCACAAAATAATAATAAATAATAATAATAACACAGTCTCAAACACCCACAAACCCTGTTATGTGAGCCAGCAAAAGGCCTTGACTGTCTGAACCCAGATATTCGGTGAGAGTTTCTCCTCAGATGGCGAACAGGATAGTGGAGTCTGCCAGGGGCGTCCTCAACCAGTTCCTTCCAGACATCTACATCCACACCGACCACATGAAAGGAGCCAACTCGGGCAAGTGAGTATCTCATTGTACATTTATTAATCAGTAAGTTTCAGTTAATGTATGTTTCTGTAGGTCACTCAACACTGAAGAAAAGACATTTAATAATTCATGTCGGTTAACCACAGGTCTCCAGGTTTTGGCCTGACATTAGTGGCTGAGACGCTGAACGGCTTCTTCCTTAGTGCTGAGATGTCGTCCACACCGCAGGGGCAGGGAAACCCCGTACTGCCTGAGGACCTCGGTAGGAACTGTGCCAAGCTACTTTTGGAGGAGATACACCGGGTAAGCACAGCAAAGACCCATATTTACAGTACAAATACACCTCTCTCTCTCTCCCTCTCTCTCTCTCTCTCTCTCCTTCTCTCTCTCTCTCTCTCTCTCGCACAGACTGACACTCACCCGTGTCAGTGTGGTGGTTTTTGAAGTTGATTTGATTTTACAGGTTCAGACAGCCTGCTGTGAAAAGGGTGTATAAGACCTTCTTCACTGTGAACAGATGTAGACACTCAGCCATAATCAGGAATCTGGCTTAAGTTTTCAGCATTTGCACAAACAGGCCTTGTGTCCGTGAGCATCCCAGCACTATTTTAATCGCACATAGAAAGGCTTGCTTTTGATTTGCAGCGTGAAGAGTGTCTTTTTTTTTTATTTAAAAGAAGTCTACTGTGAAAATGTGCTTTGTGTTTTAGAGAGGCAGTAGACAAAATTAAACCAGTGTGGCTTTGCGAACAAAAGGCTTTGCTGCCTTATTGTCCATACAGAGTTTTCTGTGTTTCAGTTGCTATAATACTGCTGCCAACTGAAGACTCTTTCATCAGTTAACTGATCTATAAAGCAACTTCCAGTCATACTCTTATCCAACAAGTCTGATACTGGTTCACAGAATAGATTCCCACACAGATGTATTACTGGATATTTTTCAGAGGGATATTTTTTTATGCTCAATCCAAATTTTGCATTTAGCACGAGGCTGTAACCCGTTGTACTGCTTGGATTTTTCACAGTGAAGAATGCAATGTTATAATACAATGATAAAGTTTAACTAAATCTAAAATCAACTTTATTTTTTGTTTGGTTACTGTGCTGGAAAGTCTCTGTTATCACTGGAAGTTGATATCAGGACTCAGTCTGCACACAGCTGCTGGAGAATCAGTTTGCAGCCCATCACTGCATGATTTAAAATTCTTGGGGAATACCTGACATACACAGACAAGGCGCATTGAAAACCCAGCACGCAACAATGACTTTCACTGCCCTTGTTTACCAGCGTTCTCGGCTAATGACCATCAACCCCAGTCTGGAATTCAAGTGAGAAACTGTTTGTTGGCTGAACTGCAGTGTAGAAAGCAACTGAAGAGTTTTTCCATTCGAAATCGGACATTTTTTAGTTCCATTAAGATGGATGCTATAGTCTGTTTGATGAAGCTGTCACTGCAGTATGTTGGAAAAGCGTGTATAGGCATGTTCTGTGATAAAAGTGAGTGACTGTGAACTATATTAAACTGTATTAGTCCACAAAGTAGAGCAAGGCTGTTCCCCTCATCTCTGCTGACCGAGTTGTCTGATTACACATTCCCATGTAATTTGATTTCAAGTGTGTGTGATAACAGTCTTAGTAGCTGTGCACGATTTCATCATCTCCTATTTCTCTTCCTGAGTTACTACTTTGGTTGGTGGCCCTCAAACTTTCCCCTTTTCAACTGTCTCTCTTGAAATATGGTTGTTACTTAAAATGTATACAGGCACAAATAATCTCACATAGTCAGACAGGAAAAAGAGCCCACTTCATCAGAATATATACAATTAGATCCAGTGACTGATTTCAGTTTGCCTCCACATGGCTCTGCCTCTCAGCCGTCTCTCATAGGAGCCATGTGAGTCCAGTTAGCTGGTCAGGGTAGTGCTGATTAACTCTGAAAGAGGAATATTGTTGGATGCGTCCTCTTAACTCCAAGCGACAGAGAGAGTGGGGAACTAACATCTTTCAGACTTCGAGGATGGTGGATTAATAATCCTTCAATTTTAAACATTCTTTTTTTTCATACAGCCACAGCTGCTGGTAGAACAGGTAGATTCACTATGTTGAGAAATGTAACAACATTTGAATAACCGCAGATTTTAATACCTAACTGTGGCAGGAGGGACAGAGTGATTGCTACAGCTAAGAGGATGAGAAGAGAATGGCTAACACCAGAGTAGCACTCCGGCTGGGATCATTAATTTTTTAAAAAAAGGAAAAGAAATTTGCTGGATTCGCATTAAAGGAGATAGGCGCTCTGTGTGTGTGTGTGTGTGTGTGTGTGTGTGTGTGTGTGTGTCTCTGTCTGTCTGTTTGTTTTATGGTTAATCAGTACAGTCTTCTTGTAGTAAACCAAAGCTACATGATGGACATTTTGTTTTTGGAAGCAACATCAACACTGGGCAGGAGCTGATGTAAGTGGTGCTCTTGTAAAATTTTGTTTATTTATACTAAACGAACTTTAATTTTAATGGCACTTAGATATACCATGTACTTGGCTCTGTAGGCTTGTGTTGAGTTAAAGTTTTGTCAGTTGCATGTTTTCATGTTGGTTTTTATTTAAATGAAATTCAGTTTGACAGGTACAAGTAAAAAAGTAAGCACTGTAGTGGTTACACAATGAGTCTGAAGACACTGAATATTTGTGTCAAAGGCCCAGTCAGAAATCGTTGTTAACCCAAGTATAGATTATAGCTTGATTACTATTGGGTTTTTTTTTTTTTTTTTTGTTTTTTTTAAAACCCTGACCTACTGTGTTGTTCACTGTTAAGCCACCAAATGATAAACATAGATTTCTTCCCCCTCATTATTATTATTATTTTTTTAAATTCAGATAGTTGTTATCCACTAAATGTTATATAGTTTTACAGGTTTTGGTTTAATTAGAAATTTTACATGGTATTGCGTCGTAGAACTCTCTTAACTGCGCCCACGTCTTTTTTATTTGACTGTTGGGAAAGGGGGTTGCCGTTCACTCATAGGATTCAAGGGACTTTTCCATAAGGCCTTGTGGTTGCTGTGGTTGTGGCTGCTGGGCCTTTTGGGACATCTTTAACTGTGTGACATTTCCTTTGGAAGGCAGGGTCTGAAGCTACCTGTCAGAGATGGTATTTATGCATCATTTTTCTTAGTTTGAAATGTAACACGTTCTGGAAAAGTTAAAGTAGTTTCAGCTTGTGTAGCCCAGATCAGCAACACAACAAGGTAAGGTGCTTGGGCACAACACTTTCTCAATAGTCAGCCTTATGTGCTTTCCAAGCTGGGGAAAAGGTTAAAGAAAAGTCACTGAATTTTGAGAAAATCTCATTTTAAAATTGAATTCATGTTTCTTGCTCTTGATGAGCACTGTTGAGTTTTTACTGGAGGCAAACACAACATATTTTATGAGGTTAAATGTTTTGGAGTTAAACTTTAAAAATATGAATAACACATTCATGTAACCGGACTGTAGGAAATATAACATATTACTACTAAGTAGTAGTAGTAACATTACACATCAATTATACATCTATTTTTAAGGCTTATTAAACAATTAAAATGGTGGAAATAACTTGCAATGAAGTTGTAGTTTTTCGTATGGCTGCTCAGTCCATGAAGTATCTGTTTGAATTTATTTGTACTTCTTACCAAGTCTGATAAAATTCATCCACTTTCTGAAGGAATGTAGTTAACAAAATCTCTGTCTCATCAACAATATAAACAATGTCACCATAGTTTTGCCATGGTCTCAGTGATATGATTATGTAATTGAATCATATTCCTGCTGACAAGCTGTCACGATGCCATAATGCTGCATGACTGGGCCACAAGCTTCCGTAGTTAGAATGGATGCACAGTAGGCTACAAGTGTAAGCTGTGAGACATTTGTGCCTCAAATTAGTATGGGACATTAAATGGTAAATGTCTTAATTGAACGGTCAGTGGACAGCCATTAAAGTTCCCTCAGTTTATAAAATGCTCTTGGGTGTGTCCAGTCTTGCATAGGCCTCTTCATAAGGGGCTAGGGAATAGCACATAATTTATCGAGTAATCACTGTGGCATGTGATCACTTGGCTAGACAGAGAAGATCCTCTGTCTTCTCCTATGTTGATGGAAAAGGGGGGAAATCAGGAGGAAGGCTAGGATCAGAGGTCAGGTCAGTGGAAGCAGGATAATGCAGCCATAATTTGGAAAAAGAAGAAAGAAATGTTGTAGGTATTTGCTGCTAGGATATATGAATAAATAAAAAATGGTGTACATCTGATTAAAGTGCACACATGGATTTTTTTTCAGGGAAAAAACAACCTCCAGCCTGATTATAAACCACAATAAGACTTAACATTTGGCTTTGAAATGTCTCTGTTAGTTTTGTTGATCTATGTTTGAGTTAAAGACTTTATATCCTGAAATTTGTGTCCAGAGCTAAAAAAACACATCTGACCCTCAATCACCTCTCATGGATTCCTACTATGTTTTGCAAATGTAGATAGCTATCAGCGTTGGACCTTAGATAATCAAACCCTCTGTCAGGGGGTTGCTGAGTTCTTTCTAAACATCTCCACCTCCGTGACATATCTGTTTTTGTTGCTGAAACACATCGCCCCTCCTCTCTCTGTTTTAGGGTGGCTGCGTGGATTCATCCAATCAGAGCCTGGCGCTACTCTTGATGACCCTTGGCCAACAGGACGTGTCGAAGGTTCTGCTTGGACCCCTCTCCCCATACACGTAAGCTATTGTCCCAGTGAACCTTACAAACAGACCCATGGCTCATTCATAAGTTAATATACAGATGCACTATCTTCTAAATGTAGAACATTTAGTTATTCTTCTACTAGTCCTCTCTTGGCAAGTGACTATAATCCAAAGTTCTTGTCCCACGTGTAGGGCACAAAATACTGGACAGATAAATCGATAAATGCACTCATCAGTTTGTTATATATAAGCCATGTTGATTGTTTTTACTATTCTCACTGAAAATAAAGGGATTTTAAAAAAAGAGGAGAACAGTTTTAACTCATTTACCTGAATCTTACATCCCAGTGCAGTTCAGGGAACAACCTTGTGTTACAAACAACTGAAAAAGACTTGTGGTTATGCAAAGGGAAGGAAAAATGCAAATATGCTGCTGATTATGCACCAGAACTATTGCAAGTTAATAGACCAGCAATATTTTTTCTCAACAAACTGTAAATAGTAGTTAAATTCACTAGTAGTTAAATTCACTCTTCTTTTTCTTTTTTTTTCCTCTACAAATTGTTCACATGCTTTTTAGCACTTAGCGTTAACACACTAGTTGGGCAGGCTCATCACTCATTTACATGCTCATTAAAAGGTGCTCGGTGAATGTGTGATGAAAGGAGATATTTATGTTTGAAGATAAGTTTCTACTATAAAAAAAAAAGTCTTGCTCATAGATGGGTCCATATGTTTAAGGAAAAAGGAGACAAAAATAAAAACAGCTGAACACAAAGTTGATTTCAGACACTGTCGTCACCACAATTGAGGAGCGAACTATGAACTGTCCATTTTCAGTTATCATGGTACCGGTGCTGTGTCCCTCTCAAGTACAGTACTATGATAACTGAAGATTGGCAGTGCCATCACAATACACTCTTCCCCTCATCCAGGTAATACTGATGACAGATGACACAAATGTATGCGTTTTTGTTTCTCTGTGTAAATTGCCTTTGCTTTATAAATGACACATCCTAGTTTTAGGAATTGAATGTGCATTAGAGATTAAAGATGAGCTTTTACCTTTACTGAAGTCACTTGAGGTAGACCCAGAACACTGTCCTCTGGTAATCTTAGTGTATTAAGTTATTGACAGTTGGAATATATTTTATCAAACACAGGGTGAACGCCTCTCCTTTGGGATTGTAAAGTGTAAAATCAGGACATGCTGTAAGCAATAATGCATAAAAGTGAAACTAAAATTTCATCTCTCATTTTTCTCACTTAACCTTCTTCCCCCTCCTCCACCCATGTCTCTCCAGGATCGAGTTCCTCAGACACATTAGAGATTTCTTCCAGATCATGTTCAAGATCGAGGTCCAGAAGCCTTTTGAGGACGAAAGGAAAGGAGGAGACAAGGTCCTGATGACCTGTGTAGGAGTTGGTTACAGCAACATAAACAAAACTCTTAAATAAAATAAGTTTTTTTTTTTTAATATAAATGACACTGTGTCATCTTCTATCCCTGCTCACTCACATCCCATAGGAGAATATAGTATTTTTATTTTGTTAAACATGAAGGTTATGACACTGGCTGTTTGTATGTTTCCAACTTTTAAGTTGTTTGTGTTACAATATACCAGAAGATAAAATATTTAGTAAGAAATCTGCAGTTATAGCAGTCACATGAAATACATTCAACAGCATCTTCGTATCCATGAATATCAGCTTCTTCACCCAGCATGCATGATGCTGTGGTTAAAACATCAAAGTCTGGTTGCACATTACTGGAATTCCACATTTAAAAAGCACTTCTAGATGGTTAGTTCCAGTCATCGTCAGGGCTAGGTTCAGGAGAATGTATCAGTATGAATCTAATAAAAAGGTCATGGACTGGTCACCGTTGTCATTAGATGCTGCTCCTCTCATCTACTACAGGATAAAGCTGCACTTCACACCATATGTTTTTCATCACTGGAGTTAGGAGGAGTTAGTCATCTTGGCCACAGAGAGATTTGAGGGCGTCGCCATAACTGCCTGAAACTTCAGACTAGAAACATGATGAGAGAGAAAAGGGAGGAAGGAAAAAAAAACAGGAAATCATGTTTGTGGTTTGTCCAATGTCTAAAACAAGACACCATGACATTTAACCTTTGCTGAACATTTATATTGATATATTGAGTTTCCCTTATTAAAAAAAAAAAAAAAACTCTCTGGGTGTATGCACTGACCTCTAACTGGGAGTAGAGGGAATATCCAAACAGCTTCTTGTACTCAGCTTTGATGTCCAACAAATCGATCTCTGAGCGGCTGACAAGTATCCTGGTCAGGACAGACTCTGTGGTCCCTGCACCCTGGACAAAGCAACACAATGAATTTTGGCATAAAACAAGTCCTCAATAGATAAAATGAAAAAGCAGTATCTACTTTCTCAGCAATCACTCCTACTGTCTGTTCACTTCAAATATAGTTTTCTGTGGAGTGCAGTAATGGCTGCTCCTGTGTTTGCGCAACTTAACATTTTTATCTGCTGCTTCACAGCCTGTCGACACATTTCAACCAATGTTGCACATTCAGTCAAAGCAGCAGCAATAAAACAGTGGCTTAACATTCCTTTCCACACCAGCAGTGACCAATACAATTGACTACTGTGGCTAAAAAGAGCACACAGAGCAACCAAACAATATGTGGATTTCACTGGGACAGTTTGCTCAGCTTACCTTCATGCTCTTGAAAAGCCTCTCAGCGAGGTATGCCGGAACACTCTTCACACATTTAACTAGATAGAAAAATAAGAAAAAAAGGTGATAAATTGTATGTTAAACGAGCCTCAAATGTGCAGTGATTTACTTTCCCTATGTGAGAATAAAGAGGCAGCACCATAGCAATGGACCACTGTTCAGTGTTAGGGTGAGAAAGTGTGGGATGTTTTTCTCACCAACAGCCACCAGTAGCTTCTCCAGGTTTCCAGACATCTCACTCTCAATGCTCTCCTGCAGAGTCTTCTTGCTAATGTTCTTGTATTCTACCAGAGCTGCCAAAACAAAACAGAGATTTGAATACAGCTTCAGTGGGCGACCCGTTCTACCTCCTGAGCCACAGCCACCCTACACTAGTATGGTTGTGGACTCTGTGTGTATCTACAGAGGAAATATGTAACGTGTGTACCCACTCTGTCGAAGCTGGGGAATACTCCTGTGGCACAGGATGTCGATAAACTTGTCTTCATCAGTACCCCACTTCTTCTCCCCTGCTTCATAGAGCGCCTAGGTAGAATGAAAATAAGCGTGAGCTCATACAGCTTCAGATATGAGCAAGTAAAGTGTGTTAACTAAGGTGAGTGGTGCCTTTGAGCCCTGGAGAAGTGTCCAACACAGTAACTTAACTGCTCTACAGTGTTTTAAATGCCACTGCCACAGTTTCTTTACATCCATAAAACATCATTCAAACTATCAAATGTGTGCCACATTAGCCACAGGAGCTTCATGGCTGTAATGTGCTTCATTGAAAAATACTGAAGTTTTCTAAATTTGTCTGAAAAAGAGGCAGAAAAACAAGGATTGACTTCACAATGAATGATTTAAATGTAGTGAATATACCTTAGCATCTGCTTTAGCTTTGGCAGAATCCACATTGGTGCTCTCATCTCTCTTCCCCTGTGAGGATAAAAGGAAGAAAATAGATAAATCCAATTTATTTGGCATTTGCTCAGAAATTCATTTAATTTTAAAATTATTTTTTTGATATGCTTGTCACAGTTCAACATCTAAGGCAAGCATTGTTTGGAATTTGATAATAGAGACGATAAGCTTTCCAAAGATTTACAGGTCTTGTAGAAAACATCTTTTATCTATTAATTAAGGCCTCTAACTGAAGATGGATGTTTTTTATATGAGGCTTTTCATGATGTAGATTCCTTGGACATGAAGAAATTTAAGGCGTAGACTGATTTTTTTAATGACATTTTTTGAGATAGGAAAGGAATGTGACCCAAGCTGTCTGGCAACAGTAAATTTATTGCTTTGGGTCTGATTCTCATTTGATGTAAATGCCTTCTGACAGCACATCACTCTTTTCATTTTAAGGTACCTCAGCCAAGATGAGCAGCGCTTTGCCATAATCTCCAGATACGTCAGACTGCAGATCATGAATCATCGACCTCCCCGTTTCTTGGATGAAACAGCACAGTGCAAAGAATTTCAAAATAAGACAACAACTGCTATCTGTTTCACAATAATCTGAAATTACAAATACATTGTGTTGAAAATACAAACCTGCCAGGTATGTTTCAGATATGGCTTTTATCTGTCTGTTGGATCTCGAGGCAAAGATTTCTGTCAGCGTACTCTCTGTGGTCCCTGGACCCTATATGTGAAATAATGGTAATAACAATGGTAATGCAAATATAGTCAAATTTCATGAATTTAAACAAATCTGAAGAAAATTCGAGTCTGTTTCAACAAATTATATTGTGCAACTTCTGGAACTGGTGGACCTTTTTTTTCATCTCACCTTGATGGCGTTGATGACTTCATGACAGTCGTAGACAGCAGGAGGTGTCACCAAGGCTACCAACAAGTCCTCAAAGTCTCCGTGGGTGTCGCCCTCCAGGTCAGCTACTAATTTCTAATGTGGGCAGGTTGATAATATGCAAAAATCTTACTCCACATCTCGTTTTGTCTTTGTCCCACAATTAAATATTTGAAAAATGAGTATCCATTGACTTACCCTTCCTGTGGCCTTCTCATAGGCTGTAGCAATAAGCTGACGCTGAGCATTACTTCTTTGGGTCAAGACATCTATCAGTGTTTTCTCCGTTGTACCTGTAAAGGAGAGGAACACAAAACAGGCTTACCACTTTCACTGCACCTGGAAAGTTAATTTAAATAAAAGATGACATTTGTTCCACTCACTGACGTAAGGGCACACTTTGATGATTAAAGTGCTTTACATGTTTCTCTGATACAGTTACATATCTAGAAAATAAATGCTGGAAATGATAACTTATTAGCTTACCAAGGCCTTCTATGGCTTTCCTTAGTGCAGCCACATCTTCTTCCACTTTAAAGTTTGCTTTGTCCTTTACAGTTCCCCTCGTATTGGACTGACAAACACAGGCACACACTCACAGGCTCATACATATCAATGTGAAATGATTACCCAGTAACCATGCTGTGAATATGTTATTTACTGTTGATAACATCTTATATTTTTAAGTTGTACATATGCATTCCAGCCTTAGAAAACTGTATGATAATAATCATAACCATTATTATCATGATCTCCATAATCATGAAAGGTAAGGGTTATGTCCAACTTACTGTCACAGTCAATGAGGAGGGGGAGTCTAAGAGCAGGTCCAAGTCATCCTACGGCAGGAATCAAACATGTTTATATTATCACTTTTATTTTCCTCTTAATTTAAGGCTAAAATCTTATTTAAATCATATAATCACTCACAAATTGCCAACAACTACTCACCCAAACAGACATTGTTGTGTTTGTAGAGGGAAGTCTTTAACTAGAGAGATGAAAAATAATACACTAATAATACCTTCATATCCAAGTATAAAGATATATTTTATCTTTCCACTTACGGACTTCTGTCTTTGCTCTGCACATTGCTCACTTCACCCGCTGACTTTCACTGCCAGCGCGTTTGGTTTCCATTTCGAGTAACATAAACAAATGCATTGAAATATTCCTCCTCGTGTGTTCCTGTATTTCCACAATAACTATCCTCATCTAACAGTTTAAGCTCGAGTAAACCAATGTAGAATAAGAACTGAGGAAAATCAAACCCATAGGATGTTAAAGTCGATCACTGCGCAGGAAAATACAAACTTCCCGATCAGCAAAGCGGGAAAAAAAACATGGAATACGCACAGAGAACAAATGTAAAGCCTACATGGATAAACACTATGATCAGAAGTCAGAAAATTGTGTTTTTCGTCTTACCTAAGTTAGAAGACAGGACTGATGTCAAAGTAGGAATTTCACAGTCTGCCAGACTCGCCACACCTTTCGAAGAAGTTCACATGGCAACGCCCATTATTAGTTGAATCACGGAGACGTTTCTCATAAACTCCTCCTCATGTGTACACGGTAACTGTACTGCCATGTCACAAGCCTTAGCGTACACTTCTAATTTCTACTCAGCTTTCACTGCAACTTATACAACAATCTACCCACCTCACCCACAAAGCACCATCAGCTGCTGCACAGTGTTTTTCTCACACAGCAGCAGTGTTCTCGCAGTGTCCTCAGAAGTCATTAGATCTCAGTAATAACTCAACAGGCTCTCTAATAAGCTGAGTCCAAAGTCATGTTTGCTTTGAGGGCAGGAAGGCTATGAGTCAGATATGAGAAGAGAGAGGGGAAGGAAATTAAGAAACTGTGATCAGTTGGACTTATCTCTTCATTTCATCTCTGCCTCTGTCTAGTTCCTTTAGCATTATATATTTTAGATGCAAATAATAGGACGTTAAGATAGGTTATTAAGCAATCATTCAAATATGTTCAATTCAGTGAAAGCAATTCATTTCAGAGATGGGTCAGTCAGGGACTGTCCCCAAGCAGGAGGCGATACTTTAGGGCAACAGGAAGATCCATCCTGTGTATTGGCTATAACTAGAGGAAAAACTAGAGGAACCAGAGGAAAAATATCGATATACACAATAAATGCATCCAGGTGAAGTATGAACGTGATGCACAGAGAGGGGAGGGACAATAGTGACATCTTGCGGCCTACTGTAGACACTACAGAAGTTATGAAGGAAGCAGACAAAGTGGAGAAGAGGTAAAATAGGAGGCTTTGTCGACAATTTGACGGCATAAATAATTTTCTGTGCGTATAGGAATGAAATGTTTCGGATTCGTTGTGCCCCTGAAAATACAAAATAATTTCAAAAAGTAGACAAAAAGTTAGACAAATATAACATGGACATTTGAATTTGCAAGATAAAGCTAACACAACTACATATTATATTATATTATATTATATTATATTATATTATATTATATTATATTATATTATATTATATATCTTCCTTGACGCCCCCTACCTAATGACGTATGTTTTTGCGTTGAATTACTACGGGGTATTTTGCCCTAACTCATAACTGCAAAGGGAACCTCCTCCTCTCTGGATAACAATCATATACAGTCTATGATAACAATCCAAATACATTGTCAGACTACAGCCCTAAGGATAACTCTAACATAACTGTAATATAACCCAAAATATAACCACCTGAAGGACTGAACTTATTGAGAGAGAGACTTCATGTCAGCCTGCGTGGGAGGGTGTCTTGCCTGAGAGCCAACAACCGGGGAAAAAATCTTCTCAATTCAGCAGCAGCAGCCCCGCAGCCGGGTAACGAACAATCCCAGCCCTTACTTTGACAGCTCGGTCTTCGACGTCCGCTAGGGAGGTACTGTATAGCCGTGATACTTGAGGACGTGTCATCGACCATTTAACTGAATGACAGTCAGTTTACACGGCAAGTGCACCGTGTGTTTCCAGATGAAGCTGCTAAGCTAACTTTCTCTAGCCAACACTATGTAGGTGAGCTTGTAGCTAACTGGCATTGGTAACAGTCCGATTACGGTAAACTAGCAACTTGTTAGCTGGCTAGCGGCAGGGTTTCTCCTCGCAGCACTGGGATGGCTAACAAGGGTTAGCCGCACTTTCTCACTCTGCCATCAGTTTGGCAACTACTTTATTATTTCCTTCATATCTCTTCACATTTCTAGATTAAAGAAGTGTACTGTTAGGGCTCCCTCCAGTTAGCCAGTGCTTGTTTTCCTTCTAACAGATATTGTTTATCGAGGCTGAACTATAGCTTGTTGCCTCTATTGTTTACATGCGTGTACATGGATAGCGGTCAGCTGGAGTGCCCTGTTTGTGGTTTGTAGTGGTCGTAACAAGACTGGATCGACTACAAAACAACCACAGTAGAGGCATGGAAATGGAGCTGGGATGCAGCTAACGTCTGTTACCGTTAGCCAGAGCTGTACGGTCGACTCTCCACAAAAATGAGGGATACTGGAGCTCTAAAGGAGGACAGCTGTGCCTGCTGGACTATTTGATTTTCAGTGGGCGTTGGACAAAGGACAGGAGCTTGTTTGCCCATTAAAAGCTTAACCTGAGGCAAGACTACATGAGGAGGACGAGAAATAAACATTGCTGGGTTCAGCCCTCTGGCGTCGGAATGATGATGTTAAAGACCCTGCTGATCACCAGTCTTCTAGGCTGTGTGAAATGTCATGAGAGCCAGAGCATGACCCCGGAGGAGAAGACTGTTATCAGGTGAGGAATGACTAGATAATCATCGACATTGTTTATGTGTGTTTGTTAAGTCTCTGTGATATTGTGAAGGGATACCACAGAATGTGTGCCATTTCCTCATTTAATTAATTTCTACTTTCCCTTTTGTTTGCAGAGACCAGATTATTGAGATGTTCGACCACGCTTATGGCAGTTACATGGTAAGGTATTCACTTGGATGCAATATTTGTCATCAACACCACATTTATATTTGCGTACTGCAGCTGTCTGGGGGGTGGGTTTCATTGTGAAATCTGTGTTTTTGCATATGTGGCCCTCAGCAAGGTCATCCAGAAAGGTTTGAATCAATGCCTGGAGAGAATCCTCAGGTGCTATTGGATTTAATTAGTGGGGTCGTGCTGCAGAAAGCAAACGTGTGGGATTTGGTTGCAGCTGCAGTGTCAGCCTGGCACAACAGATGCCAGCAGAACATTCTGTGATCCAGGCTTTTCCTCACGTGAAGCAAGCAGTGAGAGTGTACAGCCACAGACGATCGGGTCACGGGTGGCTCGATTTATTCATTGAGTTTTAAATGTTACCTGTACCTGTGTAAGAATAAAACTGAACCTGGCAGAGTGAGAGATGCAGAAAGGAGCATAATGTATCAAATTATTTCGTGGAGTTGAGAAGTGCAACAAATGTCTATAAGAACTGCTTATAACTTAAAAGCCAAGTGTAGGATTATTAGAAGTTGCAAAGACAAATGTTGGTAAGACATTATTGATGGGAGAATGGGATAGGGCAGATGGAAGCAGACTTCATGTTTTTATATAATGTCTGTGCTTGTTTGTCCCTGTAGGTCAGGTGTCAGCTCTGTTCCTCAGTCCTAATTATTTTCATTCAATCTGTTGAAATCAGGTATACCAAATTGGAATCTGTCCTCAATCTCAATTCTGGAAATGCTGGAATAAGTAGCTGGGAAACAAAAACAGCAGTCCATAAAACTGTGCATGAGCTTTGGACTGCTCATGTCTTCTTCCTCTTAGAGAATTTTCAACCCTAAAGGCAGTCTTTCCTTAATGATGTGTTTTGAGCAGACCATTAAATGTAGCCTGAAGACAGTCACTGTGTGTTGCAGAAATATGCTTATCCAGCAGACGAGCTGATGCCTCTAAGCTGCAGGGGGAGAGTCCGCGGCCAGGAGCCCAACAGAGGCGACATAGATGACTCCTTGGGAAAGTATGTTCATCATCCTCTGGCTTCTGGAGCCTAGAAAGATCCAGTGAGGTTAATTCTGCCACAACAGTTAAATTCCCTCAAGAAAACAAGCCTTGTTTTTTTAATCCATCAGTTGGCATCAGTTCAGACCAAAGCTATATGTGTCTTATATCTATAGAAACTTATGAATCTGTGCATCTTCTGCAGTTTTTGGATCCACCATCATTTTAATTCTAGGACACTGATCTGATTTTATTATCTAAAGTTATGAGAAGATTCTCTGTGTTTCTTGTCACTGCCCATAATAATATACTATAAAATAAGCATTAAATTGAACAAACATGTAAGTGAATGTAGGAACTCAAAAGGTGATATTTATGTAAAATATAAATATCATACATTTATCCTCTTAAAATAAGTCAGGGATTCTATAATCATTGCTTATGTAAGACTGTTCTCTTCAAACCAGTTTGAATTGGACATGGACTACATGCCCTATTTTTTCAGGAATACATGAAAGCGATGCTAATTTAAGTCTTGTAAAGAGAAATTTACGAAAAGGCAGTAAATTATCAGCTCAACGGTACAATATACTGATTTATGCACCACACATGTTGCATAATGTAATTTCTCTGCAAATGCAACAGATTTGACATTTCACAGTCTGTGGTTCATTACAAATTAAACTGGATCAGTAGTAAAGTGGGACACCAGCTCCACCATGCTGTGCCTCTCATCATAGCGCCTCTTTCTCCTTCTCCTCTGCAGGTTTTCTCTCACACTGATTGACACCCTTGATACCCTGGTGGTGAGTACTTGTTTTTCCTAGCATCAAAATAGTTTTCTCTGCTTTTCTATTTGAGCCCTTTTTTCTCACCATGTGTTTTCAAGGCTTTTTTTTTCTCCAAGCCTTCTGTCAGTAAATGTGTTTGTTCCTGTCTATTTGTGTGTGAGCAGGTGTTAAATAAGCTCGATGAGTTTGAGGACGCAGTGAGGAAGGCTGTGAAGGATGTACGCCTGGACAACGATGTGGTGGTGTCTGTGTTTGAGACCAACATCAGGGTTTTGGGGTATGAAACACATCTGTAATTTTGCAGTGAAAATGTAAATCGTGTTTTTTTTAAAAAATAGACTAGTCTTATTAAAAAATTACTGAGGTTGCAGGTTTTGCATTTTTGAATTATTCTGAATGAACTGTTCCACATCAGTACCACATATTCCACATTACTCGACTGAAATGTCCTGCTGTTTAAACTATCTCAACCTATCAACTCTAAAGAAAAAACCTTTCTTTTCTTCCTTCATTTAATCCTCCCCAGAGGGCTTCTGGGGGCCCACGTGATGGCTGACCTGCTCCATCAGCGTGGGGACAGGATGCAGTGGTATCGAGATGAGCTCCTACACATGGCCAAAGAGCTGGGCCATCGATTACTGCCTGCCTTCAATACCACAAGTGGCCTTCCCTACCCTAAGGTATTCTTTATACAGATACTGGAAGCAATTATCACAGGATCTTATTTTAGATCTTTAAGATGCAGATAGAGCAGACACCCTGCTATCAAATCTTTTTATGAATGACCCTAACATTTGACACATTGCATTGACAGAGAACAGAACAAATATTTTTATTTTGTGAATATCAAGTGAGGTGAAAACATTCATTTTTCTTTTTTTGCTCAACCAGGTGAATCTGCGGTATGGAGTCCAGAATCCAAATTCACGCACTGGCACTGAATCAGACACCTGCACAGCCTGTGCAGGAACAATGATCCTGGAGTTTGCTGCCCTCAGCAGAATGTCAGGAGAGTCTGTGTTTGAGGTATTACCTCCCTCTGCCTCTCTAGAAATTAGACTTTTAAGATGCTGAGATCTTATAAAAGAATACTCTACAATAGTATTTTTTTTATAAATTATAGCTGGCTTTTTAATAGAAACATTTATGGATATAATAATTTACTGTTTTATAGGAACATGCAAGGAAGGCCATGGATGTCCTCTGGGAGAGAAGACAGAGAGGAAGTGATTTGGTCGGGACTGTCATCAATATACATAATGGAGAATGGGTCCGCAGGGGTGAGATAGTTTAACGCACACACATACACACACATGCATAGTGTAAAACCATCAAAACTGTGGTAAAGACAAGAGGCAAAAACTGAAACCACACATTACAGTACAGTACAGTACAGTACAGTACAGTAATTTGACTCTCCTCTCACTTCTGTGTTTGCAGACAGTGGAGTTGGTGCTGGTATCGACTCATACTATGAATATCTGATGAAGGCCTACATTCTTCTGGGAGATAATGTTTTTCTGGAGAGGTTCAACACTGTAAGTTCTCCATCACTGTATCCCTCTGTATACTGTTAGTATATAAGGCTATAGTGAATCCATTTGGCACCTCCTGTAATCCTGCTTCATTTTGCAGCATCATAAGCTTGTTATTGATTTTCTTTATGTTTTTCATTGTTTGCTAATCTATTTTTCATGATGTTTGTCTACAACAGCACTACAGTGCCATTATGAAGTACATAAGTCAGCCTCCCCTACTGCTCAATGTACACATGCACAACCCTACTGTGAGCGTGCGCAGCTGGATGGACTCTCTCCTGGCATTCTTCCCTGGCTTACAGGTCAGGGATCCTGTCTTAACATGCACTTGAATAATCACATTTGCTTCTATTAAAACATAGTACTGTTAGTTTAATTATAGAAATTGTTGCGCGCATGTTGCTGCAGTGATGTCTTATTTTAACACAGGTGTTAAGAGGAGATCTGAAACCAGCTATTGAGACCCATGAGATGCTTTACCAAGTCACCAAACAGCACAAGTTTCTTCCAGAGGTAAACTCTGCTCTTTTTGTTCATTTTCTTGCACATTTAAATACTGTAGCAAATGCCAAATTGAGAAAGAAGTCAACATTACTTGTGTTCTTGTCAATCAATGTGAGAATTTTTTTTAATCCAGTGTCACTAACTACTAACTCTTTCTTTGGTTAATCCCTGCAGGCTTTCACTACAGAGTTCAGAGTTCACTGGGGCCAACACCTACTGAGACCAGAGTTTGCAGAAAGCACCTACTACCTCTATAAGGTGACAAAGCTGACTCGATAGTGTCACAGACAGAAAAAACTATGTTCAGGTCTACTAATCCACTCTTGTACTGTATAGGAACAAGCCAAAAGATTATGACCAATGGCACGTATCTGAGATATTAGACAGTAACCACATCACCATCTTTGATGTTGGAGAAATGGGCAGAAATGAAGACCTAAGCAATTCTGATAAGGGCCAAATCGTCTTGGTTCTTTTGGGGGCATGTGAGAGACCATCAGTATATTAGGCAGGGGTGGCCATAGTATTTCGGCTTGTTAAGCTTTAATAGGAAACTGAACATACCATCTCAGACATGTGGTCAAGATTATATTTTGATTTTTGCAGGCCACTGGTGACCCCTACTACCTCAGAGTGGGACAGTCCATCGTGGAGAAGCTCAATGCCTACGCCAGGGTGCCTTGCGGGTTTGCTGCTGTGCAAGATGTCCGCACTGGGGCGCATGAAGACAGGTATTATGTGAGAGAAATACCATTACAGACATATTTAAACTTACCCTATAAAGATGTGGTCTATTAAAATGACTATTGTACTGTAACCTCCAAACATCTATGATTAATGTTTGAAGAATCCTGTGTCTGTGTGTCTGTATGTTAATGTGTGTGTAGGATGGACTCCTTCTTCCTGGCAGAGATGTTTAAATACCTGTACCTGTTGTTTTCGGAGAAGAGCGAGCTGCCCATCGATATCGACGACTACATCTTCACCACAGAGGCTCACCTCCTTCCTGTCTCTCTCTCTACCACTCAGCCACCTTGTCAAGGCAACATTACGGTAAGAGCTCTTGTTTCATCACTAACACACATTGTAGTACAGTTTAGCTCCTGCTCCTGTCCATGTTTGCGCTAGTTGTGTATTACAAGTAAATGTAATAATTTTGTGTGGGATTACATTATGGAGATGTCATAATTCATGCTGTGTAGTGCACAGTTAAAATGTGAACTGACCCTTTAGTATGTGAACTGACATGTGAGTGTAAGAGCTGATAAGTTTTTGTATAACTGTGTGTCATGTACTCCAGGACACTGCTTCCATTTCTCAAGAAGAAGATCTGTTCACACACTCCTGCCCCAGCATGGAGACGTTGTTTCCCAACAACCCTTCATTTGCAAAAACCATCCGGGACAGCTACAAGTACCTCACCGGGGTCGGACGAGCCTTCCGCCCCTTACCTGTCAGGTGTGTCCAGTCACAAAGGGTTTTTGATTTTAGAGTGGAATCAGCGATGGAACCCAGATTTAACTCGTGTGCTTGTACTTTACAGGGAAATTGAACTCCCACTCCACGATAATGGCATGGAGCCAGTGGAGTTTTTGAAAAGCATGGGCATTTCTCTTACTCCACTGAATGAGGTCACAGGCATTGGAGGTCAAAAGGTATTTTTGCACACACCTGTAGACCTGATTTTCTGCCTGTGTTACCCACTTTTATCTCTGTATAAAGTAAGTCATAATTGTAGGCACTTAAATCTGAATTTACAGCTTTTGTAATTCATTGTAATTCAGATCAGTCAAAAACAATACTGTGCCCCAATTTATCTACTTAATGAGCCTCTGTGAAGTTTTCACTTCCTGCTTCAAAACCTTATTTGGTCCACTTGGCTTCAATGATTGACTCAAACAACATGTTGAACCTTGCATTTATATGCTGTTGATGTGCTTCCATGGAGCTATCAAAATAGGTTAATTATACAACCTGCTGTGGAACCAATTATATCCTTCATATCCTCGTGACAGGGTTTTGAGCAACAGGGATTTAGAAAATTATAGTCAAAAGATGTTTTAACAGATTTCTTCATCATCTTATCAGCCATGCTCTGTGTTTACTTCAGCAGTAAACATGCCTCCTCTGTTATTAAGAGGTTTCCAACAGTGACAGGGAAAGAGAAATGCGTCAATCATAGCAAATGGATTACCAATCTCATTTTGTTTTTTAAAGTGGTTTATTCAAATTTGGTTAATAGCAAAGTTAATGGAGTAGAAATTGGGTCAAGGCAATGAATGCACTGTTTTAAATGAAAAAAAAAATGCTGTAAATGTAGGTTACTATTGATTACTGCATGCATTGCTTTCAATCCAGTTGCCTAAATATTAACCCCATTTAGGAGCATAAAGGAGTATACCGGGTAAAACTTGTGGCAGAGGTAAGCCAGACACCAGAAGAGGAGGAAGTGGTGCCTCATGTCGTTCAGCTCATATCCCCCCCATTTCTGGGTCGGACAGTCCTCACAGCGGGACCTGCTAAGTTTGGAATGGACCTCTCCAAACAGGAGCATGGGGTGAGTTTCCAGCATGACAGTAATATGGTATACAGGGTCAATATAAAGCTTGTAAACAGTCTCCATCCATTTAAGATACATGGTAACTCACAATAACACGCCCAAACTCTTGTGCCGCAGGTGAAGGGCAGCATAGTGAAAGCCTCCCCCTACACTGCCTGCGGGCCAATAGATAATGCAGCGGAGCTTAAAGGCTGTATTGCTCTGGTGCTGCGTGGTGACTGCATGTTTGCTGCAAAGGCTCGTCGGCTACAAGAGGCCGGAGCCATAGGAGTCATCTTTATTGGTAAGGCAGAGTTAAGAATAACAGACATATACTGTCAATACTAGACCTCACAGAAATGAATTAATTTTAACTATTCCCTCATCGTCTTTCTCAGACCACCGTGAGGGAAGTAATAGCGAGGAAACTCCCCTCTTCCAGATGGTTGGAGACGGAGACTCCACTGAAGACATCACCCTAGCTTTGGTCTTCCTGTTCAGCCGTGAGGGTGCAGTGCTCACAGCTGCCCTGGAGGAACATCACAATGTGGATGTGCTGCTGCTGCCCAAAGAGAAGCAGCTGGGGCATGGTGAGAACCAGGAGGAAAACAGATTTAAAGGATAAAGCTGCTGATATTCTGTATTTTTGTTACAACGTCAACACACCATAAAACAAGACTAAAGCCAGCCTACTGTCTTTCAATGCTTTTCAACGTCCCCAGCCACTCAGCTCTCAGCTCCAAGCCCATTCATTCCTACTACAGACCCACATCTTTAAAAACAGCTCATAAATATATAGTTATATATATAAATGTATAGTTTTACTGTATTTAAATAGGGGTATTGGATTATAGGTTATCAAAACTTCAGGTACTAATGCATCTCACCACTGAATTGGCATTTTGAGATTATTTTTATTTCTGGTCCACTGATCAACTCATGGCAGAGCACTCCATCATTGTATTCCTCATTTTGTCTGGTACAAAATCTCAGATGCCAATTTTGCTGACACCGGGGCAAATGATGTGTCTCATAACTCATACTTCACTGATAACTGAGAAGGTTCCAACTAAGAACAAAATTACATCAAATGTCAAATCTTAGTTACTCTCTCATGTTGTTGTGCGTTTCATTATTCTCTCTGCTCTCATTCCGATTTTCCACTTCATTGACTCTCCTCCTCCTTGTCCAGATAAGACAGAAAAACCTGTCGGCATGAACATCAAATTCCGCCTGGCAGAAGAGGGGGAGCTGGAGGAAGGACCGGCCGGCAGGCCCACCCTGGAGCTGGTATTGGAGAAAGAAGAGGTGCTTCTTGAGGAGGAGGAGCTCAGAGGACAACGACAATCACAGCAGCGGCAGCAGTTCTGCACAAAGGCAACAGAGAATGATAGAACTGAACCATGTTCAGCAGATTCATCTCAAGCCCTGAACTCTGGACCAGACGCAAATCCTTGAAATGCGCTGCGGATCACAAAGCAGCCAAGTTTCCTAACACTGATCCCTCGTCAGTTTCTGAATGGCATGTGCCTCAGAGCCCCTCACTGCCCTACATGGAGCCCTAACTGACCCAGCCTGCATGTTTACAGCCAATGAAAGTGAGTCAAGCAGTGTGATAGCCACACTCACATCCTGCCTTGACTCTGAAACATAAAGATGGTTCTATATTTATTAGACAGACAGGTCAAGTGTAGCTTTTGTTCTGTGTGGTGCAGGAAGTGAGGGGTTTGATGATCTCATGAGTCTAAACTAGGTAGTTAATGGTCAACAACTGTAGGATGAGATGACTGTGCTGGTGCTACCTAAACCTAGCCTGTAGTATAGCTACTGTAGGCACATAGAAAGTGTATGTAGTGATAATGACATAGATCACTAACTAGAATTTAAAATGACCTTATCTAAGAGGAGAACGTAGATAAGACAACAACAAATGTACTCAGCTATGTTTTTATGCAATGCCATTTGTTTTGAATCTAGGCTGCACCTTTCGCATCAACAAGTACTGTTAAATATTCAGTAATGGGGAATTCACCGGCCAGTAGGTGGCGTCAGCTACCATGACCTCTCAGTAATATGATGTTCGTAGATGAAGTATCTGAACTGGGGCCAATTTGGAAAGTTTCTTTTACTTTTTAATAGTAAGTGACTTCAGGGAATTTCAAGAGTGAATGCAGTTTGCAAGGTTGACCCGTTTGATGAAACATTTGTGTGTGTGTGTGTTTTGCATTTCCTTTTTGCTATAATGTGTGTGTGTGAGTGTGTGTATACACGCAAGGTGTGTAGTAACTATAAAACCCAAGAAAGCATCCCAGCTAAAACATCATAGCTATCAGTTGAAACCCTCCTATTTTACAAAGTCATCATCCAAGGAATTAAGAATTAAGTCAGGAGGATTGATCACCATGAATCTTTTCAAATTCTTTTTTTCCCCTCATGTAAGCCACTTTTTTCTGCACCTATGAATAATTGTGTGTATCACTGTTATGTTGTAATTAATGTCATCTGAAAAACATTGCAAAAATTACCAAAGCTGATTTTCATACAGCTGAAGTCTTCATGTATAGTAAGATGCAGTGTCACAGGTTTGACTGTTGGGCACTTTGACATGGTATGTCATCTGTGGTGGAGTCAAACAGAATTCACTGTTTAGCATTTGTTTGTGTGTGTGTGTGTGTGTGTGTGTGTGTGTTGTGTGTGTGTGTGTGTGTGTGTGTGTGTGTGTGTGTGTTGCAGTAGTGATCTGTTTGATTGCTGGAGTACAGCAAGGTTTCTACATCATCCAAAATGCTAACTGTCAAACTGTAAAGGCCAATTGGATCACGTACATTGTTTCCAGAAGATGACTAATACAGTCGTACTCCACTGATTTCTTAGATGCATTTTGATCCAATTTTACTTTTTCTTTTTTACTTAAATTAAGACTTTTATTAGTCTCTCCCTCACTCACACTCTACACAAACTAAACAGTTTTTGGGCATTATTGTGGATAATAATTTTATGCAACTATTGAGAAAGATGCATAACTGTTTAATCAGTTTGTTCATATTCACTTTCTTTATTCTCACTTATTCTCACTCATTGCATGTCTGTTTTGTCTTTGTGGTACATGAACTGAAGATTGTCGGGGAAAGCACTTTTTGTGCCAGAGTATGTTTTTTTTTTTTTTTTACAGTGGACTTTTTCCCCAATGCTGCTGAGTTCCTTTCAAGTCTTAATCCAACATGATGTTTTATTTTTTTGTGTGTGTTTAGCCTGTATAAGGCACTGCCAACCCATATACCTCAGGACTGTGTATTTTACTTTTCACACAGAGAAAAGGACCATGGGCAAGAAGTAGGGGATTTTTTTTCTATTATTTTAATGATATTTAATTTTGTCCTGTTTTCTAAGGTTTCTGTTGATCGGTGGCCAAAGTTCAAAAAGTGCCAAAAGAGATGCATGACATGGCTTCTGTTTCACATCTTTTCTGTATTTGGTTTCTGACTGTGAGCTGAGGCAGTCTCGTCAATAAACTCAAAATCACAATTTCAAACCTCTCTCCCTCCTTTACTTCTGTATTTGAAAATTTACAGTTTTATCGCTGCACTCTGCCAACATCATGCTACGCAAGACAAAAATCCTTGTCTTAGGAATCATTATATATCTATGAGGACCTACTATTAAATAACATTTTAAAAAATGTTGCTAGATGTGTCTACTTGGTATTTTTATTAAATAAACATAGCAATCTCTGTGATAGTTTTTTTCTTCTGGTAATGTATTTTGGTAAATGCTTTAGTTGAGACAGACCATGAAACACTATGTTCCTGGTGACAATAGCTCCCACAGAGAACAGACCACGACAAGAGTAATGACCTGTATGATGACGTTATTGATAATGAAGGAGGTGATGCTGACATGACCAAAACCATTAAACCACAACATTTCAAATGAGTCACATCCTGTAGTATCTGTGTGACAGATATATCCCAGCCCAATCCTAACCCCAAAGAATTAGCACTAGTGCTTTATTTTTAAACATGTGTGAAAGTGGTAGTGGTTTGTTGACAGGAAGAGCTACTTTTGACTGATGCTGGTCATCTTAGATATACGTTTTGTTTCTGCTCTGCTCACTGAATTTTGACCTCTGTTTGCACGTGGTCTTTCAGCTCTAAGCAAACAAACAGACCAGCTGCCTTCCAGCTTTTGATCTGTGTTTGGGAGAGAATAATGAGAGTTAATGGGTGGAATGGACAACAATAGACAGAAATGACTGTTTATTTGATGTGTATTCATGTTCCTTGAAAAATGTCTAGACATCATTTTACTGCACCTGCTCCATCCTGCTAGACTGGCAAACCCTTGCTTTATTTGTTCCCTCAGCCATTATCTTCATTAGGTTATTATTAGCCCATCTATGTTGCTTAATGAAAAAATAAATATTAAGATTATCGGTTTTTATCAGCACATCTCTCTCTCTCTCTGTGACTGTACGTAAACCACGTACCCAAGCACATCATGCTACTTACACCGGTTTTTCAACGTCATCGCGTTACACGTAATTCCTGGTCGTGCCTAATCTTCTCAGTGAAGTGCTGCCTTCAGGTGCTGTGGGGAAAAGTGACAATATGGTACGGCACATTAAGTAAATAAATAAAGAACATTTTAAATGACCACCATGACCCCTTAGGTCCCTGTGCCTTTGTATATCCGTTCAGTAATCCACCCATGGTTAGTTGTTATCATACATCCACACATCCATTATACATTACAGTCGTAGGTGAACATTGAGTAACTGATGAAGACCGTGAGATGCAGCTGAAAGCTCCAGAAAAAAAGATGAGTTTTTTTTCTTCTTCTTTTTCCATTTTTTCTTCTTAATGGAAATAAACAGGAAACCGACTGATGAATACAGCCTTACAACTACAAGAACTGTGTGCCACATTTTATTAAAAGGCGGCTACTTTTAGATTAAATCAGATCAGAGTCTACCAGTCTGTCTTATTATGCATGATATAGATGTTATTATTGTTATTATGTGCAATGCAACAAAATAATGTGGAAAACAAACCTTAAGTGTGTTTTTTTTTCGTTTTTGATTTTTTTTCAGAGTTTATGAGGAGACCTTGAAGGCAGCATGTCAAACACGCACTCATACAGGAGCACATACGCCTCCTCCTTCCCTGCCTGAAGCTCCGCTATCTTTAGCACCGCCACGGATTACAGTGCGCAGTGTGTGGAGGGACTGCGCTCCGGTGCAACCTGCTCGGCTTATCGCTGCGTGTGTGTTTGTGTGTTTGTCGCGCTGAAGCTCTCTCGCATAAAACAAAACAAGACAAAACAAAAACATTAAAACAAAAGCGATGGGGGAATGACAACAACCTCCGTCTCCGGTTCTCCGTCCCCGAGAAGACCCCTTAAAGGATGCTGCTGCTGCTGCTCTCCAGCCCGCGGAGCGGACGCCAGCGCCGGGCCTCGTTGCTGCTGCTGTTCGCCGCGGTCCTGCTCTGTGTCACCTCTGTCTGTGCTGGCCTCCCAGGTAAATACACAACACACACACTAATACGAACACACAGCCAGCACCAGACAAACCAATTATCCTCAATAGCGTTAAGCTCTTTTTCAAATATCCCGGGATTGTCTGTCTCATCAATAATAGTTACTGGGGCATTAACAACAGAGAAGCTGGTGAACAACAGAGAGGTAGGAGCTTTTATTATCACAAGAGACCAGCGTTTTGCTGAGACACGGGTCTTTTTAAATGTGTTTATTGGTCTTGCTGTAGAGATAGTCGTTTTGGACTGGTTAAACAAGTGTCTAGGCCTGCTATGCCTTTGAGTGAGGAAAGCAAAAGGAAAAGACAATGGTGAAAAAAATTCCCTTCCTTGTTGGATTACTCCATGTATTTCCTTGTATTAACCACAAAAGGTCATAGTTTTTTAAAATATTACGCCAATCCAGCCCAAATGTATGTCTGTTGTTATGATATAAAGCTGCATTATTTTGTATTATTTGTAAATCAGAATAATTGCAACTGCTGGTCACAGTGACGTTACTGAGTCCATGGTAACACTGTAACAGTGCTGCTTCAATAATCTGAGAAACAGCCACAAAATTCAGATATTGGGAAAAGGAATAAATCAGGCAGCTGTTAATGCTTTTTCCGTTTGTTTGAACTGGATTTCTAGAAGCGACAACTGAACAAAATGTGTGTAAAAACTACACATTATCAGTTTGGATTTTTGCAGTTGAGTAACTGGTTAATCCAGAGTATGTAAATTGGTTTGAGCTTGTTTATGTGTGTGTGTGTGTGTGTGTGATGTCTCTTCACAGTGATGGCTGCTGCTGATATTTACAGGGGAGATAATCTGTGTTTCAGCTTTTAGCACAGAAACCCCTGTGGGAGAACCAACAGCTGGACTATCACATGTAATCTTTAGCTTTTATCTGACAGAGAGAGAGAGAGGGAGAAACACACACACACACACACACACACACACACACACACACAAATACATTCTGTACTCACACTGAACATTTACTTCTGGGCGCAGATTTGTGTGAATTTATAGATGATGTTATATTCATTAAGTAAAGCACGAACCCTTCCACGCAGTTTACTCCATGATGAATTCAGAATGGTGTGCGTGGCTTCATTTTGCTCATGCACGACAAAGAGGATGAGGAAACGGTGACTCAGTGTCTCCTGTTTTTTTTTTTTTTTTTTGGTTTTTCCCCCCCAGTAGAAGAAATTTGAAAAGTCCAGTGATTTTCCACTTTCATCTCCCCACAAATCACAGTTCTGCCAATAAAAATGTAATTATTTCCTCTCTCAAATGCTGATAAAACAAAAGAGTGAGAAGAGGATGGTTTTGCTGACGTGTAGAAGTTTCTCAGTGGCAGAGAAAAATCTTCATTTTGTACAAGATGGAGACAGGCAACACTGTCAATGCTCAGAAAAGAATAATATGTTTCATCAGTAGCTGTAGGATCGTGTTAGTGTTATGGGGGTTGGGTTTGACACCTGTTACATTTGAACGCAGCTTGCTCCTAACAAGGTGTAACAGTATGTGGGCCATTGTTTGTGTACGTTGTGTTAAGATCACAAGATGAAGCAAAATAACACTTTTTTTTCCACTCCAATGTGAAATAAGTATTTACAGCACCTTGAATATTGTAGCTGTGTTACTGGAATCACATCTGCACCACTGCACTTTAAGGCACTTTTATTAAAGATCATTAAATATATGGGAGGCGTCAAAGAAGCTCAAAAAGCGCATCTGGTATTGCAGTGAGTCAGCTTTCAGGATGATTTTGCTGGAGTGTGACAACAGCATGAAGTGCATAGCAATCAGGTGTTTGATTCAGCAAACATCGACACATCACCATGTGTAAATATGCCAGAAAGCTTTCACAGAACATTGGGTTCTTGGGATGGAACTAATCCAAAATCTCTATAAACCAAATTAATTACATAAACTACATCTAGTCTGCCGGCCAAGATACAGAATTAATTAACTTAACATGCTGTATTTGTTGTATAATTTAGGTTCAATACTAGAAAAGTCTTTTTTATTTCACTTGAAAAACGAGTTTATCCGCGTGTTCTTGCTTCTCTAATTTTAGCAATTCTCTGTGGAAACATCATCTTCACTTCTCAATATTCTAATTGAGCCTGATCATTGTTGTGCTGCCGCCTTTAAATGCCACGTTTGTCATTCACCAAACCCACATAGAATTGGTGTGATTATTATTCAGAGAGCTGCTGCCTCCGGCCTTTTCTTCCACCAGGATTAAACTTTAACGATTCATATCTTCAGTGTCACGTTCTCTTACACACACACACACACAGCTACTGGCCTCAGTGTGTTTTTCAATCACTGTTTTTTTTTTTTATATATAGTGCCCTACAGCGAAGTTAGTCATCTGCCTTGTAGTGGGGATTGAGATCAGTGTAAATTCAGGGGTGGAACAACACTTTCACACTCCCAGGGGACATACACACCACTGAGTCGATGACCAGGTTCACACGTAATATTTCATATCCTCGTACGACTTGAGATTAAGTGTAGTCTATGTGCATTAGTATGCAGTTAAGCATGCAGTTTATTTTCCTGTGGGGTCACGACTAATTTTGGTCTTTAAAGTCATCAGAGCCATCAGATTGGAGTGGGTTTGAACTGTTCTCTGTCTAGACATGTCAATAATAATAGCACCTCTAAAAGGTTTTGATGGAAAATCATTAAATCTCTGTTGAGTGAAGAACACTCGATGAGCTGGGGCTTCATGAGCAGGCTTCAGGAAACAGTAGCGACAATCTGACTTGAATGAGGAAGACGGCAGTGGTTTATCTAAAGATTTAAAAGAAGTGATAGTGTCAGATTTCTTTAGTGCTGCCTGTTGTTGACAGTGATGCAAGTAATTGTCTGTAATACTCTGGCAATTTAATATGCTGTACATGTCCACATACATGTGTATATACCTTTGTTGTATTGTCTGTGAACTCAGTGCTTCCAGGAAGTAGAGAATGCAGTTTAAAGCTAACAAGTGGTCTGGTTTGAAATGGTCTTGTGATATTGCTTGTGTGGTCTCTGAGGGGATTTGACAACCAGTGTTTCACCAATGAGACAGAGGGAAAATTACCACCCAGTTATATGGTGGTAACCATTATACTGACATTACGCAACAGCCAGGAAAGACATCATATTGATGTTATCGATCAATACGATGACTTTGTGCCTCATTGTGGTCCTCGTCATCGTAACTCGGAGGTCTGAAAAAAGAAAGGTGGTCGACCAACGCTTTGCTGTGGTGGCTTCTTCACACCACAACCTTCTTCTTCATCTGAGAGCACATTGTTGGCAACCAGACCTCTCCAGGAAATGAGAGGATGACAATTAATCAACTTACAGGTTGCTTACAGGCATTTGATCAAACCAGACTCAGCATAGTTTTAGCTGGAGTGAACACCATGCTCCTTCAGTTTTAGCACCACCCTGCCGTAACCAGGGATTGCGTCTTTTATCAAGCTTGTTTTAAAATGAAAATGAGCAAATCCGAAAACCACCAATTTACTGTGTCAGCTATTTTGCATGCACTGGGTTTGCATATGTGTGTAGCCACATCCTTACCAAGAATGACGGTGTCTGTGTTACCTAATAGAAATAGAAGCACTGGTGACACGTACTGAGAAATCTGTCTGAAACCTAGTGAAATATTTCAAGATAACTGTGAGCCAAAGTAGTCCAGTCAGTTTGGTGAAATAGTTTATCTCAGTCGTTCTAGTTGAAGAAATACTTAGCAACTGAATCAGCTCTCAAAAAAAACTGCACTGTTGCACCACAGACTTGCAGGATGACAGTCAACCAAATGCAAACAAACATAATGACCATGAAAAAGAAAATGGGAAGAAAGACCAAATCAAGGAGCTTTTATTTGCCACCTACATGTTGCCATTGTATAAATCCCATCAACCTTTGTTCTGTTTGCTGTGGGGAGTGCTGCTCTGCTCCACTCTAATTATAATGACACAGTAATTATCCCTTGTGTAATGGGTTAGACTTGTCATTGTCTGACATGACAGGAGTTACCAAAGCAGCAGAAAAGACAAATGACAGACACAGGGAGTGATAAGGCAGGAGAGACATGATGGTACCAGAGAGTAGAAAGACAAAGAGACTTGTTCACCCTTGTTCTACAAACTTGCATTCCACCAAGGAAGAAATACCTTTTACATTTTTTTTGATTCACTTCCTTTTCACCTTCATCTTTGAATAGTCACGCAAACCACTAGTATATTTCCTGCCTCAGCATTATAATGTGTCTGTCTGTGTGTGCATGTGTGTGTGCTTGCACATATGTGTTAAACAGGTGCTAAGTCATGCCCCATTTTCCACCAACCGTGGCAAAAGGTTTTACGTGTAGGAGTCATTGCATCAGATTACTGTGGGAACTTTTAACACCCACATTACCTGAAACTGATATGGTAGACAGTTTCCTCTGAGCGTCATTTAATTTAGTCTCATGGCTCTCTGACACCGGTTTCTCAGAATTTAAGTTAATCCTTGCTGATGTCAAAGCTGTTTCTGTTATTTTGTTAAAGAGTCAGAGCTGACTGAGCTAATTTCTGTCTCTCTTTGGCAATCAACGCAGGCCTTCCTTCCATTTGTCAGCGTATAGCCTGGCTTGAAATCCTGTCTGAAGTGGTTTTCAGCATAATGCACCAATGAACTCATTGATGGTGAACAAAATCCTGCCCTTTGCAGACTTATCTAAGAGGGATGATTACAAAAATCAAATTTGAAATAATAATAGTTTATATTTGAATGATCCAATATTGATTGATTTTTGAATTTGAGCCTGATTTCCCTGAAAAGTCATTTGAGAACCTGTTTCTAGATAAAATAAACACACAGGAGGTTTTTGTTTTTGTCTAATAGAGTAAAATAGATGACTGAAAAATGTAGGCAGTTCATCATGTTGATGCAAAAAATATATTAAAAAGTTTCCACTGGGCTAATAAGTGGTCAAAGTGCAAAAGGGGTAGTTACCACTGAATAAATAGTGTGGCAGTCTCTGACAATGACAAATTCATATTGTCTCATGGCTTACACAGTATATTGTCATGGCGCCCTAATCCTAATTCCCAGCATGCAGTAGCAGCATTCGTCATCTGATTCCAATGAAAACAAAGCATTAGAAACAGGCTGGTTGGCATTTGTTTGATTTTGTCATCTGAGAGCGAGGCATGGCGGACAAACAGAAGCATAAAGGCTGCATGGTTACGCAAAACATCACACAAATGTATATGCATGAACACATACGTGCACGCTTTACCCATGTGGAAGTGAACGCTGGTTATGTATCAAGTGAAGAGTGCTCAGCAGAGCTCTCTAATGTTTCCACTTGATTTGGAGTGTTTGGCTTACTTCCTGTCTGCTATCAGAGGGTCAGGAAAGGCACACAATAGCAGTGTGTGACCCTCCTTGCCCACCCATTTCCTGCCTCCTCTCTAAAGCTCTCTCCCTCACAGTGGTTGCATTGTATCTCTACAGCAGCTTGAAGGAGCAGAAGTTGACGGTGACATGAAACCATGCGCTTGGTTTCTGAGGTGTATGAGCATCTCATGCGTGCATCTGTGAGTGTAGGTGTGTACCAGGCTGTGTGAAAATGCCTCTGTTTGCCTCTCAGTCCTCCCTGGCAGAGCTGCTGCTGAGCACAGAGCCTGGCAACAGCAGCAGCAGATGGTTAGGAAAGTCATTTTTCACTCATTCCAAGGACTTCTTTCTGAGTCCCTGAGTTACATAATGTTTTTTCACACCTCTGCTGCCTCCAGCAACACCAAACAACCTGATATACTGCAGTGATGTTTCTGTCTTTTTCCCTCTGTCCCCATCTCCCTGTCTGTTTGTTGTATTGTATGTCTCTTCCTCTGTCTGTCCTTGATTGTGCTGTTTAATTAGCGGCAGCACTGTGTGAGCAGCATGTTGATGCAAGGCCACCTGCTATGACAACTTCATATTCACTTGTGCGGCTCCTTTGTTACTCCAGTAAATAGATTTTAGCTGCTTTGTCATATCATTATCATGATGAGAGTCCTTCAGCCATGTGTAGAGAAAGTGCCATTATAGAAGTGTGAGTAAGTTTGGTAAAATAACGCTAATTAAGTCTACTTGTTCTTTTCACCTACTGGTTCACCAGAAGCATATTGTTGCAGAGTAATTATAACAAAAAAAGGCTGGTGAACAGTAATGAACTCAGCTTTTATTTGACTCCAGCTCCTCTCAGATTCTCACATTCATTTTGCTTTCTCGTGTTTTTCTCCCTGTGGTCCTGCCTCACACATTCGTAACAAAGCATACATACGGTGTGTTTGTGTTTGTATGCCCACTTGTGTGTGTGAGGAGAATAATTATCTGCATTCATGTGATGGCAATAGGTTCCACCACATTAACTTCCCACGTGATGAATAACAGATGAAGAGCTGACCAGAGGTGCTGAGATTCAAGCTGCGTTGTTCTAATCAAGAGTGCAGTGCAGATATTTTCAAAAATAGAACACCCTGCTTTCATAACAGGGATTAAATGTCTCCTCTTGTTTTGTCTTTGACACCAGTGATTCATTTATGTGGAAGGAATAGCAACTGTCTTTCTTGTGCCTGATGATATTTAGGAGTCAGGACAAATACTGTAAATGATTCCACAATGCAACGAGACTTTCTTGCAATACATTTGTTTTTGCTTCAGTTGCACCAATATCTCCTGTGATACTCCGGTGTCAGCGATTGCTGGATGTCTGATATTTAAATGATAGCACGTGAACATAAGCCTTTGTTCTCTTTGTTCTCATTTGTCCATAAATGTCTGTGAAACTGAATGACACTTCACGAGGCAGCGAATGAATATAATACATGACTAATTCCTGCCTCTGTACAAAAAAGCCTCTTTTAAAAGATTGACCCTGACAAAGAGCTAGTGTGGTCTTAAAACAATGCACATCTAATTTAATGAATACAAGTGTGAAACATTAATGGGAGCAGTTTGAAATAGGTAGAGCCTTGAGGACATGCACACATACAACTGCACAGGCATTTATCTGACAGATGTATCCTAAATTGGCTAATCCTCACCATGTGTTAAGGTCAAGGAGTTTGAGACATGCGAGAGTTCTCTGATCTGTGAGTGCAGTCACCTGCAGCTGATCTGCGCCCTAAACAGCCCTTGATGCTCAGACACTTAATGGATCAAAGAGTCATTTAAAAAACGGGGCGATGGAGTGATTTGACTACAGGACGCGTGGATCAGGTGAGGAGAATGAGAGAGGATCGACAGGGAGAGGGAGCTTGTTTGCCTTTAACCCTGGCTTGGAATGAAGTCATCAGAGGTGGCCTTTAGTATGGACTCTCATGATTTACTTATTATTGCTCACCCCAGCTATTTTGAATCTGTGTTTCTTTCACATGCACACAAACACGTGCCTGAGAATTGATTTCAGTGAAGTGATACAAATTGGACACATGAAATATCACAAGGACAGAACAAGCTATTTCTAGTAACACTTTCTCTTTCCTCTCTAAGGTTTCGGGGGTGAAGGAAATCAATATGAACATGTGAAAAGATCAGACAAAGGTTTAATATCTGTAGGGAAATGAAAAGGGAGGCACGTGGCAGGTAAAAATAGAAGCCACGACTGCTGAGGGAGAAAAATGGCGAGAAAATAATTAGGAGAGAGAAAGGAGAATCATAACCAGGAATAAGGGGTGCTCGCCACATGAGCACGTTGTACTCACTGGGATGCTAAATAACTTGGGAATGGGCCAAGCAGGTGAGTCCGCAATTAAACATAAAGGTGGCAGAGCTGTTGGTAGATTATAAAAGCATACAGAGACCGAGCGTGACAGTGAAGAAGTAGCAGTGATCAAAGACGCTCAGGGAGTTGTCCACCTGCATGTTAGTTTTGTGGCACCAAGTAAAACATTTGCCTCTCTGCCCATAGATACAGCAGTGAATAAACCATTTGCTTTCAGCCACAGATGTTTTAACAACAATTAGAAATCCTAATGGTTCCTCATCACCAAGCCTCTTCCTCTGTATCTTTGACTCAAACAGAAGGGAAAACAAAGCTTCTCATGTTACACATGCGTCACTTCCTGAGGCATCAGACCAGTCGGTGACATAAGAACATGTGAACGTTTGTGTCCATTTCCCTGTAAATGTGTAAATGTGATGTGTGGGTTTTTCAACATGTTTGTGTGTTTGCATAGGTGTGCATGTGCAATGTGTTTGTCCTAGTACTTGTCTTGCTATCTGTGGTGCATTTCTGGTAGGGAAGCTTTGATAGGTTTGTAGAACAGACACATACACATACACAAACAACACATATGTATCCGTATCTACATATGTGCAAATGCACGTGACACAACCACATTCAAAAGATGCAGTACCTGTGGTCTGTGTTTATTTTAGGGAGTCTTACAAATAAACTACTCAGTTTGTAATAGTAGGCATGAAACTGTATCGATGGATGGCTGATAGCAAAGCAAATGACAGTTCTCTGCCCCTCCTCTAGCTGCTTTTCATCTCACTAACACTTCCTCTCTGCACATGTGGTCCTTCCATCCTCATATTATGGGTCTTGTTGCCATGGAGGTCACTGCAGCGATCTCCTGCTATGTGTAAGTCTCCCCTGGTGTGTAATGATTGGAAAAATCAAGTTATGAAAGGAGGAGTGACTGCACTCTGTTACGAAACAGGAAAAAATCTGCACATCATTCAAAGATATTAAATCTCTAAACAATGGGCAAAAAGTGGCTACAAGAATTGCCATGACTTACTACCCACCAAGCTCAAATCGTTTGATTTCTTTCTTTGGACAACACTGATCTGTCGCCTATAGACTTGAACAACCCTGAACCTTTGAGATCTATCATCCCTCACAAATACTGGGTTCATGCACTCTCCTCCCACCTTTTATTGCCTCTTGTCTATCATCACCCGCTGTGCTGTGCCTTTAGCTGGCCCGCTGTGCCGCACCGCTGGGCTCATTATCCACACTGATCGCGTCCCAGCGCTCTACCTGCCCTCTGCTACCGAACACACCTGCTGTGATTATGTGACCCACTTCTTCCTTTGTGGTGTATCTCAAGCTGTGTGTGTGTGTGTGTGTGTGTGTGTGTTAGTCTAGATACAGTGTCTGGACTCTGCTTTTGTGTTAAACTGGCAGTAATCAGGTCAGAGGATTATCTAACCTGATTGCGGGCAGATCTGTGAGAGAGCAGCTGTAGATCTCTCTTTACTTTGGTTTAACCTGACTAATATTGCCAAACAGGTGGAGCTCAACATATTGCGAAATGCAGAAAATTATTCAAAATGTCACTGTCCAAACACTCTTGTCCTGTCTGACAAACTATGCCTATATGAAAGGTTTGATAAGGTCACAGCAAAAGCTAAAAAAATATGTCCAAAAAATTACTGAAGATCTGATGTAACTGTTTCAGGGCAAACGTTTTATTTCTGAACGGAGCTGAAGAGCTGACGCATCCACTAATGAAAGGATCATTGGTTATAAGTCAAAGCATCTCTTATCTGAACATTTTTATAGCACTTAATTCCTCACAGACTGTTATTTCACTGTCTCATTTGGATACTAACGAAACTGTTATTGTCGTTGTCTCTCTTCTCCCACCCAGCTGGCAGTAAATGCCCTCGCCATATAGACTGTGCCAAAGAGGGACGCCACTATTGCAAGCCGGGCTCGTCCCACTGTGGGCCCTGCATCTCCCCGCTGCAGGAGGATGAGGAAGGACGCTGCGTGGAGAGGAGGAAGCACCGTCAGCGTGGTATGAAGACAAAAAAAAAAAAAGATTACATGACTTCACACACAAACACACTCGTATGACTCTGCAGAAAATAATGAAGTCAGAGAAGGCCACCTTTCCCAGATCACTCAGTTTCTTGATAAGCTGAGACAAGGTAATTTTACATGAGATTAATGTCTGGGAGGATGTCCAGAACCCTGCAGGCCAGAAGCTAATAACATCACAAAGAAATAGAAGGAGAATAAGAATGGATCGACTTTCTTCTTTCTCCTCCTTTTAACTTTCGCACCTATTAATTTAGAGAGCAGCTCTGGTTTAGTTTTGTCTAGATTACTGACATCATTCTCATATACAGTATTTATGACTCATCAAGGAGAGAACGATAAAGTCCTGGATTTGGTGTTTTCCCAGTCACACACCTTAAAACAAATATTACTTCTATTAGAATTAGTGATGCGACAGTTAGCTAACATTAGTTGTTTTGACAGATTAGTAATTATTTGAAAATCTATTAATCATTTTAAGTTTGTCTTTACTTAACTATCTGTAGTCGATAGTCTCTGGTTCCAACTTCTCACATGAAGAATATCTTTTTTGTAAACTGAATATCTTGGGGTTCTTTGATGGTTAGTCAGGCAAAACTACGAACTGAAGATGCCTCTTTGTGCTAAAGGAAATTCTGATGGGCATTTCTCACTGTTTTCTGGCATTAGAGTCAAACAATATGTATTTCAAACATGTATTGGTACACTTAATGACTGACACTTCAAGATAAAAAAAATGTGTCAAGACCAGTTGAAGACTAATGAATAAGCAGGTTATCCTTATTCTGAATCCACCCTCACTACCAGTTAAATAACCTGTGTAAGGTTTGACTGACGGCTGAAACAGCTGCTTCTCTCTGGTTATACTTGAATTATTAGAGTGCATGGAAATGTACTATCTGACTGTACATTTCCTCTCCTTACGTCTTCACTCCTCATTCATTCTCTGTCACAGCCTCTTTTCTCTTGGTTGATCTCTGTATCCAGTTGGACACATCTCCCCTCTTCTCCACCTCACTCTCTCCCTCAATTGCCTATTGATTCTGTGCTTTCCCTCTCCTCCTCTATCAGTCTTAGTTTGATGTCTTTATGCCCTCTCCCTTTCAGAATCTCATGTATCTCTTTCTTTTTTCGTCCACCTCTCCTCTCTCCCTACGCCCTTGCTGTGGTCCTTGCCCTGCCTCCTTCTCTCCCATCCATATCTCTGACAACTGTGGTGCAGTCTGTGTTTTTTTAATCCGCCCCTGCCCCTGCTGCGTCTGCAACACACACACACACACACACATGCACCGCCCCCGCACACTGCCGGCTTTAATCACTTAGATGGCATGCATCTCTCTCCCCCTCTCTCTCTCTTTCTCTCTCTCTTGCCCTTCATCTCCATCACCGAATCTAATGCCATTCAATGAAAGAGCCAAGCTGTGAAAATAAATAATATTTTTCTGATTTCCGTGGCGCAGCGTCGCACTGCTGGCACGCACGCCATGTTTCAAGACGTTCAAGATGTTTCTCGCAATAAGAGAGAGAGAAATTGAAGCATCTCGTGTATATTTGCGTGCACTGGCCTTGCCTCTGCATGAGTGTGCGTGTACATGACCGCGTGTGTTTATATCAGTCGGTGGGCATGTGTGTGTGTTTGTGTGTGTGTGTGTGTGTGTGCTCTCTACAGGATTAATAATTTAGATGGCTCTGCGGCAGGAGAGGATACAGTACAAACTTGGCTTGAATTATTGGTGGCAGCACCAAAGAGAGAAGTAAACAGGAGAAGGAGATGAGTGTGAGGATGTAGCACAGAGAAAGGTCACATCATGCAGAAGAGGAGAGGAATTTTTGTCCTTTTTTTGTGCTCATATTTGGCTCCCCCCCCCACACACTCATGATGATAAGACATGATCAGTCATTAGTAGGATTGTATTTGTATCTCTGTGTCTGTGCATCTTTCCATATAAGGACTGTAACTTATACATATGTGATGCCGTTGTTAGCTTGCATGTGTGTGTGCGTGAGTGTATGGTGCGAATCCAGATCGTAGGGCTTCGGCTAAGCTCCCTAAAGTGGTTACATAAACCCCCGAGAGACCACAGAACACAGTGATCCACATGGGAGACTGACTCTGTCTCTTTTCACACTGACAAGCACACATGCATACGCACACACAATGTTGAAATGAAATGATGAAATAACTCTAATTTCACTGGAAATTGCACCTCTGAAGAAGTCACCCTGTCGTCACTTCAGAGGAAATATCACTGGACTAAACATTTGATTATTTAAAAGCGTGAAAAATACACATTTTAAAAACTAAACTTTTGTCACATGATGCGCCTGCATATGCAATAAATGTCAGTTCATTCTGTCTCTCCTCCTCTGTTTCTTTTTATCTCCCACACTCACACATACTGTACACTCAAGCTTATAGCTAAGCCTTTGTTTTGTCAGTAAGCCCAGTCTCCTTTAGAAAATGTACCAAGTTGTTTTTCTAATTCAATTTCAAACTTTAGCCTTATAAAACCACATCTCTGTATCATCAAGCTGCCTCGCTGGCTCTGCAGCACAGTTGAAGCTTTTAGGTTAATTACAATAATATTCTAAATCTGTTTTTCAAAGTTATGTGTTTTGAGAGAATAAGATACTTTAGAAGCTGAAATATTGTCTGTATCAAAAAAGAGACGCTTAATTTAGCTTGGCAGCCCTGATTTCTTACACACAATGTATTGTTTAAACAAGAGTGGCAGGATGTACTTATGTCCTTAGAATAAAGGAGACTGAGGAGCAGTCAAGTTGATGCAGTGTACTGCAATCATCCTCATCTTTCACCACAAGGATTTCTACCTTGTCACTCTCCTTCTGCTTTACCTTGTTTGTCCATCTGTAGCCTCTGCTGGCCACGTAGGTCTATTGACTAATAAGTCGTAAGTGTCTTGGTTGATTACAGCGATTTTTGTCCATTAGTCATTTTTTATGGTCTTAGTGCATTATAGTTGAGTAGCAGAGTATGTAAGTCAAGATTATTAGAGCTCAGTCTACACAACTGCATTAATCAGCAGTGGGATGGAAACACTGGATTTTTACATTATTTTTGCAGTATTGCTCTACTAAATAATAATCAGTGGCAGGGCTGGTGTTTAGCTCTCTCTTCCCTGTAATGTCATGGTTCTTATCTTCACCATGGGTGATATTAACTTCACAACTTCCCTCTTTCTAATTTCCTCTCATCTAAATCACGCTGACAGTTATAAGACTTTTGTGGCCTCACACTTATTGATTTACTCTTGTAATTTATTTGCCTGTAAACTGCAGGAATTTCAGGATATTTATTTGTTCTCACTGGAAATCACCCTGAATCGAGTGTAATATTTCACATACTCGGTCTAGGGAGGATGAGAGTGCACAGCAGCAACAAGTTAGGCAGGAAGCACTTTTTATTGCAAGTAGGACTTGCTTGTATTTGACATGGAGGTGTGCACTGCCATTGGTAAACATACAATACGCCTCAAAGCCATGTCCTCAGCTCAGAGCAAGCACAAACACAATATGAATGGTATGTATGTTTTACTGGATATATGAAGTTAAATTGTATATGTGCTAAAGGCAGAACCGTGTCCATGCAGCCTGATCTCTGTCGGGTCTCTTTCCATCCTCCTGTAGCTTTTGTCCCCCTCCTTTTATCCACAATTAGAACTATATTGTGTACAGCTTGTTCCCCTCTTTTCATTTTTACATTATATAACATACAATAGAGCAATAAAAAACAACAACAATAAGAAGAGGACACTCCAACAGCTGTTTCTTTTTGTTGTTTTTTTTTTTTTACAGACACACAACATGAACAAATATCCTGCAGCAGTTTACTTTGGAACCATGAGAACAGATCAGTGAACAGATAGAGAGCAAAACAACAATTTTAGTTCACTAACAGTGAATTATATATTTCAGTAATAGAGTGAATTGGTAACCAGGCAAACTGTATATAACTGATTGAAAATATATTTATTTATATACATATTTATGGTTGTTGTTGTCGTCAATCAACTTCCACTATTCCACTTCATTAAAGTTATCTACAGTCTGTTAAAGTACTTGTAAACAGTCATACATTGTAACTGTTAACAATGTGTTTAATGTTAAATATGTTTTTATAATATTTAATTAAATATATATATTTGCTATCTTTTAAATACTCAAATTATACCACAACTAAGTTTAGATATATTTGTTTTCATCTTTAATATTAATCTTTATTGCTTTTATGAATATTAATATTTGCATAATCTTTATCATTGTCAGTTTGATTTTGATCATATTCTAGACATTAAGATACAATGTGTTTTTTATGCACTTGACACTGGCGACTGACCTAATGTCTAACAGACAGAAAAAAGGAGTAAAACATTTACAGTATTTTATTGCTGGCTTTTTGTTTCATAGGTTTGTGCTTCAATTTTTAAAACAATGACAAAGACAGGTGGGACTGTTTATTGAAGGTTAGAACATTGCTGGTTAGATTTCCCGTATTGACTGAAAGCTGTGCATTCAGCTGTGACAACCTGTTTATAGCAGGTGGGAGGGTGACTCACTGCCAAAATTATAAGGTACACTACCTTACCAACTTTAGATTTCATGGGCAAAATTACACTTTAACTGTGTGCCACTCCCTTATATGAAAACAAACCAACTAATAAAGACAATACAAGTTTCTGTTCAAACTCTGACCTTTCTGGTTCCTTTCCTTTCAATTTAACTGTCTCGTATTACAAAGATTTGACACTAGCAGGCATTGTGTTTTATGTCAAGTGAGCAAGGAGATCCGGATTTAGAGAATTTGAGGATGAACCATCAGACAGACCGACCTGTTGTCTCTCTGCTGTCTGCTGACACCATGTATTAAATCACCCTCTAGAGGGCAGCAGGACACAGAGAGTATAAATCAATAATCTGTGAATAGGACTGAGAACATGCTCAAACTCAACATGGGAAATACTAGCAAGGTTTAATAGTTTGGAGTATTTTGTTTTAGCATGATCAGTTGATGTTGGTTATATTATAGATCTCTAATTGATTATTAAAGCAGCAGCTTAAGCTTCTCAAATGCTAAATGTAATTTTATTCCTCATTTGTTTCTTAATTATTTTTGGCTGTTGTTTGTGGAGGGCATTTGACATTTCATGGACTAAAAAAAATAATTAATTCTCAAAAATAAACATCAACAGATAACACAGTAATTCAGATGATCATAGCTGTAGTCCAATGCCAGATTAAATAACCTTAGTCTGAAATACAAGGTGCTCTGGTTTACAAAATCTAGCATTTAGATTCTTCAGAGGAGAGGTTGCGTTTTTGTTGTGATTCTTTTGTAGTGTTAGGAAATACTGAATGATCAGTCACAGTGTATTTTGCCATTTCTACACAAATGCACATTGAAAAGTTAAGTGAGAAGTAAAATGACAAGATGTGTGAAATCTGAGGTTTTTTTTTTTTTTAAAGTGTGGGGGATCAGGAAGTTAGTGAGTGTGTTCCTGGATGTGGTTTTGGGGGAGGAAGAAATGTGAATGGTTTTTTAAGTGGAGAGAAAAGAGAGCAGCACAGATGTGTGTGACCCACAATCCCTGTTGAGCTGTTTAGTGTTTGTTTGTTGTACCCAACTGCCCCTGGGTGCCTCTCAAGAGGTTATGGGTCATTATCAAGCCAGTGACAAAACTCTTACACAAGGAGAGGTGTGCGTGCTTAGTCAGTGTGTGACAAACCACACACGTACACACAAATGACACCTTTTTTTGGTGAATTATTCAGTTTGGTGTTGTTGGGCTTTCACTATAAATACAATCTCTTCCCGTCCGTTTTCCTCCATTTTCCTGCTGATTTCTAAATCGGTCCACACTTTAGAAACACCACCAATAAATCTCTTGTCTTTTTTTCCTCTAAAATTTAAACCTGTATTATCACACACTCCTGGCAAGCGCTCAGGCACGGTTGGAGCTCTCAACCACCTGCAAAGTACAGATGGTGCATCCCGCCTCCACAGGCACCTGCTATGGAGTGCACTAAATGGCCATTAGTGGAGGGGGGTAAAAAAATAACAAAGCAAGCAGTGAAAGTGCTGGCATGTCATATCATACACATTAGCTCAGCCAGATGGCCAGCCTTCTGGAGTGAAAGTGACACTGTAATCATTAAAAGTGATGTAGGTGGTTGTAATAATGTGTAATAACACGTGTTTAGATGGATTAGCTGGCATCTGTCTTTTATTTTTTTTCACTCTGTTTTTAATATTAATGTCATACAAATCAACTCAGCGCTGAATAGATGGAACGATCCTCTCAGGCATGATCATATAAAACAGCTTTTCATGTCAAGCACCTTTAGCTTTTTTTTGCAGTTTTTTCATCAGCTGTGTCATAACTCACTGCCTCGCCAGCTTTGAGTGCAAATACCTATAATCTGATATTTGATGTATTACAGGGAAACTTTATAGAGGGAAACAACACTTTGATCACCTCCATTAGCAGCGAGCTGTGGGATCTATTGTGAATGTAGCAACTCAAGCCCAGTGAGGCAAAGGTTGCCTCCTCCCCTGCGGTGCTTCCTCCCCTGGCCACACACAAGCTATCGCCCCCCCTGGTCTCCCTGGAGACTGTGACAGTACTGGAGGAATGTGGCTCACTGTCTGGCCTTAAGGGCTGTTAACAACAGTTTAGTATTGTCTCCTTTTTTTTTACCAGTTCACAAACAAACAAGACACATGGGCACACTCCCTGTCCATCACTTCAGAGACAAAGCCCTGAAGTAGACATGGAAAAGTTGGGAACAGGCATGTGTACATGCCTAAACCATCTGCATGTGCTCTCTGTCTCCCCCCCTCTCTTACAGATTAATAGTCACACATTACCTACAGTCATTAAACTGGAGCTTCAAAATGGCAGCAAATGAATCTGCAGCTATATCTCTGTTGTGAGGATTTTCTGCTTTTCTTTTCCAAACGTGATCGTAAAATGAATATTATTGGAAACGTTTCACTATTTCCTGATATCTCTAAAACCAAATGACTAATTGAAACAATAATTGGCAGATTAACATATAAAATGTGATCATTAAACAATGATTAGTTGCACACTCTCTTTAAAACATTCAGATTAACTGTATATTGTGGCTACATATTTGTCAATATGGTAACCTCAGTCATTTTGCCCTAGTAACTGTGTTTGTGATGTATATGAAGCTGCTGTCAGTCATTTGTATGTTTGTATGTGCTTTGTTTACTACAAGGAGCTTCTAGTGTCGGTGCAAGTGCTACAGTATTTTATGCATGATGGATTTCCTGTTGCATTTTTTTTAGCTTTACATCGTTAAAGCCACTTTAATTCACAAAGTTAACTTAAAATCTTGTTTGTCTTTTCCAGTGTCATACTACCCTGACCTTGACGAAGAGATCGATTTCCTTGAGTCTGTCATTGCAAAACAGGAAATGACAGAGATCAAGCAACCAAACAAACAATCTAAACACCCTGGTAAGAATTCTGAGAACAGAAATAAACCTATGTATGTGATATATAACTTCCTGTTTTGAGTTAAGAAGTGTGTGTGTTTTACTTAAATTTAAGTCTCAAGACTGCTTGTCTAGTTTAGAAAGTGTTTTTTCTACAAGTTCAATGACAAAGAATTGTCATATCTCTGTCAGATATTGTGTTTTTTTGCCCCTTATTTTAGCCTTTTATGACTATTTATGTCTCTCTCACTCTCTCAGCTGCCATCACCTCCCAGACAGATGTTAAAAAAAGCAAGACAGATGCCTCCAAACACAAACAGAAGAGTCAGGCTCGTCCCTCATCTGAGACCCTGCATGCCTTCACCACAGCCCCCGGCCCCACAGTGTCCGCCCCCCCTGCCACTCCGACCCCGCATCCCAGGGCCACTGGTGTTGAAGGCCGAGCTGATCCTATAGTGGTCCCAGCCAAGAAAGACAAATTTATTATCAGTGAGTATACAACTTCATGCACTCCACACAGTGACAGTGAATTCAGTATGCTGGTACATGATTCTGATATAAACAGATGACGGGCACAAATTCAGTCCAGTTACATGTTGTTAAAAAAGTTGGGTGATTTCTGTCAACCTAATTTTTTGCGCATCATTTTACTCACGATGACCATAACTACCTGTAACGAGCAAATGAACTAAAATATAATGAGATTCAGCACCATAGATTTTTTCAGTAGGGTTAATAACTCCTCTCCTCTTTTTCCCATGTCATCGTGCAGTAATGATCTCGCTGTGTGTGGCGTTGGGCACTGTGGCAGTGATCCTTGCAACTGCCTGCTTCATCAAGTAAGTCTGAAAACTTAGAGTCACGTAATCAGTCAAGTAATACACAGGATTTAATCATTAATGCTAATAAATGAATAAAAACAACAAAATCTGCAGTCATGTTTGCTGTGGAAATAGTAACACTTTTAACATTGCTGACAGTTTCATTTCAAGGGTTTTTTTTGATTTTGTAATTAGATAAGTGGACATAAAGCAAAGTCTAGTCAAATAGTAAAGACAATTATCTATAATGTGCACAACTTTCTTATTAAAAGATATTTCCCGCTGTGTTTCGTTCTCTTGAACATCTCGTCATCATAAAAGTACATGTCTCATACGTACATGTCTAATGTTAGATGTGATTGGAAAACAAATGTAAGCTGGTAACATGGTATTCAAATCACAGTGTTGAAGTCAAATGCTCATGAGCAGTCACTAATTACAGTCTTCGCTGTTTCGTCTACCAAGTAAATCATAGAGATGTCAGACCAAAAAAAATCTCGTTTAGATTGTTAGTTGAATTAGTTACACTTCATAAAGAGCAGAGTATTTCAATTTTTGACCAGTGGGTAATTGACTGGACTGTTGATACTTTCATTTCATGTTTATAGAGCTTTAATCATCTATAGATATTGATTACACCCTTAAAACCAAAGCCTACTTCCATTTGCTGACCATATATCATAAGGCTGTTTTCAAGCCATAAGCAGACAACAGCCATCAGTAACTGCAGGAGACTCAGTTTCATAATGTCCCCCCCACCCACAGGATGCAGAAAGACTCGCATCTGGCTAAGAAGGTTGACTACCCTGCTTTCGGAGGAGCAAGTGCACCTGCTGCCCCGGCCACCGGTACCTCGGTAAGCACACTGCTCCTTCTCCACAGAAGTATTAATGTTAGAACTTGCTCTAGCTTCTCACTTCTTCACTCAGCTTCTCACTCATCTTGTGCAGTAACCACAAGATGTTCAACTGTGTACTGTTTGCACCAAGACTTCTGTTTTCCAATGTATCAGTCACACTTCCTCTCTCTGTTTCACCCCCAGATGGGAGATAAGACTCTGGCCCAAAGTGCTCAAATGTATCACTATCAGCATCAGAAACAGCAGATGCTCTCAATGGGAAAGTATGTTTTTTTTTTTATCTTTTATCTTCACTCTCTCTGCTTCTCCCTCCTGTTCCACTTTTCCTGCCTCCCATTCCTTAAAGCAGACTTAAAATGTTCAACGACATCCTCTGCCCTTGTCACCTCTCAGCTTAACTCGTGTGTCTTTTTTTTCCTCTCTCTTTTTCAGTCACAAACCTGAACAGAAAGTCCTTGACACTGAGGTCACATCAGATGAGGAAGAAGTAGGAGGAGACTTCACAGTGTATGAGTGCCCTGGACTTGCACCGGTGGGTAGACACACACACATGCACAAAACTGATCTTTTCAGATTTTCATTTGATAACTGAGAATCTGTTTTTCTTCCCTCTGTGACAGACTGGAGAGATGGAAGTGAAGAACCCTCTATTTGATGACTCGACTTTACATTTTCAGGGCAATCACCAGTGAATGCTGAACACTTTATGCACACACACACTTAGACATACACACACACACACACACACACACACACACACACACACTTAGACATACACACAGGCATACAAGCCATTTTTCTGTAAGACACCACAGGATCCTGGCAGAGGATGGGGTTATAAAATTGAAGATTTTCTTTTTGGCCCTTTACTATATCTGCCCCTGCTCGCCTTTTAATACTACAGATGTACACTGGGTTCCTTTTTAATTTATTTGTGTCACTGTTTTGGAGCATTCCTGTCTTTTAACATGTGGTTTTCAGAGTCCTCCTAGGTTTGTCCCTATAGGGGTCTTGTCCCTGTTGAAATGTTAAAATCTTAAGTTAAGATTTTCTCCTCATGTACCTTTGTTATCTATCCTTCATTTCTGCAGCTAATTCCAAAGAATGTGATACAATAGCGAACATACACACACACACACACATACATAAGTTGAAAAACAGGTGCCCTCCCTTGCATTTTGTCATGCATAGCTAGTGGCTAAACCACATGCCTAGCAGATACCCAGGAAATATTTAAAGTCAGATCTCTGTGATACCTCTGTAAAAACTCCCTAACACAACACAAGGTTTAGCATTGAAGATGTTACCAGTGGTGTTGCTAATTTTATGTCTTGTCATATAAGCTGCACATACAGATTTTAAGATTATATATATATATATATATATATATATATATGAAAAAATATATATGAAAATGAAGTACTTGATGATGTCTGTTTGCATGGTTTGACTATACCGTGTTTGAATCATGGCCAATGCTTTGATGAGCTACTCTGCCTCCTGTATGTATGCATCTCGTCGATGGAGGAGGAATGTACAGTAAAAGTGACTTCTTAGCACTTGAATGATAATTTTGGAGACAAACTATACCGATGGATATGTAGGTGGTAAATATCACTATCTTGTATCGTCCCCTCTTTCCTCTCTGTCCTCTTGTCGCTCCCAAGTTAACCTCGTGCTGCAAAATGTACATACAAAGAGTGAAAGTGTTCACCTTTTATAGATATTTGTACATGCAGACCAAGGAATTAAAACTTTTTACCACACGTGACAGTGACTTTGTTTTGCTTTTTCTTTTTGTGGTTTTCATGGTATGCATCCAATAGATTATTATTAGATTGTGACAGTGGAGATATGACAGGAAGTAAGGGACAGAGATGCAGTAAAGGTCATTGACCAGATTCGACCCAGGGACTTTGCACAGTATGATTTAACAATCAAACAGAGATCTATCAGAAAAGCACAAGAGAGTTGTCAGATGTGCATATATTATTATGTTATATTTTACATTACAGTTGATTTCTAGTGAAGATATCAAAATCTCCAAGGATGTCAAATGTCAGGCTGAATTTTGGGTAAATGTCTTTCAAATGGTGCAACTGTAAAAAGGGAACTGAGGGAAATGTAAAGAGAAGTTTTCATCATATTCGCAAAGAGGTGAAAGATTCATGCAACACTTTCAACCAGAGATACAAACACTGGTTCCACTATCTAATGCCTGATATGAAAGAAAGCAGATGTTTTGACTATATAAGGGAACCTAAGATGCCCTTAATTTTGATTTAGTCTTGCAAACTGCAGCACTATGAGCATTTCCTCTCTGCCATCATATATACCCCTATCATCTTGCAGTGTGACACATTTGGTGCTTGATGCTGCTGCTGACTTTCTGTGTGGTTTTTGGTGATCCTGTTTAACCTTGTTTAACTTCAGGACACAAATGACTACACCCAGAAAGTATGTGTGTGTGTTGGGGGTAGGGGCAGAGAGCAAGCCTGCATGTACCTCTGTACTGGTTTTGTATATGTGATTATATGTCTGTGTGTGCTGGGGAGGGGGGTTAGGCCAGTCTCCTGTCCCCATTGAGCTACATGCCAAGGGCCATTAAAACCCTTTGTGCCAGAGCACAGTGGAAGGAAAGCAGCCATTGGCCCTCGGATGAAAACCTGGGTGGGTGGAGGGTCTGTGGAGGTGGGTGTCAAAGGCAGGGCCGTTAGGAAGAAAATCAGAAAGCCATCAGACTTGTTTGTGGGAGACGATTGTGCTGCTCAACAGGAGGGGTGGTATTTAGATTCCAGTGTCATTACTTTATCAACCAGTAACTAGACTGAGATTTGTGACCATGAGGTTTGAAGTTCATTTTTCATGTTTTTTCTTTGAAAAAAATAACATTTACACAATAAGACATTTTAGTTGTATTCTAGGGGAGGGCTGGGCCAGACTGTAACAACATTATCTCTGAATCTTACAAAGAAGTCAGCAAATTTGCACAATTTTAATAAATAGAACTTCTCAGAAGTGCTTTTTCTGAAACCGCATGAACCGCTAAATGAAACTGACTGAAACTAACACTGTGTCATCGCAAGGTGACAAGTGCAGTTAAACCAATGTGTCATTTTCACAAGTATTTCTGTATAGACATGGGCAAACCCATACATCCTCAAAGGTAAGGTGATTGTATATGTCAAGACAAAAAAGAAGCTCAGGTTTTTTTCTTTTAACAGCAGGACCAACCGTTAGTCACATGACAAGGGGAATTCACTGTGCATAATTAAGATAACAACACCTATACATAATGTATATCACATATACTCCCATTACTGCTCACCATTCGATGGGCACAGCCTATAATGGTGGCTAGAGGAAGAATGAGAAGAAAAAAAATCATCTTAGAATAATGACTTTATTGAGCAATGGACGGGATGCGCAACTAAAACCTGATACTTTCAGGTTTGTTTAGGTCACATTGTGTGAGTTGGAAGTAGTTTTCTGCAGGCTCTATTTTATCTCAAACTTTCTCCCTTTCTCTGTTTGACTCGGAGTAGCAAGCAGATCTCTGAGGTGTCTTGAAGAGGCCACTTAAAAAGAACTAAAGACAAGATCTGAGACATCTGGGGGGGGTTCAACTAAATCCCTGGATACTCCCCTCACACATCTCCTCCTCACTGTACCAAGCTATTCAACACTGGCCCCCCTCCCTCCTTCCCTCTCTCCTTTGGACACCCTGAGAGTGCTGTGCTCTGCTGTCCCTTTCTCTCTGAAGCCCTGCCTAAAGTCTACCATCTCTCTTGCTGACTGTCTTTTGCATGACAATTATACTCCCAAGTCCATGGCCCAGGACAATGCTTGTATAGTTGGGGTTTGATGTCTTTTAAGCTATTGACCAGGCTCTTGTGGTCTCCCTAAGGTTCCCTGGCCTTGTACCTACACAGCTTTGTATCTGTGAGGGCAGAGAGTGCCGATCTGCTGATAATAGTGTTTCATGAGATAGTTTTTGAGGCTCAGAAGAAAAACTTCTGTCTGATGGCAGTTCTTAATCTGGGACCATAGACCCTCAAGGAGACCAGGAGACAAGGTTGAGGTGTAACAGATTTATGCATTTCTGTCAGACATCTTCAATGGGTTAGGTTAAGAGGGCCAAGAGGCACAAAACAGAGAAACTTTGCTCCACAAGCCACAAAAAGAATGGATTACATGCTCCCTCCTCTCAAGCTGGATACCACCCCTGCAAGAGATAATCCTACACAACTTGATTATTGCACCTGCAGACATCACCATGGTCCTCAGACCTGTATTGGACCTTTAGGGCATTTCAGACTGGATGCCAAGGCTACCCCGGACCTGCAGACCTGAGTGAAACTGCTTGTCTGGTGTTTGTTTCAGAGGACAGGAGAGGGTGGGTGTGGGGCGGAATCAAAGGGTTGAGACTTATTGTTCCAATCTGAAAAGGAGCTAATGGTCGACCATCGCAACTCGGGATCTGAAATCCACGGGGTGCCCCGGGGCCAGGTCGTACAATGGCACCCCCTTCTCCCTCCCCGCAGTGCGTCTTCCTGCCACAATCTGCGGCCAACGACTCTCGCTGGGGGAGCGCATCTGTACCGGTGCTTCGACCCATCCAGGCTTTTGAATGGTCAACCGATCAAGGGTGAATGGGAGAAGTTCACCTGAATGCTGTTGGAGGTTTTATGATTTAACTGTCTGTTTTTTCTCATTTGTTGTAGCTATGGCAAGACATGCAAAAATAAAAAATACAAAAATAACAAATCAGTGTCCACTTCCAATGTAAACACTTCCTGACACCGGCAGGTTGCAGTGGAACCTTGAATCTACACCGTACAAATATTCATCATGAATAAGCAGAATTAATACTTCAAAGTTGTTAATTTGAAAGCACAATAAAAACTTCTATATCTGATGTAAGATACTTCCTGATTCAAATACAGAGATATAACAGACCTAACAGACTAGATTTATCATTATATGGAATATAAATACAAATAAATATTAAAAAAAATAACCTCACACTAAAACAACTAACTAAGGATTATTCATCATGCTCGAATTTTACCGACTTAACCACAAGCAAGCATTCACAAGAGCAACACGTCTTTATCTGCTACCATCTTTCATGGGTGTAAATTCTCCCCTCGTGCTTTATACAAAGGTTATTGCAAGTGAACATAAAAAAAATCCTTCCTGTCTTATGCAGTATGTGGTTACCTAATCCTCATCCCCATCCAGGGTCACTTTATTTTATTTATTTTAAATGTTAGTGAGTAAAATGAATCCAGTGACAGGAATTTTCATATGAAAGCCATCTCCTTAAAGAGGAATAATTTAAACAAACCCAGCATTATAATTCATGTATGAGGTGAGCAAGTTATAGTGTTACAGTATGTATTTACAGCACCAGTGACTCGTGCCTATTTAGCATTGTAAATATGCTTTTTACTTTTGACTTGAAACAGTTGAATTATTAATGTTTTCCTGGGAAATGTTTTTAAAAAGTTTTAATTCCACTTTAAAAGTAGAAAACAGAGTTGATCTGCAGCAGAAATGGCTCAAAGTTTATGTGAAAACACGCCCACTACTTTGGGGAGAATCAAGGTCATTCACAAACTCACCATCAGCTGTGCGTAATTGTCCGCTCCAGCCAATGGGTGAAGAGATAGGGCGCTCTCCAACACCCGCAGCTGTGATTAGGAAAACCTGTGGAGCCTTGGCAGGAGAAGAGCATTTGAGCTTGAAGGTGAGGTGAGTGGAGGTGGCGTTAAAGATAAGAGTTCATGGAGTAGGCCGTAGGCGCATTGGTGGTTATGTTGCACCAAAACGGCAATTGCACAGGCCTTGGTACATTTTTGCACAAATTCACCCAAAACGGACTTTACTCGGATAGACGCTGGTTTATTTTTGGACAGCATCGTCTCCTATCCCTCTTTGGTTTGTGCGTAAACTTGAAACGGATGAGCAGGTTTAAAATCAGTCGCTGTTAAGTTTTTTTCAAACTTTAAATTTCGGACGCTTACTTGTTAATAGGTTCTCACGCCGTTTGGAAGATGTCTGAAAGATCTCAGAGTCCGGAGTGCCAAAGCAGGCCGTACGACTTCAGCCGGACCAACGCTTGCACCCAGCTTTTGGGTCAAGATGGTTTGGGCAGCGCTGCGTCATTCCATCTTCCTCACAGCGTCCTGCCAGACTCGAGCCTCCTCTACAACAAAACCGCTTACAGTGGCATCACAGCCGCCTCTGCGCAGACTTTTTTCCCTTTCCCACCCGTTTCCAGTGACTACCGGGGATCGGACCTGCAGGCTGGAGAGTTTGGGCAGCCCAAGCACTGGTATCCATTCGCTGCGCCCGAGTATACCGGCCAGGTACCCGGCGTAACAGCAGCTACCCAGCCTACAAACCTGAGTCCCCCAATAGCGGAGACCCGGGAGCAAATTAAACTGCCCGAAATAAAGACCGAGAAAGACACTGGCGATGACTACTCAACGGAGATAAAGGGTCAACAATACCCGACACCGCCAACCTCCGCCGCCATGCCCCATGGAGTCTTCTACCCTGCGGCCTGGAACCCGTCCTTCTGGCCTGGGATCGCTCACATCACCCCGCCCGGTAGCAATAATCAAAACCCCTCAACATCCTCTGCATCCTCGCCATCTATGTCCCCCTCACCCCCCAGCAACGGGCTTCCAGCAAACGCGTTTTTCAGCGTCAACACAACCCAGTCGGCCCCCGGACCCCAAACGCAGAACCCGGCCTCCTCCACGCGGAGCAGCGGGTCCTCCAGTGGTGGATGCAGCGACTCGGAGGAGGTGAGAACGGTCATTCATATGTCTTCAACTTAATTGTTTCCTTAAGTTTTTAGGAAGTATGTCCACAGTGTATAAGTCACACACCCTCTACAAATGTGCTCAAGTTCTCCATCTCAAATATTTTCTCACAAAGGAGAACCTTTCCACTGAGGAACTGGAACAGTTTGCTAAAGAACTGAAACACAAACGCATTACTTTGGGTTTCACCCAAGCTGATGTTGGCCTTGCCCTGGGAAACCTTTATGGTAAGTTTTCTTCCCACATAGATTCTTAACCATATCATACTCACTTCTCACAAAGTTTTCTCAAAGTCCATAGTCACCGTGCCAATCTGTGTGGCTATGTTACCTGGGAGCTACTCTAAAAACTGTATGGAGATCCATGTGGATTTATAGTTTGATGTGCAGTTCAGCTTTTAGTTAGGATGGTCACATTACTAGAAAGGTGGCCACCGATCTGGTACCCAGGTATGGGATCACTAGTTTGGCAAGTGATCAATGTCTCACAAACTGTCACTCCACTGACTGAAATTTTGTTAAATCAAGTTATCCAACAGACTTTGACTCCAGTGCCAATGAATCTCACATTATAGTTTTAAGTTAACAATTCTGAGTTTATTGCATGACATATCTGATGTTTTTTGTCTGCATGTAGGTAAAATGTTCAGCCAGACGACTATTTGTCGCTTTGAGGCTCTGCAGCTCAGCTTTAAGAACATGTGCAAGCTGAAACCCCTTCTTCAGAGATGGCTGAATGAAGCAGAGACCTCAGACAATCCCCAGGACGTAAGTCTGAAACTCTGACATCTGGCAACTAGTTAACAAGACAACAGATGATCACCAAGACCCATGGGATCAGTTGGTCTTTCAGGCTGAGCTAACTTCCTGCAGAGCTAAACCAAACCATCTCTCTGTTCTTTGAAGTGTAGTATGCCCCCTAGTGGCCATAATTCAACTTTTTAGTAATCACAGGAAATCTTATTTGATCTTAAACCTCCATACTGACTTATTTCCTCCATAAACAATAAGCATTTCTGATTCCCCAGATGTACAAGATTGAGCGAGTATTTGTTGACACCAGAAAGAGGAAGAGGAGGACCAGTCTGGAGGGAGCAGTGCGCTCTGCTCTGGAGTCATACTTTATCAAGTGTCCCAAACCTAATACCCAGGAGATCACACACATCTCAGATGACCTGGGCCTGGAGAGAGACGTAAGTATAAAAGCGAAGCAGTTTGCCTTTTAAAGAGTGTGTGTCTAGTTGTTCTCCTTTTTAAATGACAAATGCGGTTCTTAACAGGTGGTCCGTGTTTGGTTCTGCAACCGAAGACAGAAAGGAAAACGTCTCGCTCTGCCCCTGGATGAGGAGTGCGATGGCCAGTATTACGAGCAGAGTCCCTCCCCACTGAACATGGCCCCTTCCCCCATTCCCAGTCAGAGCTACCCTGCTTCCAGCTACCCTGGAGCCCCCCCTCCCACACTGTACATGCCTCCACTTCATCGGCCCGACGTCCTGAAACAAACCCTTCACCCTGGACTTGTTGGTCACCTGACTGGATAAATGTGTTCAAGTAGTCCAGACCAAATCCATAGATCACCTCCAAATGCCTATCTGTGCAAGTCCAACTCAAGCTGGAAACAAGCATCTGAATCCAATTGCCTGATTGGCTGATGATTTGGTGGCTCAGGTGACAGAAACAATTCAAGGCAGGAAGCTCTTCTGTTGACTGTGGCAATGAGATGGATCATAGTAGCTTCTTGTTCCTATTCTAATGCTGAAACTAAACAAATAGCCATGGGCCACATCCTCTAACCACAACCTGAAACTCCAACATCTACAACTGCTTTGTCTTGGAAAATTTGATCTAAATGGTAAATGTGCCTTTATGTTTTGTATTGGATTATTCATAACTTATTCCAGAGGCCTCAACCATTGCAGGTTTAGAGTGAAGTAAGATTTAGTGCTACAGTCCAGCTGGTGATGGTGTAAATATGAGCAGGGTTAAAAAAAAAAACCAGGGTATTCCTTCAGTTTATGCTAGATCTTGGGTAGGTTTACTGTGGTGCCGTTGAGGAACAATCTTGGTTATCAAGGGTATCAGAATGCCTTTAAACAGAATTCATCTTCGACAGTTGGGTCAATATTTGTGCAATACTTCTGAAAAGAGCAGCTGCAGTATTTGTCTAAACTGTCATTGAAATGGAAAATGTAAATTCTGAGTGAGGTGAATTTTTCCATTGATTTTGCACAAATTTGCTTTTGTAATGTTGAATATTATCTTCTTTTTTTTTTTTTAATGTCCTGTTTGTATACTAAACCCAAATTTTTGTCCTGCAGTTGATGACTGTCATTGACTTCCTGAGCAAATATTTTTAGCAGCAACATGAGATGGTGAGATTCAAAGGAATATTTTCCGGGAGTGTGACAGATGTTTTGTACTCATTGGCTTAGCTGCCAAGTCTGCCATTTGCACATTGTCAATATTTTTATTTACTCTTAATGTCTCAGGTGAATGGCAATGGGATAAATGTCTGACCTGACTTGATCAACCATTGTCAAGTTTACAAACTGTTTTCAAATACCTCATTTTGATCTTATTGTGAAGGGTTTTTATGTTAATGTTGAATAACAATACTAAGTCAAGTCTTGAATGCTCACTGGAGTTGTATTTTAAGAAGTTACCTTTTACTCCGATGACCATAATCATAGAAATGAAGATGTTAAATGTCACTTATTTTCCTTTGCGATACATCACATGTCTCTAAGTGACCATGAAATTATTAGCAAGATCAAGCATAAACATTGGAATAATGTTTGGTTGTACTAGAGTTGCCTCAGTATTAATGGTAAGCTGATCTTCCCTTATAACATTAGTGACTTGCATATTTTCTTAAAGAGTGCAGTCATGATTTCAACTCTAGCCATTAGTTTTTAATCTAACACATTTTCTCAACAGATTGTAAATGAATTCTAATTTATTGAAATGTTAGCCACACTTAGATGTATTCATTCAAAACACCTTAACCCTAAATGTTATCTCTGCATAAAGTAAAACTGACCCTTTTTCTTTTGAAACTTTTGTATATGCAAACTACTGTAATTGTCCTTTCCCCAGTAAATTTTGCATGTTTCACCAAAGGTAAATTCTTCTTTGTTGTGCCTCTGTAGTACTCCACCAGGACAATGTCGATTTACAACCACTTTTGATTAAATTCTACAGCAACCAAGACTGAGGAACTGAAATGATAGTTTCTTTGATCTAAATGAGTCATGTCAGAAAACTGAATCATTACGCACAGTAAATGGAACATACATCCTGTTTTTTAGTTTTAAAGACATTGAGGTGTGTGAAATGAGACATACTATTTCTGAGTTTAATAATTTTTATTATGAAGGGGTGAAAGTCATGAAATAAACAGAAAAGGTATAACTGACCAAACATGAAATGTCTAACATTTTAAAAGACAGAATGCAGGTAAAAACATCAAATATAGGCTTTTCAATTGCCATTTGTCTTTACAGTACATGTGTTCAAGCCTGGATGTACAGAGTGGGCCTGTGTCCATACCAGTGAAATTTAAAGGAACAGTTCAACATTTTGGGAAGCACTCTGTGGAAAGCTAAATCAGTTGGCTGCTGTCATACTACATATCACGCAGCAAGAATGTAAATATGTGTATTTCTTGTATTTCTTGTAATGTTTGACTAACCACAGAGAGGTCAGGTGCTTGGTATAAAGTGCTAGAGATTTACATCACTTGGTCAATGTTCTTAATATGAAGTAGTTAAAGCATGCTAGTTGTGTTGGTTATGTGCAGACACAGTGGCTTCAGAAAGTATTCAGACCAGTTCACTTTTTGCACACTTGTATGTATTTGGCTGCATTCATTCTTCCCTCAATTCTGACCCATGTCCCTGCCACACTCCAACAGCTTGATCCTGCCATCACCTTCTTCACCATAGGGATGGTATTAAGCATCTGATGTGCTCCTGGGAACAGTCAAAGCTTTAGAGATGGTTTTAACTTGTACACACAGGTGTCTCCAGTCTATTCAATTTTTTTTTTTTTACCACAGGTGGACATGTTCTAGACAAAATTTCTAAATGTTGGATCAGATTCTCAGGGATGTGATTCATTATATTTTTCCAGTAAAAATTTTTCTGATTATTACTATTTGTATTCATTTTACAGAAATGCATTACCAATCATAGAATGATATATATATATATATATATATATATATATATATATATATATATATACACACACATAAAATTCAAAATTCACCACAACTATGCAAGCTTAAGTGCCATTTACCCAGGCCTCTAGGTCAGAGTAAACTTTATGCTGAGGTAAACTGTTGTACTGTAAGCAGATCTTACACAGTCTCTCTCTCCAGTCCGTGTACAGTTTCACTTTCCAGTGTTGTTTCCAGGTAAAATAATCACTGTACCGTTTCTTGTCCTCTGCCAGCTGTTGTAGATGCTTTCCTAAATCTTTTACAGATGCAAACTCATCAACATGGATGAAAGAATTTGGAGGGGCCACAGCTTCATAATTGCTCAGTGGCGGTCCCATGACAACAGGCACTGCTCCACCTTGGTAAGCATTCCTCCACAGCTTCTCTGTAATATAATCTTTGGTGATTGTGTTTTCAAAAGCCAAATAGAAGTAGCAGTGAGAAATTGTAGGTAAGAGGGCACTAGAGGGGAGGTATGCCCGTGTCCAGCGCCCATAAACCTTCACTGGAACTGCAGCATTGAGCTCATGGTACACTTTGCTTCTCTTGTGTTGTCTCCTGTAGTTGCTGACCACCCAACAAACCAGAGAGCTCTTATTCAGGGGGATGTCTTCCACCAGATGTTCTCCAGTCTCCTGTGGTAGCAGCTCACCATAGGGTACAGTGATATCAGAATCCCTCCTGTAGGTTATGGTCATGTTGAAGATATTTGCATACTGCCGCAAGTTTCCGTTGTAAACAGGGGCCTCAAGAGACATCCATGCCCACCTCTGACCCTGCAGCCGTGGAAGGTCTAAGGGCAGCTTCTGGCGGCCCTGTACCAGCTCTCTGTTGTGGAAGACCACCACATCAGCTGAAGAAAACAGGGAGCGCTGGTCCACCAATCTACAGCGAGGGATACGGTAACGGTCCCAGCACACATCACCCTCCAGGCTGAATGACTTGCCGAATGGCCAGTACCACAGCAGGATGGTCACATCTCTGCTGCTGCTGCAGTTAAAGCAGGTGGTGGCATTTCCGGCTCTCTGGAATCCTGTCAGCCCTCCATTGAGTAGACACAGTGGTAATACACAGAGAAAGAAGAGGAGGGTGCCCTTACTCGGTCTTTTTAGTGTTAGCATCACCCTGTCACAAAAGGGAATTAAGAAGCAGGATTATGAAGGAGTAAAAAGGCATTAAAGTAGCCCTACTCACTCAGGAATGATATTTCATTTTATTTTGAGCTCCATCAAGTTTTCATATCATTTAAAATCTATGCAGTTTTTAACCACAGGACACAGCTGATGAGCATGGCCTTGTTCTGACATGACAACAGGAAAAGACACTATTTCAAGGGGAGATTCTCTGGGTGTGACAGTGTGAAGTAAACACTGATAACCAAATCATCAGAGTTAACGACTGACGAAAAGACCTTTTTGTACAAGGCATGCAGGTTTTGTTCTAGTGTTTATGTAGACACTGAAGAAGGAAGCACTTTGAAGTAAATCAGTCAAAATACAGAGCTAATTTATTTTTAGATGCAATTCATAGACACTAAGTGGTGATATACATTTTCTTAGAAAATCAAAAGTCACTGCTCTTCTTGATCTTAGTCAAGAACTTTCTTGAAATAAGTGAAACTCTTATGCATCAGTCATCATAGCATTGCAGCAAGGACTCACCATCAGATGTGCCAACTTTTCATTTTTTTCAGTATAGGAAAGTACATGCTGACACAAGTTTCTCTTGACCTATGGTCGAACACAGAAATGTCACGGTCTTTGATTTGAGAGGGCGGTGGCGAGTCCTTTCATATTAGCTGTCACATGCGGGGAGTATTTAGAGAGATAACTCTGGTAAGAGCCACAGCTGCTGTAGCCACAGCCAGCCCCATCCACTGACATCCATCATCAAAATGACTGAATGAGTGATTTCTCACATCACTGTGGAAACACTAAAATTTCACTATCAGATTATGGCACAAAAAATGTCATGATATTTGTAGGCTAACTGAGTAGTTGTTTTTTGTTTTTGTTTTTGAATAAATTCAATAGCGTCTAAAAGGAGAAATAGTAAACTGAATATCATCCAGAAAAAAGTAATTTGTGGTTGCGATCGTTCTCTTCCTTCTTATAAAGTTAATTGGCTAACTGCTGTATGTGTTTTCCCTTGGGTAAGTATACCATGAAATTAGAAATCATAAAGATGAGCAGAAAACATAATGGTGAAACAAATCACAAACCTAAAATTAAAGGGTTTCAGTTTATGTAACACAAGGAAAAAGACCTGTTACTGAACTGGGTACAAAAAAGGAACTAATATAAACTCAGGAAGGATGTGAGAGGCACATAAGAGATAGCAGTGTTGAGAGTGCATGCATGAAAGCGAAAAACACAATGTGAAAAAAAACCCCTGCAAAATTGATATTTACTGTTGAAAACCAGTGGAAAGTGCCACCAAATTTACAGTAAATACGTCATAGATGTCACAGATAAAATGAACCCTCTCTATATCTGCCTTTTAATTGTAGCTGTGAAAATGTATTTAAAAATCAAAAATTCAAATTTTTTATTGGTTACAGATTTTGTCTAAAATAATAGAACCAGCATTTTGTTGATTATGTTTCAGTTTTGGTTCTGTCCTATAAATGCTACATAAATTATGTTGCTGCTTTTTCCTGAATACTTATTCACCAATATTGCTTCAGTCCACTAATTTTTTTATTTAGGTTTGCTCTGCTCTTTACATTATAATATGGCAGTAAAGTTTAACAAATCCTCCATCAGATTGCAAGATCCCATCATTATTATCCATATTTACATGAATAAGTCTCATGTAATATGTGTGCTCTAAGGCTGTTACTACAACGTTCCAATACAGAGCTGCACTGAGAAAAACAGAAGCAACACAGCTCAAGTTACATAGAGAGAATAAAAGCAGACTTGTCTGATAACATAACTAAAATCTTTACAAGTAACAACATAAATTGGAAAATAAGAAAAAGTAGTTTTGGGAACACACTGACATACAGAGACATATATGTACAGACACCTTTTTAGAATATGATTAAAAAGGATAATTGAAATAAAATGAGGGTGTCCAGATATGACCTGATATTATGAGAAACATGCATTTTTTAAGTGAAGTGAATAGAGACTTAACGACAAACTTTAAACAGGATGTGGTGAAAGGTTTAGGTTGGCAGTGGTGCTGTTTTCCTCACCCACAGTTGGAGAACGTTAGAGGGTGAAAAGGTCATACCAATCTACTTTCAATCCTAAATGTATTTAATCACTGCCAGCACAAAGTGTAAAGTTTCAGCCCTGACATACAGATTTTGTTCTTGTCACAAACAGAACAGATCCAAAAGAGAGTCAAAATTAGCACATTTTGTAAATCAGACTACTTTGACCAGAGAGACACACGAAAGACAAAACCCCAAAGCTTCCTCTACCAACCTGATCACAAGATGAGTGGTTTGTGCTCCATCCTCAGTCACTACTGAAGGTTGCAGTTGGTATGAACATGATGCTCAGCTTAAGGCGTCTAAAAACCAGAAATGCGCCCCTTTTAAGGAAGCTGAGGTGTGGTTCTGCGTGTAAATGAGCTGTATATGATTTGAACTCTGCACTGTGTTACCTGCTCCCACCCTCTCTATCAGTTCCTGCCTTCTAGTAAAGTCTGCCTTCTTCTAGTCTCCTTTATCTCTTTGGCAGCACTCTGCAAAAACAAGTAATTAATTATCGGGTGTTTGCTGCATGTGTGCACTGAGGAAGTGCTGAACATATTGAAAAAGATGATGGTTACACAAGGATGATCACCCACCAGTGAGTCATCATTAGTGAAATTATTGTGGACACTAAACATGTTTTATTAAGTTTGATTTATTTTTACACAAAAACGGATCTAAAAGCACATATTTAGACTCTGCGTTTCAAACCAGTTTGAGCAGCAAAAAGCTATGTTTGTTGTCTGGAGAGGTGGAAAAAAGACAAGAGTTTGATTTTATTTCGAATATTCTTGTGCGTGAACTGCTTGTTCAGAGATGAACAAGCAGAAGTACCAGCAGCAGGAAGTGACAACCCAAACGATTTCTCAAGACAAAGGGTTACACTCGAGGTCATAAAGGACTCTTCATGAGGTTTTTGTTCTATTGTCCATTCCATTGTGATCATCACTAATAATGATTTTTTTCAAATGTATTATCCATCTTTAACTCTTATCACTACCACATATCACCATATTTTTCTTTATTACATCACATCTCAAGAAGTTGTAAAAAAAAAAAGAAAGAAAGAAAGAAAGGAAAAAAAAAGGAAACATTTTTAAAAAAGAAAAGGAAAAACAAATAAGCAAACCAAAATCAAACAACAATGTAAAAAGACAAGAGAAAGGGGGAATTAAATGTCAGGAATTAAATGTTAAAGTGGGATAAACTGATATGTTACAGGGGTACCAGCATACTTAATCAATGAAGTTAAGAAGGACACGTTAAACCTGTAGTAAATAGGCAGCAACACAAACATTATTTTTCCTACACCAGTTTTAATGTGTATCTATTTGTTCTACTCACTAAATTTAACTGCTGTTTAGGCCTGTTTTTTTTTTTTTTTTAAATTGTGTAAGCAAACGTACCTGTGTCAATATGACTGAAACATGCAGTCATAGTTACTTGTTAGCTTACAACAAGATAAGATAAGATAAGGTATACTTTATTTATCCCACTTTTGGGAAATTTACATGTTACAGCAGCAAGAAACAAGAGTGACAAAAATAAAAAAATATAAAATATAATATAAGAAAGCCACAGAAGGGTTAAAAATAATGAATCATCAGAATTTTTCAACTTTTTTTTTTTTTGCACTAAACAGACAGGACTAAATTAAGTATTCCATAGCATGTGTTACCAAAACCATGTCTCACCACTAACTAAACTGCAGTTTAAATTTATGTCATGTTAGTTATGCTATATGTAGTACACTAAAAAACCACAAGAGGGGAGTGTGCTACAGAATGACATTGACAATGCACTCACATTGGACCTGTGTTTGTAATTTGCTGTTGGTGAGGCTGGATCAGTCAGGGGAAAATGGGACACTGCTCTGAACCTGCAGAAGCCCCAGGGTTAATGTTTTGTCTTTTGCTTGTAGCAGGTAACTTAAAATATCATCCAATGCATGTCCTACATCACTACCCTATCTTCCCTTACCTTATGTCCTTTGCATCTACTTTTACTGGTATTTTGTTCTATTTCACCCCATCTGTATACAGTGTATTTACATTATGTGGATATTAATTTCACTATGTACAGTATACTGAGTATCTTGGACACATTTTTTTCAATCTTATGTTACAATCTTACTTCTAAATCTTACTCAACTTTATGAACACTCTATCCTGCAGGACCCCAGGTTAGGCAATCCACACACTACATCCCACACTATGCTCTCTCCAGTATACACTTAATGTGTATTTTCCATCAGTTTAGCATTTATTTGAACTCCACAACCTGCTACAAGACCAAAGGGTCACAAACATATAGTTTTGCTTTGCTTAAGTCAAACAAAGTTGGGAACTACTACCTCTCACTGTGGGTAATCCTCCCCCAATTTTAACCACGATGAAAACCCTTAAATCTTTAGGGGAAATATTTTATGTTATTTGATCAATCCACAAATCATTTTACCATGCAGATACTCAGTAGGTTATTTTTGTTTTAATTTTGACTGTTAGATTATCCATTGGCTTCAGACACTAACAATGAAAAACAGGACATTTTGTTATGATGCTTTCTGTGTTACCAGGGATCATAGAAGGGAGAGCACCTCTCAGTGAGATCTCAAACAAAACAAAACAATTTATGAAATAGTAAATTACTTTAATTAACTTTGTACAACCTATGAATCTAATTTGTAGATTCCACAGCACAAAGTCATTGATGACTGACCATCACACCCTTATGATTTCCTCTGTGGCTCTTCGTCAGCCATGAAATGACACTGCCCTGTGTGGCTTATATCTCCACTAATCTGTTTCTATCTGTTTCGGGATCTTTATCTCACTCCTCCCAGCTTGCAACTTTGTGTCTCTTTATGCCAGCTTGCTTAGGGCTGTTTGTCCCTCCTGTCTCCAATCACAGAAACCTCATGTGTCCCCAGTACATACCTGCTACATGAGAGCACTTTCTGTCTGTCATGAATGCTGATCAACGACTGAAAGAAGGCTGTGGGATGAACACAAAACAAACACATCAAACACGAGGGATGACAGGAAACAAGCAGGAGACACCAAAACACAGAAACACTATTGACAAAACAGAGTGAGAGAGAGTGAGAGTAATAAAGCCAGGTATTGTATTTCAGGTGAGCTAAAGATGATCTCATATCCTCAACATGACCATTCCCCCACTCCTTCAGATAAGTAAAATACACTATATAGCCAAAAGTGTGTGGACTTTGTATTTTTGCTCTTTATAGAGCCCTGACCTCAATGTTCAACACCTTTGGGCTCAAACACCAACTTTGAGCCGGATGTCAAAGCCCAACATTAGATCCCTTCTCCAATATTCCTGTGGCTGAATGAGAGCACATCCCCGCAGCCAGGTTCCACAGATCTGTTGGGCTGTTATAGTTATATATTACAGGTTTTGCGTGACATGGTCAGCAATCAATTATGACTGTAATGGTTGGTTGTCAATGCACTTTTGCCCAGATAATGTAGTGTGATCAAATATAGTATTTGAGGGAACTAAACAGAGTCATGTTGTATAATCACTGTACACAAATCATTTATATTATCTTGGTGCACCATGTTTCACATCTTTAAAATGTTTAACAACATGAACTGTGCTGCATTTGCAATAGTTAATTATTATTTTACTTCTTTGTTGTGTTGTGTTTTCTAAAAAATAAGTACTTTCGACACCTAAAGCATTTCAAATTTTGCCACATAAACAAACCATACAGTTAGCCTTCTTCTCATGTGTCAACCTCTATTAACCCACCTATACTACTGACTTAAGTCATTCATTTTATGTAGAGGAGGAGACAAAGAGCAAAATGTAGTAGACAGAGGCAGATTTCAACCAAAGTGGACAAACAGGGACAGTAACAGATTGAGCGAGTTCTTTCAGAGAATATGCTGGAAGGCCGAGAGGTTGAGAGGAGAGATCCAGATATGCTGGTTTGACTGGAAAGGCAGGAGGGGGTGTAGGCTGCCTCTCAAAGCTTGACAGGTGTGGTGAGGGATGAACAAAAAACAGAAACAGGCAAAACCAAGAGAAGAGAAGAGAGGGAGGAAAAGGAGAGGTGGATCAGTGCAATTAAAAAGAAATTACAGGTGGAGTAAAGCAGTGTTCTGCCATCCTGCGCTGACTGTGACCACCACCGTGAGTATAGGCTTCAGTAATACATCTTACTTCTGTTTCATGAAAGAATTAGACTGCAAAATAGTCATTATTACATAAGAATATAAACTTCTCAATTACTTTTTATAATCTCTGGCTTGTCTTTGGTTCGACAGTGACAGATACATATCCAGGACAGATACATGGACGTTGCAAGACAGAGAGAAAATGACAGAAAGAGAGACAGAGAGATGACTAACGCCCCGAAGATTGAACTCTTCGTTAAAGTAAGACCTACAATAATTGTGATGTGTTACGTTGTATGTTGTATGTTGTATGTTGTATGTTTGATGTTTAAAAAAACGACTTTAAAATTAGCCCTACAGATGTGGATCTATTTGTACCCAGAGTTCAGTAAGCTTGCAGTTATTTTAACTAAAATATAACTAAATCAGTACTTTCCTTTTTTCATTTTAACTGTCTGCTTTCCCTGTACATCTAAGAGATGTGTTTCTTCAGTATTTTCAGCTACTTAACTGATTATTGTTAATTGTTCATTTATTTCCTGATATTGCATAGGATAATAATGTTGGACTGTTGCATCAGTGAACAGCAGAAACTGAAAAGAGGCCCGTCCAGTTTGGAAACCTGTGTCCTGCCCTTTCAAACTGCCTTAGTTTCCACACGAGCCTGTGATTCAGCAATATCTGGCTGTAGTGTTAAATATACACTATGATATAGTTGAGATAGCAAACAGCATTTAAAATACCAGGTTGGTCAATATAGGGTGGAAACCAGCCTTAACCCTCCATTTGAAATTCCTCAGCAGCTGCTTTTAGACTGTCAGAGCAGAGCAGGCTCGACAAGAATGCCTGTACAGGTATTCACAGTTTGGTCAGATACAGTACAGTGCTAATGCCAAAGCCAACAGTGTGCCAGTTTGATACACGACTCGTGTTTTTAACGTAATGTCTGTTTGTCTGTCAGGCCAGTGTGGATGCTGAGAGTGTGGGGAACTGCCCCTTCTGTCAGAGACTCTTCATGATTCTTTGGCTGAAAGGGGCCAACTTTACCCTCACCACTGTAGACATGAGGAGGTAAGAACACTTTCCCCCCTTCTTCTATTAGTATTTGATCTTTTTTTTTTCCTATGGTATAATCAGATAAGGCATTGTATTGTATTATAGTTTACTGGTGTTCATCTTATTGTTCCCACCCCCTGTATTTCAAAGTGATTGTGAAGAAAAGGCTGATGTGAGGCCTAACAAACATGACAATGTTGATGGACCTTTTTTTAAAAAAGTGTTGCAGTTGAAAAGAGGAAAACCTGATTTACAATTGTTTATTATGAATTGGACTTCAGTTTTCCACCCATTAAATCTCAGTCAGGGCTGCAGGGGAACAGGAGCTCATGCCAGCATACATTGAGTGAGAAGGGCACAGTGTGATAATTACAATGAATAGGAATTTGAATTTACAAATTAGTAAAATCAGGCATAGAAATAATATCCCACCAAAATAAGAATAGAACACATTGTCTGTAATAACTTGGAACAGCAGGGTGTTGTTAGAAACATTTACAGAATATATACTTTAATTTAACAAGTAGCTCAATAAATACATAGAAAAAAGTTTATAATAATAGACCTCTTTGTGGCAACTAAAGAAAACTAGACAAAACTCAAGGCAGCTCCTGTACTCAGTTTTTTTTTTTTTTTTGTCAAATCAGTGCTGATAAGCTAAACCTTGTTTGTTTCCTGCTCTTCTTTTCCAGGGCACCTGAAGTGCTGAAGACTTTGGCTCCAGGCTCTCAGCCTCCCTTCCTCATCTACAACGATGAGGTCAAAACGGACACTAACAAGATTGAGGAGTTCCTGGAGGAGAACTTAGCCCCACCACAGTGAGTGGTTTTCATTAGAGGCATTAAAGGATACAAGCTGATAGTTTAATACATTTTCTGTCTTCATAACTGCACCGACCCTCACAGCATTCTTATTCTATCTCTGACAGTTATCCAAAATTGTGCTGTCAGTACAAAGAGTCCAGCGGTGCTGGAGAAGACATCTTCCGAAAATTCTCAGCATATATAAAGAATCCCAATCCCGGACTAAATGACAGTGAGTTCAAAATTAATTCACAGTAATTTATGTTTCTTATATAGCCACATGAGAGAGACTGTGACCTGTAGAAACTGTAACTGTTTTTTAGTGCTAGAGAAAAAATTTCTAGCAACTCTGGTGAAGCTGAGCATGTACCTAGAGACGCCTCTCCCTTATGAGCTGGACCGGAACCCCAACATCAATGAGTCCTCACGACTCTACCTGGATGGTGACACCCTCTCCTTGGCAGACTGTAACTTGCTTCCCAAACTCAACATTGTTAAGGTGACCAGAATTCAATGACACTTGGTGCACTGAAAGTTTATTTCAATGAAGGGCAGGAATATCTTTCTCATTATCATAATAGTAAAGAGGATTTAAAAGATGCTAATTATCCATATACCTTTCTAATATTTTATTGAAATTCCACTTATGTATTTTGGAAATAATGTAATCTTAAAATCCCTCTTCTTCCAGGTGGTGTGTAAGGAGTACCGTGACTTTGCCATCCCTGCAGAGCTGAAAGGTCTGACACGTTACCTGGAAAACGCCTACAAACAAGATGAGTTTCGGTACACCTGCCCAAATGACTCGGAGATCCTCATTGCCTATCAATCTGTGGCCAAGTACCTGAACAAATAGATCAATGAACAACAGAGTCTGGATAATGAAAACTGTTTGCAAAGACATGTTCAATGATAAGTTTTCTATAAAATGTTTTGTTATTACTTCAAAGCTGCTTAAGATTTGTATTTGTATATACTGTATGTACTATGACATGCTCTAGTTGTACTGATGTGGATTCTTTTATTCAGCCCCTGTAAGAGTGAGATAGCACTGTAAATCCCACAGAATATTTCAGTGTACATGCATGTATTGTGTCTAAGCATTTACTCAGAATTGATTGCAGATAATTCATTACATTTTTATGTGAATCAGGTGAAGCAGAAGCATTTTTTTTTTGTCTTTTTAAGCTTTCAGAAAGTTAAAAACAAATTGCTATGGATAAGCCAGACAGACTTTTTGCTTTAAGTTTTTTTTTTAATTTCACCATGACAGAAAATACAAGGACATAATCTATGTCCACAGTTCCATTTTTTAAGTAATTCAAAAAGAATGAAGAATAAGAGTATATGTAATAAAAAAAAGAAAAAAAAAAGAAAAAAAGAAAAAAAAAAAAGACAAAATAAGTGAAACAAAATGACTGTTCAGTGTGATTATAAGGCTAGTTTTGAATTGGGGAATTAAAAAGTAAGAAAGTAGGAAAATCTGAATTTTGTTGTCATGGTAACTAATATCTAATTTTCTTACTTATCTTTCAGGAAAGACAAGCAACACTGTACATTTTTTATTGAATGCAAATGTGCATATACTGTACGCCTGAACCTGTATGTGCATGTCTGTCTTTTTACCCCCTTTTCCTGATCTTGTAGAAATGTGTTGTATGAAATGTTTCCATGCCTGTCCATCCCCAGAAGTAGAAATAACTTTTACATTTAATAAAAGCATCAAAAAAGTAGGAATGTATTATTTTGGAAGCTTTCCAGTGGTGGACAAAGGTAATCAGATCCATTACTTCAGTAAAGGAAATGTATAACTACTGTATAATATAATATGCTCATGTTTTTCTTCTTCTTCTTCTTCTTCTTCTTCTTCTCCTGTTGTACTGCTGTGCCACAAACCAATCAAAATGTTTAATCAAATCGTTGTGTGGAGTAAATATGAATAGGGTGCACAAGATCTTTGTCGGGAGGTTCCCCTCTTTTAGTGTTTTTTTTTCACCCCTTCTTTGCTTTGTAAACAGGAAGACCAGAGTGTGCCTTGCCCGCTTCTGATTGGACAAATGCTTTGGTACCAAGGCAACAGCGGACATCAGAAGCGCTATTGGTGGATGTAGAATCGTGGGCGGGGCTATGTAAGTGACTGCAGAACAGAAAAGTTTATTAGCTAGCTAACTTCGCTCCATCGCCAATTTGGAAATGTCTCTGGGTTGAAGTAGCGCTACAGTAATCATCGAAAAGTAAGCCTGGCGTTTTCTGTACAGGGAGAATTTCATTATGCTCGGGTGGAAAGTTGACTTTGGTCATTTATAATGTGTGGTAAGACGGCTAACCTCAGTTAGCCAGCTGCTAGCTAATGTTATTTTAGCTAACGTCAAGCTATAGCTAACGTTGGGAATACATGACATAAGCCTATTGAAATCCACATCAACCGCCACTTACGTTGGTGTTGGCTAATTATTCTAGCTCGTCAGTGACTTGCTATGTCGAGAAAAAACGGGACACTAAGCAAGAATACGAGGGTAGCTGGCGGAATGCTGACCAGTTGAAAATTTATGTTCTTCTTTTCACTTTCCCCTTTTCCTACAGCTTGCGACCCCTCCATGAAATTTAACCCTCTCACGCTATCGCTACTGTCTTTATGCGACTCAGCCTAAATGTCGCTTCATATCTGGGTTACAGACATAGCATTTATGAGCACTACTGTCTTACAGGATGGAGTGCCAGGAAGAGGATGATGGAGACTTGTGCAGATGGGCCAGTTCAGTAAGCGCCACAATTACTTTTCATTACCTTTCACTTTTCATATGTAGCAGCGGTGACTTTATATGAACAGCTCATGGGCTGTTGAGTCCATGTTATTACTTGGTTTTAAGAAAATATGCTAACCTAATTCATGTCTTTAGGTGCTACTGAGCAGCAAAAATGACATCAGAGCACGAGTGCAACAGTTTGTGGAGGAGAGGATGCAGACCACCATGGTATGAGATAACCGTTCATTGACAGCCTGTGCTTTTCATGAGCTGAACCGCCAGATTAGGAGTTTTTCTTTTCACTCAGTTGACTTTTTTTATCTGAACTGTTTCGAGTGGGTTGTGATCACATGGACTACTTTGTACCACTTGAAGAGTTTTCACCAGAGGAAAGTTAGGTTATATCCATCATAGCAGCCCTTTCACTCCTCACTGAGGTCAGTAGGCATGGCTCAACGCCTAATGACTCATAACTGATGACTGGTAAAACAAAATTTCATTTCATTTCAGGCATTTTCACTTTACTACACTTAAGTTAAAACTTTTTCTTAGTCAAATTCTGTTTTTGTCATAAATCTGAGACCTGTTAAAAGAAGAGTTATTAATAGAGGGTGAGTGAGGACTAGGTTTTGAGTTTCAATCGAATCTGCCAGCGCAACCTGCATAAAGCATGTTTACATTTGTCATTATTTCAAAGCAGTAAAAAACTTGTTCTGTGTCCCAACGTCATACAACACTATTTGTTTGTCATAGTATACTGTCATGCTCCAATACCAATTTGTACTAACAAACTGTGGGTTTGGAGTGTTAGTGCTCCTGCTACTGCTTTACAAACAGTCAAAATGTTTTACCAGTACTTATTTGCTCTCCTTGTATCTGTTCAACTATTCCCAATTTTTTTCCTGCAGTGAGTGGCTCAATTTCCTTTGCACATGTCAGTTTGGCACGGTATTGTACAGTAACGGTGCACTCACATATACAGTGTTTGTTATTTACCTGGGACACAACTTTGGACTTTAAAGGATAATGTCACTAAAGCATCAGCTCAAATGTCCTATGCTGTGTACAGCTACACTGCAATGCCTTCTCATGTAACAATAATGTTGTTGCAATGCTCTTGTCTGTCTTCCAGCTCACAGGTGTACTTATTGGAGCTGCCGTCGCAGTCTCACTGATTGGTATTGTGGTGCTCTTCCTTTACAGGAGATTCAAGCTCTCTCGTGAGTCATCCAACCTCTTCCTGAACTTCATATTTGTACAATATATATATATTATTTATTTCTTTACCTCAATTGAAAAGGTCTCTAAGGGAAATGTATATATAGCTTTCTTCAGTTTTATTCAGAATATGGTGTTAACCTGACTTTATCTGCTTTTTCATTTTGGTTTGTGTGACAAGGTGAACAACAGCCTCACTATCGCTTCAGAAAAAGAGATAAAGTGCTCTTCTATGGGAGGAAGATAATGCGAAAGGTTTTCTCTATTTCCGTTTCTGTCTCTTACTCACACACAAATATGTTTGTCTTATTAACAATTTAGGTAAATACAATAGGTCTTGATGTATATTGTCATTAGGTCTTGATGTATATTGTAAGATATAAATTTGAAATTTCTTCATTTTCTCTGCATGAAAGTAAATCTAGTCTTTCCCCCCAAAGATGGAGTGTCTTCTTGCACCCTCTCATGAAATATACTCCACCTTAAGCACTGGCACTACATTAAAAATGCAAACTTTAAAATCCTGTTTTTGTTTTGTTTTTTTAAGGTCCAGACACTATCCTCAATCCCTCCCCCAACTTCCACCTTAGTATCAAAGCAGCCACAACGCATACGCAAAAGAACCAAAGTTCTAAGCATAGCTCGCAAGTATGACTAGTAATACTAATAATGATTTTTAAAATTCTACATTTGCAACTGAAACCTTGAAACATTTCTTTGGTTTTTTATTGGATCTACAAGAATTTGTTTAATCATTTTTTGGGTACCTTTCAACAGAATCCTTAGGATCCGGAAAGACCCTCCCACCCTGCAGCCCAAAGAACCCCCTCCCTCGCTGCTGGAGGCTGACCTAACAGAGTTTGATGTGCAGAGCTCAAACCTGCCCTCTGAGGTCCTCTACATGCTGAAGAATGTCAGGTAGACAAATATACAACTTTGCTACAGAATTAGCCTCTTTCATTGTTTTTTTTCATTATATCTTTGTTCTGCAACTTGCTGTAGGGTCTTGGGTCATTTTGAGAAACCCCTGTTCCTGGAGCTTTGTCGCCACATGGTGTTTATTGAGCTGCAGGAAGGCGAAGGTCTGTTCAGGCCAGGAGACGATGACGACAGCATCTATGTAGTCCAGGATGGACGACTCGAGCTCTGTATCCAGGAGAATGTGTGTGAATACCTTCATGATTTTCAGCTTTTTAGCTTCCCTTCAGTCTAAATTAATTTGGTTTTGTCATATAGTGTTTTTTGTGCACTTTCAACATTTCTTGAGTAACTCGCCTCTTATATCACACAGATCCATTTGACCATTTGACCCATTGTTTGTATGAAAAAATTTCAAACAGAAAATCTTTAGAATCACATCTATATCTACTTGCCTTTTTGGCTCATAAATTCACTGAAATAAATTTAAGGTCAAGAAATTTCATCCTCATCAAATGTGAAGTAGGGACATATGTCATCCTCTACCTTCCAATACCCATGTGCATAGCTCGTGAAAGAATATGAACAGGATATGGCAGTTGCAGGAAATGCAACATTAAACTATTGCATGCTGCTGGTTAAGAACACAAGACATACAGGAAATATGGTGGCTCTTCACACCTTTTTCTTTATTTAAATTGTGATTTCCTGTCTGGTGCTTGCTTCTGTTGATAAGTCCAAATCATGAGTGGCATCCCACTCCATATTTGGTAAGTTTACCTCTCCCTGTCATGGCTACTTTTTGAAGTCCTCCTCTTATTCCACTGGATGTTTTAAAGGTGCAACATATAGTATATGTCTTCACAGTAAACTTTGAATAAAGACTGTTGGTGGTGTCCTTTCACAACTTTGTATCCCCCTCCTCCTTTTTTTTTTTTTTAAAGGATGGCACAGAACCAGTGGTGAAAGATGTGCTCCCAGGAGACAGCGTCCACAGCCTTCTCAGTATTCTGGACATCATCACTGTGAGCTCCTTATTTCTCCTCCATCTTCACATCAGAGTAACTCCTGCTTCTGTCCTCTTTTGCTCTCTGATTTGTCTGTGTCTCCACTCTGTCTCTTCCCCACTGTTAACATTTCTGTTCATGCATCTCATTTACAGGCAGTTATTTTTGTACTTCCTCCTCAACTCAATTTATTTATCTATTACCCACATACCATCATATTTTGCTCCGGGGATGCTCTGTTGTATTTCCATCTCCTGTCTTACATAATTTACCCTGCTCATCCATTCAGATGAAACTTCTTACTTAAAACTACATCCTTCAGGGTTCCTATAATGGGCAGGGGCTTCTATATTTGACATTGGACATTCATTCATTTATTCATTGCCATTGTTCAGAACAGATTGTACATAACACTAACCCGTTAATTCAAACACCCAAAATTCAGCAATGGAAAGAAATCAAATTGAAGAAAAACCTGTTCGAAATATTTACTTATCACAACATTAAAATAACAGTTTTCTGATTTCTTGTAACTTTTGCCAGCATTTTAAGGCAATGGATTACTTGCATGTAAACTTTTGTGTACAATTAATCAGGTTTCAGGTTTAAAATGTGAGTACCAAGTACAGGCTCACATTAACCAATAGAAGTGAGAAGTGAAAAATGCCTTAGTCTGATATACTTAGTCCATGGACAATTCTGATGAGGTGGCCATCAACACCAAGGTCAAAGATGGTATTAAGGTTTTAGTGACTGTGTCCTCTGTCTTTGCTTTTTTTGTAACAATTTTTTCTTGCCTTTGCCAGGGTTATCCAGCTCCATATAAGACCGTATTGGCACGGGCTGCAACTCGCTCCACCATATTACGTTTACCTGCATCAGCCTTTGAGTCAGTATTTAAGAAATACCCAGAGACGCTTGTGCGCGTCATTCAGGTAACAGTAGTATATTTTGTGTTTGTTTTTTCTTGAGACAAATTTTCCTTTCTCTGGAACACATCACTAAATAAAATACAATCATTTTGATCTTATTTGGATGTAACTTCAATCTGATGTATAATATGTTCTGCTCTGTTTACCTCAGTGCTTGATTTGGTTTGTGTTGCAGATAATCATGGTGCGCCTCCAAAGAGTCACCTTCTTGGCGTTGCATAACTATCTGGGCCTAACGACTGAGCTCTTCAATCCGGTAGGAGGGAAATTAATTAGTGCACACTTATTTGGGTGTATACACACACACACAGTCACACAGAGGCTCACACTGAATACCTAAGCACCAGTGGTTATGAATTTGTATATAAACAAGTGCAGGAGGGCACATACACACTCAGGTCACACACATGCTAGCTAATTTCACACAACATTAAGCACAGCATCATAACTCAGTCCTTCATAAAGCTCAGTGAAAATGAGTAAAAATGATTACAACCCCTCCACAGAGAAGAGGGAGTCCAGCAGCCCTTAAATCTGGCTTGGCTCTGACTTTATGATACTCTCTGATGTTGTCCTTTTTTGGAGGAAATATCTGGTAGAGCTTTCACTTTGCCACTTAGGTGAAGGCTTTTAAAATGTTAAAACTGATATTGACTCAATTTGTTTATCCCCATGCCAACATATTTTGCTCAGGGCATGCTCTGTTTTGTTTCCATAACAGTTATTGCTGCACTCATTTCACTATTGCACTCACCCACACATATTTTTTCTGGAAATTTGTAACTGTAGTCCTGACTAACTGAAATGTGGACCATTAACTGATTTGTTTTGTTGCCTATTTGACAGGACAGCCAGGCGGTGCCCTTATCCAATATAAACAGCGTTATGGCAGATGCAAATTCTCTGAAAACAACTCGTCGCCTGCACTTTCAGGACGAGTTACCTGCTGGGTCCATGGAGAGCCCTGCAGAGACAGGTCACCTAGTCATACACACACACACGTAATTTCAAACAAACGTTATACACACACTTAAAATTGTGCTTTGTGTTGCACTGAGACTGATCCTTTGCTGGCACTTCACTTTGCATTAAACAGATGGTCTAAAGGACAGCCCTTCAAACAGCTACAGGAAACTGCGTTCTATCTCGATGCCCACCGACTGCGCAGGTGGGGCACTGTCTTGGACAGAAGTGATCACCAAATGGCATATGCCTGTATTAATTTCCTGCATAGACTTATCATGGTCACTGATCTGAAAGCAAGGACACACATACTGATAGACACAGATATACTTAAACTCATTATCCTCCTCCTTACAGGTAATGATCTGAACATGGTTTGTGAACGAGCTCGAGTCACTATAGATGAGGCTCCATCTAGTCCTGTCACTCAAAAGGTAAGACTGCCCCTGCCATGTCACCTTGTTGCATTGAAGCGTAGGCTGGAAATGTAGATGGAACACCATATCCCAGCATTCACTGCATCTTATGCTGCTGCTGGTCTTGTTCTTTTTCTGTCTCTAGTCCAGTCTGAAGAAGAGCGTGACCATGCTGCACACTCCCTCTGAAGTGTTTCACTACACAGACAGTGGGGGGCACTCTGATGCCATCCACCTCAGTAAGAGCAGCACAATCTTCCAGGCTGCTAAGAAGGACCTACTGGGAATCATCCAACTGCAGGTGGGAGGTCACAGAAAATTAAAATTCACTGGTATGTCAGGTATTACATCATTTTAAAAACAAAGGTAATATTAATTTTGCTTATACTGTATGTTGTGCAGTGTGACACATTTTATGGGAAATTCCGACAGCAAGTTTACATCAGAACACGGTGTCTTTTTGACAATATAATAAGCTGATATTCTCATTAATTTTGCTTTCTTTTGCAGGATCCGACTCTACTTGAAGGCAGGGTGACACTCCATCAAGTCAAAGCTGGTTCCGTGGTGGCTCGTCAGGGAGACCAGGTTAGAACATACAACAGCTTGAAAAGCAGTAACACTTTACTTTCTGTTTCACAACACTAAAGATTCACTGTGAGGATTTTCCATCGTCTTGTTTTTTTTTATGTGTTAAACATGCTCTGTGGTGGCTTCTATCAAAAAGAAAACTTTTGTTTGAGTGGGAATGCAGCTCCTGGCTTCCACCTTTCCTGTTAAGCTTGTTAGGCTTGGCAGCATTTTCCACAACCTTGTTGTAAAGCACAATTTGAGCACAGTGACCCTCAGCCGCTCATGTAGGACAAAGGCCGGAACTGAGCCATGTAGATAAAAGAAGTAAAATTTTAATCTTATCTGTTCAAGGCAGTTTGGTACGTAAAGATGCATACATTTTCTCTCGATTTGTAATATCATATGAGACTTAATGAAATTTCCAAACCATTAAAATGCAGGAAAGTAGATAATTGTCTTTGCAAGAATTCAGTATTATTGTGTATTGTCCCCATATAATTATACTAGGATAATTCTTGTTTCAAGATATTGCTGTTCACAGTTCTCGTATCTAATGCACATAAGAAAATAAAGCTAATGCTGGTATAATCATTGTGAAATTAAGTCTCCCATTAACACAACTGAGTTTTGGCATTCGCCTTTATACCACCAAATCTTTGCTCTTCTCTCTCTCTCCTCTTGGTGCATTTAGGAGGTGAGCATCCAGTTTGTGATATCTGGGCTCCTCCATGTCTACCAGCGGATGATTGATCGTGAAGAAGAGACACGTCTGTTTGTGACACACCCCGGAGAACTCGTCGGTCAACTCGCTGTCCTGACTGGAGAGCCCCTCATATTCACTGTCCGAGCCCAGCGAGACTGCAGCTTCCTCTCCATTTCCAAAACCCACTTTTATGAGTCAGTCACATGAACATATGTTCACACTCATCCATGCCAAATAGTGTAATCAAGATATGTAGTGCTGTGACTCATATGTCCACCTAACAAAAACCTTTAAAAGAGCAGTGAGAATGGTCTATGGGTTTTTTTTAATCCTTTTTTCTTTGTTGATTTTCGTCTCTTCCTCAGGATAATGCGTGTGGAGCCAAAAGTAGTGCTGAATGTTGCTCACACAGTGGTGAGGAGGATGTCATCTTTTGTCAGACAGATAGACTTTGCTCTTGACTGGATGGCCGTGGAAGCTGGCAGGGCCGTCTACAGGTAATTTACTGATTACTTTGTATATTTTGCAGAAAGGTTTTTCAGAAGGCAATGCCAACTTTACAGACACTACTGCATTCATGTGGGAGCAGTCAATATTTTTATTTATCTATTTACTTTTTAGATTCATCTAAACAAGTCAACAGTGGAGGCAGCTAAAATCTTAAATTTGGTTTTGGGTCACAAGCTTGTTTACAGATGCCTAGTGAATTGAAGTTATCTGTATGTTTTTTCAGGCAGGGGGAGAAATCAGACAGCACTTTCATAGTGCTTAGTGGTCGCCTTCGTTCTGTTATCATGAAGGAGGATGGCAAGAAGGAGCTGATAGGAGAGTATGGACGCGGTGACCTGATTGGAGTGGTAAGGACCATGAGAGCAAGAGGGAAGACAGATGGTGGATATTGGGTGAAAAACTATGAATATTTACTGTGTGTGCTCTATGTTGATATTTTTTCACTTCTGTTATCTTCATAAATATTGATGACTGTAGATCAGTGTAAACAGTTCTGTGTCTTTCTTGAAGATCTATCAGAATTGTTCTGATCTGAATATGCACAACTCAAGATTATTTAATTAACAGCAGTTAATCATTACACTCATAGCATATTCACTGTCAATACATTCTGTTGATAAAACAGAGGCGACCAGTATGTTCTTCAAACACATTAAAGTAAGACTACTACCACTGCCAGTAAATAAAACATATCCTATGATGTGCATCACATGAATATCTAGGGTAAAAATGTAACTAACCACTAGCTGCAAACCAGCTGAAATTGCATTTAACCAAATACAGTCAAGCTAACACTTATATTATTCTTACATACTGTACTTGAATGGGGAAAAACTTTGAACAACACACATGCACTCAGAAAATTAAACCTGTAAATTTAAATGTAAACATTACAGTTTACTTTTATTCATTTATTTAGAATACATCATTTAAAAAAAAAAAGAAAAAACTTTGACTCTCTTTTGACTCTTTTTGGGACATCTCCCAACACATTTGGACAGGAGTTTGCACCAACAGAACTAGCCAGTCTGCCGGAGGGAGTGTGGGTTTCCACACAGCAGTTGTCTAGTTGTTTCTCATCTTGTTTGTTTTGATCATATCTTTGTATGAAGAAATTCTATATCCAGTACCCTTTAAACATTCAGCATATCAATACATTTACCAAGCATATAAAATCTGCGGGCATATATTTCCCAATGCTGGTCCATAATGTGTTAACATCTAAAAATAGATTTCCATTTGTACACTAATGGATACCATGGTGCCAGGTTTGATAAACTATGTAAAGCAAATACACTGTTGCACTTAACCCACTTTCCCATTGGTTGGTGTAGCTGGTCTCTGCCACGAGGCTTCTAATAAAACCTGGCTTGATGGATGCTATGGTTACTGTTACCTGGAGGAGGGAATTTGTTGTTGCAGCTTCTGTGATGGTGGGAATGTGTTAGAAAGGTGGCTAACATTCAGAGACATATTTAGCATTTCTGTGTTGACGTCAAGTCCGGATGATAAGGTGGAGAGATCTTATTTATAGCTTCGTTTTTTTTTTTTTTTTTTTTTTTCTTGATTATTGTCACAATACAAGGCTCAGCAGTCGTGGAAAATTAAAACTGAATTAAGTGTTAAATTACATACATACATTTAAAAAAAGAGTAAATGGGGTATTGATGTGAAGATTTATTTGGTAGTACATGATGGTGTGCTGTGTAGGAATGACTGAAATGTCTTTTTACTTGAGATCAACCTTTTTGTTTTCTGACAAAGGACACAATGCAATGTGTTTTTTTCCTGCAGGTTGAAGCCCTGACCCATCAGAACAGAGCCACCACAGTGCACGCAGTACGAGACTCTGAGCTGGCCAAGTTACCAGAGGGAGCTCTCAGCTCCATCAAGAGGAAGTTCCCACAGGTAGGGCAAACCTCAGGTGTTCAATTAAATTTGGCTGACGTGAAAACACAATTTATTTTTCTTAAATAGAGCAAGTGATTTCCAAAAGGTCAGCCTGGAAATTGAATAAAGTTGATTGCTTTAAAAATGGAATGAGTTGATTGAACCTTGCCCTGAGCAATGAGCAGTTTGAATAATTGATATTCAGCAGGACAATAATGTGAGTAAAGGGATCTCAAAAGTATTACCTTTTTTCTTTTACTTTTCTCAACATTTAGAATTTCATAACCAAGAATAATTACGGCACATACATTACATTTTAAATGAAGCATTGCTGTACACTTGGTGAGGCAGCTGTCTGCTTGATGAATAACACAGAGCTGCCTTTATAATGTTTGCACATCTCAGGTTGTCACCAGGTTGATCCACTTATTAGGACAGAAGATCCTCCAGCAGGTCAATGGTCCTCTGACAGGTAGGTGCAATGTTGTCTATTATATATGGTTTGACCTTATCCTGCTGCAACACATCTGTGTACATGCTGTCTCTTGTCAACAATTAGGGGAGCTTACTGGTTTTTACAGAGCTTACTGCCAAAGGAGAGGTTTACTAGTATGTACTTCTGTCCCCAGCTCGCAGTTTGGCTCTTCACACCCCAGGAAGTAAATGGGATGCAGGGAACCAAGCCTCAAACCTCTCCACTGTGACTGTCCTGCCTGTGTCAGAGGAGGTACCTCTCACTGCCTTCACCTTGGAGCTGCAGCATGCTCTCATTGCAATAGGTAAAAAATGAAGGTATTAAACTTTGTCAGGTCATCTTGTATTATAGGTACTCCATGCTATGGCATAACTGCTCTGGCTCTTCCCAACAGAGGAATTTGAGATGTCCTGTGTAATTCAGTCATTAATTTGAACAGGGATTGAGCTCTCTGGACACTTTCTTTCTGCTGACTACAAAGATGTGTGTGTGCTTTGGGTCAAGTAAGACACTACAGGTTAATTAACATTGAATTAAGGAATTAGGTTTTCACAGCAATGAGCATTTAAGTCTTTAGGGGAGTGACTGTGAGAGGGGTGACAAACCTGACGTGTGTGTGTGTTTCAGGGCTTAAAGGGTTTGTTTATTGTTACCTTGTAACCTCAGTGCATCTGCCCTGTTTGTGTAATTGCACTATTTTGATTAAAAGCTCTTCATTAGTTCTCAACAAAGTGGTGCATGTTTGACTTACATAGATCTGATGCGATAGCAAGATATCTCAGACATAGTGATTGTAACTGCTGTAACTCTTTTGACCAGTGGCTCTGACTTCACATGTCATGAAGTCACTGGAGAGACTGTTCCTGAAGCACCTCCGCTCAGCAGTCAGGCCATCACTGGACCCCCTGCAGTTTGCAGCCACATATTGCAGTAGAAGATGCCATTATCTTTCTGCTACAGAGGGCTTACACTCACCTGGAAGAGGCAGGCAGCACTGTGAGAGAAATGTTTTTTGACTTCTCTAGTGCATTTAACACCATTCGACCTGCCTTGCTCAGTAGTAAGCTGCTAGACATGCAGGTGAATGCTCCACTAGTGGCCTGGATCACCACCTACCTCACAGGTCGGCCACAGTATGTGAGGCTGCAGAACAACATGTCAGATGTCATCAAGAGCAGCACGGGGGCACCCCAGGGAACAGTCCTATCTCCCTTCCTGTTCACTATCTATACCTTTGACTTCAGATACTGCTCACAGTCCTGCCACCTGCAGAAGTTCTCGGATGACTCTGCTGTTGTGGGCTGTATCAGCAAGGGACAGGAGACTGAGTATAGGAGTGTGGCGGATCGTTTTGTGGAGTGGTGCGGACAAAACCACCTTCAACTCAATGTTACAAAAACTAAGGAATTGGTGGTGGTCTTAGCCCAGTCACCAATAAGGGAACAGAGATAGACATTGTGGATAAGTTTAAGTACCTGGGTGTCCACATAGACAATAAAAGCTATAGACATAGAAGCTGTCTATAAGATCAGAGTCGCCTATTTTTTCACAGGAGACTCAGATCTTTCGGTGTCTGCAGAACCATGCTGCAGATGTTTTATCAGTCAGTGGTGGCCAGTGTGATCTTCTACGCTGTAGTGTGCTGGGGCAGCAGGGTGAAGGCAGCTGATGCCAGTAGACTCAACAAGCTCATCAGGAAAGCTGGTTCTATCCTGGGAGTGGAACCAGAGTCACTGGCGGAGGTGGCTGAGAGGAGGATGCTGAGGAAACTCCTCAGTATCATGGACAATACCTCTCACCCCCTGCATGCCACACTGGAATCATACCAGAGCACCTTCAGTAGTAGACTGAGGCCACCAAGGAACACCACAGAACGCCACCGGAAGTCTTTCCTTCCTGTGGCCATCAAACTCTATAACTCCTCCCCCTTCTGCAGGAAGAACATTCGCTAACTACACCACTGTTACTGTTATGACGTGCAATATTACTATTCCACTGACAATGTTTGTCAAATCCGTTTTTAAATCTGCTGTTATATAGTGTGTATATACTGGTGGATATATTTAATATTTAATTTATCCTATTTTATTCTATTCTTATTGTTTCATGTTTATTTAATGGCTTTGTTGTTTTTCTTTTTTTACTGCTTATTGGAGCTATATCTGGCACAACAATTTCCTTCGGGATTAATAAAGTTCATATCTTTCACATACAGGCCCCACTCTTCTGCTGACCAGTGATATTATCAAACAGCGACTTGGAGCTGCTGCACTAGACAGGTATGTTTTCTGGAAGAAGTTCTCTTCAGCACCCACCAAATAAATAAAAGATGGTCTTGAACAAACATCTCCGCATCTTATCTTTTCCTCTGTCCCACTTCTGTTTGGTCCTTTTAATTTTTTCTTTAGATGTTCTCTTTCTGACTCATTCATTAAATTCAGGTCAAGTATGCTTTATTGGCACAACAGGAAAATGGATCTACTTTGTGCTGCCAGTTAGGCAGTCCATTAATGGACTCCTTTCCTCTTCAGTGTCCATGAGTACCGTCTGTCCAGCTGGCTGGGCCAACAGGAAGACATCCATCGTATAGTTCTTTACCAGACTGACTACACACTGACCCCATGGACACAGCGGTGCATCCGTCAGGCTGACTGCATCATCATCGTGGGACTAGGGGAGCAGGACCCTGCCGTTGGGGAGGTGAGGTGTTAGGGGTAGGTGAGAGGAGAAGTGATGGTTAATTTAATGGCAGAATTAGTTATTTATAAATAGCTTTAGAGGTCCAGCATTTGTTTGGCTGGTGCAACTACCAATTTTCTAAATTAACAAATGAAATGAATCAATGAACAATTAATTAATTAATGAATTGTCAGAAAATGGTAAAAAAGCCTGTCACAATTTTATAAATCCCAAGGTGACGACTTCAGATTACTTTCTTTGTTAAACCAGCAGTTCAAAATCTAGTTCTACTTCAATTTCATTACCTACAACTACTCAGCACAAGTTTTTAGCATTATGCAAACAGAAGTAAATGGCATTTCTGTTTAGGACTTTTTTCAGCGGTGGAGCTAGTGAGTGTTAAATGCAGCCGGACAGTGCATATGGGACTGAGTCATCACAAACTACAATACCCGTGTTCATTGTAATGAAAGAACATGTCACCCACTACGACAGTGTGACTCACTGATGATGTTTTTAATTGTTTTAGTGCAACAATTAAGGTCATTGGCACAGAGGATTAAGCTACAGGGTTTGGATGCACAGACATTAATTGTCTGAATAACCAATTCCATGTGGATTTTCATCTTTTCATGGGATTTGTTGACTCTAAGGAAAATATGAATATTACTAGACTTACCCTTTAATTATACTTAAAAATTGTAGCCTTTGTTTGGAGTTTTCCCTCCAGAGAAATCATCACACCAATTATTATGAACTGAGCTCTTGTTAAGTCTGCACGCTGCAAGAGTGTTATCAAGCAGGGATCTTGGTAGAGCAGGTCTCTGTCTGATGTGATACTGAGGTCACCTCTGATCATTTTCTTCTTGAATAATGGTTATACCCAGGGGTTTAACCAATATAATGGTTGCACCGGCTGTGAATGGTTTGTATTTGACCTTTGGGCAATGGAGAAATGAGCAAAAGGTGGATGGATGTTGTGAAAGAGGCTCACGTCCAGCTGATGAAGGAGAGGTAATTGCCTTCATGGGGAAAAAAAGGGAGCATAGAGGAAAGAAAAGAATGTATGCCTGTTTAATGGAAGATGGTGGGAGAAATGGAAAGATGGATCAATATTTGTCCAGGCACGGAATGAGACATTTTTCTAGGTTGATTTTATCTTTCAGGGCGCACACACACACACACACACACACACACACACACACACGCCCTCTCACCTTGCACAGATACTAAACCCATAGCAGAGGGCAGATCTGACCTTGCTCTCAGACTATTTAGCCTTTTTTTTTTTTTTATTAGACTGCTCATTCAGGAGTGTTCTACAATGAATCTATAATAAAAATCACACTTTAAAACTGTGAAATGCATAAAAATATAATTTAAAAAATCTTAAATCACAAATAACCTTATTTTGCTTATTGCTCAGCCTCCTACCCAAAATTCTCAAATGCAATATAATTACGGTGTGGTTGTTCAGATATAACAGTAAATTTCAAAATAAGGGTCCTTCTTGAATTGATCCTTGATCCATCTCTGAAAGCACACATGGACTTATTCACAAACATAAACATGAAAGCGCCATCAGATACCTGCACAAGTGCTGATATTGTGCTGACTTAAACCAGTGTGGTCTCTGGTGGTCATGAGTTTGCACTATTTTTCTGGGCTAGTGCTCAAAATTCTCATTATTCCATCTGTGCAAGCAGTACACAGGAGCCACTCTGAGGAAAGTGAGGAGTATAAAATGTTCTACAACATCTGTGCTCGATGCCTTCTTTCTAGCTGGAGCGTATGTTGGAAGGAAGTGCTGTGCGTGCCCAGAAGCAGCTGGTGCTGTTGCACAGAGAAGACGGCCCACCACCCAAAGGAACTGTGGACTGGCTGAACATGCGAAGCTGGATCTCCAGACACCTCCACCTCTCCTGTCCCCGAAGGGTCTTCTCTAAGAGGAGCCTGCCCAAACTGGTAGGAATAGAAAAAACGGCCAGAGTGTTGTTTTTATTTCTCATTTCTCATCAGCAGATTTGTTCCCCTCTGTCTGTTCCCCTCTTAGCCTCTCCATTTAGTATTTTTTTCATGATCTTTTATAGCTTATTCAACATTTTTTACTTTTTATTTTTTGTCATCCATTCAGTGTCTCCGTCCTCTCTATCCTCATGGATACTTTTATTACAGTCATTTCCCTTTTTTTTTTCAGTTGGAGCTGTATCAGCGCGTGTTTGAGAAGCCAGCAGACCGCCACTCTGACTTCTCCCGCCTGGCTCGAGTCCTCACGGGCAATGCTATCGCCCTTATTCTTGGGGGAGGGGGGGCCAGGTAACATTCAACTTACCGTTTGTTATCCCAGACAGTCTTCCTGTCTAAGTCCATACTAGACTATGCTGCAGTCTAGGACATGAAATTATATCTGTTATTTATAATCTGATTCTTTTTCTGTGTCTAATGGATTTTCTAATTGTTTCAAAGAGTCATCATTAATCTTATTGCTGTCTGGGTGCATCTGTGTCTTTTTGGTTAAATATGTTTATTTCTCCACCTGTCTGTTCAGGGGTTGTTCCCAAGTGGGGATAATGCGTGCTATCTGTGAGGCCGGTATCCCAGTGGACCTTATTGGTGGCACTTCTATTGGTTCTCTGATGGGGGCACTGTATGCTGAGGACCGCAGTCACAGCCGCATGAGAATGAGGGCCAAAGAATGGGCAATGGTGAGAGTCAACACAACAAAATAGCATGACACTAGTTATGTCACAAACCCAAATAATAAATGCCAAATATGAGAGTTAATGATAGTTTGATCTGCGTCAACTGCAACTGTATCTGTAAATCCCTTCTCCATGCTGTTATAACTCACAATTTTTCTTATTTTTTCAGTGAGGATACAATATAATTGTGTCAGGAAATGAGTGTAACAAGATAGGGGCTCACAGCCAGACTTAAACACTTCATGACCTTGATCAGACATCCTCACGATCCATAACATCATGCAGCAGTCTGTAGAGCTTGGTCAGATGACCTCCATGTGTTTTCTTCCTACATGGCATTTTGTAATTATCTCTAAAATCCATCTAAATAATTGTGACAAACAAATGGTTTAAGTGTATTCATTTTTGGAGAAGAGGAGCTGAGTTCAACAGCTCCTCCTCCACATTTCCCAATGTCTCTTGGAGAGAGGGCTATTTTCGAGCAGATTTAATTTTCTGGTTCTGGACTTTGCTCAGAGAGAGACTGTCTTTGTGATGGTGATTCTCCAACAGCAAATTATTTAATTCCAATGCAGTTTAGACCCTTTTTCTGCTATATAATTAACTGTGCTGTGCTGATTAACCATCAAAAGTAATGAGTTAGTGTTTCACAAACAGCTTGGGATGCTCCCTCTCCAGGTCTGCAGGCAGAGCATGTGGTAAGAGCTGTCCTCCCACAGAGTAACCCAGCCCCTCCTCTTCTGGCTCTGTCCTTGGTTCTGGACATTCCCTGTGGAAGCAGCTGGCTGGGTTGCTGCTCCTTTAGTATCAAATTAAATGGAACCACTGTTGCAATAAAAAAGAGTTTTATCCTTAGCAAAGTCAGATGAACAAAGTGACAACAGAATTGATCTGTTCAAATAATCATGTTCTTTATGGGGAGTGAATTTATCTTTTGATGTTTTTTTCAGATTACTAAGAAAAGTGTACACACCACGAGGAAGGAATGATGAAAAGAAACAAAACTTACATACAGCACCCACAAAAACAATGAATCTAATATTAGCAGATCTTTTAAATCAAATTAAAGTTACATTTTTAGGGATTAATTCTGCTTTGTAATTAAATGATACATCTTGTTGCATCATTGTTGTGTGGAAGAAAGAAGTCATTTGACTTTTCTTCTCTCCCTGGCTTTCCCTCTAGGAAATGACATCAGTGTTCCAGAAGGTTCTGGATTTGACGTACCCAGTCACCTCCATGTTTTCCGGTGCTGCCTTCAACTCCAGCATCAGCAACGTATTTAAGAGTAAACAGATCGAGGCAAGTGTGACAAGTGAGATGAGGTCACCAAAGACTCAACAGAATCAAATGGAGACTAAAGAAGAGAGCACAGAGATGGCGTTGAATTAGTTGTCAGCTGATTAAAATGCTGGTGGTGGTGCACGATTAGCAAATGTATTGAGTGAATTTACATTATTATGCTCATCTGTTTCCATGTAACCTTTTGTGTACACAGGACCTTTGGATCCCGTATTTCAATATCACAACTGACATCACTGCCTCAGCCATGAGAGTACACACTGATGGTAGGTACAGTGTCCTGTCCTTTTCCTTTGTTCTTGTTTGCTTAAAAGTAAAAGTGTTGTTACTTTTAAGCACCCAGCCCAGCAGATATAGTAGTTTCTATTTTCATTTGACTTTTCTGCCTCTGAGATATCTGCCACCACTGTCCTCATTGATGAACTGACCCTTTAATTAGTCTCATTCGTGAGTTTAATTTTCTGTTGGTTCGGGTTGATTGCTTTCAATTAAGTACTTAGTGCTTACTAGGCATAAAACTTAAAGAGTTGCCTGTTTGCTGTTTGAGGTTCTCTGTGGCGGTATGTTCGTGCCAGCATGTCTCTTTCTGGCTATCTGCCTCCTCTCTGTGACCCCAAAGACGGACACCTACTGATGGATGGAGGCTACATCAATAACCTGCCTGGTCTGTTACACTCAATCTTTTCACTTTCAGTGCTTCACACCTCCCTGGTCATTCTTTCTCCCAGTACCTTGATATATTCGCTCAGTTATGTTGGTATATGTCATTTTGACTATTGATTTTTTTCACAAAACTTTATTCTTCTCCTGTCCTACCTCTGTTTCCGTCTCTCCCTCTTCTCCCAGCTGATGTGGCGCGCTCGATGGGGGCCAAAGTGGTGATAGCTATTGACGTGGGCAGCCGGGATGAAACCAACCTCACTAATTATGGCGACTCGCTCTCAGGCTGGTGGCTGCTATGGAAACGCCTCAACCCCCTTGCTGAGAAAGTAAAGGTAATGGATTGATTAAAAATAAAGACAACGCACTGTGCAAGGATGCATTTTAAAAATAAATGACTCCTATGAATAACAATGAGGTTATATTTGGAGGTGTTTTTTTCCAGTGATACATATGTTCATTTCTACACTTGTGATCTTAGGTGTTGAACATGGCAGAGATTCAGACTCGGCTGGCCTACGTGTGCTGTGTGCGGCAGTTGGAGTCTGTGAAGAACAGTGACTACTGCGAGTATATCAGACCTCCAATCGACAGATATCGCACACTGGAGTTTGGCAAGTTTGATGAGATTGCTGTAAGTTTGAGAAAAACTGTGTTGTCTTGTGATTCTGATTTTTTTTTATTTAATTTTCTCCTTAGTGTTTCTTAACTCTGTTTTGCCTGTCTATGAGTTATTGTTAAAAAAAAAAAGTTGATTTCAGTAACAAATATCAAAGTCCTGCAAGGTTCAGATTCAGAATTAATGTATTTTTTTCCCCAGGTGTATCTTAATGATTTTACTCATCAGTAGATAGAACAATATTGACATGTAAGTGTTTCTGTGTGTTTTTGTCTATGTGATGCAGGAGGTGGGATACCAGCATGGCAAGACTGTGTTTGATGTGTGGGGTCGCAGTGGAGTGGTGGAGAAAATGTTGAAAGATCGACACCAGGAAGAGTTCCATAACACCCAAAGCAAGAATAATGTAAGGATGAGGGGAGGGAGAACCACATGGGAAAGCTGTAGAATATATGACTATATCTTTACAAAGTTATGTATCGCAGCTGCTGCACCTGAAAGGAGTTCTCTCTTGCACCTTTATGTGAGATTGGTTGACATTAGATCGCTTACTTCAATTGCCCTCCCAACCTCAAGGGGCAGAGCCCTGTAGTTTAGACTTTTGTGACTTCACAGGGTTTTTAAGTGAGCACCCCCCACTCACCGGGGTTATGTCGATTGGATCATGACGCCTCCGAGGGGCTCGATAATAGAGCCAGCATCCTGGAACCACCCCCCTGTCCCTCAGGTCTACTCACCACTTAGCTCAGCCCTCCCTCTCTCATACTAACGTGGTCGCAACATTTCTCACTCCTCTTTAGCCAGAGCCATCTGGATACTGTCTCTGCCTGTGGATGTCTGAAAGCCATTAAGGATAGCTCAGTGCAGAACAACAACAGAGTCTGGGCCTTATTTTCCTTGCAGATTGCCTCAGTGAATTTCAAGTCTGACAAAAGCTTTGTTACTGTAGACCACAATTATTCATACTACTAACTGAAATGCATCAGTCAGTCAGTCATAACTTAAATATTATGTATTTAGTTATTAAAAAGTACAAAAATAGGCATGCTAAGCATATTAATAATAATAAAATAATAATGAAACCTCCTGCAAAATATTTAGTTCCATACTAATAAATGACTGTTGAATTGTAATACAACAAATGTTAAATGTTGTTTGTTCTCATCACAAATGATTACGTTCAGTGGGACTTCCAACTATCACCAAGTAGCCTTTTTTAAATTTTATTTTATGAGGTCTCACACGTCATAAACAACTCTTGCCCACATTATTGCAACTAATGTCAAGAAACCATGTACACATAATCAACACAATAGCAAGTGTAAATCCATTACAAAGTGAACATAACCATTAACAAACAGAAATCCATCACAGAAATGTGGCTGAAGTAGAAAACAACAATTAATCACCTTTTAAAAAGAAAGGAAGTGGAGGTGAAGAAACTCAAAGTATAGGAATCTTGCAAGCTTAATGTAACATCAAACTGATGAGCTTACTTATCTGAAATGTCCATGCAAGTTAGTCATAAAGATCCCACATCTGCCATAATTTTCACATCCTTCTGAGTTTCCTCAGTATCTGTCTTCTCATTTGCAGTCTCCGCATGTGTAATTGATCAAATGGTTGTATTATATTGGTTACATTTTCTCTCATTGTTATTGTTTCGAAAATGTATTCTCATTGTCTGCTGCAGTTCATTGTTAACGTCGTCATAGTTTAGGCCTTGGGCTACACTGCTGTTAAAGTAATAACATTAAAACTATGAATCAGTCTGCTCTTAAAGTACAGAGAAATAGATTTACCGTACACAAGCTTTGTCCTGCAGCAATGTCATAGGAAGACAAAGGACCAACTAAACAAGAGAAAAGACAGAATAATGAAGAAAGATGAGATATTTACCCCCAGTCTGAACCACAGCATGACGAGAATGAGAGGGAGAAAAGGAGGATTTATACTGAGGAGTCATGACAATGGCCTCAAAGCAACAAACTAACAAATGCACCTTAACAACAGTGGAAAGGAATGGAGCTACAGTTATGGTTGTAGATTTGAAACAATAATGCTTAAGACTGTCTTATAAATAATTCTAATTCTCATCCTTTAAAACAATAGACATCCCACATAGGCAGTTAATGAGTGCCTTTCTATTTTCAGATACTACTGTAGGGTGCAAATCTCATGGGAAATAATGCATCTCCTCCTGTGATGGATTCTACATAGCACTATATATTCAGTAATGTCACACAAACTGCAGAGCAGAAAAAAAAAAAAAGTTTGTTTGGCTTCTTTAGCCAATGAATTAAGAAAAAGACAGTTTGTACATTTCTATGTAATGTACTCAAAAGATACATTAAAAGTAGAAAAACCAGTGCAATTCAGAACAAATGTGCTTGACATAAAGGAAAGTGAAAATAGAAAAAAAGATCTGCATTTTTTATTTTGTGTAAGAGGGGCAGTTTTCACAACACAGCAGTTTAAATGTGTGGTACAGCTGCACAATGTTGCTTAAATGGAGACAAAATGATTTAATCTACATCAGCTCCTTTCCCTTCTCCATTGTGAAACTGCTGGCTGCTATTTATGCTTTCATCTGTGTATGTAAGGAAGAATACATTACAGCATTTTAACACAAGGCGTTGACACCTGCCAACTGGCGTAGGTAGAGCACAACTGACTAGTTAGCTTATTTATTATAATAACTGCATGATGTTAGAGTCCCTGTAACTCTTTGTTGGCTTTGTCTATTTTCAGCATTTTCTTTAATGTGTATATAAATGTTTCTGCGTCTTTCAGGTTGTGACATGTCCCAATGCTTCCTTCACTGACCTGGCAGAAATTGTGTCCCGCATCGAGCCCGTCAAACCTGCCCTCGTGGATGGTAAACCTGCCGACTCACACTCTAACACTCTCACTTTCAGCCACATACACACAAAATCACACGTTTTTTCCCCATGTGTCTGGACAAAGGCATGCTATAAAGGCATGCTACTATCTCTCCTCCGTATTTGTCTTTCTTGTGCTTGCTCTTATTTGTTTTTGGATGGGTTTTTGTTTTCCTGTCACACTATTAACAAATGCATCTGTTACACATGGAAGAGGAAATGGATTGTTGCATCCCTACTGCAGAGAAAAAAATTTGTATGTCAATTATGTGTGTACACACACATGTTGATGGAAGGTAGGACCAGTGCAAATTTAACATTTCAAATTAAGTATTTGCAATTAAATAGAAATAATCTACATATTTAATTATATTTAAGTGCAATCTAATACGGTAACTGGTGACGTTTTTCTCAGATGTCTCCATCCTCCTCTTTCTTCCTTGTCACCTCTTCTACACTGCATGTATTCCAACTTGTTCACCCACACTGTGCTTTCTTTGCTTCCTGTTGTCCACTCCCTCCCCTCATCAGAGGAGTCAGACTACCACACTGACTATGAAGAGGAGGCAGTGGAGAGCGCTCTGTCTGACATGGAGCTATACAGTCGATATGGAGAACACACTGAAGGGGAGGAGACTGCTGACACGGTGCGAACCTATGTTACACGTGTGGATACTATGTGATCTAATAGGTTCAGCCTCAGGTTCACTTAAGCCTTTTCTAAAACAAGCATCTCAGGGTAAACTGCAAAGGTTAACCCCTGTGTTGTACGTCCATAATGGAATTAATTTTGCACTTTTTATTTTTACTCTTACTGGGCACAAGTTCATCCTGGAATCAGGCCAGTTTATGCTTTAAAAGTGATCAATAACACCATAAAATATACTCTAGAATTAATTGGAAGACACTGCAAAGCGACCTAATTCAACTAAAATGATAACTTGTAGCTTGAGCCAGGGCTTGAGAAAGTTATAGGGCTGTGACTTTGAGTCAAAAATGAGAGGATTCTCTTTAGTTAGGCCAAGACTCAATTTAACCTTGAATAATGCTTTCCAAATCAGACAGAGTTAAATGATCACATATTCTTAGCTCTCAGTTTCTGTTATAGCTGATGGAACTGATGGAATGGAACAGTTGTTTAGATTATCTTCAGAAAAAGAGGAAGCTTTGATCCAACTAGGATCTAAAGTCTGATTTGCAGTCCATAAAAAGATTTAAGTCTGCTGGAATTACTGGGTTTTACTGGCAAGTACAGCTGTATTGTCTGTATAACAAAAAAGTATTATGTCTTATACCAAACTGGATAAAATCTATAAAACTAAACTTTGTCTGTAGTCCTGTAGACAATAAATTCAGATACTTGGATAGAACATCTCTCAGTCTGACTCTAACTAAAGCTGTATTAGTAGGTTTTAAACAGGAATGATTGTTTTTTTTTTTTTTCACAGTTTTACTCTGTATTGATGAGCTGATTATACACATCTGTCTCTAGTGCTTAAGACTCAAACTGGAGTAAAGAGATAATTAGTGAGAATGGATTAGAGGTGTCCAGTCTAGGCCATTAATGAAGGGTCTGGAGAAATACCTTTTTTTAAACTGGACAGTTTACTGGAGTCTCTGGCCAATGAACTGATAAAAGGCTGTAATAAAGACAATATGACTTCTATCCAGGAGGAGTAAGAGGCAGTTCAAATCAGATGAAATGTGAAATTTTTAAAATGAGTCTGTCATTCTGCATTTTGTGAAGTAGTATAAACCAGACTGGAGCCACCACAGTTCTAACTCTAAAATAATGTATTACGCTGTATGTTGAGACCATGCAAGAAAGTACAAACTAGAAATGTACATGCATATCCAGGCCAATAAACTACAATTATGTACCACACATTGTAATACAAGGTCTTTCTACAAGATCTTAACTAGTTTTAAGGGCAGCTGGTGAAGGTTTTAACTTGAATATACTGCTAATGAGTTAAGTGTTTCATTTTGAACAGATTGGGATATTCTTCTTAAATTGAGAATATCCAGCAGGGATTTGGATAGTACTTTATGAATAAAAGAAAGGGAACCAAATGAAATTACCCATGTAGAAGTTTGCATTTTCTTTATTATTTGATTAAATGTGTAGAATATTATTTTTGATGACATGTAATTCTAACTCTCTAATGCCTGACCTTGCCTCTGATTCTCAGGATGAGGAGCTGGAAGGGAGACATACACACCACATTACCTCACTCATCAGCAGCCAAACTCAGTCCCCTGCCGTCCCTGATGCTCCACTGGGTGCACAATCAAACCAGGAAGTCCTTTCCAAACAGTCCCTTAAGTGAAGACCCGGTCGAATAAACTCTGGCGAAACAGGTCAGGTCATCACAATTTAACCTGCCTGTCTTTGGCTCACTTTACCCTCCAGTCTGTCCCACGTGACTCAGAACCTGTTTCCTGCCTCTGAGACTGTCAGAGTAACTTTGATTACCATCTTGCCTGTGACCTGGCCTCGTTAGCTGTGTGGCTAACAAATGGACAGTCACTTACTCAATACAGGCATCAAGTATAACATGCAGTAAATTCAGCTGCAAGCCCTATGCATTCTCAGTCTATACAATAGCAGCTCATATTGAGACAGTCGAGATTATTTTCTGTAGCTTTACATGAATCGCACTAGTCCAGTGGAAGATGACAATGCAATAGGAGAAATGATTATTACATGAAAACACTTCTCTGTACAGGTACACCTGTACAGTCTAATGCAGTCCTACACAACAGCATCAATCTTAATAAAATTGGTGATGTGTAAATTGATATGTTTATTGCTTATGTTATAGTAAGAGGTGGTGTTGTATTGGACTGCATTATATTTAGAGGTGTTTCTGATTTATGTCTTCCCTATATACAAACATCAGGCGCCACAGAATATGATGCAGTCCAGTACAACACATCACTAATTATGACCTCAATAAAACATAATTGAGTTAACACCTCAGTTGGATTGCAGTAGACAGTACAGGTGGACCTTACAAAGTGGCTACCGAATGTATATTTTATTTATATAATATGGATGAACCAACCCTTTCAAACTGACTAAAACGTGCCAGAGCATACCAAAACAATATACTGAGGCTGCATTAAAGGATAGGTTCCGATTTTTTTCTTAATTAAATATTTATACACTTAAAGATATATGCTCCTCCATATCGGCTACAAAGTGATACCTTACTAGTATTTCAGGAGGTTGAATAGAGAGAGTTTGAGTCTGAGCCAAAAGGTGTGTGATTTGATAACAGACATGTGAACCCACTGAACTGTATCTTGTGATATGCAACTCATGTCTTAACTGCCCTTGCAGAGTGCATAGTGGTGGGATGGGATGAGAGCTATTTCATTCGCCAAGTGTGCCATAGATTCTGTCAAATAGACATGTAATGTGGGATTGCTGTAAGAGGTAAGAGAGAAAATCCACAGTCCTCGTTCGGTGCAAATTAAATGGGTATCTCTCAAGGGTAGAGTCTTAAGAACAGAATCCCCTTTTAGCGTCTTGCTAAACAGCGTTTTGTTGCTGAGCTGAAAAAATTACAGCAACCAACAAGCTCTTTCAGTATGCATACAGGCATGTGAGTTTTATATTGATGTGTAAAGAAAACCTTGAAAAAAAATGTGAACCTATCCTTTAATCTTTTGTACACTCAGTCTATGTAATGATCCTCACCAGTGTTTGCTTGCAACATCACTAATTTAAAAACAGAAAAAGAGCAAAACAAGCAGCACGCTCCATGGCCATGGCTGTCAGCACAGTTTTGTCATATCCAGTGTGCCAGGGACATGGAGGGAGGTAATGATTATAATCCACTTCAAAGCACTAGTTTCCCCTCTCGGCTGGAGAGAGGAGCCCCCCCCTCCAATCTGTTTTCTGGTTTCAATCTATCAGACACAGACTGAGCAGCAGACAGTGTGGATCTGTTGGGTGAACTCTGAAGCTCTGCTCGTCTCAGTACAGTTTATGCAAAGGGGCTATTTGCAGCAGCAGGGCAGTTCTTCACAGGAACATGCTGTAACACAAATTATTTGGCTTATCAAGATGTCTTTTAGCTTTTTTAGCCTAGCGATTTGGACCTTTTTTTTGTGAAACTGAAAAAAGTTTTGTAGCCTGCCATTAAGATGGTCTGATTTTTGTTACACAGTGAATAATTAAATATATTTCCTATTTAAACCAAGCATAGGTCATGACAGCTGGACAATCATTCCAGAAATGCAATGCAATGCACAATTAAACTAACAAATTGTTATATAGCCTTGATTAACATGCCTCTCTTAGCGACACCATACCATTTTTAGAGGATTAACTTAATCTCAGTCACAACTATGGCTGCACTAACAGTTAATGATAATTAACGATGATTAATGATTAATGTGATACATTTTTTCAGTTAACAGATTGATCTGTTAGTCTAGAAAAGAAAATCACAATTTTAGTCCAGAACCCAAAGATATTCCGTTTTCTATGATGTGAGACAAATGTCAGGAATAGCAAAAAATTGAAAAGCTTAAACCATCCAATCAAAAAAAGACTTTAACAATGAAAACATTTTTAAGCTAGTTTAATTTTCTGTTGATTGAATTATTGTTTCAGCCTTCCATCACAGTATTACTAGAGCTATAAGTATACTCTCAAAACTCTCACAGCATAGTTGAGAGTTTCAAGTCAACAATTCATGGGCAATGACTGAGCAAGACAGTTTGCAGTTGAAAAATAATCTTGCCAGTGCTTTCTGGCAAACGATATAATGGCAACACCATTTTCAAATTACTGCAAACATATTTTTGGCATTTCTGTACTGCAGTTTATTTGTTACTTATCAGCTAACTCATACTCAAGGTTACAATACCAATATACTATACAATAAGCTAATATCAGCTTGCCAATTTATTGGTCAGGTTCTAATTATTAGTTCATCAATGCAACTTTTTTTGTTTTTTTTTTTCTTCCCACTTGATACAGCACCCTGTGAGCCTCACTGTATGAAGCTGTGATCTTCATAAACACTAGTGCTACACTGCCTGAAGCCTTACATGTATATACAGTGGGAGAAAACCTGTGATAAACACTATGGGGCTTCCATATGGTGTGGAATAAATGGAGTCTAGACACAGAATGCGTGAGCTAAGTGGAGAAAGGAAAATGTTTGCTGGTGTTTGCACTGGTGTTTTTTTTGTACTTTTGGGTGGTTTCCAAAAACCAAGCACAATGAATTGATGTTGCCTGGCAGAATGAATGTTTCACTACTTTATTAAATGGGACATGGTAATGGATAAAGTGCTTACGTAATGCGTGGAACTGTGCCATGAAGTTAATGTAACAAAGCCTTAAATGACCCATGCGAAAAAACAACCACTCGTGCCCTCATTTTGCATTCATTTTGATGATTAATATACAACGATTGTTTACCAATAAGCCTGTACTGTATGACATCAATTACTTGTCTATATGTATGTTATTTGATCAATATTGTTATTGATAATCAATTGTTACTAATATACCACTGTTTGTTGTTGTACTTTGTGTGACTTTCATTTTTCAGTTTGCCATCTGGCTTTGGTGTTTGCAGTTGAGTAGAAATGTGACCACTTAGGGCTGCAAATAATGATTATTTTCATCTTTGATTAGACTGCTAATTATTTTTTTCAATTAACTGTTGGTCTCCAGAAAATAACGGAGAATAATGAAAAAGTTCCCAGAGCTTAAGGTATCTCAAAATTGTTTGTTTTGGGTACCCCAGTATCCTCCTAACCCCAGACTTAAAGAATAAGAATAAGCATAGAAACACCTCTCAGTAAGAAAAATCAGCCAGTGAGGAGCATGTGGTTCAGCTCAGCGACTTGTTGGAGCACACAAACCAACATCGACGACAGAGAAATCAGCATTAAAAGCTACATTAAGGTATGGCTTCCCCACAGTACAAAGACATTACAAAGTGAGAGATATACAGTAGGTAGGGGAAGTAATATCTTTGTCTGCTGACCTGTATATGTGTTACTAGCCCAGGACTAGCAATCTATGACCAGTACAGTATGATGAGGAAAGAGAAAAACAAGTTTTATATTTTTTGAATAAGAAATACAGAAGTAAGCCCAGGGAAATCAGAGATTATCATAAGTAAAGAGCCATCACACCTGTTGGCCTGTTAACTACAAAACACACATGCACACAAACACATACACATACACATGGCAATGGATCCCACATACCAGTGGATGATTAATCCAACCTTATTGATGTGTCTTATAATGAGCTTTTTCAATCTCCCACCTTCCCTGGGGAATGCAGACTTGCATCAGCTAATTAATGAGCACACAGGGGGGAATTTAGGTCACAGGAAGGGCTGGGAGAAGAGAACGAGAGGGGAATAAGCGGCACTGCCTTCGATCGATACATCACAAGGAAGAAATCAGAGGGCCAAAAAACGGGGTGAATGAGTCCGGGCTTCCAGGAAATTAGAGTCTTTTGACAGAAAAGACAGGGTTGACAGTGAACAAGAGGTGCCACAGTGCTGTTGTGTCGGCAGACAATGACCCCACTCTGGACTGAATTACTGTGACAGGCAGCAAGAGACTTGGAGGTGCATTTATGGAAAAATGAGGAAAGGGAGAGGGAGACAAGGGGACGTTTCTAACCTTAAGCAGATGGACAGTTTGATTTATAGAAGGTCACATAATAGTCAAGAGCCACCTACTGTATATTTCTCTCTATATATATGTTCCCATCCATACAGCACTGTTCTTTTCCCTTCCTCCCTCTCATTTCCTCGCCTCTTGCTCTCCTCCCCTTGCCTACAGGCTTTTGGAAAATGGGGACAAAAAGGACTTAAACAGGTAAGTGGGTCACACTTTGTGTTGCTGTGGTGAAAGTACCTCTGTGACGCATGAATACAAAAATAGTGTGTCAACACACAGAAAGGTCCCCTTCCAAAAATGTGTTGTTACCACTTATTAAACCAAAAATGTGAATTTCCCCCAATGCCATCTACCTTATCGTGCAAGTATTATACCTGCTAAACATCAGCATTTTAGCCCTATCATTGTGAGCATGTTGCCATTGCTAACATTAGCATTTAGCTTAAAGCGCCAGCCTTACAGTCATCCACCAAAGCACATTCTATATGCAAGGAGACAACATATTCACTTTTGATCTACATAAACTTTTTTCAGTTAATTTAGTTTTCTGCATGTCTAGCTACAGCTAGTTAGTGATCACGGTGCTGAGACCAATGCATCATCAGGAGGCTGCCTTATTAACAAATTCTTTGTAGGTGCTCAGTATCAATTAAATGCACATGGCTTTCTCACTCTTGGCTCTTTTACGTTACATGGACATGACAATGGTTAAACCACAAATGGAAACAAGCCACAAACCAGCAAGAAGACAGCAATTCAGGTTGGACTATACTTGAGATTCTCCACCAAAGCACAGTAATCATTTCCAACTGATTTTGAGCCAAGGCCTCGCAGGTGAAATCATTCTGCTGCAGTCACTTCTCTTCACTACCCTCGAGGTCAGAGCTCTGTCAGCCCTGCAGCCACCACTTGTGTAAACCTTTCTCTCTCAATATGTCTTTGCCATCCATAACATGAGACGTGTGCTTTGTTCCAGGACAGAAGCAGCAGCGGACCCCAACACACTCCCCTCTTAGTGGGTAGTTCTTGATAAATGTGATTCTCCTAACTGCTGCACAGAGACTCATTTGAGGTAAAATTATGTATGCAGCTGCAGACTAATTTCTGGGACTGTCTGTCAGGGTAGTGTTTTATTACACATAATCTGTTTTGTGTGTGTTTGATGTTCCAGTCTGCAGTTTAGCACAAATGCAAATCGAATGTTTTCAAGAACATTTTATATTTGCATGGTGTTTGATGTAGTTGTGATACAGTAATCCTGAGCACCAGGGTGAAACACAAATTTGTCAGCAGCTGCGCATATTAGGGAGAGTTATTTCAATTATAAATATAATGAACTAGTCCATTATATCTAAGTGCTGTGTAGAACAGTGCCATTGAAACTGCATTTAATAAAGCTGTCTTCACTGGAATCAAGTTGCTTCAAGTGAGAGTATTACAAGAGCAACAGACAATATTTTCATTTGATTGTTTGGTTCATAAGATGTTTTTTTTTTTTTTTTTAAATCATTCACAATTTCTCAGAGCCCAGAGTGATGGCTTAAATTCACTTGATTTATATCTAATCAAAAGACCCCAAACCCAAAGACGTGCAGTTCACTTTCACATGACAAAGAAAATCAGCAAATCTTCAAATTTGAGAAATCGTATAACTGAAACAATTAACTATAAAAGTACTAAAGTTGCTGATTATTTTTTTGTCAATTAAGACCAGAGAGCCAAATCTAAACTCTTCCAAAAATATTCACATGTTGGTAACTTCAAGTTTTGTTGAGTCACGTACAGAAAACAAACGCCATGTAGATTTATTTTGTGTGAGAGCTGCAAGGCCCAGTAAAGGACAAAGTAATTTTTCATTAAAACGTCATATGCAATAGCTTGCTTCATCAGCTCTGGGCTCAGTAGGGTCCAGTAATTTAAGGTTGTATCTGTTATCTCTAGATTTTTCCCTTTTTTGTCTAGGTTTCAATCTGTCTCAGTGTGAATCAGCTGATCACTGCCTCAGGCCTGTACAGGATGGAGCGATAAGAAGAAAATGAGATTGTCTGTTGCACCAGTGAAGACACCATCAACATGCAGCTGTTGCTTCTGGGTTTTTTTTCTTTTTCAGCAGTTTTTTCTAGTATGTGGGCCCACAGAAGTGATGATTCATTTTTTACTTTACATAACACACATTTTGCCTCTCAGACATAAACGTGATGCTAAAATATTTACAGTAAATGTAATGGAACACTTAAATACACTGCTGAAGTACTCATGCACATAACCGAATTCAACCTCAGAGCCACTTAAATGTACTCACATACAGCACACCACTTAAAACACTTTCACATTGCAGCAAAAATCAGTCAAAACACACACACAAGCACCCACTACTAAAACACTCAGTCGGCTACCACTGATTACCTGATTACCAGTGTGGATATAAGTGAAATCTGCAGGCCACCCGTAGGAATATCATTGTTTTAAGTGAGAGAATATTCCTAGGGTGCTGCTGTCTGAGAGCAAATGAGCTGATTTGCATCCAGGGGAACAGGACATGAGAATAACCACAAAACATTTGCTCACTACACAGACTTATGCACTTAGTGTGATCACAGGAAAAGAAGAGGAAGCTGAGGAAGTGTACTATCTGAGGGAAAGATTTGAATAAAAATGAGCAAGTAAAAATAGTTAAGAGTCAACTGAAGAGGAGTCACAACCACCACTGAAACACTTATAGAATAGAATGGAATGGAACAGGTCTTTATTGTCGCTGTTCCAAAACAATGAAACACTATTTAGCAGCTCTTGTAATGAGAAAAAGTAAAAGGAACAACAAATTAGATAAAAAATAATGACTATCAAAATGTGCTTTACAGAATTCCTTTAACATGTATTTATATTTTGTTAAGTTGACATGAATTGGGCTTTCTAATGCTACAGAGCTGCTGCAATATGTGCAAATTTTTAAATTGTATGTACAGATTCTCACAAATGTAGAATTTCAGGTCTTTATTGGACTGTTAAGCCAAGTTTGTATTGGTTACACAAGCAAAACAACACAAACTCTAAGCTCTTCAGGTAATGATGTCAACACTTAAGGCTTTAGCGTGGTGGTGTTTGGTCATAAACCAAAGTGGTGCACGATGAAGAGTCAGAGAATCACTGAAGTGAGTGAGTCATCCTCAGAGGAATATGACCGTTTCTTTCAGATCTCATGGCAGTTCTTACAAGTGCTGTTGAGACTTTACATCCAAAAACACAAAGGTCTACCTCATGGTGGCTCTGGAGGAAAAGTCATGGAATTACCTAACTCATCAGGATTCATCCTCTGGGGGCCACGGAAAAGCACAAAAATTTATTGCTAATCTTTGTTGAGATACTCTAGTCTGGACCAAGGTGGTGGACTGACCAACTGGCCAGACTAGATCCCTTGCCTAACCCCTAGTTTCAGGCTGATGGCCTGGCTAAAACAGGGCTATTTCTGTATTTATCTAACTCTGCCAAGACTAGATAACTGGCCCCTCTACTGTTAGGTAAGAGAACAAACCACAATGATTTATTCACTGTTGATCAACTGTTTTAATCAACTTTATCCAAAATCTCTTGCCAGTGAACACTGTTGATTAAATATTGTTTACTACACATCTTAACCCGCCTCTTGAGCACAGATTTCAAGCCTCGCTAAACCAAATTTGAGACAAATAACATGAACTTTCCATGTAGAAGTACAGTAGAAAAGAGAAAAGTATGAGATACTAATGTTGCCAGCTGAAAATAAAATCATATACTCAAATGGCAGCTTATGTGGGCCTGGATATGAGTCTGCAGAAACCCAGTAAGACTAAGAATATGGCTAAAGATTTGTGTGTGGGAGTGCAGGTCCTGTGTGCTGTGTACTGTGTAATACGTTAACAGACACACAGCCATCGGAGGTCAAGATGAAAACAAAGATTGAGTCACAGCTGCTGGTTGATCCAGCATAAGGTCTGGGCAGAGCTGCTGCCTCTTTCAGCTCTCTGCCAGGCTAATAATATCCTGCTAAAGCTGCTGATTGGGAACACGAGGTGAGAGCACCTCGCTGCCCAAGTACGTCACCGGGGTTTGCAGCTGCTAAAAGAGGAATAACTTTTCCCCAGATAGAAACAGGGCCCCGGGTTTTGACTATTCTCTGCGCAACCGAAACACTCCCACGTACTTGCTAGAGCCTAAAAAGGACAAACACAGAATGCAATGATGTGAATAATGTATTTTTACAACAGACATCTGCAGGTTTGGTTAAATGAGTTAGTTTTATCTAAAAAGATACATTTAAACAGGTGTGATGACCTTTATATGGATGCTCACCTCTACAAACACATTTTTACCTCACTGCCATCTTGTCCGGGTGACATAAGGCCTTAAAATGTTTGTCTTTTTAAATTTTAATCTAATTAGTCTCATGTTTTCTGTATGATAAGCCATTTTCCTCACCCACTTATCCATATCTTGGGTCAGAAATTAACCTAGCCTCGCCAAAACTCTGATTGCATCTCTTGTGCATCACATAGTAAAAACACTTCTAGACCCCTGATTTTGGGCAGTTTACTGGGGGAGTATTTTACCCTAATTTTGTGGAAGGCATTTTTATCTATGACAGTGTTTTCACCCCACTCTGGAGAAGTGGATTGCACTTTGTCAGGCCTCTACCCTACGACCTTATCTGCCAAATGTTAGTTGACGTAAGTCGTCATTGCTCGCGACGTGTCTTGTCATTGGCCAATACCTTCTAGGAGGAGCGCAGAGAGGCGGAGAGAGGAAGTGGAAAATATGTTGAAACCAACTTTGAAGTGTTTCTTCGGTTTGCTAGTACTGTGAGAAAACGGTGTTACCGAAGAGGTCTGGATGCCAAAACAAACTCTGGGCCTGCTTTTTTGTCGAACACGAGTGAGACTGGACACTGAACACACCTGCGGCGTGAAGGTAAAGCAAACAGTCGGCGGCTAGCGTTAGCATTATTGTTATCGGAGAGCGTTAGCATTTCCGGCGAGCGTTAGCATTAGCATTACCTTGTAATGATATCGTTAAATTATATCATCAGCCATTTATATCGCGTGGGTAAGAGTGGGTTTGTGTTTCTGTGACTGAGGCGTCCCTGGCATGAGTTGTGGGCACCTAACATGGATGGATGGGCTCTTGGGGATCTGTGTAAATCCCTTTGTTTTCACTTTACGGACATTTTGCGTCTCTTTGTCATTTTGTGTTCAATCCTGATCATTTTAACTTCGTTTATGGTAGTTTATCATGTCGTTGTCATCGGTTTGTGGCTATTTGTGGTTGTTTTTTGTCATTGTGCGTCTCTACCTGGCTTATTTACACCTGGGTGTTAGTGTCAGCATTAGTGGTGAGCGTTAGCATCAGAGTCGAACATTAGCATTGGCCTTATCTTCAAATTATGTCATTGGGGCTTGTTTCCTTTTTGTCATCGTTTTATTTGCGTTGGTTAAAGCGTCCGTGACATGAGTTGTGGAGGGTGGTAACTGTTTAGTAGTCAGTTTGTCTCTTTACAATTACTTTGCAGACATTTTACAGCTTCTTTGTAATTTTGTGCTCCCGCTTTGTCATTTTAAGTCAGTTTATGGCAGATTATCATGTTGATGTGATCATTTTGTGTCTTTTTGTGGCGGTTTTGTGTCTCTAGCTGGCTGTTGGACATCTACTTATGGTCAGCTTCTTTGTAGTTGTTTTGCATTGTATTGTCTTTGCAGTTTTGTGTCATTTAACGTTTCTTTGTGGCCATTCTGTGTTTCAGTGTGGCAGTTAAAAGCCTCTCATTGTGATCCTTTTTACAACTCTTTTTTTGTTTTGTTTTTTTTGCCTTTTTGTCGTTTGTGTGTCTTTGTGGGAGTAATCTGTCCATAGCTGTCCATTGATTGCCTGTCGTGTCTATTATCAATTAGAAATTTGTTTGTGGTGACTTGAGACTCTTTTTTTTAGCTCAGTTTTGAGTTAAATAAGAGCTTGGAAACTAGATTTTAACTCTGCTCCTCCACAAGTTTTAAACCTCAAGAGTAGGTCACAATGTATGAACTGAAATTACTGTTAGGTAGGTAGAAGTGTATTGATCATTTTCCTTGATATGTTTCTCTCTTTATTTCCTCCAGGTGTCACCACGTCATCCATGATCACAGAGAGTGTTCGTACAATGAAGAAGTTCTTTGAAACCAGGACTGAGGCCTCCAGGTAATTTACAAACAGCTTTACATAAACTGTCCAACACAGAGCACTGACATTAAATTATATATCTTCAGTAATTGATCTGAAGTCTGAATAGTTAGATTTGTCACAAAAAGACTTAACTCATTATTAAAGTTTATTTACATAGTTCATGAATGTACAGAATACTAAATGAAAAATTTAGACATCAGCTCTCTCTCTCCATCTCTGTCTCTCTCTGCCTCCCTCTCCTTCACTCTCACTCTCCCCATCTCTCTCCCTCACTCTCTTTAGCCTGGCACACACTAAAAGATTTTTAAAATCTTACCTGATCTAGAAAATGTGACAGACCACACATATGACAACACACAATGTCAGATTTGTTTTATAGTAGTATGCTTTGTCCGCATCTCATTCTCTCTGTCCCTCTCTCTGTCTTTCTCATTAGTGCAGTAAATCCTAAAAATGTTTTCAGTTCAGTGTTACACTAGAAACACTGCTTAATTCATTCAGTCTGCAAATTCAGTTCAAATTTTAACAGACTGGAGACAAAAACATTTCCATCCAATGCTGTTGTGTAAATATCAGGAGCTGGTGGAGTCAGTTCTTCAGTCAGAGCAGCTTCTTCTGTCTTTGTGTATAAAGCAAATTTAACTCCTGGACTAGTTCTGATTAGTCCAGAACCAGTTAGTCCACATTCTGTGTCTTTTACTTACCTATCTTTTGACAGTTTGAAGTTTAAAACCCAGAAACTCTCTGTGCTTGTATTTTTATTTTTTATGTTAAAAGTCACATCTTTATATTGTTTGTTGTGTTTTTCTCCACAGGATTCAAACTCCAACCATTAAATCACAGAGAGAAGAGACAGATGTGAAGACATTTCCAGAAGGTCAGTGTTCATTTATTTTTTTCCAGTCTGACTCTTGTCATTAACAAAATATGTAATATATAAAACAAAAAAGTTTAGAATAGAATAGAAACCCTTTTAATAAATAGGCCTGAAAAAATAAGTATAAAACCTTAAAAAGTAAGTCTAAAAATAATGATAAAACATTTAACTTTATTTATCAGACCTGTTTTTTTAAAACCTTTAAAAATAGGTCTAAGTGTTAAGTATGAAACCTGTAAAAAATAAATTTATAGTATAAAGCCTTTAAAATATATATTTAAAAGTTAAACATAACTGAAACTTTTTAAAAGTTAATTTAAAAACCCTTAAAAAATAGTCTGATCAATGAGTATAAAACCATAAATTAAATATAAAACGTAAAAAAAAAAAAAAATTCAAAATGTTAAAAAATTGATCTGAAAAAGTAAAATATGAAAATCATAATATTTTTCTTATAATAAAATGATCTGTAGAACATCTGTTTCAAATACAACTCAAAAGCTTAGGAAGTCACTTTTAATGATTTTATTCCAGACAACATTAAACAAATCACAGCAAAGACAATGGCAGACATTTGACCACAAGAAAACGCTGGTTAGGGTTAATGTAGGTATGAGCACATTTTAAGTATAAAAACTTTAAAAACATGAGTAAAAATAAATATAAAGCCTTTAAAAAATACATTTAAAACCTTAAATAAGTCTAAAAAATAAGGATAAAACATTTAAAATCTGTCTTAATGACATTAAAACATATGACCACAAGGAAACACTTAGGGTTAATGTAGTTATGAGCAAATTTTCCAAAGATGAACATGTCTATTAAGCGTTTGATCATTAAACTACCTGTGATACAATAATCAGATAGTTGTATCATAAGCTGTTGACTATTCTCAAATGTGTTATATAAAGTCTTTGGAGAATGTGCCCATGAGTACATTACAGATGGTCAAGAAAAACAAAGTGTTTTCACTTGAACAACAGGAAACCAGCACTATTTACAGCTAATTAACAGCTTCGCAACACTGTTTTCTTTCATCCACTTCAGGTCTTCAGCTGCTGTTGTCTTCTCCTCCTGCAGATACAAGAACACGTGTTACTGAACTGATCAAAATATTTTTGTGAGTTACTATTCTGATTTTTTTTAATGTTTTTGATGCCTTAGTATACTTTGACTTTTTTTATGCCTTACTATACTAAGACATTTTTTGACAGTTTTCTATGCTTACTGTACTATGACATTTTATTATGCCATACTATATTATGACTTTTTTTGGTGATTTTTGACCCTTGCTATACTAAGACATTTTTTTGACCACATACTATACTGTGACATTTTGTGACAGTTTTCTATGCCATACTATATTATGACATTTTTTGATGGTTTTTGACACCTTACTGTACTAGAACATTTTTTGACAGTTTTCTATGCTTACTGTACTATGACATTTTATTATGCCATACTATATTATGACTTTTTTTGGTGATTTTTGACCCTTGCTATACTAAGACATTTTTTTGACCACATACTATACTGTGACATTTTGTGACAGTTTTCTATGCCATACTATATTATGACATTTTTTGATGGTTTTTGACACCTTACTGTACTAGAACATTTTTTGACAGTTTTCTATGCTTACTGTACTATGACATTTTATTATGCCATACTATATTATGACTTTTTTTGGTGATTTTTGACCCTTGCTATACTAAGACATTTTTTTGACCACATACTATACTGTGACATTTTGTGACAGTTTTCTATGCCATACTATATTATGACATTTTTTGATGGTTTTTGACACCTTACTGTACTAGAACATTTTTTGACAGTTTTCTATGCTTACTGTACTATGACATTTTATTATGCCATACTATATTATGACTTTTTTTGGTGATTTTTGACCCTTGCTATACTAAGACATTTTTTTGACCACATACTATACTGTGACATTTTGTGACAGTTTTCTATGCCATACTATATACATGGTTGACACTTATGACATTTTTTGACAGTTTTCTATGCTTACTGTACTATGACATTTTATTATGCCATACTATATTATGACTTTTTTTGGTGATTTTTGACCCTTGCTATACTAAGACATTTTTTTGACCACATACTATACTGTGACATTTTGTGACAGTTTTCTATGCCATACTATACTGTGACATTTTTTGACAGTTTTCTATGCTTACTGTACTATGACATTTTATTATGCCATACTATATTATGACTTTTTTTGGTGATTTTTGACCCTTGCTATACTAAGACATTTTTTTGACCACATACTATACTGTGACATTTTGTGACAGTTTTCTATGCCATACTATACTGTGACATTTTTTGACAGTTTTCTATGCTTACTATACTATGACATTTTCTGACTTTTTTTTAATGGCTTACTATACTAAGACATTTTTGTGACATTTTTGATGTTGTTCTATAATGTGGCAGTTTTACTTCTATTTTGGATTACTACTACTTCTGCATTGCTTTTATTTTGCAGATAATTTTTCCTGTTACCTCTACTATTAGATTACTTTTCCCATGATATATTACTTCTAAATTTACAGAAAAAGTTTACTGTTGCAAACTACATCTAGTAATAGATTACTTTGACTATTCCATCTTACTTCTGAAATTGCTAATTACTTTTACATTACTTCTGTTAATACATGTTACTTAGACATTTTTCCTCATATTGCAGATTACTTCTATTATTACACTTTTCTGATATACTCAATACTGAACAGTTTAATGTCAGTGCCCTGTGTTGGAGAGTTTGTGTAAAGGTGTTTGTGAATTACCTGGAGGCCTGGAGAACTTCTTTGATCGTGGATGATGTCTCTCTGATCATGGACTATGTCTCTGTGGTTGTGAACAAAGAGAAACATGCAAAGGAAATTGATCAATACATGACCACCTATTCCTCATCAACAGTTAAATGCTGAAAACACAGAAATATTCAACATTACAGCTGAACCAGAACATTTAAGAAACATAATGGGCTGTTTCAGAAAATTAACAGTTGACTGTCATCACCTCCTGAAGAACCAACAACAAATTTTTGGGAAAAAGTAAAATGACTATTAATTGTGTGTCTATCAACTGATCACTGAAGCAATCATGTATGTTACTGTGAACTGCACAACAATAGTAAAGACTATCAGTTAAGTCAATGTTTGAATGCTTGTGTTGTTTATTATACTTCAGTAAAAAGTCTGAGTATTTCTTCCACCACACACAGTCACATACAGAATCATTATTTCAAACTGAGCTGGGATTTAGCCAGTGACACTAAATGTAAAAAACAAAAGCAACTGCTGACAGTATCCAGCTGCAAATAGCATAACTGTCAAAATTATGGTGCATCCCAGTTGTATTTAGAAGTTGGAATTTCCTAGTCAACTGGAACACCCAATGAAGTCAGATTTCCAACCCGGAAAGTTGGACTATACTATACTATGACCCATCACTGTAATATGACATTTTCTGACTTTTTTAATGCCTTACTATACTAGGACATTTTTGTGACATTTTTGATGTTGTTCTATAATGTGGCAGTTTTACTTCTATTTTGGATTACTACTACTTCTGCATTGCTTTTATTTTGGAGATAATTTTTCCTGTTACCTCTACTATTAGATTACTTTTTCCATGATATATTACTTCTAAATTTACAGAAAAACTTTACTGTTGCAAACTACATCTAGTAATAGATTACTTTGACTATTGCATCTTACTTCTGAAATTGCTAATTACTTTTACATTACTTCTGTTAATACATGTTACTTAGACATTTTTCTCATATTGCAGATTACTTCTATTATTACACTTTTCTGATATACTCAATACTGAACATGGACAGTTTGTGTAAAGGTATTTGTGAATTACCTCGAGGCCTAGAGAACTTCTTCGATCATGGATGATGTCTCTCTGATCATGGACTACGTCTCTGTTGTCGTGGACAATGTCTCTCTGAATGTGGGCGATGCCATCGAATCGGGGAACTCCGTTACTACCAACTCTTGTGCATGTCTCTGCAATCATGGACAGTGTCTCCCTCATCCTCAACAATATTTCTCAGATCATGGACCCTGGAGGAGAACAAAGAGAAACATGCAAAGGAAATTGATCAATACATGACCACCTATCCCTCATCAACAGTTAAATGCTGAAAACACAGAAATATTCAACATTACAGCTGAACCAGAACATTTAAGAAACATTAGTGGGCAACTAATCACTGAAGCAATCATGTATGTTACTGTGAACTGCACAACAATAGTAAAGACTATCAGTTAAGTCAATGTTTGAATGCTTGTGTTGTTTATTATACTTCAGTAAAAAGTCTGAGTATTTCTTCCACCACACACGATCACATACAGAATCATTATTTCAAATTGAGCTGGGATTTACCCAGTGACACTAAATGTAAAAAACAAAAGCAACTGCTGACATTAATAATCCAGCTCATCAACACATCTGTTGGTCTGTGAGGTGATGTTGGTGTCTCTGTCCAAGCTACAGCAGCTGAACAAGTAGACCTGGAAAACACAAGTACAACACTTGAAAGACTGATTAACTAATACTAAATAGTAATAGAAACTAAACACTAAAGCCTTGACAATTACAAATAAAACTTGACTGACCTAAAAGAGAAGAGCAACGTAAAGAAAATCTGAAAGCATAATTTTGAATTTAAAAGCTTAAATTTTGGTGTAATGATTTCTAACTAATCTCCTTTAACACCAAACTGTGCTAACTCAAGCATCAAGTCCAAACAAACAAATGACTAATCACTAGGGGGGGCGGGATCTCATGCCACAAGACCTTGCGATATTTAAACATGAGGATATTTCTCGTCAGGTGAAAAGCTGCTTCGGGAGACAGTATCCAGCTGCAACTAGCATAACCATCAAAATTATGGTGCATTCCAGTTGTATTTAGAAGTTGGAATTTCAAAGTTCCTAGTCAACTGGAACGCCCAATGAAGTCAGATTTCCAACCCGGAAAGTCGGAGAAAACCCACCAACCCTGACATAAGAATCAAAGACGGCTGCTACTTACATCAATAGCAATAAACACTCTGCTAATTTTACTGTTAATAGCAGTTCGGTCTTATTGGTTTCACATTAAGTCAGTCATACATATAGTACTGTGGACATGTTGCTACGCTGTTTGTATGAGCAAAATACCACGTAGAGCGTTGTTATCAACTGGTATTGCTAACAATGGCTAGTCTGAGATTTGTTTGAATCGGTTCACGTTCATGGTTGGACGTTACATTTTTTGTGAACAGTTAAATTTGAATGTCTTTTTAAGAACATTCTCAAGTGTTGGCATTAAAATATAATGTTAACAACTGAGGTGTTCTTCGGGTGGAGTGCAGATTTGTTTTTGAATGTGTACTCCGAAAAAGGTATTTCTATGAGCGTCCATGTTTTCCTGACTCGCGGAGGAACACAGAGTTAAAATTAAGTTTCCAAGCTTGAATTTAACATAATACTTGATTGAGCTCAGTTATAAGACACCACAAATAATTTTCTCATCACTAATATTTACAACCGTGGGTCAATAGATAGCTATGGGCAGATTACTGCCACAAATCTACAAACACAAACGACAGACAAAAATCTTAAAAATGCTTAACCGCTGCAATGAAATTAAAAATGACCTCAAATAAATGTAAAATGATCCGGAATTGACACAGAACTACAGAGACGACCACAGAGATACAAAGATATTGACCATAAATAGATGTAAAATTGCCAAGTAAAGACGCAAAGTGATGCAGTAAGACCACAAACAGACACAAAAAGATCACAATGACATGATATTCAGGCAAACAGACTGAACAGCTACTTTACCTCCGTAAGGTGCCCATGCTATAGTCACAGAAACAGAAACACACTTTAACCCACGCAAATAAAAACGACCACTAAAAGGTAAAGGCCCAAAGACATCACATCAAGCTAATACTAACGCTCGCCACATGCTAACGCTGACATCCAGGTGTAAAGCAGCAAGGTACAGACGAAATATAATAGAAAATGACCACAGATAGACACAAAACTATGACAACGACATGATAGACCGATATAACTGAGCTAAAATGACCAGGATGGAACACAAAATTATAAAGAGATGCAGAACTGTGACTGTAAACAATTGCAACAGGGATTTAAACAGACTATCAAGAACTCTTACCCACGCGGTAAAAACGACTGCTAAAAGAAGTAATTTAAAGAGAAGGCTAATGCTAACGCTCGCCGCTAACACTAGCCGCTAGCTAGTTCGCTCCTTAGCCTTACCACAGTAGTACTAAACGTCCAGCCTCACTCGTGTTCAACAAAAAGCAGCTCCAATGCTTGTTTTTGCATCCAGGCTTTTCGGCAATCAACTTTTATTTGGGAATTAACTTTTCTGGTAGTACTGACAAACTGAGGTAACAATCAAACCTTGGTTTAAATCTGTTTCCCGACTTCGTTTCTCCGCCTCTGCGCTCCTCCCATAAAGTCATGACCGATGACGACAGAACACATAAAACTAGCTGAGATTTCAACAAGTAAATCTGAACAGATATATATACTGAGTGCAAAAGTGCAAAAGAGGATAGAAGCATAAACCGACTAATGCAAAAATACATTCAGATGCAGTTCACTAAACTGACTGAATTAAAGTCAGCAAAACCAACCAACCTCTCTGAAGAAAAAGTTTTTCAAAGAGATGTGTCAGCCTCAATTCTTCAAATGTGTATTTTGGTGACATTTTTTTTAAAGTATCTGTTGTATAAGGAAGATAATGTATTATGCTCCAGTCTTTATGAATACTGACCAAATGCTCACATATGTGTTTCCCACTCTTCTACCCAGAGCAATACTCTAAACACTGCTCCATTTCTCTTTGCGCTGTTGTCGACATGTGCTATAGCATTGGCCTTCCCCTTGAAACTGGTGTGTGAGGAAGTGTGTGTATCAGTGTCAGGGTCTAAGGGAGTGCATGGTCTGTCAGCACCAGGGTCTCCCATAGCTCACCCACCCAGCTTCCTAGTGACCGCTCGTTTATCACTTTCTCCTCTCGCTTCGCTCGCCTGTCTGTTCAATTCTGTGCTGGATTGGCTGTCACCACCAGCCCCCTCCCCTCCAGGTTTCATTTCTGTATGTACATGGCTCGGTCTTCACTGGATTTCACTGTCCTTCCCTTTTTTGTCCCGTCTGTGCACTATAGCAGCCTTTTTAAAAAAAAATCTCATTTCATACTAGTTTCATTCGTGGTTTACTAATTATTGGTCCACCCTTTTCATCTGCACCTGTCTGCCTCTCCCTTGTTGCATTTCTCTCACTGCCTGTACCTTTTGTTTGTGTTGCAGGAAAACCCCTCTTCCTACAGTAGACTGTCTCTCTCACATTGTTTGCCAACCCACAGAGATCTGAGGTGTTTTGGCAGGCCTGCCCTCAGAGGCATTAGGGCACAGTGAGTGAGAAACCAAGTCAGAAAGAAATGACCTTTTCCAAGCCGAATAGCGAGACAGAGAGGTGTAATCAGATCAATGTGCCCTTTGTCATCTCGCTGTCTGCCCTGTCAGTCTGTGTATCTGTCTGCCATTTGTTGTCCGTTTGTTCCTCGATGTATCTATTTTCTGTGTGCCAGCCATCTATCTGTCCAACTGTCTACCTGTCTTCAATATGCTTGATTTGTTTTATCTGTGGAACCACAGGTGTCATGGCAGCACCATTTCTACTGTACCTTAGAAATGGTATCTCTGTACTGAAATTTCTTGTTATTTATCAGCCAATATTGATGTATCTGGAATAAGTTAATACAGGTCTAAGACTGAGCAACAATTCAATATAAATGTTTATCAGCTTTACCAGAATCACATATTGATAAAATTATTATCTTACATCTTTTAAGTGTCCAAATTCTTGTTAATTATAGCTCACCATAATGGTCTACAGCCAACTGGCAGCTAGAGATATTTCACAATAAGTTAAGAGGTTCATCCTCTGAGCACCATGAATGGCTAAAATATCTCAACAGTTATTAACTTAATTCACATTTTGTACAGTCTGGACCAAAGCAGTTGACTGACTGACCATTGACTGACATTGCCATCCCTAGAGCCAGGCCCACCACATGTCATATTTGTGCCTGGAACAATGATCATCACAAAAGGCCCTCATTGTCAAAGCTAATTTAATATTTTAGACACTACAAATGGGTCCAGCTGTGCAAGAAGGGTGCATACAGTGCTATGTCGTATATGCTGCATCTTTGTGTGTTTTTTCTGTTTTTCTATTTCTATGTCTCTTAATCCATCACAGTCTGTGTGTTTTGAGTTACTTGTCTATTTGTTAGTTCACCTATCTCCTCACTTCCACTGATTTTCTTTATGTCTGTCTGTCAGCTGGTGTTGTTACACATTCCTGTGCCTCTGCCTGCCTCTGCCTCAGCCTGCCTGTCAGTAGTTGTGCAGGGAGTATAGCTGCAGCACAGGACAGACAGACACTTGGTAGCACCCTGCGATCAAATTCAGCTTCAGCTTGCTCAAGCAGCATTAAATCACTACCCTGCCTGCAAAGGACACATTGTTCCTGGTGGTTTTTGGTATGCACCAACAGAGTTAGGGGCAGTGTGTGAATGTGAAAAGGAAATCTGTTGTTAGCTGATGTCTGCTGACATCATTGAGATTCTGTTTTACAATCGTAGCATTTCTCCCTCCTTCTCTCTTTCGCGTACACACTGGAAATGACTCGAGCAAGGGCACGTTTGTCTGGGTAAACAGAGACAAACAGGCCTCCATAATTCATCATTCAACCCCTGGGAGGACAGCCAGTGCTGGCTTCAGACTCTCATTCATCTGCAGTGTAACACCACTGTAGTGGAGCCCCATTCACTTTGGGCAAAGCTTAAATATACCCAGAGGACACTTCCTGAGGAAGCACTCAAATTTGTTTACATTCTAATACCTGCTAACTCGGCAGGAGTTACAGCAGAGGGAGTCCCACTAGGGCGAACGCTGGGTAAGAGAACTGCAAATAACACATTCATGCTGTTGTAGCCATAAATATTGACAAAATAATAAGCCTTTTTACAGTGTCTAAGATTGTTTTGCAGTTTTATATGATGCAAACACACACCCACAACATCATACTCACAGCTCAACAGAAGTGTACTATTCCTTTTTTTTTTTTTTTTTTTTTTTTTTTTTTTACAGCTAAGTGAAGTTGTAAGTACCCTCTTGTGGCTTGCAGCTTGCTTCCTCAAGAGGGGACTTCAAGTGTTCTGTTATTGTCTTGAGGTAATGCCACTTAGAGTGGTGGCCATTTCATAAAATGTTCCTGTCTGTGTCTTGAAGGACGACATGAAAGATTTAAGATTTGGCTGCCCAACTCTAACCTTTCTTACTCAAAAAAACAGCCAAATTCATATTATCCTTTTACCTGCCTCCTTTGCTGATCCCCTTATATTTCCTCTAGAGCCACCATGATGTTCACATTTTTGTTTTATACCGAAGTGTCTTGATTCATGGATCAGAGGATGAATGCATTCATAAGAGGACGAATCCGAACATCAGGTCAAAGTTTTCACTCATCCAATGAAATATTTCAACAACTGGATGGACTGGCACCTGGACCATGCATCCTAATGACTTTGGTGATCCCCTGACTTTTCAAATAGCACCATCAGCAGGTCAAAATTAACCTAAAATTACAAACAGTATCTATGTGTTGTGTGTGTGAAGGCAATTTGAATCCAGCGCAAAAATGGTGGACTACACTACTAACAATGAAAACTATGATACAGGTAAGTATTTACAGAATGTAAATAAATTGAATGGCTATTGATGAAAAGCTGACAATCATAAATAAAAATGTAAATGGGGTTTCAGTTCATGGAAATCTTAGGGATTTTAATTTCAAAGAAATGCTTTTAGAACTGTCTTTACATGCAATCTGTATTACACACTTTTCTAATTACCTACAGGCCAAAAACTACATTGAACAGTAAATCAAAACAGATTCAAACTACAAAGGGAAACAGTTCAGTCTCTCTTTCACCAACTACCTTGGCCATGACTCTTATCATCTCCTCCTGCAGCTGTCACCCTCAACCTATGTTCTTTGTTTTCCATTACGACCCATTTCTGTTTCTCCACTTTTGTTCCCATTTCTTCCATCCCTCCTCATTTCACACCTTCTTCTCCCTCCATTGGCTTTTTTCCTTCTCTCTAACCAGTCTCTCCTTCACCTCTCAGAGAATCAAACCATTGCTCCTCAGCCAACCAGAGAGCGCAGGAATCTATTAAGTACCATAGTGGAAATATGTCACCTGAGAGCTGATGTTACGACCGATTTACTAGGGAGTTAAGGATGGAGAAGAGGAGAAATGGAACAAGGGAGGAGTGCTGCAGTATCAAGGTGAGGCAAGGTGGGGATAGGCATGGGTGTCACGTACGGAGAAGGCCTTCCCTCTTCTTTCTCTCTTACCCCCCCACCCCCACACACACCTACACACACACTGTGGTGGAACCTTAAGAGCCGACACGAATGTCATTAGTCTCAGAGGTGATTCTGGACCAGTAATGAGATTGGAGGACTGCCCTGTTAGAGTTATATCATCCTTTACAGCACCGTAAATTCACCTGCTTACACTGCAGTGGGCAGACATACATGGCAACTCATCTCCTGTCACGTCTAAAGGAGAGTGACTTGATTTTTTTCAATTTTCTTAGATGTGATTTTTTTTTTTTTTTTTTTTTTTTTTTTTTTTGACTGGATGGTTCCATGTAATACAGAGCCAGTGAAGCATTACATCCTTTGCATGTAAAAGTCTCCATCAGAAAAGTGTGATGTGAGACGTTTGTGAGACGACACCAAAACTTTGCATTAATGTTCAGCACACACAAACTGAATATGAAAGTAAAGTTAACTTACTATTTAAGTTACGTGCCTCAGACATGAAACAATATTGACGTGATACATGGAAATCATATGCCTATTTTGTCCCGTACCGTGCCCTATGCGTGTGAATTACCAGCCTCTGCTGTCAGAGAGCTCTGCAGAGGAAGATGTGACTGTTTGACCGTTATAGCTGAAGGAGCTCTGCCCTGGCACTTCTCTGCTTTTGCTGTTAGGAAGAGAGCCTGCTTTTGTTCAGGAGCAGACAGATGACAGAGCTGACAGTGATAGCCGCCTTTGTAGAGCAAAGGGCCATCTCATCACTGTCAACAGCATGCAGAGCTCCAGTATGAGATACTTGAGGTGCCGCTGAAGCAATTCACTGTACACACTAGGGAGGAAATCTCTTATGTATGTAGTTGATACCAAGCATTGAGTCAGTGGCATCCAGAGCTTTCCCCTGAAAACTAATGATAAATAACTACTGCTGATGAAAATTCTCAAGGAAGCTGCTATTGAAAACAACAACAGTGTAAAATGCTTGACCCTACCTGTCATAAATAAAAAAGATTTACTGAAAACATTTATAGGACAATGATTAAATGATTCCAAGTCTCTGATGAGGTGACCAGATGAGTCTGAACTGAGGACTGAAAAAATGAAAGAGAAAGTGGGAAGAACATAATGATAGATGGGATGAGCGAGCACACAGGCTGATGTCTGCGCTTTGTCACTGTCTGTGTAGTGGTCCCCCTCATCATGCCAATGAATTAAGACCTTTAATCCTCCACATCATCTACGGGATTCCACGGCTCATTTATCGCTTGCTGCCTGAATGTCACGGGGGCGTGGGTGGAAGACGTGACCGCGGGGATTCCCGTTAACCAGGGAGAATGACAATTACCATCCTGCCACCTTTGCCCAGCAGAGAAGAGAATGGACATGGAGCGATGGCAGATGAGTCACCAGGAGAAGGACCACGGTTTAGCTCTCTAATGACGCTCATGTTCGCTGGTGATAAATAATGAGGGCTGTCCTAAGTCTCTGGGGAGGCAAGGAGCAAGTGGAGGAGGGCATGGCGTGTGACGCAGGTTCATTTTTTTTGGACGCGTTGTACACATGTGCGCACCGGACATGGGCACCCCCCTTTGTCGGGGATAGTTATATTCTCTATCTCTCTCTGTCTAACATTTTATTTCATTAGTCGATTTCATTTCCCCCTAGCCCTCTCTACCTCTGTCTATTAAATTCGTGTTTCCCATCTGCCCGCTTACTGTCCTTTATTTTGAAGTCTCTGTTCTCTCCTTTCTGGATTTCTCCTTGGGCTCATTTAGGGTCAACCATCTTTTTCCAAGCCTCTGCCAAATGTTCTGTCTAGGTCATTCTCAACATTAGTATTCACAGCAGTCATTTGCTTCAGTGGTTCTCCTTCCAGTGTCTGGTTTCAGCACCATGGAGAGCCACACAGATTTTTACTCCTATCTTCAGGACCATGGACAGAGAAAATTCTTTTTCACAACTGTTTTGGCATCAGTTTTGAAAACATTTCAATTACTGACTTGATTACTGAAATCCTGTGACATGCCAGCATTGCTAGAAAGTCTCATGTTTTCACGGGACAATATCAGCACCACATCTGCACTCCATTTGGAGATTTAAAGCGGCCTTTAAACAGTAATTCAAACTCACTCTTTACAATTTGCTGCTCTGCTAGCAATGCTCTTCAATTTTTCCTATTTAGAGAATAAATTAGGTGTGGCATAGGAATGCACAGGTGGGCTATGGATTTACAACAATGGAGCACATAAAAGAAAAAATAATATAAGCTGCAGATTTTGTCAAAAGAGGTCTGACAATCACCACTTTCACATGTAGTTTTCAAAGAAAGAATGAAGAACGATGACTGTGAATGAAGTTCCAAAGAGGCCAAATGATTTGTGACCCCAACTGCAGGTGCATTGGTCCAAAAAACTGCAAAATCATTAAATGTATAAAAAGAGACGGTCTCACATCTTCCAAATAGACCAGCTCTGTCAACAAAGATGAACAGCAATCAGAAGCTGAAGCATAAGTCTGGTGATATTCTATATTTTTCTTATTGTCAGCAAATTTGATGAAAAGACCAAAACAAATAATGTATCGATCCTACTTAAGTACTATCTGTCAAACCAAACCCTGTAGTTTATTCCTTTTTGCCATAGACCCACAATGTTGTCTAAAAACTGTCAAAAACATATCAGTGAGCCACATGGTTGCACTGGGTGCCATGCTCCTTCATTATGATTGACTGTGGTATAGATGTCAGACTGACCAACAGGTGGATGTTGCCCTTCATGGAGCCTTTACACCAGCATGGTTAATAATAAAAGCATATTTTTGAGAGCTATTTTTAAGATTTACATTTTCAATAGGAATAGTACTGTAGATGGGGTAAGGATGTCAGAGAACACGGAGAGAAAAATATAGATTATTGCCAGCCTTATCATTTACAGCTAGGGATATGAGTGATGAAGTATGTATCCAGACTTTGCAGCAGTGTTTGCTATGGTGCTTTAGTTGCTTTAAAGTTTTAGTCCTTTCTCATTAAGTATTTACATGATTTTGTCTACCCCTCGGACTGCAGGAGTTATCATACTCAAAATCAAACCATTCCAATCCAAATGAACAGCGCACCTCCCTCTGCCTGATGATGAATATAAAATAATGTTAAAATGACATTGTCATTTCAAATTGAACAATTTGTCAAAAGGCACATTAACATAATTCCCAATTACTTATTTAGACAGACCAAACAGCTCATTTAAGCCTCTGCTGGCAGCTTGTCTGCTCCGTTTAGCAGACAAGTACGAGGCAACGACACCAAGCACGAATTCACACTACAGTTACAGTCCTTGATAGGAATCTGCTTGTATGGCAGCTTATTCCACGCACAGCCTGCTTGCCTGTGGAAGAGCTCATGGTTCGTTTATCAGCTACAGTGAGTGTGTGTGTGCGCCACTGTAATTGTATTCACAAAGGCTTCTTAAGGCGAGATTGATGGGGTGGCTAGTCCATGTATGCAAGGGGGGATAAATGTCTTTTGGCTGACCTTGTCTGTTAGTTTATTTGCCACTAGCTCTGTTGGCTCTAGCATGCTGGTGAGATGGTGGAGGAGCGGTGAAAAGTGAAATCACCGTACCTGCAAAAATATGTGGTTTTCTCAGAAATGTTGAGATGCTTGTTGCGGAGAAAAATTATACATCAGAGTTAGATCAAGAATAGCCATCACTGCATTTTAGTCTTCTAGGTATTTACAAGGACAAGCCCTGACAAGAGACTTTGGCAAGTTGCAGGTTGAAAATACAGCCACTACAACAGATGAGAAGTAATTTTTCTCACTCTTGCCTTTGTAGTGAAGATCTACATGTTTTTTAAAGTTATATCATTTTGTGATATATTCTGATATATCAGAATCAACTGAGACTTCTCAGCCTCCCTAGTTACCCCCGGTTTAACCTGACACACACACACACACAAACACACACACACACTCAACCCACTTTCTCTCACCCCGCTCATGGATTGTGCTATCCATCATCTGCCCATGAAAATCTCTCCTCCTCCACCAGCACACTTCATTTCTGTGCCTCGCTTTCTGTCACTTTACTGCTGCCATCCATCTCCTCTCACCCCTCCCTCGCTCTGTCAGGTGAGCAGGGTCCTCACTTACACAGGAGATACGCAGCAGCTTTTTGATTCTGCCACTTTGAGTAGTGTCGGTGACTCTTGGCAAATTAACCAGTACCACTGATGCAGATGTCAACCTTTTCTTCAGTGTGTCTGAGTATGCGTTCACACAAAGGAATGCTAACAATGAAATGTTATTTTCTCCCGTCTTGTCTCTTTTTAACCCTCATCTGCCCTCTAAAGTGTATTCTCCTGCACTTTCCTCCCATCAGCGTCTTTATAATCTCTCATCTTCAGATAACCTGCCTGCCTCAAGAGAACAGGGTTTACAACAAAAGTTCTTGATGTTATTATGATGTAAGGTATAGTTTGTGTAACAAAAGTGCTACACAGCACCTCAATACAGACTGATGCACAAATCAGTAGCATATTTTCTTAAAGAGTTAGAAAGGTTTCTGTGTTTTTACTTGATTTATGGAAGAGTCACATGACAGCTCAAACTACACTATAAACTGGGTAGTGGCAGCGGTAATGGTAGTACCAGCAGTGTCATCATTCACATGCTTGTCCATTTCCTCAAGTCAGTAGCTTAGTACTTACAGCCATGCCAAGAGTTCTGTGCGATTGTACAGAGCTGGGGCTGAGGGTGATGTTTTTGGCTTTGCAAGTAATTAGTCCCAAATCAAAGTACTGCACAAATTAAACTTTTGATTTGTTGATGAAGCTACATGCACTTAACTCTGTGGAAAACATGAGTGCACACCAGATTTCCTGGTGATCCAATAGTTGTTGAGACATTTCACAGAAAAACACAAATGTGAATTAATCCTCTGGGGACCAGTAGGCTCAGTAGATACTGAGCTATTTCACTGGTAATTGCAAAATCTGACCCTGCTGACTTGATGAAAAATCCACCCGTTTTCGAAGGCATTAAGGTTCGTATCAGTACCAAATTTCATGACAATTTATGTCATGACCATTTAACAGTTTCCTAGATATTTCACTCGATGTCACTGCCACAACTATTAACCACATGGAGATACTAAAAGAAAAGTCAAAGGATCACCAAAATCTGCATACTCTGTCCTCTGGGAACCACGAATGTCTGTACAAACTTCAGCAGCAATACATTCAATACTTTCTTCTCTTTTTACATATTTCAGTCTGGACCAAAGTGGTGGACAGATTAACACTACCTTCTTTAGAGCCATGCCAATAATTTGAAAATGATGGTGAATAAATTGCAGTAAAATACATTTGGGCACAAAAGGCAGCTATACGTTGATACACTCTGAGAAAACTACAGCTGGTTCTTCTTCCACAGTGCTATGATTTATGTGACATTTTCAAACAATTAATCGTGAAATGTCGTTATATTGTGTCTTATAACATATAATGTTAATTAAAGTAAAGGCTGTGACCTACTTGACTGTGAAGCTTTGTGCAACTGTCCCCCCTAATGGTCATTAGTGTACGACTTAATTAAGTAGTCAAATATAGCAAATGAGATTATAATGCAGTATCATTACCATCAGGAAGTATCATTCTTTAATGTGGGTTAGACCCTTTAAATCATAAAATGAAACAGTACATTTAAAGAAACAAGGATTTTTAAAAGACTTCTGCGTTATTCCCTAAAGTAGGTAATCAAAGTTTAATATTGTCTCAATTAAAGCCTTTCAAGCTTTAGGAGTCTTAATCCACTCTTAAGCTTTACCACCCCCCACTATACTATCTACACATGTATTCATCATCCCTACACTCCTAAAATTTCCTCAATGTCTCCAAAAATAGGGCAGGCTTGACGATTTCATTTCACATTTACAGATAAAATTCCTGGACTACCCAAGAGGTAAAGTCATGACTCATTTTCACAATATCTCACCTTTTCTTTATACTTGTCACCCATGTGCTTGGTTTGATGGTATTTTTATCACCTGCTTTGCACACAATTTCTCACTGTCAGATGGACTGATTAAGTTTCAAATAGAAGGACTGATGTGTGTGGCAGCTAAATGTGTTGGGACTGTACAAGTTTGAAATCTGGAATAAAGCAGATCAGAATTTTATCACTTTGAAAGTTTATATAATCCACCAGAATAAAAAAAACAAAACAAAAAACATGAAGAGTCAGACAGCATGGTAACATGGCACCATGACAATGCTCCTAACAAACGGTAAAGAAAGTATAGCTGAGGTGAACTAAAATTTTGACCCCGTCCCCTATAAATTATTCATATACTTCTAAACCATGATTTTGTTGTGTTGGAAACATAATTGCTGTCACACCAGAGAATGGGGTTTCCATCCATAGTCCTGTTTGTGACCAACACTGCCATTCCTACAGCAATGCCACTAGCATAGCTAAAAATGTATAAACTACATGAGAAAAACATCAGGGGTTAGTTGAATGACTGGCATACTTTACATATATTTCAACTTGGCTTAATTGTTAATTAAAAAGGAAAGGATTGCTTTTCCTAAACCAAGAAAAAAAAGAACTTGATCACATCAGAGTGTAAATTTAGCCTCCTCAGAGTGGCTCTCAGGCTACTTGGCTGGCTGCTGTTGTAACTGTTGCAGACTCAAATATCGATCTGCTTTACAATCAATCAAATGGTGAGTGCCTGTCAGGGTCATAGGAGACACTAATATCTTCGGCAGATGTGAATTTATGGCTGTATGTGTTTTTCTCGTCCTCCCATTTTCACTGCCTTTCATCTATTTAGTCGCTCCTTTCCTCCCCCTTTTCAGCATATTTCAGCACACTGCTATCCCACTGTGACTGCTGATAGTAGACACATAGCTGCACTTCTTTTATAAAAATGAAAACCTCTCATCTCTCTTCTTTCATTCATCCTTGTATCCCTCTTTGTCATTTGTCTACATGCTGCCCCCCTCTCTGCCCCCCGACCTGTTTTGGATTCCCGCTCTCCATTCATGCTTCCATTCATCCCTCCTCCTTCCATCATCTTTCTTGTGTGAGGACCTTTGCTGTCCTCCCTCCATTCATTCATCCCTCCTTCCCCCGTGCTTCATCTACAGTCCACACACACACACTCCCTCAGTCTCGTCAGAGCTGCCTGGAATTATTTACTGCTTAATGGCCTACAGAAGCTCACACCAGCCCAGTGGTGCTTTGCTTTATTTATTGATTTTCATTCCTTTTGTCTTAGTGTGTGTTTGTGTGTGTGTGTGTCTGTGTGTGTGCACAGGAGAAGCACATACCAAAAGATATAAAGCTCAAGGACGTCCTGCACATTTGAGCTGCTGGTAAAATGACCAGTGGATTGAAAGATTGATTTATTTGATGTTTGAAGGCTAATCGGCCGTTACTGGGTGATTCGTCTACTGCCTCTGCTTTTATCTATTACTATGATGTGTGCATGTGCCCATATGTGTATGTGTGTGCATACACCACTGTGACCAACACAAGTTTTCCTTACAGCTGGGCCAGCACTGACTTCTATAAAAATAGAGGGAAGAAGGTCAAACTGTGTAACTGTACATTAAATAATGACTTTTACATTTGGTATTAATGTGTACTAATCATGTTTCAGATAGCATGTTTTAAATGGTTAAGTCAGAATAATAATAATAACCTGATTTAGTTCTTCTTTGTTCTGTTTGGAACCATTTTCTTCTTATTTCCCTTTCATATATTGAAAAAAAAAATCATCCACCCATCCTTGAATGATTGGCTTCAGGTCAACCAAATGCTGATTCTGCCATCTTATATTTCTACATTTAAAGGATTTTGAGGGACCTGAAGAGTTCAAACTATTTCACAAGAAAACAAAATTACAGAGAGGGAGAGAAGATAGAAAAATCAAACATCATTTTGTTTACCACTCATATTTTTTTCATTTTTTCCCAAGCTGCAGATCACACTGATGGATAGGAAAGTATTTTTCTGTTGTATGCCGGCATCCAATAGAAAATTCCTCATTTAAGTCAAAAGGGCCTTTTTGACTTAAATCATTTTAGTACTTTTTCCACTAATTCCTACAGTAAATTGCACACCATTATCTGTTTTGCATAGCAAATCAATACAACCACAATTACCTAAGAGAGACAGTTGGAGCACTGTTGCTCCATGACTGAAGACAGAAAAGGCTCATAAAATTGCTTATCAGTAACTATACTGAATGTACTGTAATTCTACTCTACAGAAACTGTAGGAGCTGTCCTTTATGATTTCCCAGTCTCCAGTAGTACCTTAAATACAGATAACGTTGAGAGCCCTACCACAGTGGAAAAACAAAAAGCATTCAACAGCAGAAAAACAGCACGATCTAAAGCTATTATTATCATGATACTATTTGAAGTGGTGCTCACAGAGCACTGCAGCGCCCCAACCTCAGCTGCTCCCCTTGTCCTTGGCTGTGGATGAGAGTCTCTCCATTTCAGTGTGTGTTTGTGTGTGTGTGTGTGGTGGGGGGGGCTTTTACTGAAGTGATAGATTAGGCTACAGAAGAAGAGGCAATAAACTGGTAGAGATACACAGGTAATAGCTGAAAAATGGATGAGATGAAAAGCAGAGGTTCCTATACATGTGTCCCTCATACAGTAGCTACATCCACGCCCCCCTCCTCTTTGTGATGATGATGATGATGATATCGCCACCCCTACCATCCTCCCATTGCCTTTTTGAGATCAATGAGAAAGAGAGAGAGAGAGAGAGAGAGAGAGAGAGAGAGAGAGAGAGAGGTCTGTGTATTTTCAGCCACACGTTCACAGCTGTGCAGCTACCCCACGTAGGTTCTCATATCCGGAGAGACACAGACACAGAAAGGAGAGAGAGAGGGGGAGAGAGGCTGACGTCCCTCTTTTTTTGTATTTTTTGCTCTGCAGACTCGTGCGTGACTTCTCTGCTCCCGGATTTCCCTTCAACTTATTCTTCTCTTTGCGGGTTTTTTCTTTTTTTTTCTTTACATTTTTTTTGTACATTGTTTGCACTGTCGCATTCCTGCGTCCTCCGAGTCTTTGGAATGAACTGTTTTCCTGCCTGCGTCGTTTCCATGTCAGCATGGGAACTGCCGTGTCCAAAAGGAAGAATTTAAGAAACGATGCGATATCTTCTGTGGCAGCAAAAGTTAGGTGAGTGACACCTGGAGCTCCCAGGGCCCTTTGACACCCGTTTATTCAGCAGCTTCGGGGAAGTCTTGGCGTGTATTTCAGCTTGCGTGTGGCGAGGCGAGGGAAGTTTAAAAAAAGAAAAGAAAAAGAATGGCAATTGGGTGTTTTATAATGAATTACCGCTGCGCTATCCCGGCTACGGCTGGTCTGTCTTTGTGATGCGCAGAGAGGCTCCGTTGCGCTTTTCGCACGTCTGCCGACTGTCCCGTCTCGCCCGGGGCGTGCGGCTGAGGCAAATGTGCGCTTTAATTGCCCTCTAATCCCTCCAAACTGCACCTGTAATGAGCAAACGTAGCCTAACTATGTGGACGGCTGCTCTATAATTCCCCGAGACTGTCTTTTTATTTGGGCTAAATTGGATGGAAGAGGATATTTGCCTCTGGCGCGTCGGAGCTTGTACCGTTGTTGTGAATGAAGCATCATTGTGTAATGAAAGTCATGCAGAGGCGAAGCGAGGGTTGCTGTAACTCCTGATACATGCTCTCCGTTTGGCATCATCTAAAATAGCCCATCATCTGTCGTTTGATTTTCATTGTAATTAAAACAAAAACGGATTTCTGTCCGGCCGCATCGACCCCAAAGCGGACAGCGCAGCGATGAGACTCGCTTGCCTTCACACCCCGGCGGGCAGAATGATCCAGCTGTCAATTAATCAGTCACTGCAATCGATTCGGTCGTTTTGCACTGATCGCCTATCACGGTCAGTTTATTGGGTCAGTCACAGAGGACAGCGCCGGTAAGCGGCTGTTAATTTATTCAGCCTGGAATAGCAGCGGGACTCAGACTGTTTGGCAGGAGTCCAACACGTTAAAAGCTGTTAACGACTCGCTCTTAAGAGACGCGCGGTGTATGGGGGCTGTATGGATTTATTTTTTTTTATTATTATTATTAAATGGCCAGATCCGCATCCAGCTGTTATAATAGCAGCATGCGGGCACATCAGTAGCCTTTGCTCCATCCTGTGCTGGCTGCATGACTGTGAGGCTGAAAGCTGCAGTTGGCCGAAAAGCACGTGTGGCTGTGTGTTCATGTGTCCACGCATGAAGTGCCGGCGGTGAAGCTCCGCGATCTAGAGTGAGATCGGAGAGATCTAGAAATGTCAAGGTTTCCGCGCGCTGCTGCAACAGTCGCCTCGCAGCAGGCCCCGATGTGTGATTTTAATTCAATCAATGAATGACCTTGACTCGTGCAGACTCTCAACATCCACAGATGTGGGCTGATGTGCAATTACGTCATTCTCTCAGTGAGTGTGTACGTGTCTCCCTTACGTTACACATCCTGGACCTATAGTGGTGTATGTGAGCCTTGTTTGTACAGTGCAGTGTGTGTGTGTGTGTGTGTATGTATGTGCCACCTTGAAAAGAGGATGAGAATGTGATGCCCATACAAAATGGAAAATGACTACGGAGGGTGTCCTGAGCCTACTGAATGAATGTGTGTGTGTGTGTGTGTGTGTGTGTGTGTGTGTGTGTGAGAGAGAGAGAGAGAGAGAGAGAGAGAGAGAGAGAGAGAGTCAATCACAAGGCTACCAGTCTTTTTTAAAAAGTACTGCACATCTGACCCATCTGGTAACTCAAATACATGCACTTATTTATACTCTTATCTTCATCTGTCTCCCTCCTTCTTTCACACACGAGCACAGAGGCGCAAACAAACACGATTCAGAGTTTAATTTTTTGGAGTTAATGGCAGAATGAACCTCGCCTCCTGTAGATGGGGAAATGCAGTTGAATCGCATCCAATATTTATCAGTCTTTCACCTGCACACGACCCCATGAATGTGGAAGCAAGCACTGGGAAGTGGTTTCTCTCCACACACACACACACACACACACACACACACACACACACACACACACACACACACACAAACATATCTGCATGCATACAGTGTTCACGCTGAGTTGCTCTCTCCATTTCATCTGCTTCTGCTCTCTTCTCCATTCTGTCTGAAGGGCAGCCTGGACTCTGAACCTTATCTTAAATGTTAGAGCTCTCCCTGCAGTGCCACAGACTCTTATTTGTGGCCTCTTCTTTTTGTAGCAATGTGCATCCACACTAAAAGATACAACCTCTCAAAACACAATTTAATTTTTTTTCGTTCTTTATTCAGAACAGTTTGTGCTGATCTTGTGTCATGTATCATGCCAGAATATACTTTGGCACTGAAAAGGCTGAGTGCACAATAGTGTCCTCCAGTGAAACATTCAGAAACAACTGGAATTATCTGCTTAGTAATCTGCTGGGATTTAAGACTTTTCCCCCTCTCTCTGTTTTTGTTGCTGCAAAGCCAGACAGTTAATATTTTCTTACTATATTTGGTGAGGCTGTAAATGGTCTGCTTACTGTTAAGTGCATTTACACTATTCAGACAGGTCAATATGTACCTTGGTGTGCCTGCATTCTTCAACCATATGGCATACCTCCATGTTACTGCATGCTAGGAACTGTGTGATGACTGAGGCTATGAGCACACACATGCGCATTGGGATTTCCAGCTTTGTGAGGACCCTTAACCTCAACCATCACAACTAAATTCCTAAAACCAGCCCTTACCCTAAGCCAAAATCCTTTAAATCTGACACACACAACAGAAAAGAGAAAGATGTACTGTCAATTTACAGTTTCAGATTCCACATCACATCATGATTTTAAACACTGCTGGTTGAGTATAGACTACAGTGTGCACACTTACTTACCTTCTCTAACAGTGCAGCCTACTGAAAATACTGCTGTACTTCTTAATTCCCTTCTCTAACCTTCTCTCTTTTGCATATACTGTACACACACACACACACACACACACACACACACACACACACACACACACACACACACACACACACACTCACTTTCATATGTACTTAGAATTTTACAGGCAAATGACAGCAGGTGTTTGTGTCTATATGAAAGTCTGAGTCATCGTTCTATGCCAACACTTAAAAGCATAAACTGCTATATAACAAGTGACAGTGAGCACACTTCTTTTTAAACTCTTCAGTACTCACACACTTTTGAATCAACAACAGCCAACAATTCCTTAACCACAACCATTAGTGCTTTATGCATTGCCTTAACCCCCTATGTTGAGCTTAATGTAATCCTTATTCTAGCATCTACCATGAGTAGTGCAAACCCAACACCATCCCTTACAGTTACTTGATTTAAAAACCAAATCTGTACAAATACTGTAAACCTCCTCTTTACATAAACTCATTTATCATCCCTCACAACATTTTTGACCTTAGTCTCCTGCACAGACCTGCCTATAGACTGGGTTACACTTTAATTGTTTGGCGCTCACCAAAGTCAATGGGATACATCCACTGGGGACCATGAATGTCTGTATAAAACTGCACAGCAATCTATTCCACAGTTGTTGAGATAATTCAGTCTGGACCACAGCAGTGGACGAGCCAAATGGCAAACATTGCTATTCCAGGGGCAATGCCACTAGCATGACTCAAAATGACTTCTGGCGGGTTAGATCAGAAAAAAAAAACTTGTAAGCCTGATTTTGGAAAGCACTGACAGTGTGTTTAGTCACTGAGGTATGAGGACTAGTTTGAGGGAACCACACAAGCGTGAATGACCAAAAACATATACACAGGAAACACTAAAGAGACACAGCCTCCTTGTACCCGGTGTTCGTCTGTGCCTGTTTATGGATGGCTGGTTATGAAACAGGTCACACTCTCCCCTCGAGCAGCTCATGAGACGTGTCGAGTGACTGAGAGCAATGAGAAAAGTGAGAGGAGAGATTACCTCCAATTTACACACCAGCATTCTGCGACATTGAGTGAAAAAGCAAATGCTTTGATCTTTCTGTCAGCTGGAGAGGAGGGCTGCGCCGCTGTTTGGCTGAGGGGCATCGGACAATGGCGCTCACGAAGCTGCGGGGGTGTGAAAGATGGCATGAAAGATGAAAGGATGGATTTTTAACTGAGGGCTGCAAATGAAATATTGTTGTAGGCCTACTGTCATTCTGGTCAGGAGGTCAAAGACTTTTGTTTTTTGTGTATTTTTTCTTTTCTTTTAACTGGATTCAGATTCACTCAAGCTCAACAGAGAGAGACCAATTTTCCTCTTAAGTTCTGGGAATCTGCTCGTTCTTTGCCAAAACCTTGCTTCATTGTGCTTTCCTGTTTAACGTTTTAATCATCTACTTAAAAGTATACAAACAACATTTTTAAAACTTTTAGTGTGTGTTCAGTATCATCATCCATCTCCCACTCCATCTCTTTCCCCCCTTTTTGTTCAGTCAGACAGTGCAATTCTTTGCCATAAAGATGCTGCATGAGGCAGATTTTAATGAGCTCAGTCTGAGGAATGATTAAGACTCCAACAGCGTTATCTGATTGTTTGTGTCTGTCTGCTATCGAGCATTTATTCTATTCTTAAAATAATCCCAACTCAAGTCTTCTCAGTTGTCTCCGTTCTAAGCACTTTGTGACATGGTCGAAAGCTCCAGAACAAGTGTGGAAGTAAACACTGGGTGACAATTGTGGAGTTCACTGATGTTTGCAAGGTCATAAATTTTGCTCATCTTTTTGATTTTGTGCCAAACATTACTGTTTATATATTTAGAATTTTTTATGAATTTTGTCATTTTGTCATTTTTAAAATTATTTATTTATTTTACAAATCTTTACTTTCTTTTTTCTTTTATATTTTACCATTTTTACAATGCACAGTAGACTTTTTTTTCCATTGAAGACATTTTGACATGCCACACCTGAAAGAGCACATGGGCAAATAATAAAATGAATCATGAACTCATTTGTACTTTAAAACTTTAAAAAGTTTTGATCCAGTTTTAGCACAAATTTGGACAGAATTTCCATACAATCAGCAACAGAAAATATGATTCAATGTTTCCATCCGCTACAGTTATACGAGTATTTGGAGTTGGCTGCATTGAGATGTATCTGAATTGAGAGTATATATCTGAATCAGCTGCATCATTCAGCGCTGTATGTCGTTGGGGATTTTGCGATGAGCCACTAGAGCACTGACATTTTAATCATCTCCCCCGATCAGTTGCTTTGCTCCCACATGTCCCATAATGCACCACACTTTCAAGGCTGCAATTAACATTCCAAAGTCCCCTTGGCCCTCAGCGCTCACAACGAGCCTCTCAACAGGTCCTCGTAACTCCAGCTGTGCGGTTTTGTGTATATGTGTGCCTCTGTGCGTTTGTAGGAGAACCAATTCAATTAGTCCATCTGAGAGGAGGATTCGATTAAGGAGCATTAAGAGTGAGGAATCTCTTGGCTTGGCAGCCCACTGTTTACAGTGGAGAGACACCCAGAGAGACATCAGCCTCTGATGATATTCAGACCAGTGGGAACACTGCCAAGGGAGTGATGGCCTGTTTTCAGCCATGAGCTGCTTGTCCTCAAAAGATATATGGTCACAGTGTTAAACGGCATCAGAATCCACAGGGAGAAGGCATGGGCTGATTGGATATGGGTCAATAATGGAAATACTGTATGTAGCAGTGTTGTAATAAGTGCCTCTCTATAAGTCAATTCATTAATCTCTGAGGGTCCTGCCAGTCTTCAGGGTCCATTTTGTAGCTGTGGAGATAATTTGTTGGTCAAAATTACAGCTTAAATTTAGGGAGAACCAAATTGTTTGAGCAAATGATCATTGATTTTTTCCTTTTTCTTTTTTTATTTGATGGCAATAATTATTAGTATTTGACACAGGATAGATTGTGTGATGTAACAGAAGACAGGTTTGAATGTGGGTACAAACAGCTCTTTTGCTTTTGGTGGGAATTTCTTTTAGTGGTATTTGTATAGACCGGTAGACCGATGCAGGGATAAAACTGAGAAAAAGAGAAATGGACAAAATAAAAATAATTGAAATACTTTAAATATGAATACTAAGTAAACATGTCCTCAGAAAATAGGAACACAGACTTTTTTTTTTTAAAGCTAACTATGGTTTGGTTGTTTGGTACATATCCAAATGTGGGTGGACATTTACACCTGTCAGAGCAAACCCAACCAGGAAAAAAGTTTCACTGATGGGTATTCAAAAACATGGGTGTAAAAGTGCCCCCCTCAAAAACAGGATAATCAGAGAAAAAACCTAATAAGATGCAGATAAAGTAGCACCAGAATAAGTTATAGAGTAATATTTCACCATCTGCATCAATTAATAAGCAGGAGACCAGAAGAGAGTGAAGAAAATGTGACATGTTTACAGTTGTAATGTTCCCATCTATCAAATATCTCGTTATGCATTGTTCTTTCTAGATCCATTAAAAGAGCTGAAGTGCTAAGGTGCCTCTTCCTGTTGTTGAGGGTCCTTTTATGCATCTGTAGAGTGGTTTGTGGAGTTTGTGGCAGAATGTGTTCAAGAAGCAGAGTGGTGTAATTGTGGCTGACTCATTCAGCTTGTGAAACGCTCGCTCGCTCTCTCAGGAGGAACAAAACAGATAACCAGACAATAAGCAGGAGCTGCAGGTTTTTACGTTATATCTGCAGAAGTTTACATAACAGGTTTGGAGCTAGGTTGAACCGTAGGTGCCTTGTCATGTCAGTAATTGGTCAAAAAGATGTTTATGTTTCAAATGGAAAAAACCTAGTGACTGTAGGAGTTGTGAGTATTGTCACTGATGAATGATGTCCTGTCGATATGGGCATCAGATCAGAAATTGCTTGTATATTATGTAGTGCAGTTATAAACAATAATCCGGGGTCTTGTTGTGTAACTGTATCCAAAACTCCTGGTTGCTGTGTTCAAGGACACTGTGACATCTGCGTTGGCATCTGAAAAGCACTCCATCTATCAGTGATGTTGTCAGGACATGTAAACTTGATGTAAGACAAACAATAAATCAAACATGGACACTGTGAAATTGAAAGTATTGTGAAAGTATTAGAGGTGTAAGGCACAACAGATGGTGTCCCCAGGTTTGTTTGACACTAACTGTATCGTATCATATCATAATAATCAAAAACGTCTGTTGAGAAAATGAATCTCACCACAAAGCACATTTAGCAGCTGATCTGGAGCTTTCAATCGTAGCACTTGATGTTCAGATTTCCATTTTTTCTGAGCCCTTCATGGGTTTCTCATCCATTTAATTTTCGATTCAAAGTTGAGGTTCAATTTTCATTCTTGACTTTAAGAATTTTTAGTTTGTAAACACATGAAGCACTTTTAGAAGCAGAGCAGCTACTAAATAGACCTCAGGAAGTAAAATATTAATCAGGGAAAACATGCCAAATCACTGTTATAATCCTCTTGGGCACAGCCATCTCCTGTACCTTCAGGGTTTAAGATTTCACTCACACAGCCAGCCTCCTCCACCTCTCCGTCACTGTCAGAATACCTAATTCGATCTGATCTGAATCCAGGACTGAACTTGAACCTGTGCCATCCTTGCCTCTCCTGTTTGACTTGTGTGCTTACACTGTCCCCACTCTAAAGTAACATAAAATTTTAATCTATCAGCAGCCTCCATAGGCAGAAAGCTGCATGTTTCCTACTGTACACATCACACTTAATGAGCCCCTTACGGGTTAAATGACACAGAAGATTTTAGGGTTGAGTTGATTTTCACAGATTCAGTTGCCCCATGGAGGAATCTGGATCGGGTTGTCAGTTTTGTCACTGACTTCCTTCCTGTACTGACTGTGCTCTCTGTCTGCCTCTGTTTCCTCAAGTTTACTCCACTTTTCATTTTTAATATGCCCCCATTTTCTCCGTACACTGCTTTTCCTCTCTGCTGTAATCGCATCTCTCCTCCTCAGAAACTCCCCCTCCCTAACCTGTTTTCTTTCCCCAAACCCCTGTCACATGTCTGAAAGCATGCGGGTCGAATATCAAATCTCCCTGTCAAGCTCTTCCTCTTCTTCTTCTTCATTTTCACCTGCGTGTCGAGTATCCCTTCCCCCTGCCACTTCGCACACCTGTGTCCCTGATGTGCTGTGTGCTCACGTATCACGTTTGGAGTGGGTGCAAAACAGTAACACGAGAGAACACGGCAGACAGAGAGGTTTTGTTTAATGGATGGATTGAGAGGCGTTTTGCTCTATTGGTTTCCAACTCAGTTTCCTCTCATGTATAATGGATGATGTGAGTCTCTTGCAACATTGTTTGGTGATTTTAATCAGAGTGCCCGGCCTGTTGAATAATAAAACAGGAGGGCAAAATGAAAATGTCTGAGGGACACCTGCTGATTAGAGCGCAGACTGCATTTATCACAACTGGTCTTAAAATGGGTATTGTTGCTTGTTACATCACCACATGTAGACACACACACACACACACATACACACAGACACAAAGACACACACAAAGACACTAACGTATCTTATATTTTGCTTTTTCTGTCTTTTCTTTTGCCCTTGAGTATACACAGAAACTCACACACTGGGTGTGCGTGCATGTACACACACATGCACGCACACCCAGATTATTACAACAGAAGAAGTAGAGGATCTCAGGCAAGATGATGCAGTATAGCTGAATTGCAGTGACATGCATGGGGGAGCTATTTTTAGAAGTATAGTGAAGGGATCTGGTTGGTGTCGCGGCACGTGCAGAGCTTCTCGGCCCTCAGTAACACCCCCCAAACTCTGAGGGAGTCTGGTTTAATTTGGCTCTGGTCGTTGCCATTAGGAGCAAACAATGGAGGAGCCAGAGTGACTCTGCAGGCACAGAAGTGTTATTTATTATGTTTGCAGTTCTAGCGTGGCAATAAGAAACCCTCCCGAAATGAGGCCCAGACTGCTTAGGGTAATAAGTGTTTGAGGTAAGATAAGAGCACAGTTATTAGTGTTAGGTAATGAACACTGCGCACTTTCTGAGAACACTTTCCTGTCATATGCACAAAGCTGACAAATGACCAAAGAGGGCAATTGTCCTGGGGCCCTCATGGGCTCTAAAAGCTGCAGGTTCACTGACAGCTTGTGGGTATCGGATCAGTTTTGTTTGGACATGTGCAAAACCTGAGCAAAGAATCTAATGAAGTTATCACAGCTAAAGATGTAGTCCTTAAGACTTCAGTCTGTGTTCAGTGTGCCAAATCAACACTCAACAGCAAGTGTGTTTTAACACTATAGCAAAGACTCATGGAACATGTACTTGGTTAGATATACAACAGGTGCATCTGTTTCCAGCAGCCAAACTAATTCACACTGGTTTAATAATAAAGAAGTCAATGAATTATCTGCCTATTTCTATCACGCTGTGAGCAATTGTAAATGTGATTTCATGCTGCGTCCAGCGTGACCAGTTCTCTTTACAGCAGCAGGACACAGTAAAAAGGACCTGATGAGGTTTTGGAGGTGTACATCTTGTCACCTGCAGCTCTTCATCGAACAGCTCGTTTAGATGATTTTTGTCTTTTCTTTTGCCTTTCTAACAGGGTCCACACTTGCCTCAGTGCTGGTGTTGTTGAGGTCTCACAGCGCTTTCCCCTCCCTCAGTATCGATTGCTGAAAAGCCCTTCTGCCCCCCACAACATCCTCCTGGTGCTGCAGCTGTGGCTGCCCGCTGCTCCGGGTGTGTGTGCGCGCTCATTGCTCACTTCTCTTACTGTGTGTGTTCACTGCTCGTGTATGGGTTAAACATAGAGGTCAAATTCCTGTGTGTGCACAAGAGACTTGGTTGACAAAGGAGTCTTCTTCTTCTGAGGTTAGTAACTTGAGTAATAACATAATCATTTCACTTATAGGACCTCCTCAGGTCAAATATGTGTCATCTTAACTGTGCTGTTTTTAGAAGGTCCTGTCGTTGGAACTAAAATGAATAAATAAGGAATTGAGTGCAAGAGAGAAGGGAATGGGATGGTGCATCGGAGCAGTGTTTGAAAGAAGATGGTTTTCACTGAACTCTTCTTGTTCTGTGTGTGTGTGTGTGTGTGTGTGTGAGAGAGAGAGAGAGAGAGAGAGAGAGAGAGAGGGAACATGTATGTATGTGTGTGTGTGCCTGTTATGTTGGATAGGCTTTAATAATTGACAGAGCTGCAAGGGAGAAGGCATACACCCACAGATTCCCCTGTATACAGGGGATTCTTCTGCACAAACGTGTGTGTGTCGGTGTGTCAGCAGTCACCTCTGACATCAGCTGCCTTAGAAAAACATAACCACCATGAGCAGAGGCTATTTTCCTATAATACACAGGGAGATGTAAAGAGTTAATTAGCCCTTGATAGTGCAACTGCAACTGTGAAAACATTGGGTTATTTTTCAGTATCACATCGTTTTTTTACACCAGGTTTTAAAAAATAAAACAAGTGCTGATTCCGAACAGGTCTGTCAGTCTGCCTTTCCTAACAGATCAGTGGTAAAAGTCAGTTTGCATACAGTGAGCAGTCTGTTAAATTATGAGTAACTACAGGAGTTTGTTGTTAAATAACAGATAAAAGCTGCAGTATATCTTCTGAAAAGTACTGGAGTGAAAGTATTAAGTCTTACAAAATGGAGAAAATGACTGGCGCCAGGGCCTCAAAACTCAAGTAAATGTTTTTTGTCATTTGTTAGACAATAAGGCACAGTCTCTCTCAGTTAGTAGAGGAAACCTCAATCTCATCATGACACTTCCTATAGGAATGAATTCATATTAATAGCATACAGTATTAGCGTCACATTTTCTACTTTCCTCTCCTCTCTTTATTCTTAATTACCATCATAAAATCATTGTTCCTAATAGTTATTGCTGCGGTACATTTCCTCTCAGTTAGCACCCAGATTGACATTGAAAGCACGTCTTCAGTTATCTGTCTTTTATTTCATGCCGCCTCTCTCTGCTCCTTTTTCCGCTCCTGTCACACGCAGACTAGAGCGATATTAGGAGGTCAGTGTCATTCAGCTGCAAGACCTGGGGCCATTTTATTAAAAGGGAGCAGCCCTCTATGATATTGAGTTTTAGCTATAACTGGCTGAATGGGTGTCTGAATGGGAGTATTTCTTGTGAGTGAGTAAAATAAAGACCAACAGAGAAAAAAGAAGCCAAGCACCAGATGCGGTGCTGTGGCTACGGAGCTCACAACATCTATTTTCAACCCATCTCCAAGCAATCTTACTCAGTTGCTGTTAAGTTTTTTTTATGACACAAAGACACATTATATACATCCACACATGCATTCTGTGTATGTGTGAAACATACCTGTGGTCTGCTGGCAGCAATTATATCCACCAACGCAAACTGAGGTCATACTGAGAAATGAAGTCAGCCTAAAACAATCCATCTCTCTATCTCCTCCTGCTGTCTCATACTGTCTCTCTCTCAGTCTGAGCCTGCCTGAAGTGTGGAGATAAAACAGCTGCATCTTAATCTGTGGGTGGCACAAGCCTACAAAGAAGGCAATTAGGTTTATAATTTACAATTCCCTTGCCCTTCTCTATTCTCTCTTCCCACTTCCCTTTCCTCTCCTTTCTCACTCACCACCCCTCCTTTTTCCACCCATGAATTAATGTCTTTATGTGTGTCGTGTGTGTGTCCCCACAGAGCAGCGCGAGCATTTGGAGAGAACCTGTCCCACACACACTCTGAAAACCGAAACGGATCAGGTCAGCGTCTCTGCCATCCTGCCATTTGTCCATCCCACTGTGCTGTTCTGTGTATTCCTTTGTGGTCTTTATCCTTCCTCCACCTGCTTCACCTTACTCTCTGCTGAAATGCCAGGCTGCGATCATTAGTGTGTCACTACAACAGATGATAACCGAAGAAAGATGATGATATTATCCTCTGTGTCATCCTCAGCTTGTCTCTTCTTTATCCTCTTTCTCTCTTTTTCCTTGCTGCGTTGGCATCTCGGTTTATTTCACTCATGTTTGTCTTTCTCTTCGAAATTCTAGCTCATCTTCTGTGTGAAACCTTGGTGGGTCCTGACCCAGAGTCGCCAACTGACACGATTGGCCCCAACAACAACAACCACCTCCATCCCTACACCAGCATCACCAAGGGCTGTGAGGACAACCCAGAGTCCAGCCTGGTGAAGCAGCCACTGGGCTTGCTCCCACCACCTCCCCCATCCGTCACCATTTCTACCAAGCCGGCGCGTTTGTCCCTTGAGCGCAGCTTCTCAGTAGAAGAAGAACAGCAGAAGTGTGTTGAGTGCACCCTGCAGCCTGCTCGTGTGTACACTATCACCACCCAGCACGGTATGCTGATGAGCAGCGGCCGGGGCAGCAAGGAGAGCCTAGAACTGGATGTCCTGAAGGAGAAGTCGGGGAGTGGCGGGGTGGGATCCAGAGGTGGCTTGATCCAGCCCTTTGCTTCCTCTTCCTCCACCTCTTCGTCTCCAACCCAGTACCACCACGCCAGTGGTGGCCGTGGCGCCAGCAGCTGTGGCCCTGGCAGCCACCACCACGGCAACCATCATCACGGGAACCATCACCACGGGAACCACCACCACCACGCCGTTGCAGGCACCAGTGTACCATCCAGCAGTGGAGGAAGCAGCGGGGCGAGCGGAAGCAGCAGTAGCAACCAGCAGCAGCAGTCTCTAAACATCGCCGGGTCCCACTCCCATCATGCATCGCACCACTCCCACCACCACCATCACTTGTCTCAACCACCGCTGCAGACCTCCGTCAGCGCCCACAACATCCGCAGCTGGGGCGAGGGCGGGAAAGGGGAGGCGGAGTGCAGCGGGCTGGCCTGCGACTCGTGCAGTGGCGCCCCCTCGCGGAGCCAGGGCTCACTGGACCTGGAGAGCGCGCCCCGAGAGCCAGGCAAGCAGCACAGACGCCTAGAGCGGATGTGGAGTGTGGACCGGATGACTGGGCTGGAGAGAGGTGAGAGGGCGGAGGACACAGAGGAAGGAAGAGGCGATGAAATCCAAACAAGGGCGGGAGGGGGGAGCGGGGCCATTCATAAGGCTCTGTGGCTGGGATCGGCGGGTTTGTTGTCAGACCAGAGATGAAATAGCATTTGACTACTTTAAATCATTTGCAAGAAACATACTAATGGTGAACACGCATGAGGGCAATGAGATCTAGCTGTATTTCTTTGATAAACATAAAGACATAAAGACATACAAACTCACTTCTCCATTAGTCTACTGCTTTTGACAGTTTAATCTGTTTGTTTATGAGTAAAATCTCTAAGCTGTTATTTTTAGGTTTTAGGGCCACTTAAGTGAAAAAAAGTAATAAATCCTGATATTTACATTTGGCTTTTATCCAAAGTGAGAGATAACACTCAAGCTTCAGTACAGTGAGAGACCTTGGAATATGTGCCAAGTGCTAAATCTATTGTAAAGTGTACTGTAAGTCAGTTAGACATGTTAGGGTGAGCACCTCCTCACACTTAAACATTGAGTAAACATTTAGGAATAACTAACAAATTTAACAGTTCAATTTAGTTAGTTAGTTAGTTAAATGTACCTTAAAAGTGACCTAGTATTACATCTAAATGTTTCGACACACTTTCAAATCTATATCCTCTCAGGTCTGGTGGGGACTGAGGGTTTGATGTTGGATGTGGTATGGTGGTCTGTAGCTCCGACTTCGTCTCCCCGTCTTTCTCCTCTGCTGTCTCTTCCTATGCGTCTCCTCCCTCTCTCCATTTGTGGAGTGGTGGACTGTGAAGTGCTGGTGCTGTTGCTGGTTTCGTGCTTTCACATTTTCGTATATATTTTGACATTTGCCAAACACGGCAGATAGATTTTTCTTGATTTTTCTTTCCCACTTGAACCTTGGCATAATCATTTTTCTCTCTTATTGCAGAGGACACTAACTGGTTCCCCAAGGAAAATATGTTCACCTTTCAAACTGCCACAACAACCATGCAGGCGTGAGTGTCCAACCTTCAAACACACACATATACACTTAGCATGTGCACAAAATACGTGCATACAGGCACACAGTCACATTTATGGTGCACGAAAGGTCAGGCTGGTGTGTTGACAGTCAAAGTTAATGGACCATGCCTGTGTTTTTGCATGGTTTAGATCATTAACTGCAAATTGCATACTTTACATTACCGCCAACCATTTTCCAAAGCACACTATAGGTTTTTAGATTGATTTCTTACCTTCTGGGCAGCTATTGATTTTCAGTTCAGTACATTATAAGAAAATCACCCTTAAAGCTTGCTGAAGGAGGGCAGTCCATCAAAGTGAATTTTTGGTCAATTTTTATTTATTTATTTATTTTCGGTAAAGTTAAATAATTGATGCAACGTAACACAGTTGCAAGCAGGGTTTTATTTTATTTTTGAAAGCTGTTCTTGTTCGAGGATTCAAGGACAATTTAACACTCAAATTATCATCATTCTCACTTCCACAACATCTAATGTCATTCTTAAAAAGTCTGATTTAATTTCCCAACAAATTTATAATCAAATATAGTGAAGAAAGAAGCCAATTATCCTCTGATGACTAACTGAACCCAAAAATATAAATACTTTGAAAATTGCATGGCAGTAAGGTTTGTGGTTCAAGGGCTTAAACAAGCAAAACCAGTGTCCTTAAAGGAAGTTTTAAAACATTGTGAGTGAGACTATGAGTGTGTGCTTTTGTGTTTCTGAGCATGTTGAGATTCTGTCTTCAGATCACCTGCAGCAGTAAAAGTTATCTATAATGTCACAACCACTTCCCATCAAAATGCAGACTCTGAATTTGCTTCTGACTGACTTTCATTTTCGTTCCATCTCTTCTTAAATGTAAATTTTGCCCTTTCGCCTCTCATCTTGCATTAGATGCTTGTTAGTCAATACTCAAAACACAAAGTCAAGTCTTCGGTCAATATATAAGCGGTTGTTTTATTTGGCCCATTAAATAAGCACAGGCCAGAAGCAATTATGCAATTATGTGGTGTTGGGAGTTGACTTTTTATTCATGGAGGTCAAACAATGACACACTCTTTTTGTCTCTGTCTCATTATGCTTCTTCCAGTTCTTCCTCTCTGTTTTTTGGACTCATTGTACACTGGTGCCTAAACTGTGTTTTTTCTCTCTCTCCCTCTCCTCACATGCTAATTAATCTTGGGACACTCAAACAGGATATCGTGAGTATTCTCCCCTGCCTGCTTTCTTTTTTTTTCTTAGCTCGCATACCACTTGTCCTTAACTGCTGTTCCTTAACTTAACGTCTACCATTTAACCTTCATCCTCCAGCTGGGTGTTTGAGTTACAGCAGAAAACACGCCGACCACAGCATACAGGGAGTTTATAGTATCGAGATCTGAGGGTGGGTGGGTAGTTAGTTGTGAGTTGTTTACATCAAGTTGCAACTTGTCTTTTCTTCTAGCTTATCTAACCATAAACAGGAAATATAATGCTTATGCTTATTGAGATGGAAAAACCTGCATTAAAAAATATGTTTTTCAAGAATAATTTTCCAACTGACAGTAATGGATTGTCAGGTAGAAGCCTACTCTGCACAAATAATGTAAAGTTAATGTAAAAAAAAAAAAAAGCCAAGAGAGGGGAAATTGAGTTACAGGATTTTCATGAAACAGCAGGGATGAAGTCCAGTATAATCCACTGCAGCGGAGTAAGTCTGCCAAGCTCAAGTCAGGAAAATGTCCGTCTGTATTTTGGCTGACCTAAACCCTGTCAGTTCACATCCACACCGCAGCACTGTCAGTTTGGCACACACACACACACACACACACACCTGCCCTCACTTAGGACGCAGCAATAGACAGAGTTTGGCCATTTAAGATTTCTGTGGCAGTCATGTTTATGCTCTAATCCTACCCCACAGACACCACTAATTATCACTGAATCTGTGCTGGCTGACTTTAGTCATGTTTGGCACTGGCTATGGCAGTTGGCTTTGTTGAGAACAGGTGTTTATAGTGCCAACATGTGATCCTTAGTGCCTTCTGGTAAAACTATTTCATCAGTTGAGATATCAGTTATTAGCCATCTATTCAGTAAGTCTGACCTTGGTAGATACATAGGCAGTATGACCTTTGTTGCATGCAAATTGTGAACCTCTGTATATAGTGTGTAACACTGCTGAGAAGTTGGTTGAGTAATCAGATAAGTACTAACATTCATAACAGTAATATTGTGTAATGTGTAGAGTATTGACAAGCCAAACCTTGACATTTCATACTGACATTCACCCCCCTGCTCAAACCACACCTTGCCTAACTAAACCCAGCTAACCCAAGCTGCTCTTAATCTAAACTAAAAGTTCTGTTTGTTCTGTTGACCAAGCTAACTGCTGCCTGCAGGCTCAAAATAAAAGTTAGGAGTTATTCCATTTTTTTTTTTTTTTTTTTTACAATAATTAAGGTATAAGTCTGGTGATCTTCCATATTGGCTCTTATTGACATCAAATCAAATCATGAAAAGACCAAACCAACAATGGACTGAACCTAAAGTATTGCCTATGTAGCCACCAAAACCAGATATACTGTAGGTTACCCCTCTGTGCCATTGAGCTTGAGTCGTCCAACAAGACTAAGAGTCTACAGTCATTTTAGCAGCTCTATGAGGCATGGCAATGCTAATGCTAGCACAACAGCATACTCTAAATTATGATGCTAACTTGCTAATATTCAGCAGATTCACCCTGAATATCTGAATATAATCATTTGGCCTTACACCAAAGGACAAATTTGGAGGACTGACTTTACTAGCTGTAGAGCTGAAAATGCTAACATAGCTAACCACAATATTTATCATACATCAAGGAGCCATACCATTACTCTGGGTGACATAAAACTGAAACTACACACACATTTTTTGACAAGCTTTTAAAGATGTATGTCCTCAGTTTGTACGACAGGGCTTGAGGCTGAGTGCCACAGACTTGGAAGGTTTTGAGAGATGAAATGCATTGGTTTTGGTCTCTTTATGGGATTTGTTCACACCAAGAAAAATATAGAATAACACCAACCTTGTTCAGTAACGGACATGTTTTGGGGAAACTTTACTAGCTATTTTCCTCTACTTTCTCAGAGTCTTAGTATCTTAGTGTCACTGAATACACAAAGCCTTACGTCCAGAATGTTTGGAGATGGTCTAGCTCTGTCTCTGCTAGGGACAAATGTTAATCAACTTCACAGGAGTGTTGGGTCACACTTTTCCTAGTTAACGACAATTAAATCTGTTGAAGACATAACCACACATTGAAAGTGATGCATTTCACACCATGTTTGACACATGAAAGTCCAGCACGAACCCAGTCACTTTCCTATAGCCAAATCATTTTCCAAATTTCACAGTGGCTGATTTAAATGAATGAATAAATGAACTTTGCCGTCTTTGCTGTAGACCTCTTGCTGGTGGATTATAGCTTTACTGTACAAGATGTATCCATGAGAACTTAACAGCAGGCTGTGAATCAGAGGCATTAAACCCACAGCATTCGACAATTGCTGACAGAGCGCACAGACCTCCTGTTGCTGAATTAAGCTAGTGTAAGCTCAAAACTCAACATATCTTAAAACTGAACATGAGGATATAGAACAAGCATCCATGACGGACTCTGGGAAAGTATGGAGAATTATAAAATTCCCCCGAAATGAACATCTCAAGTGAAATGACTGAAAAACACACAAGGTCAGAAGATGTGTGTTTCCATTGGAAGATGGATTATGTCACATGCAGACTGGCACGCCTCTTGCAGGGGTTAACAGAAAAGACAATTTGAGCCAGTGATGTGATTTGACTCTCTGGTCTTTATAGTCGAAGCTAGCTGCTGCCTACCTACAACAGCCTCCCCCTTCACAGCCAAACAAACCCTGCAGCTAAAAGCCCTGGCATCAGCCTCCCTGCACTGTCCTACCCCTCGCTATGCTAGCATTCTCCCTCTCTCATCCCTTTAATACTGTGCCACATCCTGGCAGGGCTTTCCGGGGATTTGTGCAGAGAAAAAGGAGAGAGAGGGAGCAGGATTCGGCAGAAGTCATCCAGAGGTACGAAGCGTCCCCTGCCAGGCTGTGCTCTGCTTGAGCGCCGTTTGAGCTTGTTTCTGGCTACAGCTCCGTTGTCGCTTATTTACAGGCGTGTCTAATCTGACTAAGTCAAAGAGTCAGAACGTGGCACTTGAAGGTGTGAGAACGTCAGCAGCTTTCAATAGAACAGAAAAGGATCTGCTTACTGGATGCCCTGCTACAGTGCCCCAATTTCTAGGCCAGATTTATACTGAAAACCGCAGTGAATCAGATTTTTATTCCAAGACAAAACGGAAAATGTCAAAATGGTTACATACTGTATGTGTGGCTAAAAAAAGAAGCTAAAATGAAATGATAAATGTACTCGTATTGGTTGATAAGTTGCACCCAATCTGTACGACTGGCTTTGTAAAAAGTTTTTAAAGTTGTGTTGCAGGATTCGACACTAAAGTCAGGAAAAAATTACAACACGGAGTGAGATCCTGTAACACTTGGAGGAGTAATGACATCAGTAACATGTTCAGAGCCATCCCACTCAGGCCAAGATGCCCTGTCACTTAGGGGCAGATGGTGAATGTGACACTACGCAGTACATCTCAAGTCCTTTGACATCTCAGTGTCATCCATCTGCAGTGTCAACACCATTAACATTGTGTGTTACTTCATTCAAAAGTTGCGATTTGAACATTTGGAAAAAAGTAGCAGAATAAACCTTTAGGAACAGTCTGCTTGCACTAAAATCCACTGGAAAACATCCTGCAGAGAAACCACATCTTAAGACAGATTATATCTTATCACACTAAGGGCCACATTCATCTTAAGGCAGTCATATTTTAAAGTGCATTCCATTATGTTCTCCTGTTATCCTCACTAAGCTCAGTGTTTGACCACTTAAAAACAGATCAAACAGAAAGACCAGCTCACAGTGAATAAATTAGAAAACACCATGGTCTTGTGTTCCAGTGTGGACGGGGGGCATCACAAATAAGAGCTGAGATTTCTTGATGATAAAATATGTATTCCTGATGGGTGAAACACTTTGCTCTTCAGCATTATTTATCTGTAACTAACAAACAACACTTGAACAAGAGCAGAAAGCTTCTTCTCAGAATTCACAGAGCTTTTGTATTTTGTGCCAATTCCAAATGGCCAATGTAACTCAAGTAATAAAAACACTAGTGTGGATGAAACAGAAAATCTTCAGTGTATCTACATTAATATAGGTGTGGCCAAACCTGCAGGACAGTGCAGAAATTTTTATTTTCATACAGTAGCAGTTTGCAGACAGGGCTTCTGTCAAGTAGCAGTGAAGACAGAGGATGATCCTCATCCCCTCATATTTGAGACTCCTGCTGTGTTTGCACTGGTGGACCGAATGTTTTCAGTTTTGCACTTGTGTAAATCCAACATAGCAACAAAGACAAGTTTAACTCTAGTTATAAACAACAGCAATGCCCAAAGAAAAAGTAAAAGAGCAATTTCAGCAGCGCTCTTAATCTGCCCCTGTTATCTCAGAGCGTTCTTCATCATTATACTCTTTGATGTGAAACACTCATTTTTCTTTTTTATCTTGCATTACTAGTGCTGAATGATGAATAAGGTTCTTTTCTTAGGGTTTTTTGAAGTCTGAGTTTCTATACGTACTGCCTCTCTGACTGATCAGCCATTTTAGCTGCTGTTGCTCATGCACTTCCACTTACTATACTTTTTTCTCCCTAAATTAAACACATCACTCAGTGTCCTGTTTACCAGGGAAATGAAACTTTCTCATGTCTGCACTGTTTCACAAACCATGCATTTACTACATCACTATAATCGGTTCCTGGCCAGAAATACAGTAGTTGCTAAACAAACATATTTATACAAAACTTACATTGGGTTTTGAGTACTACTTTCACATTCACAAAGTACACATAACCCTAGGCAAGAAGTAACTTGAACAAGAGGACATTATCAAAGAAACTCAGAGGGCTAAGAGAAAGTCCCCACTTCATTAAAAGAAAGACAGAGACAGTTACGCACTCATATAGAGAGAAAGGAGTGAAAAGAGGAACAATGGAATAATGCAGGTTTGATCATAATGGTTTTTTCTTACTTAAATAGAGCTAATGAGAATATTAAAAATGCAGTCTGTAAATATACCTTTAAAATATTCCCTATTGTGTTCTATTTTGCGTTATTAATAATTTATGGAAAGGTTCACTTATTTCAAACTGTATTACAGTTGTAAGCCCATAGCAGATGGAACAGGAGTAGGCTGTAGTGAATGGGCTAATATAGGATAAAACAAAGAACATATAAATAGGTGAAGCAAAAAATAGATGCAAATGAGTTATAGAGGGTTACAGAAAGAGCTGAAGTAGGGGGGAGGGAGGACCTGTCAGACTGTCCTTACTTGGAGGTGGAGGTGGACATGGTTTCTCTCACATTTCCCCTCTCTGTCTAAATCTCATTAACTGTCTCCACACCTCTCCTCTGTGGGCAGCTAAGCAAAGGGCACTCAGGGTGGAAAGTTCTGTCTGACTCAGTGTCAGTGTGTTTAAGATCTCTTTATTGAAGTATAAAGTAAGTAACAGTGGTGCTGCTTATCTGTAATTACCACTACTGTGCTTACTTCTTTTTAGCCATGTGTCAGCACAATGTAATTAGTTTTCCTCACGAAATTAGCAGTGAAACTCATTGTTTGTTGTTGCAAGTTAACTCCTGTACCGCTGACATTTTTTCATTCCGGAGGTAAACCAAGGACAAAGAGACTATTTTTCTTCCTTTTATGTTGCATCTATTTTTTATATGCTTCTCTACCACCAGATAAACATGGATATACTTCCCACTCACACAGAAACCACATGCAGAGATCATTAATCATGAGTGTTGACTGGTAGCCTTGTGTACCACAACTGTGTATACATGTGACATGGGAGGGAGGCAGAAAGATAAAAGAATGTTTATCTGGGACTCTTGCATAGAACATCATGCCAGGATTAGGTTGCAAGTCAGAGAGAAAAACTGCACTGTTTTGTTATTTAATATACTAAATGGATGTGAAGTGGATGGATGGAAGTGAAACATAGTAATACAAAGCCTTTATGTCTAATTACTTACAGACTACAAATAGATTTTTGTGATATGTTTACTAAGAGACGTGAAACCCCTCTGAAAGTCTATAAAGGTTAATACAAGTAGGAAAACATTGCAAATTACTACCTCCACATTTTTTCTGGATAGTGAGCTATAGTGTTTTCTTTTAGTTTGACATATTTAGTTTAGATTTTGTGAAGCAATGGATGTGTGTGATAACTTTTAAAAGGGATAAATGAACACTGTTTTCCTCTTTGACTAAACAGTATGTTTATTTTCTGATGTTGTGAATTACAGTTTACGTTGATACACACTTAGCAGTGTATATTCTGGGGGACACTCCCTGAGGTAAAACTGATAAAGTATGATTAGTTAATGTAAGGGAAACAATGCTCACAGCAGCATAAACAGATCTCTAACAAATACAATAGTGTATCAGTTTTCTGGTTGTCAACAGAAAAATATTTTTCATTGGTCTCATTAGCTGATGATTAGCATCACTGAAATATAGTAGTTCAGATTCTTAATCACCACATTTGAATAATGAAGTTAAGAAAAAGCCTGGTTTGTGCATCCAGGTTTATTAGTGTACAGGAGCAACCATTAAAAGCCTGAGCAATGTTGCTGGCTGATAACATCACAGATGCACTAGTATCAGTGTATATTTCCAAATCTATTGTCAGACAGCAAAAATCTGCATCATGTTTACAATGTAAAATTCTTGCCTTGCATAATCAAACAGTAGTTGCTTGGCAACTATGGTTTTATCCCTTTATATTTCACCTCACTATGTAAAGTGCACATTACTTCCTGTGATGGAACAGAGTCGCTCAAAATGGATATAATTTCCAAAGATATTGGGCTGATGTGTTGCTCTCACTCAGCATACACGACATGTTAGTCACTGTTCTTTAGATATCACATTTGAGGGATCCTTTTAAAAAAATATTCAGATATGTCAAATATTGTTCTTAGTATTGGTCTCAAAACATCAATCAGGCTTGAACTTCTTGGCCAAATTACATCCGTCTTGACCATAGACACCATCAACAAAGCAACAACTCATCTGCTTGGAAAAGTAAAGAAACATACACCAGTTTGGAAAACTTTACTCCCTCTGATGCTCTAACTTTGCCTCTGATGTGGGTGTGCTCAGAGCAGGTCCTTCAAAACCCACTAAACACAACACTAGGGTTTCCCTTTGGCCGCTGAAAAGAGATATTTTTGCAGTGTGATGCATTACACCCACACCACTCCTGTGACCAGTATTTTCCACTCACACTGACACGGAAATGTGTATATTTACCTATAATTATCTCTTTTTTAACCTCGTAGAAATAGAAGCCTGACACTAAACTCCTCTCTTTTTGTCCTGTCTTGCCTTGCTTTGTTATTTCCCACCCATCCCTCCCTCTTTCCTCTTTCTCCTCTTTACACTTTGGTTCTTCCTCTGTCCTCGGTTATCCCTCCCCCGCTTTGATTTCTCTACCCACAGGAACTTCCGGAAGCATCTTCGGATGGTGGGCAGCAGAAGGATTAAAGCACAGAGTGAGTCAGATGTTTGTGTGTGTGTGTGTGTGTGTGTGGTTGACATGTTTGCTCAAACTGATTCTGATGTTGTTCACTTCGCCATCATCCATGTTTTGCTTTTCTTTTTTTTCCCCCGTTCACTGGTGTGTTTGCATGTGTGTGGCACTGAGCGCTGCTGCTTCGCTGGGATTTTCGTGATGCTCTGTTGCATTTCCTTGAGGATTATATGTTTACCAGAGTGTTTGATAAGCCAGCGATACAAGGCTGTGCATGTATGTGTGTGTGTGTGTGTGTGTGTGTGTGTGTGCATGTGTGTATGTAGTGTATGAGTGTGTTAGCTCTACGTGGTCTTCTCTTGTTGCACCGCTTTGAATGTTGTATTTTTTGTGGTTGGTAGTGAGTTTTGAAGTCAAGGACACTAAATATGATTATTTTTCTTTAAAAAGGCAAAAAGCAAAGTGATAACTGGTAATGAGGAGTGTGTGTCTGTGAGTGTCGCTACAAATCTATAAGACACCAGTAGAAAACCAAAATCTGTAGATTCTTTGGTCTGGATTGTACTTCATGTGGATTCGCTGAAAATGTGAATGTAATTATGTTATGTGACTGGTCTGTGATCTGTTAGCTTGTGTAGTGTTTTAACATTTAAGAGAAAGAAAACTGTGAAGGATAAAGAAATGTTAACAGGTTAATCTATGCCCTGATCAGTAAAAGTTTATATTTTTATATGTGTCAAATACAGTACAGGTGCAGTATTCAGGTGATAAGTGGCTTTAGAGAGGTCAAAATTCTTATTACAACATATATGAAACTTTTTTACTTCATGACTTTAGTACAAAGCAAACATTTCATATTCCCATACTTCAGACTCAGAACACTCCAGATGACCAATCTGGAAAAATTCTGTTCTTTTAAATAGATATAAGGGGAATTGGTTTGCTGGTACCTGACCTTTTGCAGTGAAAATGGGATTTTGTGAAGTTTTGTCGAAGCCATTATTCTCTAGACTAGTTCTCTAAAGTCAGAATGGAAATGTGTAGTAAAGTGACTTATGATTATCTCAGGTCTGCAAAAGCTTGCCAGAACAGACAGACCATTATTATATTATTTTGAATGTGAAAACAGAGGTTAAGTCAAGATGAGATTCAGCCCCGACCCAAGTGGATTTTGTTTTGACCTTGGCAAATCTGAGCCCAATTAAAATCCAAACATGTCACCTATCACTGCAGGGACCAACTCCCTAAATTTTGTACCTCAGCAGATTTTTGCACCATAGACATGTACTAAAATCCAAAGTCTTGTTGCTGCTGACAGTAATGTCAAGTTGTTACACACCTCAGACCTTCCCTGCTGCGACGGGGAACTTGCTTTCCCTGGAGCTACTTTCTTCTTTGAATAATTTCTTCTTCTCGCATCTCTGCATAGCTTTGTGTGAACTGGTGATCATGCTTATGAAATTTGGTGGGAAGGCTGCAGTGTTTGACATGTTGGTTAAGTCAAATTAAATACATGACATATACAAATGAAACTGGGCCTAGTCGTCTGACGGAATTAAGAGACATTAGACCAATACTGACTACATACAGTAAATTAAACTTTTAGTCAATGTCACAGAGTCGTAGTGATGTTGAGAACCCAAATACAAAGGTTATTTCTAAAGGGAAATTTGAACTTGAAAAGAACAAGTTGGTATCGGCAGCAAAATGCACATAGAAGTGTTAGTGAGGATACAGCAGCCTAGAAACTACAGAGGCCAAGAAATATGGCGCCTTGAGGGACACTGTTGATTAACCGTGTCAAACACTTTCAAGTAGTCTAAAAATATTCTAAGAGCACAGTGATTACTGTTCAAAGCAGAGCTGATTTTATCCACGAGTTGTAGCTCAGTATGTGTGAGTCAAGAGCAGTCTTTTTAAATCCATACTGATGATCATACAGAAAGGAATGAACAGCAGGGTGCTTTATATGTCAAAGACGTATGATTACTGTACTGTATGTGTGTGTTTGTTGGACAGTTTGTATATGCAGGCATTTGTGCGTTTGTGCAGAGGAGGGATGGCACTGTACTGTACTGTACACTATATTTGTGCACTTGTAGCTGCATCCGCCTTTGCACTCTTATGTGTTTTAGGTGGTGATTGTATAGAGGGAAAAAATGGCCAGTTTGGTGGCTTGTTAGTGTGAGTGAGTGTGTGTGTGTGTGTGTGTGTGTGTGTGACAATCTCTCCCCCCGCCTGCACTAGCATTCGCTGAGCGTAGATCGAAGAGTTTCAGCCGTTCCTGGAGCGACCCCACCCCTGTCAAGACTGACTCTCCTCATGAGCCCAGAGACAGTGAGTTAACACAGATTCTGCATGTTCATACAAACACACACAGGCACGCACGCACGCACGCACACGCACACACACACACACACACACACACACAGGCAGAGTGACACACATAGTTACTTACAACTGCAGTGACTAGATAAAAATGGTGCACTTTAAGGCTTTAACTCTGAGGTAACCAAATCACCTCTACAAACATGACCTGGACCCCCACCTGATAAATAATGTCACCCTACTCACCCAAACTGCTAGATAAACAACATCATATTAAAAATGTTCAAGTGTCTTCTCATGTTCTCAAGTGTTTATAACTTACTAACAGAGAGCACATACTGAACTCTGTACTGTGTGTGTAGAGGTAAATTACTGATGTGTCCCTTTGCGCCCTCACATCTTGACAGGCAGATTGATTACAGCTCGAGTTTGCTTTGTGCTCACTCAGTACTTTCGCCATTAATTAATTTCCATACACAGCTGGCTCATATGGAGTTGAAAGCCACTTAGCATTTGTTTGGCATAAAAAAAGGCCTGTAATCAACACTTGATATACGAGCATGAGCCGATTTAACGGTACAGCTGAAATGAGGCCAGTGCGTCAGTGCCCTTAATGAAGGTCAATCCATCAAATTTATCATGTCAAGGGATCAAACACAAAATGCATCTTCAAATAAGAGGGATGGACAGCGTAGGGCGTGATAAATATTGACAACTGCCAAGATCTAAACCAAGTATTTTTTACAAGGAGGTTTGTCTTTAATTTTAATATATATGCATACATCTTTCTGCTAACATGAAAGCAATTTAAATATAAGAATGAGTGATTAAATCACTTTCTCTTGTGATTTTGCTGCAGTTATTTAATTCTAATAACTTCTCACAAGATAAAGTGGTGATTTAGTTATTTGAAAGTTGAAGCAAATTTTCATAAAGTGCCATTTTGTCTGCAGCCTGTACAGACACGCACCAAACAGAACACTGTGCTGCATGTACTGTAGACTTCTCTGTTGCATATCGGTGACATTTTGTCAGTTTTACAGCTCAGTTCCTGGTTTTGACAGATCAAGAACAACAAATACAGAAAATCTGCAGACACTTGCACATGAAACACAATCACACGTACAAACTGACTGTCTCTGCTGTTGACTCTGACCCTATCCATCTGTCTCCTTATGACCGTGGGTCTTTCTTCAACTTTGTGATGCTCTCTCTTTCTGTGAGTATGTCTTCCAAACTGGAGTGTGTGTCCCAGTCCGAGCATGTCAGTCAGCTGGTACAAATGCTAATGCAAGGACCTGTGTGAGATGTGTGGTCAGTGTTTCTAAAGGCTTCAAATACACACTGCACGTGCCGTTTGTCTATGTCGATGTCTGAGTTTGTTGGTTTTATGTTTTTTCTCCACTCCCATCTTCAGTGTTTCCGTGTATCAGAGTGTGATGAAAGATAAATGAACTGTTGAAGACAGTCTAATGGTGTGGCTGATGCCTCATTCTCCCTCTTTCCTGAGGGAAAGGTATTGTTCTCTGGAGGAGTGACATTAATTGTCAGTCTTGCTTGTCATTTCCATTTTTTTCCTAACTGTTCTTCTTCTATTCTCCCTTTGCCATTTCCCCCTGGGTACATACAGTTTTTATATCAGATTGTTTACAGAACCTACCGATGAGCCAGAGCCCTACTGACACTGCAACACCAAGAAATATCTTCCAATTTCAAAATCTTCCAATGACATATTGGCAAATATGTCAAATATTTTTCACCATGAAAATTTACAGAAAATAAGGATCCCTTAAATTGGAGAGAGGCTCCATAGCTTCTTTATATATCATATATCATATCATATCATATCAAATCATATCAATATGAACAAATACAGATACAATAATATCACACTCTAGGTGTAAGTAGAGTAGTAAGCCATGTCAGTGAGCATCGTTAATGCCATTTGTTACAGCTGCATTTTCCTGCTATAATATTAAACTCTGCAGTACTTGTATTCTCTCCTCATGGTAAAATAATAGTGTTTATGGTTTTATACACTAAATAATTTTAAGTTGACTGTCAGTCATTACAGACAGACTTTCTTTCCTTTTATAGTTTGTCAGTTTAAAAGACAAATGATTTTGATGCCACATTAATAAATCCTCCTCTAGGTGTGAAAATAGAGGAGATAATCTTAATAACTTTTTTAAAAAATATAAAAAGCAGCATGTCATGTACATTATGAGCACCTTCTCTGCTCCTGGCTGCCCTCTGATCCCAGTTAGATTTTCATAACGCTCCTTGTTAGCTGATGCCAGAAATCCTGCTGCAACACTCACTATCAGTCATTCTTTTTTCTGCTTCTGCCAGCTGTCTCTGCGTTTTCCAGTTCCATCTGTCATTTTCTCCTGTCACCATCATTATTAACAGCTCCATCTGTTTTCCTCTCCCCCACTCTCACCTTTCTCTACTTCCTGGACACAGCCTTCCTTCACTCCCACACCTTCTCTTTCTGTGTCACCTTTCCTGCCTCCCACTCCACTCCCAGCGCTTCTACCCACGCTTTATTATCTCAAGTCCTTTGCCTCACCGGTTTGTTACATTCTCTCCTAGGTGGAGACCTGCAGACCTCCTGCGGCACCCTGGATGAAGGAGGCCTCGATGACACTATAGACTGGGAGGAGGAGAGAGAGATGGAGCGGCTGGCCTGTGAGGGAGACGACTTCGTACCTCCCAAAATCATGGTAGGAAATCAAGATCATGTGTGCAGATTATTTACAATCAAATGCAAATATCTGTGACTGCGGGGACTGGATTAGGAATCAGAACTGAGGAGGGACTGAGCAGTAGATTAAGTCATCAACCATCTCTTTATTTCATGCTTTGTTTGTTTGTTTTTTTTACTGTGAAATTATCTTACAGTTCACAGTTCTGCTGTTACAGCAAATCCTCACTGGTATAACATCCTCCTGACAATCTATGTGTATTCCATTTATCCATTATCTATACTGCTTATCCGTAAGGTTTGCCGAGGGGGGGCTATCCCAGAGAGGATAAGGTACACTCTGGACAGATCGCCGATCCATCACAGGGCCAATATATACAGACAAACAACCATTCACACTCATATTCACACCTATGGGCAATTTAGAGTCACCAATTAACCTTACATACACGTTTTTGAACTGTGGGAGGAAGCCAGAGTACCTGGAGAGAAACCATGCAGGCACAGGGAAATATGTAAACTCCACACAGGCTTTAGACAAAAAGCCTTATTTAAACCTTACTTTTAGTGTTGTTTTACACATTTTACAATAAGGAACAATTCTAATTGCTTAAAAGTATAGACTTTTTACTTTCCTCGTCTTTCATCGATGAAGTACAACAAAAAAAAAAAAAGCTGTTTTAGAAAATGGTTATTTCAGCATTACATATTGATGACAGGCCCAAGGTAAAACAGGCTCTCTCTCTTAGCTATGTAACATGATACTCAGGTGCACTATCTGAAATCTATTCTCTATTCTCTACCACCACTGTGCATATTATATAAAGCTGTGCATCCCCCTACAGGCATTAGGATCTGATGGAGTCTGCCCCCCCCCCCTTTTCCCCTCTCTTTCCCCTATTTTCCTCACATCCCACCTCACCAATCTCCCTACTCTTTGTCCCTCACCTTTAGCTGATCTCTTCTAAGGTCCCCAAGGCAGAGTATGTTCCCACTATAATCCGCAGGGATGACCCCTCCATCATCCCCATCCTCTATGTGAGTCAAACACACTGAAACATAGACATGCTACACAGAAGGACACATAATGAAATACATGTACAACCCTGAACATACAGTTTATAAGTTTGGCTGATAAAGATTAGTTTCCCTACAGTCCTCAAACTATTTTCTGTAATGTAAATTATAGTATTTTGATATGTTGAATGATCATGTTTTATGTGAATGCCTTTTTCTTCAGGACCATGAACATGCAACATTTGATGATATTTTGGGTGAGTAACCTTTATCATTTTTAAAATAATATTTAGAATCACAAATAAAACATAAAAAGAATATTCTTGAAAAATATAATGACATATTAATAGAAGATAGGGAAATGGCAACAGTAACAAACTTTTATGAAGCAAAAAGTAAATACAACACTAGTTGTATCATAAAGAAACATGAGTGGAATTAGAAATAACATTACTATAAAACAATAGAGCCATGCATGTATGGTATCCAGTGTAAGAGAATGACTAGTTCACCTCTGAAAAGAAACTCAGTCACCTCTAGTCATGAACCTGAATGTGCAGCAGTTGCCTGAGGAGTTGAGTCTGGACTCTGAGTGAGAGTTTAAGGTCGGGGGAAATAGCTTGAGGCTAAACGTTAGCTGCAATCAAATCTCCACAAAAAATAGCTGAGGTCTGGCTAATATGGTTGGTTCATTTGGAACCCGTTAAAATCCTGCAAAATGACTTCCGTTTTGTTTTTGACATCGGTTTCTGCTTTCTGAAAATGATCCTCTGTTGCTCGTAACAGAAACACTTTGAGTAAAAGGGGCCCAGGTAATGAACTCTGCATGAAATAAAGCTCATACAGAGTAATTGAGAAGATGTCAATTAATAATTTACACATATAGATTTCAGCTTTCCATTTTACCGTCTTTCATTGACTTGTTTTATTTTGCTGTGACATTTCCTGCTGCCACAAGTACACACTGTTGAATTCAGTCTTAAGTACATCTTCTGTTAGTGTCTCTGCCATCTATTATCACACCTGTACTTGAACTCACCCTCCAGAGATTTCCTTTGTGTTCTCTCTCTCTCTTCTCTTATTGTTTTTTTTGTCTCTTTTCATATTCCTTTCTCTTTCCATTCTTGGTCCTGGTTGTTCACATCAAACTCTTTTCTCTCTTACAGAGGAAATAGAGAAGAAGCTCACAGCTTATAGGAGAGGAAGCAAGTTTTGGAGGATGCTCATCTTTTGTCAGGTGAGGAACAAGGAGATGAAGAAAAAAAAAGCAATACTGTATTCCTCGTAGAATAGGTTTTATTCGAGATATATGGGTTTATGTGTTCATTCATACACTGTATACGGAATTCCCCATAGACTACTTTTAATACATTCCTTTGGGATCTAAGCTCTTAAGATCTTAATTGTGAGGAGGCAAATTAGAAGATGTGATTATGTGTTTTACTCTTGTGTGTTTCTTAGGGAGGCCCCGGTCATCTGTATTTACTGAAGAATAAAGTGGCAACCTTTGCTAAGGTGGAAAAGGAGGAGGACATGAGCCAGTGAGTTACCTCTGGACGTCTGGGTCCATCTCTGTTGATTATTAGTTAAAGTCACCTAGAGCCTCCTGTTGTCAAATATCATGACAGTTCACATTTTCCATGTCTTATAAAACACAGTGGCATTTCTTAACAAGACATTTAAAACATGACTGAGAGCAACCAGTATTTCATCATTAAGGTACCTTAACTAGATTTTCACTAAGTCTTTTATTTCACCAATAATCAGACTAACGGCTCAATCAAGAGTCAGAATAAACTGGCTCCTTCCCAATCGAAATCTTCACATTTCAAAGTGGTGGGTTAAACCTTTCTGTTATGCATTCAAAGGATGACATATCCCGAAGCAAATTTGTCATGTAAATGCTCTTTGCTCTATTGTCAGCATATTAATACTCTCTTCTGCAAAAGCTCTCCCACTTGATTAAATCAAAGATATTCCATTGGGAACATGCAACCCACTCCTATACATTTGTTTGTCACTTATGAGCACTATGCACTACTGTTTTTTTGAGTGATGCCTCTATCCCACGGGGACCATCTTTGAATAGGTGATGTTTACTTGTTTCAGGAATATAAACACAAGGCTCGCCTTCTGTTCCATAACTCTGCTAGCAAGATATTCTGTTAAAACAGTTGCTTCAGTGCAGAAGTGCAGCAGCACGCCAATAAAAAATGACAAGAGCTTGACAGAAACTCATATTTTTAAACTACATATCGAGTTGTGTGGTAGAGATGTGTTTTTCTGATTGCTTGCTGTGGTGTATTTTTTATTTTGCTCTTGTGCATTTAATTTCATGGGAACTGTCAATCAAAGAAAAACACAGGCCCATGTGACTGTAGCCTTTGTCTTTGTTCAGATTCTGGAGGAGGCTCAGTCGCTTCATGAGTAAAGTCAACCCAGAACCCAACCTCATCCACATAATGGGGTGCTATGTCCTGGGTAACCCCAATGGAGAAAAGGTATACCCACACTAATGCACACTAACCATAACTTAGTGTTTCCTATATTATCTGAGCAGGTGTCATTTTAAGACATATTTGACATTAAAGGTCCAGTCACTCCAGTATTTAAAACTTTCTTAATTTCTTAGTAACATTGATTAAGGAGAGAGTCAAAAATGGAGGAAGCTGTTGTATTAGCTGTGTGGTGCCCCTGCTTTGTTTGATTTTAGACTGCTCCAGAAACAATACATGGTTTGTAGACAGTTATGAGACAGAAGTTGATGGTACAAATTCATAATCTAGGCTTTATGTGCCATGGCAACTGATTTAATAAACTCAGGGTGCCCAAGGTTTATAGAGTTGTGGTTCCCTGTCTCTTATCATTACAGTAAACACTTCTTTGTGCCCACTCCTGCCCAATTTTCTCTCTGCCTGTCTTTGTCCTCATTTCCCTGTTTGCTGCCCTCTGCTTTCATATTTAGGCTCACTGAATCTGTTTGTCCGATAATCAGCAAATTATCCTCCTGGCTTTCTCCATTCTTCCTTTCCTCTGTCTCCACCTGTGTGACTATTATCTCACTCTGAGTAATGTTGCTGGATATAGCTGAGGAGCACACACGCTGAGTGATGCTGCACCTCTCTCTACCTGGCATGAACAAATAATAAAACACACCACCCACAAACACACATGCACACATAAAAAAGAAGAAAAAAAAATCAAAGACACACACACACACACACACACACACACACACACACAAACAGGCTAGCGGACACACATGCACACAAAGACACACGGCATAGCCAGCGGTGTTTGTCTGACCTAACTGTCTGTTCCAGTCATGTCTGCCAAACTGCTTTGTTATATAAAGTGGATCTCTCCGGGGCTGATGGACAGTCTGGCAGGCTGCGAAACAGTCTGCACATCAGTGATATCTCCACCCCTACAGACAAACACAAATGCAGTTGTTTTAAGAGAGTGTGGATCCGAAACAACAAAACTGGTGTGTTTCTTTTTTTCAAGGGGTTTGGTTTAGTCTTAAGATCCCAAAGTGATATTTTCACACTTGTGTGCTGTAGCCTTTATAACAGGGACACACATACATATTTTTGGATGAGGAAATGTTACCTGCACTGACCTTGTTGTCGTGCCTCTCAGTCTGGGAAACTACAAACCTGTTCTCCACTGCCGACTACACTGCACGGCCAAAAGTATGTGGACACCTCGTTTCATTTAACTATTTTTTAGCATAGTGTATACAGCAAATTATCATTCCCACGCTGCCTCTGTTAGCCAGAGCTTAAACAGAGTCAGTTTGATTCCCCGTTCAATCAATTTTTAAACAGAAAGTTAAAATACCAACATTGTTACACTCAACGCAGCACAAAGCGCACACTTCTTGCAAACACACAACATACAAAGAACAGTAACAGACAGGACTTCAAACACTGAAGCACACGTGGAGCTAAACCTTTCTAAATGCAAATTTGAAAGCAAGCCATACATACCAAGTGTCTTAAGTCACAACTTCATACACAGACACACACTCACAGATATGTGCTCATGCTCAAAACTGCCTATGAATATGTGCAGTTGTGCTCAGGGGCACTTAAATCCAATATCATGTAATAAAGTATATATTTAAGCTCATAAATACTGACATCAACCTGCAGCTGTGCCAGAGTGTGGTTGACTTCATCAGAGAGGTAAATTAAACCACCGCCTCTCTGCTTGAAAAGTAAAATCATAATGGTTAATGTATGATTAATACAATCACTCAGCAAATATCAAAGGGACATCACATGCCAGGCACAACAAAAGCTGATTTTCTATTGTTAATTCTCTCTTTAATATTGTGCTGTTCGGAGCCATTTTCATTGTAATGCATGGATTTTAGACTGGTTCCATATACATGAAAGTAAATGTGATGGAAATTATATGTGATGAGGCAAGATATGCTCCATAATTACTGGAAAGCAACTGTTACAACTACCAGGTGAAATGTGGACTTTAGTGCACAGCAATTAAACAATGTAATAGTTGTTTTGAAACATAGTTTGGAGGCTGGTGGAATGGAAACAAAGGCTGGGGATGGAGAACAGCAGGTGAGCAGGTCAGGGAGGCAGCATGACCCAGTTTGCATCCAGAGATTTTCTAGCATGTTTTGGTTTTGTCAGCACAAAAAAGGCCTTGGCAACAACAGCCACCGAGTGCTTGTACAAAACCACCAAGGACAGAAGGGAAACTACCCCAACATGCAACACATTATTTGAGATTTGTCATTTGCCTGCAGCCCTCTTCCACTCTTCAGATGAGCCGTCTCCCAACCCTTCCTCTCCTCCACATCTGGCAACTAGCCATCTTCTTTTATCTTCTTCAAAGGACTGCAAACACAAGGAATGAAAGCAGCTTTTTTTCTTTACCACCTCCATTTTAACATCATAAAGTGAAAAACAAAGGTGCATTTGGCCTTTGATTTCTCTGACAGGGGGATACTGAGATCCCTCATGACTAAATTCAAGCAAGAAGTCAGGGAGCTTCAATTTTAATGTGCACGGCAATGTGTCAGTGAGGCTGCAGAAGAGACCTAAGATTGTCGTACAGCTCACATTAAACAGTGATTATGTCATTAGGGCTGCTAATGACAATTTTCAGTGTTGATTAATATATTAATTTTCTTCTTTCAGTTGTGTCAGATTAAAAAATGCCCATTACAAGCTCCTGGAGCTCAAAGTAGGTCAGACAAACACTCCAATACCCAAACATATCCAGTCTACAATAATATAATGCTACAGGCAGAAGGTATTGTTTGGGTAAATTCTCTAATCTTAGAAGCAGGAACCTACAAGTGTTTTTGTTTTTGTTTGATGAATGATTTAATTGATTAATCAATTATCACATTTTCTACATGAAATAAATGTCATGATTTAGGCCTGAATTTAGCTCTTAATGTCTTGTGGTATGAGAAAACAAAAAACCACTTAGAAAACCACAAACGTAAGATAACAGCTAGCATCTCAAAGTCTTCCATTTTACAGATTACTTAACTATTTGATTTAGTCTTCTTCTCTGTAATTTTCCCAAACACGAGACTCTTAATGTCAGACAGCTAACTGCGACAGACAGACAGGCTATGTTGTTTCACATCTCATCTCCAGTCCCCCTTGTTACCTGCACAGGAAGAATGTGCATATGTCTCCTTGGCAGTAATGAGCTGGATTCATTGCTGTTCTTGTATATTTTTATGTGTGTGTTGTGTCTGAAGATGCAGGCTCCCCTGCTGCGAGCGTATCCAAGTGCAGTGGGATTAATTGGTGTTTGCCTTCTTATCTCGGCCCAACAGCTGTTCCAGAAACTGAAGAATCTGATGAGGCCTTATTCTGTTGAGTTCGAGTCACCGCTGGAGCTGTCTGCACAGGGTGGGTCTGAACAAACATGCACACACTCTCAAGCATTCGCATCGCAAGGACACATGCATTTGAAATGACGCAAGCAAATACCATATGTCCAGAGCTAACATCTGCAGGAAGATATTACTCAAACAGCTGCTCCCTTATTGAAATATCAATTTTATTTTAACAGTGTGTCAATTGCTGTTCCCTTCTCATTTCAAACATGTTCATCCTGTTCTAGACTCACCCTCTGTCCTCCTTATTTGCCCTATTTGGATGGTGTGGTGATATATTTTTTTTAATGCAATTGATCCTTTGTGCTCAACGCCCACCACAAAGGAGAAAGCAGTCTTGTTACTCTGCACTTTCTTTAAACTCACTCCTCTCATCCCTATGCTGCAGGTGGGAGTAGGGACATACAGTACGCTCTATTCAACACAACAGTCAGTATAACAAAAGCCTGCTCGTAGCCCAGGAACAACTCGAAACTCTTGCCTGTTACACCCAGAAGCCATACTTCCTCTTCTTTAGCCCTTCACTGTCATCAAAAGTTTTCTACCAAGACATGTTCTCTCTCCCTCCTCTCACCAATAACTATATCGCCTGCTCCCTGTCCATCAAAAAGGCACCAACATATGCACTCCTGACGATTGACAAATTCCATATGACATGGACATTTACATTAAGACAATGGGAAAATCAATTTGCACAGATCAACTTTAACAATCCTACTGTTGGACTGTTCTCGTGATTTCATGTTCAATTAAATTTTTTTGTCCTGTGTCAACATTTTCAACATTATTGCTGTAGCTGCACATGCCAACAACAGTATGCTTAAACAGGCATTGCAATGATTTAATACTGCACTTTAATATTGGACTCACAAGAAACACATGGTCAAAATCGAAAGCAATAGCAGAAATATTCTGACTCGTACTCCCACAACCTGATACCCTCTTTCAATAGACCTTCCCTATCTCCCAAAAGCCAACTGCTTTGAAATCCCGCACATCCAGTTTGTAAAAACATTAAGTCTCCAGCCCAAGCCAAGATAACCTTGATGATATCTTCAGGGTTATTTTTCAAACTTTGTTCAAACTTCCCTCTAGGGTCACAGAAGATATTATACAACTCAAACTGAACTTTGTTTATAAAATTGATGGCATGCCCCTTTAAGGTTAGGGAAAGATGGTGATTATGGCAAACTTAGTTTAAACTATGTGTAATATTTGCCAACAGAAGCACTTTAGGCCTCTCTATAAAAGACACACTACTTCTTGCACTGACACTGAGAACTGGCATTTGACATAAATTGTCAGGTGCAAAATCATCCAATTGTTTCCAAAAAGGAAACAAATGAATCAGGCTGAATTAAAATTCAATCCAAAGCGTTCCTCAGAATCAAATGAAGCAGAAATACTATTTATATTATTTTCACATTGAAACTTCTTGAAACTTAACTCCATGTCAGTTCCCTGAAAGCATTAACACTGTTTTTTTGTATAAAAATGCAAACTTGTTTTGTCCAAATTTCTAGGACAATAGAGAAAAATGTGCACACAAAGATATCTTTCTGTTAGCATCTGATGCTAATCAGATAAACCCATACTACTGTTTTCATTTTACGTGTTGTAGCGTGTTTTTGTTGTTCAAACTTTTTCCTGTCTCATTCACCAATCAAGGCAAAGAGATGATTGAGATGTACTTCGACTTCCGCCTCTACCGACTTTGGAAGACACGCCAGCACTCCAAACTCTTGGACTATGAGGATTTTTTGTGACGAAGACACCAGGATAATGGGTGCAGCGGAGCCCTCCAGTGCCACGAGGAACCTGTTACAACTGATCCAATGCTCAACTCTAGTGCTCGAACCATCAGCTCAATATAAAACAGTCATCACCTGCTTTCATCCTGGAAAGGGCTGGGAGGAGAGGAGGAGGAGGAGGACGGATGGCAGGACAAGGAGGCCGAAGACAAACTAAATAACGCTGTGCCTCTGTTTTTCCTCATTTCCAGAGTAAGACTAACAAAAAGGGCAGAAATACTACAAATAAAAGAAAAAAATGAGGAAAAAGCAGAGATAACTGAACTATCCACATCGATAGAATGCCCAAAAGGAAAGTCAAAAATTCATACGTGTACAAAAAAAAGAAACACCATTTTAGTCACACCTCTGCTGAAAGGACATATTTTCTGAGGCTGAAGTGCTTCAGCCTCAGAAGCTCACTGAAAGTCATTCTGTCATAATATGGTTCTGTGTTTTTGACTGGACCGCTCAGATAATCTCAGACCCCGGAGACATACATGTACATTGATAATCCATACTCCGATGTGTGTATATATCACATGAATATATTAGCATAGCTTTAGTCATGCAAATAATACTCTATATGAGAATAATGATGCATCATTTATTTTTGATGTGCATTGTTGTGCAGTTTCATATGGAAATACTTTGGAATAACTCAGGTTTTAGCCATGAAGTAATCTGTTTGTCTATTCTATCAAGATATTGTAATCTTCATCGCCATCGCTTGGAATGAATGTATTATCTCTCTAGAAATGCATCTTCAGTTTGAGGAATTAAGCTTTATGTTTTGGTAAAAAAAAAAAGAAAAGAAGGAAAAAAGAAAGTACAATGTGCTGATTTTGTGTGTGTGTGTGTGTGTGTGTGTGTGTGTGCACGCATGTGTTTTCCATGTTAAAAAAACAAACAAACAAAAAAAAAAACACGCAGATGTGTTGTGTGTATTTTCTCTATCTGCTCCTCTGTTGAAGCAAAAAGGACTATCACCTTCATCTCCACAATTATCTCTCTGTCACATACACATAGACAGTCTGGTATGATTCATGATGTCAAGAGGGATGTAACAGCCATCCAAGTGCTCCTACCCCTGTAGTGTAGGAGTTGCCCTGTTGACCCCTCCTGCACTTTTGCAGAAGGTTTCGGGCCACTTAGCCGGCCCCTGTCGGCGGCGCCGGCTGCTCTCACTTCTGCCAAACACCCTTGGCTTCTCTTAATGGTGGCCAAATGAGCTTCTGCCACCTCTCACTTCCCTGGGCTGTGATCCAGTCAGAGGAACCCGAGCTCTCCGAGTTAAACAGATCTGCCAGAAGTTGAAGCTGTTAACAGCCATCTGCTGCCCCTGCCAGGTGTCAGCTATAAAAAAAAAAAAAAGGCCAGAAAATATGCACTGAGTGTGTGTCCATGTCTGAGACCCGTCGCACTGCCCCGAGTGACCCGAGCTCTCTCAAACAGACTGAGAACTGTCAAATGTGCAGAGAGCAGCGGCCGAGGACAGCAATCTGAAACAATGCGCAAGTGCTCACACACAGACACACAAATAAAAAACTAGGGCTGGGACAAAAATAAACCAGTATTTGAGTTATCAAATACTTTCTAGTTTTTCAGATGTAGGATACTGTAGGTGCACATCTGAGAGAAGTTTGTGCTCTGCCAAAGTCATAGTAAATTATACAATGAGACAGAGGCACTCAAAGCATAGACAATCTGTCCTCAATATGCCATGTTATTTTGTAAGGATTTGGTAAGCTTGAAACAAACTAGGTTGTATGAGGTTTTGTTCAACCAAGCCTAAAAGGTATAACTGGTTAAACTTTGCCACTGTCAGAGGTGAAGTGAAAAGGCTGCGGACAGGATGTGATGAACTGTATACATAAGAACAGCCTCCCCTCAAAGGCATTCATGGCACTGCACTTGGTCGTACACATAAAAAAGGTGACAGAAGCAGAGGAGCTTGAAAGAGGAGTTCAAATCCTGAATTCTTTATGCACTCATTACTGCATAAAGTGGTGTTGGACAGAGTTTTTAAAAAGTTTAAAAAATCGTTGAATGCAGTCCCCCCTATTTCAACATTGATACAGTATGGGGGATGGGGTTTTCAGACTCTGTTAGGTGCTCTTCAGTTGAAGCATACAAGACCTTAAGCGGACACATTTCAGCAAAAGCCGCTGATGATCTTAAAAATTGCTACCTGAAAAAAAAACATTTTCCATTTATGCTGGTCTTAAACATCGTTTAAGACATTGCTGTCCTGCTCCTTCTTCTCAAAATGCTGCCACATTTCAGGCATCATTTTCCTCAACGAGGCGGCAATCTAAAAAGACATTGCTCAGTCACATCGCAGCTCACTGTTCAGACAATCACAGCAGTGTACATCAGCTGGAACTGTAAGTTCCGGGATGACAACAGCTCCTGAATGTCACACAGAATCACTATCATTACTGATCAATTAGCGTGTGCATAAGTGGTCGGTGCAGAGAAAGTTTACAGTTTTACAGAGAAAGGTCCCAGCCCTAACATGTGCACACACAAACACATTCAAACACACACACACTGTCAAAGGTACTCTCTATCTGTGTATGGTAAATAGTTTTCCATTTGTCATTATTTGTATGGATGTGTTAATATTTGGAGCATTAAGTGCAGGATTTTTTTTTGTGTTAAAGTCACCCACTTTCACTGGAGTATTCTCTATCTCTCTATGTGCAGAACTCTGGTTTATATTTGCTTTTGCCCTCTCTCTGACATTGCAGTGCTGGCCCACAGTTTGTCTGGCACAGACAAGTGCTCTCTCAGCCTGAGTCACGCATTACACGTTTTCACTACAGATTTAAAATTCAACAGTTACACAACCTGTCATAATCATTGAGCCATTTTAATTCCAGCAGAAGCATTAAGCTGCCAAATTCTCAAAGATTTTGCCCTGAACAGCTGCTGGGTTTAATGGAATATTATTTTCTGGCATAATTTTCAGATCAGAGAAATGGACACTGGTGAGTTTAAAGCGAAGCGGCAATTGGGTGGATGCTGTCAATTCAGGAGGTTTTACTTTGGAAAGGGAACTGTGCATCTTGTGCCACAGAAAACATAGAAGAAAATTCTCAAATGCAGTCTATACAGAAATTACTGGTAATTATTAATGTTTTGTTTGGATTTATTGGGCTGAAATGACCATGATGTGAAGAGCACTCTGACTCAGGAGTCTGAGAGAGCTTTCTTGTTTTCCTCTTCACCGGAAATCTAATTAAAGATGCAAACATGTCCTTTTGTCTGTCTCAGTCTGTGTTGTTGTATTTACTATTTATGTGACATATTGGGGAAACCAAACAAAAGAGAAGCGAGGTCTAGTTTGCCTTTAGAAGTGATTTTTCTCTATAATGCATTAAAAAAAGAGCAGAATGACAACGAGCAGCAAGATCTCTGAACAAACTTAAGCTTAAAGCCATGGAGACAGAGATACTGAGGTTTGATAGGACTGCAGAGAAAAAAAAACAATGTTTCATCTCATCTCTCATTTCAGTGATTTACAACCCCCCCCTTCCCCCCAATTATCCAAAAGAGAAAACCAATCACTCCATCATCACAACTCTAAACTGAAGATTAAAATGAACACAGTTCTGCAGCCTGGAATCCTTCCTCACGTCAAACATGAGAGTTGTGAAGTCATGTTGGCTGTAACAACCTGATAAAACTGCCCACATACAGGCATGTTTCCACTGAGGATGTGTCATTCACGAGGCCTTGCATTACAACCCCCTTTTTAAGGGAAAAAAAAAATTCTTAACACCGTGATCAAATTGCTCCAACTGCTCCAGTCCAGTTTAAAATAGCATACAGTTCATTACATGTTAACTTCCTGGAAGATGAAGAATTTTACTTAAATTGAACCCAATACACAGCAAATGAAAAGCTTGACAAGCTAGTTTGCTACACAGCCCTATCTCTGCCAAGTGGCTTTCTATACTGTAGAGTGATTCATGCACAGCCCTATAGGGAAACAGAAAAAGATAGATAGAAGAGACTACTTTGAAATGAAAAGGAAAGAAACAATCTATCATGCATTAAAAAAGGTGGTTTAACACACAGATTTCTTTCTGTTCGGAATAAAACTCTAGGTTCAGCCTCAGTGTCAGAAATGAAATGGAAGTACGGGAGACAGAGAGAGAGAGATAATGTTGACGAAAACAACATATGTTTTGAATTATTTTGTCTTAGGTGAAACTAAGCGTGCAAAAATGCAGATAAGGCAACCCTGACACTCAGAAAGTAGTTTTAACGTGCCTTATCTCCCTGTCCCAGAAATGCCTCGATCCCTAATCTCCATGCACTCGCCTTTCACGCGCTCTGCATCCTATGCACTGCTTCTCCACCTCCATCTCAATTTTTCTTTTTCCCCATTTGAATTAGAGTGGGGAATTAACGCCAAGCTCGATATGCAAAATGGAGTTTGCAAACATCTCGCAGTTTGTTAATATTCAACTGCAATCCATTTAGCACAACCTACAGTATGTCCCGAGCGTCTACAGGGTTTAAGTCCACTTCTTTTATGTGTGGCAAACACCACCTTTCACAAATTTCCCTCATACCTCTCGCTTGCATGTGGCACACACAAACATGACTATAAAACGGAAAACGGCAGAGTGAAAATGCATAAGCGTGCGTACAGAAAGACAAGAGAAAAACATTATATTAACACAGACAGCTTATGGAAGCAAGAATTCCCAAAGTAGGAAGAAAGCCGTTCTTATCTTGAGCTGTTCTCCAGAGTTTTTCAAGGTCAAAAAGCATCTCTGCATTGCCTCCTTAGGCTACGGACTGCAGAGTGCATAAAGAGGCTGTGTCTGGTATAACATTGTTGAATATGGTAATAGGACACATCTGGTACTAAGAGTCATAAAATTGGTAGTTGTGTCTCCATTAACCTCCTCTAGTCTAAAAAAGGCATCAAATTATCCCAAATTGAATAGTTAGATTATTGTGTACCACTGTCACCTATGGAATCCCACAGAGGTCAATATGTATTAAAATGGTAAGATGCATGGCATGAAACTGATATGAAAAACTTGCAGTCTAAAACAAAATAAAAATGTGCAGGTACTTAATTGTTCCTCATCGTCTCCATAAAGCAGTTGCACCACAAAAATATAGATAAGGATATTATTACAGTAATTGGGGCAATCAGGACTCTTAGTGGGAGATTTCACATGGAACAGCTGATATTTTGCATCTAGGCTCAGAACTAGTCACTCGGACAAGAGTATGCCAAGCTCAGCACAGAAGACCCCGAAGAATGAGGATAATGTGGACTCTACAGTATGTGGGCTGGCATCTCCAGCCACTGTGTGGCCATTCACCAACATGTCATACACCATGGGGAATAGTTGCATAAATGTACAACGAGCAGTCAACCTGACAGGAAGCAGCAGGTGAGGACACGTCAGTTGTGAAGCAGATCATTTAAACATATTAAAATCATGGCTTGGAGCAGATAGTCTCTTCACTTGAGATCCTATGTAGTTTGATGAGCAGCAGCGTACAGTATATACCATCAGTACATGGGTAAAACTTAAGTTGGCAATCAGTGCAGCTCAGTGTAGCAGCAGCTGATATTATAGTATGAAATCATCTTTAAAATAAAGGCAACAACCAAAGCAACACAAAAGCATCATGTGCCAAACAACAACACAGCTCGCCCACTCAAGATAGCAATAAGCAATTATTACAAATACAGACAAAAGACAAATAAGCAGCCAGCAGTGATGTACCCAGCAAACAAACAGCTCAACAAAGCCAAGACATTATTTCAGATCATAGCAAAACTTACTTATCTGTGTGAAAGCAGCTGTGATCTCCGGATCTCTTTGGCAGGTGCTGTCCCGGTCTCGGTCTGTTCACAGCGGGACTGAGGTTTCACGCGGGCCAGGTCCAGGCCGATAGCTGATCCAAAACATGAGACGACAGTAGCAGAGAATATTCCTTCACAAAGACGCCCTGAAGTAACACGATGTGGCTTTTTGGCAGATTAGTTTATTTCTGTGATGCAACATGTGAAGCTGTGGAGTTGGCAGCAGTATTTCCAGCAGTGTTACGTTTGTTAACAACGGGCACAGAGACGGTAGGAAAGCGGAAGTGGAAGTTTAAATACCCCGCCTAATTACAAGGGGCGTTTCGGGTGTAGGTCACTGAGCACTTTACAGCACACTAATACTGGGCAGAGCCTCCCTTTGCAAGGGTGTTACTTTGGATTCAGATCTGGTGACTGGGGAGGCCACTGAAGTACACTGAACTCACTGACATGTTAATGAAACCAGTTTGAGGGTGAATCGCCAGCAGTAGTATCCAAATCATTTACTGTAAAGGTAACTGGACTTAGGTGCAGTATGGGCAGATGTACTGATTCACTTATTTTCACCACTGATTGTTGAAGTTGTCTGATAGAAACAGCCCACAGGCTTCATTCAACTCATGACATTAATATCCTCTATGTGATTAACCTTTTCAGAATACTAAAGCTAACGGGCTTAATCTGCACCAGGCTTCTATTCCACATAGAAAGTTCCACATGGTCTGAAACCATACATAGACTGTTTGACATTTGGGCAGAAAGTGCACTGTACACAAATTAAGCACTGAGGCTTTTTCATTGGCAAGTTCATAAAAATCAAGATAATGCACCATATCACGTCCTCAAATTCCAGTGGAATTCAGATTTTGATTAGTGTTTCAAATATGGCTCAGATTTATGCAAAGAACTTTCCAGCAACCTGTAAATAATAATGTTCAGTAAGGATATTGAGATTGTGTGTATTTCCACAGTATACAGTATTTTTGTGACTGTGCTTTGTGTACTTCTGTTTTCACTTTTTGGAAATAATTTTTGTCCAGTATCCATTTCCATTGTTTTATCAGTGTCAGTGCATTTTCATTTGCCAGAGTTAATATTGTCATTTTGATTAATAGTTATTTGAGATGACTTTGTACTAGAAAAACAGTGCATGTGTTCTCCAAATTTTGCTTTCTTATAGAAATACTACATTAAGAAATACTTAATTATTCTAATGAGTTTTACTCTGAGATGGTGTTTCACATGGTTCATTTCTATTCATTTCAATGTCAAATTCCTCATTTGAGTTCTGCTTCACTTTAAAGACATTTTTGCAGCATAATTCTCATACAGTAGTCCTTTAATCTTCCCAAGTGCAGCATTGGCAGCAAGTTAATTTAGTTTCGTTCTGCTACTAATTGAAAGGTTCTTTTACTCTTTATTCTATTTTTTTTTTTGAGTCCTTATACTTTCAGACTTCTTTGAAAGCCAAAGATTGCAGCTTTAATTGAGCAAACTACTGATACAGTATACTGAGCAAGGGAAAAGTGGGTTAATGGAAGAAAGGGCTACCACTGAACTAAAACATCTCACCTGCAGAAGTAAATCTAAGCATGCAGTTTTGCAGAACGCTGAGCAAGGCCTTTGTTGTATTGTTTAAGTCATTCTTTTCTTACCAGCCTCCAGCAGGTAAACAATTAACTGAGCATGACAAGTGAAGGCTCACAATCTGTCAGAATCAGCACTTTTCAGTTGCTGATGTGGGGCTTTAGGCTCCCTTATGTACCCCAGTGGGGGGCAAAACACACCAGTTCAAGACCTGAAATAGCCTCTGAACTGCATTTACACTGTATCTTATATGATGAACAATACAGTTCTGCAGTTCTGGAGACCTGACCAATTAACCCCCCCCCCACCCGGATTGTTTTTATGCTGATGTGTTGATGTTCATGCTGTATGTGCTCAGTCTGTGTTGTTTAGTTCTTCACACGATTTTTGTCTCACTAATTAACACATATCATTTTTCCTGGTATAACATATGATGTGTGGTGTGTTTAATTTACATCAGGTTGATACTGATATTATATTAAACTGATCACAAACCTCAAAAGCACCAGTGATGATTCTTTGACCTAAAACCTCTTGCTCTTAAGTGAATAGTCATTTGTTGACTCATCGAGGGAACATTTACTCTTTCAAAATTACAGAGAACATGAAACTTATTAATCACTCCTGTCAGTCTTTTCCCATGGATATATCAACTTGCAATGCTATGAATCTAGCACAAGAGGTCAGTGTGAGACTTTATTTCACAAGATGTGTGAAACCTGTGTGAAGACAATTTTAAACACATTTTACACACAGAAAACTGACATTACAGTGTGAAAATGGCCATGACAGATAAATAAAATCAACACAATGTTTGTGAACTTCAATGCAAATATCAATACTGAGTATCCAGTGTCAATCCAATGTCATGAAAAGGTAATTTAAAACTATATGGGTCTTTTAATGACACAAAATGATTTACTTAAACCCTATTTTCATACTGAAATATCTTCTAAATGGACACTGGCAACACTCAGATGTACTACAAATATGCTGCATTATTGCTCGGAAGGAAAATGTATAAATGTTACTTCCTTGGCATTTCTGAGAATGTCAACATCTAGTGGCCATTAGAGGAACTGCAGCAAAAGTCACTAAGGTATTAGCCTCTGCATTCAAGCTTTTCTCTTAAGTAAACACATCTTTTTTAAACAAATTATCTAAGAGAATGTACTGAGCATTAAAATACAGTCTGTCTACATAATAAGTTATAAACAATAACTAGGAGATCTATTTAAAAAATGCTCCAATTAATCTATACTGTTTGATTGTAGAGGATGTGCATTACATTTAAAGAAGCTAGGAGAATATGGCAGAGGCTGGAAATTTGTCCCATATAGAAAGGGAACAAAATGTGAAATTCAGACTCTCAAGAACAGCCCTTCAGAAATGATACACAGTACACAGCACACACTAGTGGTCTGTTTCTGGAACTGTAAACACAAAGCTCAATAACATTCAGACCAAGACATTACAGAAAGGCAATAATATTTTATTCAAATGATGAACAAGATACAGTATGTATAGAATAATTAATTTAAACGTCCCTTTTATCATCAAGGACCTCTCATGCTATGACAATACAGTGTTATGTGTTCAGTATGTTGGCATGCATTTAGGGGAAAAGAGCCCCCAGAGCTCTTAATAAAATGAATTACACAATAGAATTCAAAACCATGTGAACAATAAAGGTTAATCACTTACTGTAGCCTGGCCATTCAGACAAGAATGGGTAAGGACTGCATTGAAACAAACTACAAGTTTAAATATTGTATGTATAAAATATTTAATATACAGCTTTTTTGTGGCTTGCACTGTCACCCTGCATTCAGACCTAAACTGTCCTTTAGTTCATTCTTGTTGGTCACATACAGTAAAATATTCACACCAAAGGCAAAGTACCTGTCTTATTTTACTCAAGGTAAAAACTTTATCTCAAATAACAATATTCTATAGCAACTTACATTAGATCAGAAGGTATAATCTTTCAGAAATGTGTGGAAAGCAGGCTTAAATGAGGTAACATTTCACAGTATAACACAAACTGAGGCATTTCTGCAATCAATTTTCTCATGAAATGATGGACCGTAAAATATTGTTGGCTATCATTAAGTTTTCAAAAGGAAAAAAAAGGGGGGAATAAACTTTAAAAGTTCAGTATGGGAATTTGATGGAAATCTTTAACCAGATTACTTGTCTCTATTTGCTGCACTCCAGTGGAGAGCACTACTTAATTAAACAAAGGTAAATAGAATGGGTGAACCTCATACAGCCCTCCTCACCCAGCCAGTGAGTTTGCACACTGTATGTGACAATCTGACAGAGCATACCATTGCACCATACAGAGAAAGACACATCATATGCATAGTACTAGTCTTAAAAAACAGACATACAGTACATACAGTTCAGAGTGACATCCAAGTAGTAAGGTAAAAAAAAAAAAAAAAAAAAAAAAAAAAAGGAGAATATCCAATGTCCCTTTCTCTTACATTCAACACTTAGGTGCTGAAGTTATTAGTGTGTGGAAGCATTAAATGTTATAATCAATAATGTGTCAATATTCTATGTTAACTAGAGACACACCAAGTGACTTGATCTATACTTACACTAACGTCTTTAAGAAAATGAAGGAAACAAAGGGTAAACAAAAGGAACAAAAGTAGAAAAACGCTAATTTACTGCTTTGGGATCATCTAAAATGAAACACATGAATAAATAAGAAAGCATTTTATAATTAATTAGAAACATTTGCAGAGTGGCCTACTCTTCTGACCAAAGATGACAACAGTTTTTACAACACCTCTACAGATATGCATAGATTTGTACAAAAAGTCTGCAGCTGCACTATGCTTCCATCTCAAAACTTACTGTGGTAGCCAGCTCCAGTAGTTCAATAAGAACAAATAGTTTAAAGGTTTGTTTGTTTAAGTGACTATACTTTACAAAATTATACATAATCGAAGTATTTGGTGTCCTGAAAGTGTGCGGTTTTAAAGTAGCATCAGTAATTCTTACAATACAAAACAAACAAAAAGAGTAAGAACATTCACAATTTTAACTTGAGGTTCAATCGTCAGTATTTTGTTTTCAGTCTATACATGAACGTCCACTTTTGAGAAGCAAAACAAATACATGACACATTTGAAACATGTGAAACTCTGCTGTTCCTTTTCATCACAACACAACATTATTTGGAGAGAAGTGAGTTACAGTTTAAACTTTAAAAAAAAAAGTTAACTCAGAGTAATTTTGCACCAACACATTCTGTTATTTCATACACATTTGGTAGATCAGTAGCTTCATTACTCAGCTCTATGAATTAAAAAATATTCAGCAAACACTTAAAAATCATATGATTGCTCACTTCACTATCTTGTATGCAATAAGGATGAATTTGATCTTTCACAGAGTACTGTATCAACTGTCTTAAAGCTTTCTACTGATTGTAATAAATGGGAAACTCAATGAAGAGCCAGTGGTAAGACTGAAAAAAGAAAAATTGCATCAAACAAGTGTGTCTATATTAGCGTGCCAATGTTTATAAATAGCTTATACAGTGTTGCATTGGGAAAGTAAACACATGCATCCAATGAAGTAAACATTTTATCACTCCCCTTTTTTTCATTTCAGGAAAACTGTACAGATTATTCACTCTAAAATATATTACAAAACTGGGCACTGCTACTCTGAAGCAGAGTGAACCACACAATCATCGTCAAGAAGCCTGCTCTACTGAAGAGAACGTCGAGATAATGGTGAAAACAACCATCCTCCGCCGTAAACTATCCTCATCTCCTGTTCCCATGCCCTGTGTACCTGAAAGTATCAAGTAAAGACGAGGAGAAATACAAGTGGCTAAACTACAATAAAACATTTAACTGTACAATTGAAGCCTGAGACAAAGCATGCTAGGACTATAAATGCATGCAGGATAAAAAGAGGAGACTGGGTTAGGTGATCAGAGCTGCAGACAGGTTCAAGGTTCAGGAGAATCCTCTCTTGGAAGTTTCCCACATGACTGTCCCATGCTAAGCCTTATAAGAGGAGAAAATGGAATAAAAGCTTAGCAAATGGTTGTCAAAGTGCCTTAGATCCTTGATTTCTCCCTTTCTTCAACGTCTGCCACACGTGTCCACCTCCCAGGAAATGTATGTAGATGTAGGCTGCCGGTATAAAACTGTGAGTAAAGGGGTGTCGTGCTGTGTGGTTGCAGGCAAGCAGATACCAGTGTGCATAATAAACCTCTGCATCAGGAAAGAGCCTCGTCTTCTCCCACGTAGGGCAGGTCCATACTCCTCATGCCATCACCACTCTCCTGTTTCCTAAGTAACACACCAGAGACATAACATTAGTTATAGCATTGCTAGGGGCCTCCTGTCAATCCTACATCACTGAGCAGAGAAATAAGTACTGTTAAGCTCAGTTTAGAAACTGAAACCAGCCATTTAATTGTTACATAATGCAAGGCAGTAGGCACTAAGGAGACCTGGCAAGCTGTTTGCTAGCTTCACTCATACACAAGGGGTAGCTCAACAAAATAAAGGGGGGAAACGAAGAAAAGGGGAAAAAAGTTGTATTAAAGAAATTAATTCTTTTTGTTAAGGTGAGACACAAAGACAGTAAAGGGGCTATTTGTATGTTTTTTCTGCTGCCAAATGTGATTTCTTGCTGGGCCTGGGTGGTGGTGATGGTCACTTGCCAAAGAGTTCAGCGTTTACAATGCAAGAGGTTTGAATACGCCTCCTTCAGGGTAGTCTTAACGCTACAGTGAGTCACTGTTGAAAAGTGATGAGATGGGCCAGCTGGGGTGGGGGTAGCTGGTTAGCATACAACTTCAGTAGAGGAAAATGAGTGATAGAGCTGGAAGGAAAACATTGCTATTGTTTTCCATTGCTGGTAACAACTTTTGGAGAGGGAAGGAATGAAGTTTGATGCTGAACTTGCAACGCTACTTCCAGACTGGTAAATAAACAGCTGTTAAGGCTAACCATGGCTAAGTGGGCATAACAAAACTTACAAATAGCTCTCTAATTTACAGGCATGTCTTTTGGGTAAGTGTTAATACTTCATGCAAGGAATGAGTATCATGTTATCAAGACAAAAGGATGCTATGGGCTCATGATAACCTGAGTGTGGAAATAAAATGCTACTTTTGACTGTGACAGAGAAGCATTAGTTCATTAACACTTCTAAGGTTAAAGTTTTATAAGGATTGTGGTGTCAAATTTGTCTTAGACTTTTTAAATAGGTTAAATTGCTATAATTTATTATATATCTAAATGGGATATTCTGCACTATACGGCACATGCTTCACCAACAGCACCCTCAGACATCAGAAATAAAAAAAATAAATAAATAAAAATATACAGTAGATATTCTTTCAGATACTAGAGAGTCTTTACAAGCCCATTGAAGTAGGGAATTTCACCACTAAAGCAACATTGGGAAATACAACTGCTTCTATCATGCCAGGGGTACACTCACTACCACTTAAACAGTACTACAGAAGGCAACATCCTAAAGTTATTTACCTTCTTTGGTTACAATGTATGTAGCAGTATCTCACATTGCCTGCTCTGCCTTTCCTGCGGGGCAGGAGAGGGAGGAGAGAAATAATAACATCTATTTGACAAACTACTTGACAAACATTTGCTGATTACAGCTCTAAGTTTGAATATGGTAGTGACAGCACACTGCTACAAGTATTATGACTCCTAATATTACTGCAAAACCTTTGCTAGAGACAGAGTTTAAAGCCTGTTGCATTTCTGTAAACAACCCTTACCTGAGCGTTGGCCCTGGAGCACACAAACTGCTGCGGTCTTCTTTACGACCCCAATCAAAGGGGTTCCCAAAGGAACGCTTCCTCAGCATGGTTCTCACCAGGATCTGAAAAAGAAAAGTAAACAATAATACACAAATCACAACATTATGCTAAGAAAAGCATCACTTAATTCTAATTTATGATTTGTTGTAAAACAATGGTGGGATTGTGGTAACATAAATATGGTAACTTAAATTTTGTGTCATAAATAGATTAATACTTTTTATTGCTGTGCATGCAAACAGCATCCGATTAAATATCAGAACTTCAAAAATATCCTTTACATGCTACTGCAGTTTACATTTGACATGTAGCTTTAGATTTGTAGATTTCATGTCTCTTTAAGAGCAGCTAAACTGAAAATAAACTGTGCCCATCAGTGGCTTTTCACTTAATGACACCAGAGGCCAAAACAGATTAAGCTCGAGTGTGACTGTGATGTTCATTAATTTTTTTTGTGAGACATAAGCAAGTTCATGAACTTACCACTGTAGCCAGACTGGGGATGTGTTTGACAGAATTCTCCACCTCCTCCTCGGTCACTTCGATCAGCATACAACAGTTGTCATCCTCTGGAGGGAGAGGCTCGGCACCGTGCCTGGTCACCCATGGGTGCACCTAGACACAAGAATGAGAAGAACAAAGGAGTACTTCATGTACTTCATAACACATAAAGACACAGCGACTTTCAAGGAGCACCAAGACAAATGTTAAAGAACTGAAGTGTGTAGCAGCATTTCCTCCAAAACATGTTTCTAATCAGTCACAGTACATGTGATTTAAATATCACTATCAGGACATGCTGCATCATATGCATGTGTTTTATATGTTTTGTATCCGGTGGCTTACTGCACGTGATGTATGAATATCAAACTTGCTTTAAGGCCAAACATTAAAGCGATTCAATTGAAAGAGAGTGTTTACCTTAATCTGTGCAACTGATATCCTGGTCTCTGGATTCTTGTCCAACATTTTCAGTAACAAATCTTTGAGATCATCTGATATGTCAGCACTGTTGAAACAGGAAGAACCATAGCTAAAAATATATAATTAATTACACAAATAACCGAATAACTTAGCAGCGCCTAAAATAATTTTATGCATAACTTTAACAAGCAACCATTTAATCAAATAAACAACAGCCACCGAGCAGTGACATTTTGACACAAAATGACAGAAAGAGAACTGACTGATCAGGTAACACCACAGGTTGTGTCTTGATTTTCTGATGAAGACTGAGGATGCGCTCATCCATAAATGGACACTGTGAATGAAAGAAAAGTGTTGATTTTAGTGGAAGATCGGCACATTGTTACTGGGGAGATCCAAGAAAGGTTGAATCAAGGGCAACTGGTTGTAGATACTTAATTTTTCACCTCTCGCCCAAGAGGCTTCTTGAGCTCTGAAGAAGAAGAACTGAAGAGGCTGCTTGGATGAGAGGTGAAATGTCAAGTATTTATAACCAAAGTCCAGCTGCCCTTGATTCAACCCCTCTTGGATAACCATAACTTGGATGACACAGAATCTCCACAGACGTCATCAAGGAGGAACTCTTAAACAGCAAACTGTCTTTTCGCAATAGCACAGACTCACCACTCCAAAGACGAAGCAATAAAGCGTCACTCCCATAGCCCAAACATCCAAAGCCTTCATGAAAAAAAAAAAAACATGTTATGGTATTTTATATTGTGAAAAGGTTCTATCAGTGTACAATTCATGTATATTACTATATAAAATGTATTCGTTACCACAAAAAATATGAAAACTGGTACATTACAGAAGGGCAATAATATTTTATTCAAATGATGAACAAGATACAGTATGTATAGAAAAATTAATTTAAACATCCCTTTTATCATCAAGGACCACTCATGCTATGACAATACAGTGTTATGTGTTCAGTATGTTGGCATGCATTTAGGGGAAAAGAGCCCCCAGAGCTCTTAATAAAATTAATTACACAATATAATTCAAAACCATGTGAACAATAAAGTAGAATCATTTTTAAAACCATAGAGCAGTCTCTGCATTTCTGAAAATCACCACCAGAGGGCACTGGTAACCTAAGTGTTCCTACCTTTCCAGAGAAGTTCTTTCTAGTCTCAGAGAGTGCTTCAGGAGCAAGGAAAGCAGGTGTTCCCACTGTGCTTGTCAGGAGAGCATCAGCTCCCTCAAACTGGTTACTGACTCCAAAGTCTGCTATCTTGATGTGCCCATCTTCTCCCACTAGCAGGTTAGAAGGTTTGATATCTCTGTGGATGATCCTCTGGTAATGTACTGAGGAAACAGAAAAGTTTCACTATGAAAGCAACAAACTCCCATTTGTAAAAATCTGCATATGGCAAGAGATGATAAATATTCTGTTAAAGTACAGGGGATCTTAAAATAATATTTTCACCTTCTGAAAATTTGTATTGAAAATTTGTGAATAAATCAGCTGTTGGCTTTCTTCAGTTACGATAGCTTTTAATGAGGAAAAGAATTAAGGTTCTGTCTGGGTCAGTGTCTCTGGTGCAGAGCCCTCCCTCTCTCTCCCTCAGCACTAGTATCCTAGACGACACTTTGTGCAAAAACCTCTTCTCCTGTGCTGAAATGCATTAAGAGCCATAGAGACGATGTGAAATGAGTCCTGTGGGCGGCTAGAGTCAAGAACAGCACAGAGGAAGGACTTGTGTAAATGGCAGGAAACCATTGTGGGATGAGGGCAGATCTTGATACATGCAGTAAGAGCTTCATCTTAAATCCACCATTACATAGCTTTAAATTAGACATTTCCAGCTACTTATGGAATATATGGGTGTATTAAACTGAGCAACAAGATTGAATTGAAGAAAAGATAATTATCTATATTAAATTGCAGCTGAATCAATAGTTAATCAGCTGTGAATCATAGTGTTTTATATTTTAACAACTGTAGTGTTTTTGCAATCCATCTAATCATGGACACTGTGTCTAAATGGATGACAAATCATCTAAGAGAGATAGATATACAACCCTAATCACCCCATTCCTAGCAAGAAACAATGCAGTCACAGGCTGTGGAGAAGAATAACAGGCGGTCTGGAAAACTCACAGTACTCAATTCCCCTGAGCAGATCCTGGAAGTAAAAGCGTGCCTGGTCCTCACTGAAAGGTTTATCTGTGGGCACCTCCATCACAGCTCTGAATACATAAACACATTAACAGGTACACACACACACACACACACACACACACACACACACACACACACACACACAGTCAATTAGCAATCATAACTAATGAGACTGAGCTCATTCCAGTGTCACAATCATTACCATAAAAGAGGCTTAGCTTACCCTTGCTTGACCAGCTCAAACACTGTGACAGAAACACAGATGAGGTTAGTGATGAATGCTTTTCAGTTACTAAGACACAAATAAACTAAAAACAACATATTTTAATGAGCCACAAAAGACCTTCTTTTATGCAGAACTGTATGACTGTGTGTGTGTGTGTGTGTGTGTGTGTGTGTGCGTGTGCGTGTGTGTGTGTGTGTGCTGTTCTAAAGGCTGGCTGACTGACCACAACGTACCCATGTACAGATGGTCCTCACTGGGGTCATCCAAAACCTGGCACCAAATCACAGAGGAATGAAAATGAGTGTAAAGACACACACATACACAATCACCCACAACAGAGTTTTCAATATTTCCATACAGATGTGTTAGAATGAGTTTACTGCTCCATTGTAATTAGAAATAATCCTTCATAGATTGCTGTTTTGACTTTTATCTTTCCCTCTTTCAATGACACTCTACTGAGGCTTCTTTCCAAATTGTTCCATTAGCCAGTTGGCAGCAAACTGTTGCTGCTCTTTGGAGAGAGGAAATAAAATCAAAAATCTGTTTGTATAATTTGCCTTAACTTGAGCAGGTCTAGTTGTTTTAGTCATTCAAATATTGTGTTCTGATTTTTTTTCTTAATCTATTGTAATACCACTTGTACCTGCACAAAAACTATATAAATGTTTATTTTAACAGCACTCACCTCCACTAGTTTTACTACATTGGGATGGTCCAGCTTTTTCAGGATGGCAATCTCTTGATAGACCCGTTCCAGGGGTCCTTTGGGCTGAGGGGGACCTTCAGGAACTGCTTTGGCTCCACGAGGGGGAGGTCTCCCTGATGAAGGGGAGAGACAATGTGGGTGAGGATGGGTGACAGGCAAGGGAAGGCAGAAAAGCGATGACAGGACAAAAGACAAGCTGAGTTTCAGCACTGTATACAGTGTTCATGTACCACTGCAGCACTTAAAGAGACTCTGGTCTCTGCTGTGTTAACCATCTGCCCCTGGCTCTAGACTTACGTGGGAAACCTGCCTGCCTCATCAGCCTCTTCTTGGACAACACCTTCATCGCCTACAGGACAGGAAGGGAGATGGATGTGGAGAGGGAGGAGGATAAGAGAAAGAGGGAGAGGGGGCGGGAGAACCCAGTGAGCAGGGGATCCAGAGAAAAGATGAACAGAAACACAGGCAAAAAAGAAGAGTAAGCGGATTGAGGTGATGCATATCTGGCAGTGCACCCACTCATACACCTACAAATGAATATCCCAGGGCCTATCAATTTTCTCCCTTCACCCTGAACATCCGTTGTGTATTTGTGACTACTGAATACTGACCAGCATCATCAGGGAAAAAAATTATAAAAGCTAGAGTTCTTGTTTGAAAGGACTGAAATACAAGCATGCAAGTCATGTGTATTATCTAATCATTCCTTACCTTAAACAAGCTGCCCAAGAAAATGTCAACATCTTGTAATCATGCTAACTTCACGTATTTGATTTTGACATGAGTAATTCTGCCATGTTTTCTCATGTATAACATATATCAAAAAGGATACGACACATGCATAACAAACAAATTTCAGGGATACGAAAACTAATCCTCCTTCCACACTGCTTAGTATGTGACATTTGTTATTTTAGGGATTAAAGTTGCTTAACAATAATAATGAATACTCTATATCCATTTAAAATCTAATAACCTGGTAAAGTGTAAAAACAGGGATAAAAAATAGAGGAAGATTCAAAATATTTATTTTATTGCTTTGTCTTGGGTTTGGCTGTCTCTGCACATGGCTGTACAATCTCAAAATGATCTAAAACCATGTGAGAGCTAACGGTATCTTACGGCTACCAGGATAACCCACATTCTTGTCATACAGACGTCTGGTGGGCAATGAGTAATGAGTCAGAGATCTCCTTGACCATTTCTTGAACAATTACCCTAGCTGACAACCATCCAGGCAGTGTTGAACTGCGAGCACAGTGTGACACAGCTAGATTGTTCAGAGGATATTTTCCCTGTTTAATAGCCTCAATGCCCTCAGTTATTATGGCAATGATATAATCACTGAATGCGCCATGTGGGCTTTGTCACTTGGGAGGAATATTAAAATAATCCCCATGTCATTGTCGGTCAATATCATGCAGCCTAATGAGAACTGCAGCAACAATAATGAACAGCAAATAGAGAAGCCTGAGCTGATTTGTTATTACAGTACAGCTCAGCAGGGCACAATTAAATGGAGACATTTTCAAATATGGAGGTTTCACATAAAATCATAGCAGTTAATGTGACAAGGGGGTTTGATTATGAGGTGTGCCTGCGTGTGTGTGCGTGAGTGAGACAAGTGATAAGGAACAAGAGAGAAGTGAGAGAAACACAGACGTGTTAATAGTTGGGAAGAAATCACGTGTATTTGTGTGTGCATGAAGAACTCACATAGTATGTGTTGTCATCCTCATTGTAAGCCAGCTTGACAACACCATAGGAACCCTGGTCCAAGAGAAAGTGAAAGAGAATAGAGGCCAATAAAGTCAGATTGAGCAGCTGTCAATCCCTTGTGTGAAAAAAAAAAAAAAAATCACACTATGTGCAAAGCAAACGTTCTAAATACATACAAATACACACAGGAACAAATACACAAACACATGCACACAAGGGAAGTGAGTGGGCTGATAGTGTACACTGAAAGAGTACCAGCTGCTTCAAAGTGAGAACAGAGAAATTCAAATCATCTCTCCCTCTCTCTTTCATTTTTGATTTCAGGCTAATTAAGGAAACTGGATCTGGTTTATGCTATCAAGCTCCCCTGCCCACACACAGGAAATTCAGGATAAAAACTAGGCCCAATTAGTGGCCTGTGTGCACAAATTCATGCACAAAAACAAACAGAGAGAGGGAGAGAGAGAGAAGAGAGAGAAGAGAGAGGGAGAGAGAGGGGGGCGGGATCAGTTCCTGCTGGGGGAGCAGATTGGAGAAGCAGCATAGAGCTCATCCTACAGTCCCAGTGATGATCTGATAAGAGGAGCCTCTCCAACAATCCTGAAAGGGTCTAATTGTCTCCACTGAACACGAAACCACACACATTAACATGCCTTCCTACATGCAGAAAACACACACATATCCACATTCTCTCTTACTAAACCCACAATCTAAAACGTGCCTACAACTACACAGTCCCACTCACTCACACACACACACACTCCCATCCACTAAGCCTTGCACAACCCTTAGAGAGCGCTATTTATACCAGCCTCTCATCCATCTTCCAACTCTCCCATGGCCTGGTAGTTTACACAGAGTTTGGGAAATGAGGACAGCCGGAGAGAGAGGATATCAGAGACTGTTACTGCATGTCCTTGATGATGTGCGCTACTTGACAGACATGCAGTAGGCGGAAGGGAAAAGAAAATGGAAAAGTCAGTGAAAGGGAGCAATCAGTGAGTTGTCTCTGATGGTACCTTTCCAATTTCATCTTTCAGCTTGTACTGGTTGAGTTGAACACAGTCCTTGAAGAGAGGGAAGAAAGAGAAAAGATAGGAGGAGAAAATTGTTTCTTTTCAAATGAAATCACATCAAATTTTAGCTGCTACAGGGCCTAGATACATGTACCTCATGAGTGTTCTGCTTTGCAATGCAATGTGAAATCTTGTTCATTAAATCTCCTGTGGATTCATTTTTCTTTCTCCACTTTCAGCTCATAAGTGCAGTCTTCAGCATATCAGCATTTCCAAAGGTGTCATCTAACTTGAGACAAATCTGAGGATGACTCTGCAATCACTACACCAGTTCAGTCTCTCATTTTCTAAGATTTGTTTTAAGTAAAACCTCTGCCTTAACAAATCCAGATTTGCAGTTAATCAGAAGTCATCTCATCACAGGCAAACATGGATAAATCCAAAATAAAGACTGGCACTTTACCTCTAATCCTATCTGCTAATCTTGCAGCATGCCTGAGATACTAGAGGTAGGGTGTGTACGCTTTTGTAGTATAGTAATTAGAGCAAACTAGGTGGTCTACTACAGGTGTATTCGACTTTCATTTTACAGTGAAGAGCAGTGTTGATTTAAAACAATGTATATTATAGCAATACTGCTGAGAACAAATAGAGCCCAACCTACAGAGAATAATTCATACAAACTACGGATGCAGTGACTAAACCAGCACCTCATTTAAAGTACATTTCTAAATGCAATGTATTTGACTGTTGGTCTCTAGACTAGACAATTAAGACTTAATGTTGATGAGGTAAGACGATGTGAACAACAGCATTACATGACATATATTTTACAGTAATGCCAGTGCAAGAAAACCACCATCATAGGAAGACATTTTTTAAAAAATCACCTAATTAACCTTTATATGCATTTTTTACACCTACACTATGTTATTCTGTGAAAGCAAAACTGCCTATCAAAATTCTACCTACAGTACATGACATTTACAGGTTTCTGCATCTATGTATAACAGGGATCACAGCTACAGTATTACCTACATCTAGTGAGGTTGTAAAACCTTACCTTAGCATCCACAAAGTTCAGTCTTTACCAGTGTGCTGCTGCTTATGAAACAAATGCACATGCAGTTCTGCTTACTTTCAGAGAACTGTGACACTGACATTTTTGATAAACTAACAGATGTTCAAGAGGAAAACCTCTGCAAGAGCCTGGCTCTGTGTGAACATTAGTTAGTTTGTTCATTCATGTGTAACGATTCATGCAACATACAGTACTAAAGGGAATACACGGGTCAGATGGTGCAGAAACCATGAATTATATAATCACAATTAATTATTGTACTGGATGTTTAATACGCATTGGCTAATTTTGGGGGATTTGATCACAGACAAACAAAACTGACTTGGTTCTACAGAAGGTAAATATCAAAGTGAACTACTGTTAAAAAACAGTATTAATAGCAATACTTTGTGTTTGCAGTACTGAATTTGTTCCAGACATGCTGTGACACATTGCAAACAGTAAAATCATCTTTACAGGATGCTTTAAAAGATCCTTAACACCGGAACCGTGTTAGCCTCATACCTGGAGGTCTGTGATGGAAACACTGTGGGACTCCACAGTGGGCCGGCGGGGCAAACGTGGAGAAGAGTGCGGTGATGTGATGGGTGAGTAGGGTAACGATGGGTAAATATAGCGTCCGTTGAGTCCCGGAGAGCTGCAGGGTGATGTTGCACTCTGTGAGCGCTCCTGCAGAGATAGTTTCCTGTCCGACAGGTTTAATCTTCCCCTTTGCTCTTGGCTTTCGGGTAGCAGAGCCTCTGACCGGCAAACTGTGTGGGACAGCAGGTCGCAGGATGTAGTTGGGAAAGGTGCCACCACAGAAGAAGCTGGCTCTGGCGTCTCTGAACTGTCCATTTCTTCTACCTGGAATGTGATACATTTAAATTATTTTTTACTTCCCTTGTTGCACTTTCACGTATGTCATGCCTTCCATGTAATGGTACTATATGATGGTCAATATGTTGTATTTGTCTGTTTGTATTAACTTTTTATGAAACAATGCAGTTTGTGCTCATTTTCCAGTTGGCATTTTACATTTCAATTCAAGGCAACATAAAAGACACACAATCAAATAACTTTTTGAAATGTACTGACTTAAATTTTTGTTGAGAGTGTGTCGAATGTTGATTTCGTTCTTGCTTTTGATATCATGTTAAAGTGAGAAAACTGGAGTCTGGATAAATAGAGAATATGGGCATGTATCATCACACATCAAGTAATCATTTCATTCAACAGAAACCCAAAAGTCCAACTAGGTTACATCTACTGGAGATCTACCTGAGTGTGTTTCATCTTACCTCCTCCCCCTCCCCAGCCTCTCCAGGTGGTCTGCTGGGTTCGTACTCCGTGACCACGATGAGGGACTCCATGGGGTCTGGGGAGGGTGTCTCAGAGTGGGTGTTCAAAGGTGGAGCGGGACAGCTGCACAGCAGGTCAGGAAGGGGTTGTGAGGGCTGCGCTGGGGGTGCATGACTGCCGCAGGAAGCCGGTGGCTCAGCAGAGGGCCAGGGGGTTACGTGACAAGGAAACATGGTGCCTTTTCACAGAGAATGACAACCACTGCTCCATCAGATGGGAACCGCAGGGAGAATGGTTCCTAAGACACAAAAGCAGAGATTGCAGAGTAAGAAAATGCATGCAGGGAACAATTACTGGCCTGTCAGACATCCACTGCTCTATTTACAGGTGATGTCCTTAAGGAGTTCAAAGTACTGGGACAGAGCAAATTGAACAACAGACAGAAAAAGTACTTCCTTATTCAAGAATCATTGATGTCAGTGATTGAAACCCTGATGTTAGCAAGATTGACAGAGTCAATTCTTCCCAAGTGGGGTACCACAAGGTTGGTCCTTGGTCTCCTAATCTCCTCAATATGAACCACCCACCTTTGGTTTGATTATCCCATCGCACAGTTTCTTTTATCATATAAGCTCTATCTGTCCTTCCCAACAGACGCCCATACAGTCTTGGCATGGATCTCAGTCTGCCTCACTGATAGATGGATGATGAAATGCCACCCTCATCTCAGTCTCTCTACAATTGAACTACTTACTTACTACTATGCAAGTCCTACTGTTCAGCACAAGTAGTCAACTCTGCCTTGCTCAAAGTCTTCTAGAAATCTGGGCATCATTATTGATGACCATCTAAATTTCACTGAGACCAGATATTATCTGACTAATCCTCTGGTAAGGTTGCCAGCATGCATTATAAAACCACAACATTGGCACATCTAGTCTTCAATCAGCCAAAAAAAAAGCTCATGTCACTTTGCCTTTTACTGGGCCATTCACTGACTCCCTGTCACTACTTACATTCCCCCTGAAACAACAAATTAGCAACCAAAATTGTATTTAACTGAGGGAGCCAAAGAGTATATATTATACATCTATGAAGAACAAATAGAGATAAACAACAACCCTGTAATATTTTAATGCCTTGTGAGTTTCTCTATGTTGCAGAACTGTAGCCACGCAGGAACTGACTAAAAGCAACTGTGAGGTGGGAGTCAATTAACAGAAATCAGAGGGTAACTGTGTCTTCCCACCCAGGAATAATTGAGGGCTGACATAATATCCTGTGACAAAGTATGACAAAATGTATATGTACATCTAACGTTTAATTATTTGCACACAGCTGGAGAACAGTGTTTGACTAACCAGCTTGAACCAAGTTGTGGGTGTAATGAAAGGGTGTGGGAAAAACAATCAGAGATGCTGTTCACTAGTTCAGACACATAAGTAGATACAGCTCTTTCCATCTGAAGCATCTGTGGAGTCTGGACTTTTTCCACACGTTCTGGTAAGTGCTAATTAATGCATGCAAACACGTCTAGTATCACAAAGTTCAGCTCTAAGTGGACAGATTTGATGCGTCTATAAAAGGCACGGTTCAGTCTGCTTTTGATGTCAGTTACACAACATGGTTAATTATCATCTGTACAGCATCTAACCAAAACCTTTTCTGCATAATTTCAAGAGGGCCATTTCCATCTCCAATACCACTCAGCTTATTATCTGCTCATTGTCTGCGAGAGGAATGGAGAAAGGAGAAAAGGAGGGAGGAAGAGAGAGAAAGAATGAGACAGAGACATTTCCTTGATTTTTGTCATGGTTTCGACAGGATTGTGGTGGTGTCAGTGTGTGTGGGAGCTGGGTAAATCTCGCAGTTGCAGGAAAACAAAGGGAAGCCATATGAAAAACAAGACAGTGGGAGCTCCAGCCAAGTTCAGAATGAGGACTCTGTGTGGGAACAGACACCCACTCCAGGTGGCTTCTCTACCTCCTAGCTAGCCTATATATAATGATGTAAACTAACAGAAAGAATCACCATACATACACAGAGAGATTCATATTGAGCATAATTGTCATATGGGCACAAACATACTTCCTTGTGTTCTTGACAGACTGTTTGTTCCCTTTATATATACTGTAAAACCACTATTACAAAAAGTATTCCCTCAGCATTACTGTGGGATGCTAAGTCAACCTTGAATGTTACATTTTTTTTAGGAACAACATTTTCCGGCTATTACATCTTTTCAGCATTTCCTACAAATACCCAGTATTCATTGCAAAGGCTCTGTGTTGCTTATCACTGGCACAGACCAGATATTCTCCTCCTCAAGGTCTAACATGTCTAACATCTATGACCTCTGAGTGTCCCTGACTATTCTTCAAAGCAGACACTCTTGTGGTTTTTACTGTCCAAGTAAAATGATCCTAGTTTCATACAGCTTAAAGGAGAAGCTCTTGAAATCTAGACAGACTTTTAACACATCACATCACTTGGCACTAGAGCAACACAATGTGCCTAGATAAGTGGACTTGGCCTCAGTGGAGTACAGAAACAGAGAGACGTGACCCTGGATGAAACTCGCAATGTGCCAGCTACAGTAGGCTTTTTATATCCAGAGAAGAGAGGCAACTTACTAAGCTTGACCTACTTTGATCTCAAATAAATGGTAAGGCAAACATCAAGACCTGTTTCCATTCACATGAAAGGGTACTTATGCAGCTTTTACATTGGTATAAAGTCACATACTACATACATCATACTATATTACTAATAGCAAGGCACACTATAACAAGGCAAATGTCATCCTCCGCCCAGCAGGGTTTAGACAGTGGTTCATTTTGTCTTTGGCGGTGTAATGTCAGCAATCATTGTTTGGCCAGCAGGATTTCCAGCAGCATGAGACATCGACCAAAGGCAGCTGACTGAATTAGTTTCTATAGATGTTTCGATGTCAAGAGCCATTATTTCTAAGCGTGTCTCTGAAATTACAAACTCCTGTTAGCCTAACTCTCACTAGAATCCCTAACCTTGGAGGTGAGAAAGCTACTTTGACATAACTTTGACAGAACTAACTCACAGGTCATGTTTAAAAATATCCATTAGCTTTGTCATCCAGTCCCAGATTACGTGGGACTGGATACAAGCTAATACAATACCCAAGCGTTCAGCAAAACAATGGAAATATCAAATCCTTCCTTGCTAGACATCCTCACTAGGATTAGCCACACACTAGCATTAAAGATAAAAAAGCTTTCCACCATGGTGTAGCCTCTGATATCTGTAAAGTTCACAGACAAAGACAGTGTATATCATGGATAACTGAACTGCTGGTTAAAACCTCAAAATTCCCTGATCCCTGGTGATCACAACAGCTTGATGAAGAACAAGCAGTTAGATTTGAGCCTCGTGAAATATCAACAGATGCTGCCTCACTCCAGATGCCATACTGCGCCTCATATGATAACAAAAGTCACATGATCTGACCTTCACTATCTGGGCAGGAGGAGGGGGGGGGGACTTATCAGAGATTGCGGGGGTCCAAACCATGTACAGCAGTAATAACAACACAGACACGGTCCTACAGACATACACGTACAACACAGGGCCATCTGGAGCAGAGGAGGATCCCCAGCTTCATTAAAAGATCAACAGGGCAACCCTGTCAGCGATCTGCGAAGCCGCGCAAGAGGAGCTTATCCTGTAAATGGAGGGATGAGCATACTCGACTAACTTAACTGCAGTGTTATCACACAATTACAGCTGTACATTACTGAGAATCTGAACTATTTGATTGGTAGCTATGATATTAATCCCAAAGTATAGGGTTAGGGTTAGGTTACATCTCCCCTAACCCTAACCCTAAGTATACCAAAGTTTGGCATTTTTGCCAGAAAATACTTCTGAGACCTGTTAACCTATTATCAACTCTGAATCAACCAAAGCTTTCTTGATTAACCATCAGAAAAACGTGGCCATCACAATAGCCAATAACTTAAGGTCAGGTCTTCACATTGCAGTCCAAAATCCAAAGATATTCAAATCACAGTGATAACACAATTTGCTTGAAATTTTTCCAAATTATTATCAATTACCAGACTAGTTTTTTTGACCAATTAATCAAATAATTGTTCCAGCTCTAGTTAATACAAACACCTAAAAATTAAACTGAAGGATTTTGATTATATTTTCTCTCAGTAATGTCTACACTGTAAACCGGTTTCCAGTAAGTGTTAACAGAGTAGGGTAATGTATCCAAATCTGTCTACAGAAACAATCTGGGAAAATATACAGTCCACCAGCAAAAATAGAGGAAGGTGCATTTCAAGTATGTTATTGAGTAAAACCACACAACTCTGCTCTTATGGTGCGGTGTTTTACAACTCAGTTTTTGACCTCCTGTAATAACTTACCTTACAGTGGTCTGAACACATGTTAAAAACCGGAAAACTGGAAAAATAGTTACCCTAAAACAAATTACAAATTACAGGCAGGTAATGGCCATATTAAGGCAAGTTATCGACTATTAATATGCTTCCACTGAAGTCTACAGCAGCATTACTTTGAGTACAGGTGTTAAACGCTGACACAATCAAAACATTAGGCTCGTTTTCTTACATGAACTCTGCAATTTCAGAAGTACAAATGACTCTACGTCCTATCATATTATGTGTGACTGACATAACAGGGTTTAGCTTTCCTAGTGCAGCAATGGCTAACTTACACTCGTAACATTAAAGCGAACAAGCGCCCTCATTATCAACGATTATCACAAATTAACGTGGTTTGAAAAACGAGTATTGCCGTCGTCAAGCTAACTTAGCTCTAAAGCCAAGTAGCTCAGCTAGCGTTAGCAGCTGCCTCATCTGTCAAGATACAGATGTTGTTGGGCAGGAGTCAGTGATGCTAAGTGAGACTGAGAAACGACCGTAGTGCGCCTGACGAGAAGACAACAAAGCCCCGACACTTGCTGTGAAAATGATAAAAACCATACCTTAACGCGTTTCTCAGGCCTAGTTATGATGTTCCTTCTCCTTTTCAGCTGCGGTGTGAGCAGCGTCTGTAACACGACGGTTAGCTAGCTGTGTGAGGAGGGGAGACACTGTAGCAGACTGTTAACCGATGTAGTGATGGACCAATCCAGCTGGGCACACAGGTCCCGTGCTTCACATTGGGGTGGGAGGTGTTGACAATACGGTCGGTATGAGATGGCAGTAATTTCAACATACATATACTTAACAAAAACCTACTTCCACAAAGGAGGTGTGGGCTGTCTTAGGTTTCCCTTTCTGTTTAACTCACGACCTCAAAATATAACACTTAGTGGTTCTTCTTGGGGGATTTCTGCTGCAAGCACTTTGTAGCCAGCTGGCTCCCCCCTGTGGTGTATTGAAGAGTTGCATACTGGAATTAAAGCAACTCTGTGGGCAAGTTATTTTTCTCTTTTGATAAGACTTAGTTGATGTTTTTTGGGGAAAAATACAAATGTTAATAGCCAACTTTAAAAATATTACCCTTGACTCTACAGTAGATACCATATCAATAATATCACAGTGACCAAGTTGTCACCTCCATTAGTGTAACTTTTTTCAAGTTCAAGATGCACTGAAGCTTATTCAGCTTATGGTGACTAAACATTTCTCTCATGGGTGTCACACAGACTTAACTTGCATTGGTTTACATTCTCTGTAGCAAACGTGCAATAAATATTCAAAACATGCAGGGTGTAACAAGTTCATCTTTCCAATTACTTCAATTAATTGTTTATGCATGCATGAAATCCATCTATGATGCAATATCCAACAGAGAAAGGGATGGTCCTAACTGAGGTGATTAAATGAGAAGCCCTTTGATGTAAATCTCTCCTTAAGGTGGAAAAAAAAAAAAAAAAAAAAAAAAAAAAAAAAAAACCGGTGGGGCCAGGCACACAGGAAGAAGTAGACCTACCCAAGAGTATCTACAGCACATTGAGTAAAGCAGGACATGGGACACATCAAATTGAAATATGTTTATTTTCATAAAAAAATGAAATTAAAGCAATAAACTGCAAAGCACAGGATTGCAAACAATATCTAAGATATCCGATCCAAAGAAGACAAAATTAGAAAACCAAAGACTATACAATGCAAAAATGTCAATACAGCTGGAGCATTTATCGCCTCTTCTGGAAGATGTTACCTCTTCCCATTCCACCACGGCCTCTGCCTCTTGCTGCCACTGCAGACAAACATAAGACAAAAGACAACACATTTTAAAGAAATCAGTCTGACTCAAATAAGGGACAGGGTGTGTCACTGGTCATGATCACAGCATGAGAGGTCACAGAAATCCCCATGGGTTCACTAATTTTGAGATACTCGGTATAGGACTGTCATATAGGTTAGCTACAAAGTAAATCAAAATATTAAAGAGGTGAACAATAAAATAAAATCAACATGACTATAACGCAATACAAGTAAAACATCCTTTTATGAAATGCTACCCTTGTGAATCTTACAAGTTTTTGTCAGAGAGATGTTAAGACAAGTATTATTTTGTAGCCCCATTACCCAGGGGACAAATTATTGGGTACATAATTGGGTGAGAACAGAATTCAATACACCTCCACAAAATGCAGCCTAAAAATAATTCAGTAGAACTGAATCAATACCTCTCTGACACAGCCCCAAAGATGAGACAGGATAGTGTTCAATGCAGGGTTATTTTAGTCCACTCAATTACAATATTCCAGTGTCAATATTATTATTGTATCTGCACTGTATGTACTCAGTGTCACCATAATACAGTTTTGTAGTTAATACTATGTTGTGACTCCTTAGTGAAAACCTGTTCAAATCTGTATCTGTCTACTGCACAGGATGGCAAGACCATCAGTGTGTCAAAATACAAGTCACATGGATTCAGTTAGTCAGAAACAGATCTACCGCACAATGTAAACGCTTGAAGTCAATGCATTGACTGGTAACATTAGGGATTCAGTAGCATTTGTGGAAACATCTCTTTCTTGCTAAGTTACAGTTCTAAGAAAGTGATAAAATTTCTAAATTAAGTATAACTGCCAATGAATCTGATGAGACTAACAAACCCCAGTGTCTTTGGAAAAACCAGGGAGACTCTGGTCCAAAAACTTCCCACTCACCTTGTGCTTTGAGAATAGCTGCCTTGCCTCTTCCCGCACCAGATCCCTGGTTCTTGTTTTTCATACTCTTTAACATGGGGGCATTCTTTAACATGTCTGGTAAGATCAGGAAGCGGATCTTGCTGCCACGGATGTAGACTTGCTCCAGCTGTGCAACCCGGCCATCACGATAGGTCACTGTGATATTAGACATCTGTAGCAATGGAAGAAAACAGAAGCTAATTTTAGCTGCATTACAGGGACAAACCTATCGTTGTCAGTTTTATGGTAGATTTAGTATATGATATTCTTTGGCTAAAAGTCAGCTATACACTAGAAGCCAAATTAAACCTAAATAAAGTTACTGGAAAGTTACACTGAAAGGGTAACTTGTAATTCAGGGATTAATTTTTGTGTATTGTAAATATTTTATTATTAAAGATCAACCTGGCAGTTCATGTTGTCCTCAGCCTCGATCAGCTTGCCCCTGTACACCTCTCCCGTGTTGGTCTCACAGGTCACAATGTGCCCCTCTGCTTCATGCAGAACCTTGATTGGTACTCCGATGGACATTTTTCAATGGTCTTCCTGAAACACAACATGTATTGGAGGACACGTTATAATCTGCTAGCCCACAATAAATAAAGCAATACTTGGCTGTCAAGGGGCACCAACCTTTTTTCTTTTTTTGTTTGTCTCCAACGTTTTACCTACAATAATGTCAAATGGTTTCTAACCACCATACTTGTTTTTGTTACCATACCTGATTATTTGTCATTTTGTGAAACCTTACTTCTTTTATTTAAATGGCTAAGAAACAATGAAATTAAATTCTTGTGATGTGTGAATCCATTATTTGCTCTCACCATCTCTACACTGCTTTAACTAATGCTGTGTTTCCTAATCTGACTAAAACGTAGCGGCTACTGTTAACAATGTTACGGGGAGCCGGTTTATCCTTCGGTAGGATGCGTGCGGTGTGAGAATGTTGAACTTAAAACTTGATACAATTTGACCAGCTTCAGTGCAGAAGCAGGGAAAGTTAACCGCTAGCTAAATTAGCCACATTTGCCGGCTAAGCTAATTTAGAATAATGCTGTTACTTAACCAGAACAAAGACTTCTACGCATGATTTTGAGCTAATTACTGGCACAATCTCCAAACCAAAGCCTAGCACGATTTAAACACTAATTTTAACATCAACATTTGGTTCTTTTTGCAAGTAGAAACTGTGACTTCGGCAAATAGACGAAGCCATGTTGGCTAAGTCAATGAATGAGCTCCAACAAACAAAAACACCACTGTGGGGTAAACTGAGCGATAGCGCTGTTTTATCCAACCTATTAAGACGTTTACCTTGATTCTCTCTTCAAAGTGGATTTATTTGTTGTTGTTTTATTCTTGGAAGATTCTGCAACGTGCGTTCGTCGATTTCGCGTCCCTTTTTGAGCCTTTTTCCGCCTACCCACAATGCCGCAACAGTTCAATGAAGTGCTTCCTGCGGCGTCTCGTAGTGCATTATGGGACTTGTATTTTTGAGCTCATATACAAAAGAAGCTCTGTTTGCTTAGCCTTAGTTTCTATTATCTGATAACAAGACAGGTTTCTATTATCTGATAACAAGACAGGACAAGATAAGCTGCAAGAGGAACAAAGATAAAAAAATACACTTTCTATACAGCCTGTGCATACATGTAAATATACATACATATGTATCTATTCAAAACTGTGTTTATGAGTCACAGCTAATTTGCTTATTCCTCCTCATGGCATGCTCCCCTTATAGTCATTTATAACTGAATGTCATACAATAAAGAGGCCTCCTGGATTGTTTTCCTTCAGGCCATCATGCCATCATGAACACTGCTGAAGCCTTGTCTGTCACTGCAAAACAAATTATGGTGTCTGCGAAATACATTCATATACAACCCCTTATTTATTAATTTAGTTTGTTGAACTTAGATTTGAATCTCCCATAAACACATAGTTTTACTAACCCTTATGTCATGCTTATCAAAACAACATAAAAAAAACAAAGCATTGACTGAAATTAATTCATTCATGTAAATAGCCAGTACAAAGCACAATAAACAACTGATATGCGTACTGCTTGGGTAAATATGCAGTGCATGAGCTAGAAACATACCCATGTATGTTTCTTTCCTGGAAACATGTCTCTGCAATTGCTTTAAGGCACATAAATGTTGCTTAATGCAGGTCTTTCCCACAGTGGAAGGGCTTTTTAATGAGGAAAGAGAGCATAATGGCATAATAAAAGACATCATCAAATGAACCTTCATTTGATTTCCATTGCATTAGGCTCATTGACTGGCGTCAGCAGCCAGGCTACTCTGTAAACACCTCTTGTAGAGTAGTCTGTAGTCATGTGTACGCACTATGTGTGTGTATGTGTACACATCTGTGTTTTTCATGCTGTCTATGTTTGCAAGCCTGACTCTGAAACAAGTCACTTTACGGGGGTATGGACTGAATAGATCAAACAAGCTCTTTGTTTTGGATGGTTGGTAACTGGCCTGTATACATCACTGCCTTTGACTCATATGTCAAATAGTTGTTGAAGCAGCAACGTACCATGTTGCCTGGCAGTTATCAAACTAGCAACATCAAGTGTTCTGTAGCTATCCAGCAGTTTGAGAAATGACTTTTTAACAGATCCATACACAAGAGATAGTACTTGCCTTATACTATGCTGTCCAACGTCATTGTTTTTCCCAAGTTGCCAGAGAGGACTGTTTTATGATTCATTCAGACCATTAGTTTCAGCTCTTAGTATGACATACTTCAGTCTATATGTGCTTCATCTATAACAGTCTGGAGTTTCATACTGCTGTTCACTAACAGCTGAGCACTGATTGACAGTCATTTAGTTTTGTCGCAAGCAATGAATTCAGCCAACTGAAAAAAGTGAACAACTATGTATTTAAGACGTATTTAATTCTCCAATGGGTAAAAGCAATACACATGGCCATTGCAAAAGCTGACATGATGCAAACAAATGCATCAAATAAATGCAATTCAGGGATTTAAAAGTCTCTTAAAAACACATTGCAGGACACAGTACATTTGATAAAGTATTGTTTTCTGCACATTTAGATGCAGATTGTTTTAAAAATATGCAGCCTAAAAAAATTATATTTATCTTGGCAAAATGTAAGCATCAGCATATTTATTTGTGTGCTTGTAGATCTGATCAGATTGAGATTGTTAATGAGAACAAAGTAATAAAACAGACCAAAATATCGCCTGACAATCAGTTCATATAACGAAAGATATAAACAGATTTACTGCTGCTGCTGTTGATTTGCTGAGGCTTCGTGTTTTGACTGTTAGTTTTTATGGCAATAGAAATATGTTTTAAATACCTAAATGTCTTTGTCATGACACTTGTGTAAGCTCTGCAGAACAGACACAGTCAGTCTGTTTAAAGGAAAGAGCCTGAACATTCACAAAAGCAATGCAGCTCCCACTCTCTTTCACCTCCAAAACATCTGTTGTTCCCCCCAAATATGTGACTGATGCTATTCCATCCTGCACAGCACATCCCATGATACATGGCTGCTGCTGGGTTGCTGAAAGGGTGCTAGCCTTCCTTTGATGTCCGTTGGGTATGTAGCTGCTTGGTGCAGAGTCTAACTTTGATGTCCAGTGGCAAGAGGACTCGTGAGTAGCTTTTGTTGGAGTTCCGCCAGGAGTGGGGTCCAGGATGTAACTATTTACCACTGTGCCACACGATAAACCCTCTTTACTGGTATGGGAAGAGGTCCGCATGATGCTGCTCCTCCCAACACTTCTACCATCACCAGTCCCTACCCTAAGCCCATGTACGTCCCTCTGCCCTAGGATGTGCTGGTGCAGGATCCTCCGGAAGGTTTGTCTGAACTCACGAATGCGGTAGGCATAGATGAAGGGATTCACAACAGAGTTGGCATGGGAGAGGATGATGGCAATGTTCATCACCCAAACAGGTGGACGGTTACAACTCGACCCAGATGCGTCAGCGGTTACAGTCTCACACAGGTGGTTGAAAGAGTTGATGATGTGCAGTGGAAGCCAACATAGAGCAAACAAACCCACAATGATGGCCAGCGATTTGGCAGCGTGCACTTCCTTTTGCAGGGTCGAACGAGATGCGCTTGAAGACGTGGTTATTTCTCCAGGAGCAGGTGCTTGTGCGATTTTGAGCCCCATCATTCGGAGCTGACGCCGTGCGGCCATAAAAATATGGGCGTAGATGACCAGCATGACCAACAGAGGTCCCAGGACACAGCCGAAAAAGTTGAAATAGACCATGTAGTCCAGGGTGACCACTCCTTCAAACAGGCACTCGGTCATACCTTCAGGGCAGCTGTTGGTGCTGCTCGTAGCAGCTGTGGCGTTCCAACCTGTATAACAGAGGCAGGCGTGATTTTATGAATAATTCTATTAGTTAATGTGCATGGTTTAGGTTTCAGACCTCATATCTAAAAGTTGGCCTCAGTTTTCCTCTCAGAAATCATCCCATCAGTAAGAACCACTTAGCCGAATGTGAAAATGAAGATGCATTTCCTCCAATTGTCATTAGTAATGTTACTAAGTTAAGCTAAGTTTTCCTGTATGTCTGTGGATTTTAATTCTTGACTTGGTAACTCCTGCTGCTTACTCATCCCATTTTCCAGAATTCAGATTTTCTGGTTTCATATCTGACAATTAAACAAATCTAAGCCAAAACACAGGTATCAAATCATCTTCTCAGAAACCTATGGACAATGTAACAGAGGCTGCATTTCTGTTTTTTTAGCATCTAGGGTAAGAACACTTTGGTGTCACTGAAAGCAAACATTTACATCAGCCAAAATAAATCTCCCACCTCTGTTCCAGCCCAGCATTGGAGTCAGGCCGATGCCCACTGAGAGGACCCAGCACAAAGCGATGATGCCCTTTGCCCTCTGCGCTGTCACCAGGCTGTTGTACCTGAAAGGTTGAGCAGACCACAATAACACATCAGGGCGAGCTGCTTTATCTAATCTTACTGTGATAGTATCTGTTTGAGGCAAAGTCAATATTTGGTGATTTTAAATGATGAGAAAATGGTTGTACATTCACGCCTGACTGTATTATTGACTTTATTATTTATTTAATAAACCAGACAAAGATTTGAGTTGTCCTACAAGAGATTTTTTAAAATTGTTGCCTTACTGGCTTTTAAATAAAGAACGCAGTGAGGTCTGATAGTGCCATCATTTCCAAAAAAGCATGTTAGCCGGTGGAAGAGACAACACTCTGTTGTGAGTGTGCATTAATTAGCATTTCCTTTCTATATTTAAATATACTAGCACACTTCCTTCTGAGCTCTGATGTTAACTCAAAGCTCTGAACAATTTACCTTCCAGTCCAGTCATATAAAAGCTTTCAAGCAACAAAAAGAAATACAAAAATCCTCACACACACAACTGTGTTGTTTTGATGGCTTTTTAATGGCTTTAGGCTACTACAACCCGGACTTGAATGGGGTTGGGGTTGAGGCTTCTGGCTCAATAAAACTAAACTCAAGTATAAATAATCAAATCAAACAATCAATCAAATATATATTATATAAATATAAAAAAGATTTATGAGACAAAATTTTAAGTTTGGTCAACAGTACTCTTGGTTCTGATACGGACCTGACAATACTAAAATCTACAACTTTGAGGAGAAATTTGGGCAAAAAATAGCAAATAGCAAATCAAGCATGTACAACAAAGTATTCTTTGTAACATCACCTCACCGACCTAAAATTGTCCCTGTGTTGTGTAGCCATTATCCCATGTGACTGACATCCTTCATGGGCAGCCTGGCGGCCAGTAGGCTATTTTAAGCTCCCTAAAATTCAGATGAATTATTAGCTCTGTGGTCTTTGGTGCCAGGGTTGCGGCCCTAGTGTGAACACACACACAGATGCAGAAGCTGTTATGCAACTGCTTATGCAAATGTGTCACCTGCTGTGGCTTACTACATGAAATATCCTCTCATGACAGGAGTTAAGAATGCAGCTGTGACTAAACAACAGTGAGTTTGCTTACACACACACACACACACAAGAATATATGAGTCAATGATGTGTCAAAATACCTGTTGCAGAAAGAATGAACAAGGAACTTTGTTGTAAGATGCACAATAAGCGGGCCATTTAAAAGAAATGGTATTTGAATGGTGTTGATTTGTGTGGGTGGTAATGATCAAAGCCTTCAGCAGGTTTAATCCCTCCAACACCACACAAACAGTAACCCAATAAAACCCGTGGAGACATATATCTCTGTCTGCCCACAGCCGGCCAGCTTAGCCCTAATAGAATAAGATCTCTCTGTAATTCATTGCTACACCACTGCATGTGTGTTCTGAACACCTCACACCTTTAATGTTTCATCTCTGATGTGTGAAAGAAGCATTATGTTCAAACTGTAAGCATACTGTGCGAAAGGCAACAGTTTACAACAGCAAATAAAAAATGATTCTGCTAAAGCCTCATTTTCATTTCCAAACAAAAAAAAAATCTACTTATTCATCAAGTGGTGAAAAGGTTTGGACAGTCTGAAAAGAGATCTGAATTTGGTTAAAGGTCCTATATTGAAGAAAATGAGATTTCAGTGTCTTTTTTGATTATTAGTTTTACCAGTCAATGCAAATAAACGCCCATGGTTGGCCTGGAAATTTGTGTCTCTGTTTCAGTTTTCAGTACAGGTAATGTGACCTCACCTGAGTGGGTTCTTGATAGCGATGTAGCGGTCCACAGCGATAGCCAGCAGGCTGAAGATGGAGCTCTGGGTGAGCACAAGGACGAAGCAAGCGATGAACAGGCAGCCGTAGAAGTTGGCACAGAAGCCGATGCTGATGTTGGTTTAGAAAACATCACAGGTTCAGAAAAAGATAGAGAAGCATAAGAAATACAATTATTACAAATCTAAAAAAGCAATATTTCTCAAATTACTACCCCAAATCTGTTCCTGATTGCACTGATTTTGAAGTGTAAAAATGAAATAACAGTAATGATACCTAATAGTGATGGCAAAGGGAATTGCCAGCAGCCCCACAGCAATATCAGCCAATGCCAATGACATCACAAAGAAGTTGGTGATGCTCTGCAGGTTGGAGTTGAGGCAGACGGCCCAGCAGACCAGGATGTTCCCAGCCACAGCCAGGCAGGCGATCACCAGCTCCAGGGCAATGTAGACCAGCTGGTCATTCTTCAGCATGGTTATTTTTTCCTCTTTTCTGCTTTCTTTGTGCTTTCATCCCACACACTCAGTTGCTCGACGTGTTTTTAGACAAAATACCTGCTTGCCAAACCGCATGGTATGATTTAAGGGAAGAGTGATTGTGTTGCTGGAGGACAGCCCGGACAGGAAGGTCCCACCACAAACATCACACTCACAGTGCCCGACTTGACTTGTACCTTTTACACCTCACACACTCAGTCTGTCGGTCTTCCTTTTTGTCTCCTTTGCGTCCAGCTCAGTAAACTTTGTCACAGATGGCAGCACAACATTGAGGACGGAGCGTCTGGGAGTTTTGAATTTGGCTGCCAAATTAAGAGCAGTGGTCTGGAGAGAGAGAGAGAACACAATCTCAGTGGTATAGCCTGAACAAACAGATTGCAGGTTACCACACACAGGTCAGAAAAGCCATCTATCTCTAGAGGACAGGGGGGGACAGTTTATTTTCCACACAGGGCCAAAGCAGACAGTCCAACAATGCACCTTTTATTTCGGGAAAAGTTTCCCGAAACCTTCCTAGACACTAATCATTCCCGCCACTGACAGGCTTTCCACCAAAAATAAGCCACCTATACATTTGAAAGCCATTGTACTATCACAGAAACACTTTGTTGACTTATCTCCACTGCATTTTCTCAGGGTATTTTGCAAAATTCCTCAATATTGTAAGCAGATTAGCAGAACAGCCTCAGATAACCTTCACAAAGAAATGGTTTGAATGTAATGTGGGTCAAGTTATTCAGTTTACTAGGGTATGATAGTTCAAGGAAGAGAGACAGACAGGTTTCCAGATCAGGTCAGATTATAACAACTGAGGCTGCACTGATGCTGCATCTTAGCGCAAGAAATGACTGAAAAGATCTTTGAACTACAACAAAGAAGTGAAGTTGATGAGGAAGTTTTAAAAAGTGTCAGTTAGCTTAGTTTGGGCTTGTTCTACTAAGATTTGAACAGACCTGCTGTGACAAGCTACAAACATAGGCTGCAAATGCCTTCCGAACATGCTTATTCAGAGTCAGATGAGAAAGTTCTGTGTGTTAACGCTGGAGCAGAAACTACAAGGTTAAAATGATAAATTGTGGTTTTATAGGGATTTGCTGGCTATAATGGTCACCTCAGTTGTTGATGCACATTTGTTGTATTTACAAAGATGTTGAGCTATTTCAGAGGGATCCAAAATTGTTTGTAAAAAAAAAAAAAGAAGCTATCTATTGATATCATTAGCAAGCTTAATATATATATATATATATATATATATATATATATATATATATATATATATATATATATATATATATATATATATATATAAATATTGATATATTGGCTTCAAAATGACAGTATTTGTTTGTCTATAATACCAGCATTAACAGCTTAAATGTATTGGCTGTATTGTATGTCATTCCACCCAGACTACATATATCACACATTTCATCCGGTTGGTTGAAACACAAAAACATACATGAAGAATGTGTTTTTATCTCCTATGAATTGAGAGACAAAGCCCACGGAGCAGATATGTGCTCAAAATGTGTTACACTGTAGTTAATAAATGTTTTACTAACTGCAGTGAACAAAAAGGATGTGTAAATATGATATATTTCCTCTCAAAGTCTGTGATGGGGAATGTTTGACCTGATAAGCTTCAGCAAGATGGAATGTACATCAAACAAATGATGAAGGGGAAATTTGGTCACTATAGGAACAATACTGAGTCCAGAAAGTCATTTTTTTCCCCCTTCTTTCGCTCTGACACCTATTTTGGGTGCCTTATGTGAGCATATCTCAGAGAATAGGAATTCCCAATCCAGTCCTCATTCGGTCACACTGTTTTTCATCAATATTCAAGTTTTGGAGCAATGTTTCTCTGTCATGTTACCATAGATTAAGGTAAAAATGATGAGGCATCTTTTTTTTTTTCATACATCGTCCAGGGTTTATGAGTCCTTAAAGCCTACAAAGATGTTCAGACTTTCTAACTGCTGCTTGAACACCTGATTCTAAGTATTATGAAAGGCTGTGATGATAATATATCAGCCAAATTAAGTTTTGATTACATTAAATTCAGTTACAGTCATATCAAATGACAAAATATTGGGGACGAAATCTTACATTTCCCTCGACCGTTCTGCTAAAATCTACATTAATTTAATTATAAAATGACTTAAATGGTCATTTCTTTAATTGCCTAGTTGAGAAGCACTTTTCTGACTGTGACAGTTCAGGCTTGTACATTAAAGCTCAAACCCATATAAACTGCCTCCATCAGGACTGTATAGGAAAAAAGTTTGTTAAGACCATAGACCACAGCTGCACTTTAGTTTTCTTATATGGAAATATAAAGACACACTGTGAGTTCAAAGAAAAACAGCAATTTTCATCCCCTCCACAAATTCATGAAAGTTGTCATACATTGTTCAAATCTTCCTCTTTTGGTTACATATAACCCTGTAGCTCTACGGCAGTGATCCTGTTTGACCAAAGTCCTGCTTTTCCTCTATTGTTCTGCTACTGAAACGTTCTCACAGCCCAAAGGAATTTAAAAACCAGGGCTTATCCAGCAGGTTTGGAAAGCGATAGCGACATTAAATCGACCAGTGTTTGAATTTCTTTAAGACCTCCAGAGGCTACAAAAGCTTCTGAATCTGCACAAGTAATTCTTCAAAGTCAAAATGAAAAAATAAAGTGAAATTGGACTTACAGTGCTGAAGTTTGTAGAAACACACATCAACATAAACTCACATGAAGAGCTCTTTCTTTAACCTCCTGCCAGTGGGTAGCTTGGGCAGTAACTGCCCCCCATTATTATGAATGTGGATACATATGTGTGCCTAGACGTCTTGGAGGAAGTGATAAGAAAATGCACATCCTGCTGGGGAGGATTTGTCATTGCCCTGTCTGTCATTGTACCAGGTTAGCTCTACCACAGTCAAGGGGAAACCAAAATAAAAGCTGCTGTATTAACATTAAGGCAGGCACAGCATGTACTGACATGATAGTGTGAACTCCTGATAGCAGGACCAGATTAGACAACAGAGACTAACGATCTCTGCATGTGTTTGATGATGATGATGTCTAATGAGCCTCTCTGAGTGTCTGCTCATCAGCCTTCCAAATTTAGGTAAATTCGCTTTGGCATTGATTATGGAAAAACACCTGTTTGACTGTTGCTACTCGTGTTTGAAAATGATCCAAAACTTATCCACATGGTTAAAACATATCCTGAACGAGTAGAGAAGGTAATAATGATTTTCTTACTTTATGGTTGAGGTGAAAATGATGATGCGTTTGTGGCAGACGCTTGACCGAAGCACAACAAATCACAAAGAGAAAGGATGGAAGTAAAACTTCTGACAGGGTACCGCTGCTACTGTTCCGTATGCCAGGAGAAGTGTCAGGGGGTGCACCGACGCGCTGCGCGGACGCAGACGCACCGCCTCTATGTGAGTGGGTGTGTGGAAGGGGGGGGGGGGGGTCTCTGGTATACACTGACGTATGGACGAATGGAAATAACAGTTGACAACAGGGTAAAGGATAAACTATATAAGTGATAGAACCTGAGAATAAAATAAAATAAATCTAAGACAAGGTAGATTTATACTACTAGATCATGTTCTATGTATAGAACAGAGATCACCTCTCTAACAAATAATGCATTATTTAAGTACAAAGCAGAAGAAGAAATCTTTCTAAAGCTCACATATTTTTTATCTTTTTCATTTCCCCCTTTATTTGTTGTTTTCTGTCTTTCTCCCTCTTGTTCTCAGAAAATGGATTTAAAAAAAACATGCTGTGAAAACTGTCTGAATGAATCCTCATTCCCAATGGCACAGGCCTATTTGGAACAACTGAGATCACTGCAGGCCTCCTCAGTGATCTCATTTCTGTCTCACTGGTTAAGACCCAATTACACAACTTTGAACAGCGCATTGTCCAAAAATGATTAATGAGACAAGAGAGGTATTATTCACACTCATGTTTCCTATGAAGAACTGTCAGGTTTACACAGTAATCAGAGTGAAGCTGCGGTGCATGTCAGTGTAAGTTTATCAGTCAGGCCATGATTCATCACTTTAACAGAGGATTGTCCACTTACAAGTAAATGTGTTTTTGCGTTAGAAAGAAGATTTCAAAACGCGGAGAAAATCTTGGTTCTTCTTTCATATAAACAAAATTGTAAGTGATAAAGGAAATAAGATCTTTACTTGAGGTAATTATCATGCACACACCATAGAGGTGACATACAAACATGACACAAAAAAAGCTCCTTACTGAGAATCTTCCTCCAATTTAATGGCAGCAGTTGTGTCTTCAGTCATTAGACAATGAATCTTTGAAGAAACAGTATAGACCTGTGTCAACAACTGCCCAACACTGAACCTCAGAGATGGAACTGAAGATGTCTCAAGAGTGGAGCTGGACCTTTCTGTCCACAAACATGGCTGCCTATTTATCCATCTGTGAAATGACAGTCAATCCTCAAGGATTTCTGCTGAGTGACTGCAGCTCATTCAGTACTCTCAAACCTACCAGCTGGCCTTCAGGACAGAGTGGTCCTCGGACAGTATGAGACAGCTGCTCACACTGCTTAGTCTGGAAGACATGGTGTCAACTGGCTTTTTCTAAAAGTTCTGTTAATGGTGTTCTTGCTTTGTTGTGAAGCAATAGCTTTGCAAGATAAAACTGGTGCTGTTAGAGGCAGTCTGCCAGAAACAAGGCTGGTTAAGAAAACACTAAAAGCAAAAAGCTTGAGCCCTTTTGTAAGAGTAACCAAAGCACTGAAAGCACTTTACAGAAGGAAGTGAAGAACTGCTGTTATTTGAGCATCCACCCACTGGTGCAAGAGCATGAAGAGTCTGAATACATTGGAAAAAGGTGGTTTTGACTCAGCAAGTAAAAGATGCTCAACCACGCCCCTACTTAAATGAAAAATCATCACCAACATCTTCAAAATTCAGCTTCCTGGTGGGGTCTTCCTGACACATGGATTTTGTGACTCAAAATCAACATTTAGTGACAAGTTGAACCCACAGGATCTAAAATATACCAGGAGGAGTCACTGCTCTTTGTGTTCCTCGTCTCTGCTGCTATACTCTAGCTGACAGATTTTACAACATACAGTGAAGTGATGAACTCTGTAAAACTATCATCTAGCACCAATTTTAATAAAACACACAAACATATGTCAGTCAGCTGAAGTACTAGGGCTCACATGTATTCACATGGTCTAAAGAGTGGCTTCAGAGTGGTCCTAAACTCTTTGAGAAAAACAGTAGCACTTTCACAGTACAGTAAAGTAGAAGTTTAGCCAATCTGTGTAATATTTAGGTGCTGAATGAAGTGACTCATGAGTGTGGTAAAATAAGAACTACCGTTACCCACAATGGCTTCTCTGCCAATAGCAGACTGCATCACATCAGTCATCACAGCTTCATATACTCTTCATGATTAAGACAACCCATGATTCATTGGATTCAATGCCTGCATACTTCAGTATATTGACTTCTTCTTGGTCACTTACTAAGGCGCCTCTTCCCTGATCGTTCAGTTTGGCTGGGCAGCCAGCTCTGGGAAGAGTCCTGTTTCTTCCAAACCTCTCCCAGCCCACTGTGCTCCTGGGAACCTTCAAGGCAAAGGTTTTTAGGAGCCTATCCTAGATCTGTGCCTTGACACAGTCCTGTCCTGGCAGTTCCTTCCACCTGCCTTTGTTTTTCCCACATTGTCAGCTGTGGCACCTTATGTAGACAGGTGTGTGCCTTGTCCAATCAACTGAATTTACCACAGGTGGACTCAAACCAAAGTGTAGAAACATTTCAAAGATGTCTTCATGGGTTCTCTCTCCAGGTTGCCTCTATGACAGATGACAGTTGAAGTTGACTTTAAAAAAATCAAAGTGTCATTCTATGTAGATACAGGAGATTTTATTTAACATTTTTGTGTACAAACATAGGCTGCAAATGCCTTCCAAACATGTTTGCCCTCAGAATACAGTATTCTTTTTTTACAGTTCTACAAGCAGAACATTGAATATTGAACAGGAACAAGAGTCAAAAAATTGAGGAAGGTAAAAAGAGAAAATGTTCGTGGTTGGTCGGAAAGTCTCATCCTCAGCTATACGTTATATGTCGAATAGAACAAAACTAGCATTTTCCCCCAGAGGTTAACGTCAAGAGTAGTGGCAGCAAATGGTCAAAGTATTCACTATAGCATGGAAATGCAGTGATAATTACCGGAGTCATGTACAATAAACGCAAGAGATTTTTAACTTTCATATAGAGCAATATGTTCCATATTTTCAGGCTACTGCACAGAAAAATTTAAAGTTTTTGCTGTATTTACTTTTTCATGTACAGAACTAAGGGGCAGAGGTTATGGAGGGAGCTGTATTATGGAGGGTACATGCAGTTACACTGACAATCAACAGACCAAAACAATGCAGTTTTTAGAGTAATATAAGACTCTTTTCTCCTCTACCACATACTGACAGTTTGGCTTTTCAAAGAGACTAGAGGTGTACCGGCTTGATCAGTCTTCAACCATCATAACGTCAGTGGACGCCACAATAAATAAAACAGAAACCAAATTATGTACTCTCTAGTATAATACATATTATACAACTCTATGGAAAAGTAGGAGATGTTTTAATCTACCTTTTAAACTGACAAGAACCTGCACCTGCTATTCAGTTATCTATATCAGATAGCTAAACAATCACAGTGGCCAGTCTGTTGTACAACACAAATAACTACAGAGATGAGGCAACGACGCAGGAGTTGAGGGGGGTTAAAAGATGTTTGCAGTTGTACACAATGGTTGAGATTTTGAGACACATTCTGTAACATAAGACTTAACATTTTCCCAAAAAACATACCCCATATAAAGACCATTTTCTAACATTAATTTAGTTTTTGATGACATTTTATCATAAATAAATAGATCCAGTAGACCTTCTTATACCAAACTGGGTGAAAGCATAAATAAATAAAAAATAAAAGGCATTAAAGGAGCTGAAAATTTTAAGAGCTAAGACAAAGATATGGGCAAAAAATTCTGTCCTTTGCCCCATTAAGACTGACTTTAACACAGTTTGAATGACAGCATCACAGTCAGATGAAGGTGGCAGGCGTGTACAATAATATCAGCTAAGACCATGCTTAAGTTTAAGGTCCTGTCTTAGTCTTTAAGAGATGAAAGTGTGTGGCTGTCCTCAGCAAAGGCAACAAGAGACTGAACAGCGTCTCCAGTGTCAGTGTTTTTTACCCACTGACACGTTTAGAGTACCACAGGCGCTAAAACCAAAGGAAAAGTGTCGAGGCACGATAGGGTGGAGCAGTGTAGGCGATCAGGACTTGTTATATAAAGGTGATGGCATGAATGAAGGGATTAATGAAAGGTGGGTTCATTCTCTGTCTCACATCCTAAAATGCACATGACGAAAGACTGTGAGCATGCTACATAGGCCAAAATTAGTGGAAGTACATAATGGCACGACTGTGCTGGGACTGGAGGTATGGACACTTTCAGAATAAAAGCTCGACAGTATTGTTCATGGGGCTGATACAATAACAGTACTTTATCTAAAATCTATAGACCAAGCTGACATCAGGCAACGTAAACCTCTACTGAGCATCACATTTTGATTTCCTTTTAGTTCCGTTTTCTCAACATTTAGAGTCGATATGTACCCTAAAAGAAAGACTCCTCTCGCCACTAAAAGTCTAAAGACATTCATGTTAAAAATGAGTTATTATCCACACTCAGATATGCCTTTCTGTGATATCTTACAAGCCCTTTTCAGATCCACTAAACGGATGGTTTTAGTTTTATGCCTATGATATATGTGGGGAACCAACCATGACATTTATCCTTAAATGGGCCAGATAACAACATACTGTACTAAAGTAAACCAGATCCTCAAGAGTTACCAGCATCCCAAAGCCAATTCAACTTGTGATGACAGGTTCATGAACAGAACAGCAATAATGAGAACATAAAGAAAAAAACAAAAATAAAACATGCCTGCATGTTAAATCAAGGACACATAGATTAGTCATTTAAGTCGTTTTCTTTAACTTGGCCATTGGGTTGAGACACCCGCAGGTTCGACAGGATGGAGGACAGTGAAAGGGGCAAAGAATAATTAGGACATTTGAGTGCATGAGAGAAGTAATAACAAAAAAGATGAAACAAAATAAGATTCCTTCATTAAACCAACAGATATGCTCTTCAATGGACATAAATGCTGAGTGCTCAGGTCACTTGAATTGTAATACAGTAGTTCTAACATTGCATGAGTGCACTTCTGCAGCCACAGATTAAAAGAGACAATGCCATATGTGTGTGTGTGTGCGTGAGTGTATGTGCTGTATTATGGCATTGCATAATGTCTACACTAGACAGGCGATGGTCTCTGGATGCGAGACGTTCTGCTGAGGAGCACCCAGCAGTTAAAGAGCTTGTGCCTTTTCCCGCAGCAGCATACAGTATGTAACTACAATGTGTGTGTTACCTTCATAATAATATCTAAATGAGTAATTGATAGGCTGGACAGAACAGCTGAGTAGTTTCTATAAGATCAAGGCTAAATCCTGCTTATTTACTGCAAGACTTGAAGTCAAGGCTAAAGACCTACCACTTTCTTAACCAAACCCCCAAAAAAGTTCACATAAAAAACAAACCAATTTATCCCCCAGGCCCGAAAATAAATTACAGTAATAGCAACAATGATTATACTGTTAAACAAAAAGAAAAAAAAATACAACTTTAAGATTATGTACATACTGTATCTGTAAATACAACTGCTTCCTTTTTTCCTAGAAACAAACAAACAACATATTAATTTGGCAAGATGTCCTATGTTACAGTAAGAGGGACATTTCGTCAGCAAAGATATGAACACAGACAATTCCTATGTTAGAAAATATATTGCTTCCTGGGTATTTATGCTGAAGACTACCTGGAGACACAAACAACACAAATAGAGGAAATTGGATAAACCTCAGGCAGTCAGATTGCAGTATGTTTCCAATCATTGGGTTCCTTTTTTTTCCCTTTCTTACAGTCCTTCTTCAAGGTGTAGCATTTGTCTCTGACTCAAACCAAGGTTTTGTTTACGTTGTAAACATTTGAACATATGGGTGTTTGCTTTCTGTGGCTTTTGTGACACAAAGAAAAAGCACATTAAAGCCAGTAACGTGGCAGCTCTGGACGGTCACTTCTCAGAAACAATGCACTGAGATTATGTAAGACACAATTAGAATTTTCCTCAACAGGACATGAAGCAATGTTTGAGATGGATACACACATTTTGCAAGAGTCTTGATGTGATGATTGTCCCAAAAAAAAAAAAAAAAAAAAAAAAAGACAAAAAAAACAGATGGAGTACAGAACAATGCCCAAACAGAAGGACACACTGAAATTCTGATTTGTTGGCAAGCTAATTCCATGAATCAAGACAGACATGTTTCATTCACTTCAACTTCTTGACTTTTGAAACACAACTGTCAACAAGCTGTAAAGGCTCAGTGTTAAGGTGGATAGATGTAGATGGCAGATGTACCCACAACATCACTGGAGGTACAAGGAAACATACTAAACATGAGCGGTATGAATGCAGAGGACCTCACGTCCTCTAAGCCTCAGAGGCCCTATTGTGCCCTCTTGTGTTCAAGCGGAGCAGACGTCGCCAGAGACAATCCTTACCAGCTGCAACGGAATCCGGTCAGTCAATTCAAAAACATACTACTACAGGCTCACTTTGAGCCAAGGTCCATCTCTTTTTCACTCCTTCGTGGTCAAAGGGTCAGGTAGGCAAAGTCCATGTTAGCTCTATACTTCAGTGGAGAAGAGAATGCTCTGTCGTTTACTGTCTGGGGTGGGGATGGTCTCTAGCTGGAGGAAATACAGCAGCACTTGGACCTGCAAAGACATGAAAAAAAAGGTTAGGTTTTGGCAGAAAAAGATGGAACGCTGGAGGGAACAGGCAGATGAGGATCTATGAATGTCACCTGTGCCATAACTTCCAGGGACCAGCTGTCCCCCATGCTGATGGGTTGCGTGGGGTTGGCAGGGATTTTGCTGTCCTTCTCAGCGGGCCTCAGCAGGGTCGGCCCGAACACCGTTGCCAGGTTGTGGAGAGACATCTTGTTGACGCTTTCCTTCTCTGCCACCCTGTGGAGTGGAAGACAGACAAGTCCATTAATGATTAATATAAAGGACAAGATCGTATGCAGGTGATGTTATGTGCAGTGATGGATGTGTGTGTGTGTGTGTGTGTGTGTGTGTGTTGACTGTGTGAGTATTTAAATATCAGAGATGATAAAAATCTTAATTCCTACAGATGAAAATTTCTGGGATACAAAGGGACAGTTGTCTCTCTCTCTAGGCAGCACTGAGTCTCTTTCTGCTGACAGTAAATCATGCATGGCTTATTTTACATTGACATTTTGGGGACAATGCAGGTGACAGCGCAGTCGATGCTTGCTATTTTCAATTCCTGAGTAGTCATTAGCTTCTCCACCCTGGTATTTCTTAGTGTTTACTGGAGTTTAAACGATAAATCAATATGTCTGAAGACAGAAAATTAAATATTTTCATTCATTAATCACTTCAGTTGTCTATTAACTCAAGACTGGCAAACATTAGCTTAAATCTTCTCCAATATGAGAGTTTGCTGCTATTCTTTGCTTTATGTTTAAAAACTGAATCTATCTTTGTATTGAGCTGTAGTATTTGAAGGCTTGGGCTCTGGAACATTGTGACCATTTAAAACTTTTCACCATTTAAAACTAAATTAAATATGACAGGAAAAGGAAAAATTCAGATTTGCTCAACTATATATTTAAAGAGGAAATGTTGTTGGTAATTGAGCTGTAACCATCCATCACATACTCAATGCAATGCTTTTAAGCAGATGTATATGCATTGTATATGCAATACATCTTGTTATTCACGGTCACCATGGTAACCAGGAGACATTTTGCTGTTGCAGTTGAATGATGGCCAACGATAGAGACTGCTTTTTGGTAAGCTATCAAGATGAATGCAGTGCATTACAGTACACCATTGTGAACATTTTTAATTCAAATCTTTGTGTATTTGTGACTGCCATTAAATGCACCTCCAGTATATTCATAGCTCATTGCTCTGTATGAGTTTTATTAGTTCTGTCTGTGTGTGTGTGTGTGTGTGCACATTCATGTCTACATATTATGCCAGCACATGTGTGTTTAGTTGTTCATACCTCTTCAGGTGATCCAAAAGGAAAAGGAATGTGACCAGGTTGGGTTCTGGCAGCGACAGCAGTAAGTTCAACATGCAGCTCTCTTTGGCAACACTATCAGACAGGGCTGAAAGAGAGAAAAGAAAGGAGCTGTTATATGCTGGAAATTAAGGGCAACCTTTAGTAGACATATAGAAGTTGCAGCTGCTAATGTATGATCAACAATCACTCTAATAATGAGTTTGCTTGATTGCTTTTTTAACTGATAGTAAGTTGTGTGCATGTGACTGTTATGTCAATAGCCCATTGACTCACTGATGCCGCCTGCAAAATTAGGATAAAGCTCATCAGTGAAAAGAGGTTCTGGCAGCTCTCTGAAGTACAGCTTCAAGGTCCCAGCGATGGCATTGACGTCCATCTCACTCATCATCACTGACACATCTTTGTTATCTGCAGGACAAGGAGATGACAACAGCATGAAGACAGGAGGTTGCACAATGACAGAAGAGGATGCTGAGGCAAGGAGGCACCATTGCACAAGAAGGCAGTCGCCACACCGTGTAACTGTCAGTATCTCATCAGGAATAAAATTCACCCACTCCACAAAAGATACACTACATTCATTAGCACATACACCCACACACAATGCAAATGCAAGTTCCTAAACAAGTTAGTCTGTAAGTCTGGTTAATCATTTCACACCAGAGAAAATGCCTCATCTTGACAAACTCACAGAGCTGTGATAATGATCACCTGATCAACAGAGACAGAAAGATTAGAAAGGACTTCCTTGCAGTGATGGTCAGTATATCCTCTCAGCTTTCTTCCCTAGAAATGCATGGCAGAGCCCTGTAGACAATTACTAATCATACAAATGTGAAAATCTTTTAGTTCTGTAATGTGTTTACAAGTGGAAAAGCTACAAATTCACCAAGGGAGATTTTGATTCAAAAGCTTTATTACATAAAACCTGTGCAAAGCATGTACTGTATATAGACGAAAGCTGTACTCACTTGTATCAAAGGCGGTCTTCAGGGCTTGAATATCAGTGGCTACTCCTGATACTCGGTAGATGCCCACCTCCTCCATACCCCTCCTTTCAATCTCCTCTAGGCACTGCCGGACGATGTAGGGCACCTTGGAGCGCTCTCGCCTAAAGAGAGAGAGAAATATTAATGACCACTTATTTAACATTAATAGTGAAATAAATTTGTTAAAATGTTTTGTTTATTGTAACAAAAGGACGAAATGCAGGAGATATTGCTATGCTTTGCACTATTTTGATTACTGGAAGGGCTAGTAATAGGCTCTTTGCTTGTGTTTCTGTTGAAATGTTTTATCTGTAATGCTAATTGATTTAACTGGTAAATCTAGTTAACTCACCTGTTATCTTTAATCATCGTTAATGTCACTGATCAGCAACAACAATGGCCTCAAGCGTGAAAAACAGTGATGCTTCTACTACAGGCTCTCTATCACTTTCTGTCCTGAATGTCTTCGAATCTCTTTGACAGTTAAGCTACATATTCATCTGTATTTAGGTCACTTCTGTGTGTTAAAAATGTCAACTCACTTGGTCACTGTGGAGATTTTGACTCCAAACACACCCATAGGTTTCCGTGAGGGCATCCTCTTCAGGCTGAACTCTCGGCTGGTGAACTTCATGGAGAGTTTAACCTCGATCTGACACAGGAAAAAAGGACTTAAAGTCATAACAGATTTACAGAGTGAGAAGCCAGCCCAAAAGCCTGAAATCCATCTCCTACAGCTTTTCATGATCTTGCGGAAATCCTCTCATGTTAAAACCAGGTGTAGTCTTCACAGAGAAATCAAGTGCTAAACCACATCCTGGAAATAGTTAAGAATACCCCTCACTGCTATGTGCTATTGTAATACAAATATAAGGCTTCACTGGAGCGAACAGTGATGCCTAATATGAGAATTTTGAGATAGTAGATATGATATCAGACATGACAACTGTTGACCAGTGAGGGGAGGAAGTATAGGAAAGCAGTACAAAAGCAGAAAATGCACTAATGTAGCAGAAAATGTCTGATTAGAGTGATGGACTCACCCCGTTCATAGGAATAACAGTTCTCTGCCAGTCTTTGCCTTGGAGAGTCTGAGGGTCAAGCTTGGTGGAGGCAACACAAAAGGACAACATATGTTATTTCATTTTAACTATAAACATATTTCATTACAACCACACCATGATGCACGCATGTTGAGAAAAAGGTCACACTCAAATGACTACCGATCCTTTAAGATTATTATTACTTAGCTGTTTTAAATTAAACTTCTTGTTTTCCTCGTGCTGGGGGATAAGTGTGTTGGTCATCTCCATTAAGAAGGTTATATTTTACTTCATTTTTGTTTGTTTGTCTGTTTGTTGGTTAGCAGGTTATTAAAAAACCTGAAATTGAGATATATAGGGAGGGTTAAGGGCTGCGGGCAATGGCACAAGTGATTAGGTTTTGGTGCAGATCCAGATGTTATATGACTTGTTAAGGAACATTCTCACTATTCTCTGCTGCAGCTACATTCATTTTTTTATGTTTATTTTCTTTGTTGAGTAAAATCATTTTAACATACTGTTACCCTATTTATGCACTGCTCAGTTATGTTTGCATAGCGGTGCATTAAGTTATAATTGCATCAACAGGACAAATCCTCCCTCTTTTGCGGTGGAATGTTTTCAAAGGTGGTTTTACTGTTGAGTTACATCCCTTAACTGTATTTTTAGAAGATATTTTTGTATTTCTGTATTTTTAGAAGATAGATAGAAACATGATAAAAAAAATCACATTTGTTTAAAGAGACTAAATTCACACCCAAACACTCTCAAATCTACAGAGACATGCCATCTGGGGCAATAAAAGCTGAGTACATTCACACACACATACACACATCTGACATAACAAAACACACACACACACAAACACTGGTTACTGTATGTTGTATGTTTACGTAGGCTGAGCCCCATCTGGTTGCGTGCGAAGCTGGATCATGTTTCTCATAACTGAATCTTTCACTGCTGAGAGAGCGCTTTGGTTTGAGCCATTTATCTACACAGAATTACATTCCACTAAAAAACAGCAAAGGCAGGAGAGTTCATCTTGCTTCCTGATAAAAATGTTTTAAAAGCTCAACTTTTTGGACAACAAATACGATTTTATCTTCTGTAGCCTGGAGCGGTCAAAGGTTTAGTGAGGCCTGCGCTGTTTAACAACATCTAATTTTCTAATAAATCATAGATCTGTGAACTGCAGCCCCATTAAATGCTGGAAAGAGGCCAAGAGTATGAGCAGGGAGAGTTTATAACACTATGTGAAAAGATAAGACAGACAACAACACATTAAGATGGAGACAGGCCTACTGGTGTATATTTAAGAAAAAAAAGGACAAGACTAATATAAAAAAAATCATTACATATTCTTTTGAAAATAATTTCAGATTCAATTGTTGCATACACTGTTAGACACACAAGAGGGAGCATTTCATATAAAGCAAGGATGAGAATACACTGAGCTGTTAACAATGTGGTGGGGGCGGTCAAACAGTGAAACTAGATGGTAAAATGTGGGATTTATCAGCCACTGTGGCTTCTGCTGAAGACGGGAGCGGCTATTTCTTGCCTTGAAAATCCTGCTGAGCAACTTTCCCACCACTCTGGGTAGTTTGTCTAGAATGACATCATCTGTCAGGAGGTGATCATGTCACAGGATTACAAAAGGAGCCACTAGGTGGAGCATGTGACTGTAAATCTGATTCATAGTTTGGCAGACAAAAAGCAAACGGAGGACACTTGTCCTATTGTAGATGTGTACTCCAACTGTTCGGGATACAGACCTAGTTAAAATGAATACTGCTGATGAATTTTGTGTATGTATAATATGACACAACGTAATTAATGTTATACTATTGTCTTCTATGAGTGATTCATTTAAACTCATATAAAAGTAGTGTAGTCTTAAGCATTTTCTTACTGGCTTTGAGAAGATCAGTTTGTGAGCTTTTGTGGGTGTGAAACCAAAGAAGCTTACAGCAGTGTACAAATCACACGTGCACACACACACACAAACACCTGCCCTGCTGTGGGTGGAGGAGTAAGAGAAGGATGTTTTTTGGCGGCAGAGGATCAAAGGAGAGACTCATGTTTCAGGCTAAATCTTTCTGTCTCTCCTTGCTGTATCCTCTGTCTTCCTCCTGAGTGACATTTGGCATTATCCCGTGGGCTGGCGTCATCCCGGCAACCTAATCACCTGCTATCTAAATCTGTCAATCTCAGGACAGAATTTTGGCATTATTATGGACAGAACACTTGAGAGTATTGATGTAAATTTCCACCTGGGGCAGGATGGCATCACTCTTATTCAATAACCATTACAGACCATGTGACTGTGATGAATGTTTTTAACACCCAAACCTGGCAGCAAAATGATACATCAATGGCGTGAAAAGTACAGCTCTGTGTCAGTCTATTATAAAAGCTGCACATTCCCTCGCTTCAGCTTGTAAATCTGAACTGAACAGAGTGACACATGGCCGCTTTTTGATATTTGAATTACACTCACTGGCATGTACTGAGCAGCAATTTTTCTCCATTTAACCAATCCTTAGCCCTCAATTACATATTAGGCTAATTAATCTAATCAGCCAATTGCTGCATCATGCACACTCGAAGCTATTCACTGAGCGATAATATGGATTTCATGCTCTGTGGCAGTGGCGGTGACATAACTGCCTATCAGTAATGAATCATGGTGGGCCTGCTGAACTGGGAGTGGAGGGGGGGTGACGTCATGTCATACCGGGATCTGTCCTTTCCCCATGATGCGGTCTGTGCTCTCTCCATCCTCTTTGTTCTGCTTGGTCTTGTTGTAACACTTCTCGTAGCAGAGCAGCCTCAGGGTCTGAGAGCCCTCCAGCTCAATCTCAAACTCCTTAGGGGAAGACATTGGAAAAAAAAAAAGTTGTAAGGAGATTATTTTGCAAAAAAGAAAATGGATGCAAAAACATCCTGCAATAAAATGACAGGCAGCAGAATAACAAAGATAATGACAAACAGAGATTATACGTCCAGAAAAATCAGCATCTCCCCCTGTAGTTTAACCCATACATTCCACCACAGAGCACAGTTGACCAACATTCCCTATAATTATGTAAGGGAGCACTCTGCATATGGTTTGCACATCGTTCTGAGGCCCACACTGTCTTGGTTCACTTAGCATTTGGACAGATGTGAGTCATCACCAGCAGCTCCTCATTAGCTGATATTATTTCCACTTTGCCAAGCAAAATCCTCAAAGAGTCTTTGGGTCCACGATGGGAAAAAAAAGAAGCAAAACACTGTGCTGCAGATGAACCCAACTACTGATTGTGTCTTAAAGCACTTCTTCCTCTGTAGTGCTAACCTCTGATATCCATCTGTGTCATTAATGCATACACGATCATGCTTGCACATACTGTATGTGTTTGCTATATGTCTGCAGGGGCTATAGGTGCTCTGTGTGGGTTCATCTTTTCATTACTCAGAGAAGGACAGCTAGCTGATTACAGGCCCAGATGTCAGATACATGACAGGAATAGGTACATAAACCGTACCAAGAAGACTCTGCAGGGACCTTTTGTTCCAGCTGGGAATTTGTAAACCAGTCTCTCACCTCATTCCACTTGGGTTCAGTGGTGTATCTATACACTCTCGTCTTGGCTTTATTTGAGAAGAAGCCAAAGGAATCCACCTCCAATGTGCAGTAGAGATCTGAGAGAAAGAGAGGTAAAGATTGAAAAGCTATTGCATTAACCAGCAAATTAGGAATGAGTCATTCGTGAATTTAATTTGTTTAGTTTCAAACATTATAGTATACAACTGAGTCAATGTGCCAAACCAGCAGCTAGACAAATGGTTTAAAAATGGAAATTCAAAAGTTTCCACCAGAAAGAAAAACTGTAAAACATTATTTTCCACTGCTCTACGCTGACATTAAAATCGAGCTTTCTCGGGAACTAATTTTGTCTGATTTGATCTGTACTTTGTGTTGTTTGCATCAAGGCTAAAGGTGAGTGACTCACTCAAGCTCTGTTTGAGGCCGGAGGCGGAGTGGACGATTACATTCAGGAACCCGCAGAGACCAGAGGATTCATCCTCTGGAAAAACATTCAGCAAGCAGAGAGAAAGAGAGAGAGGAGAAGAAAAAAAACAACAGTGAAAAGGGATTAGGAAAGCATGCAGATCTCTGTTTGTTTTGGAGCAGAAACAGACATGGAAGGAAGGGATAAAACAGAACTGTATGGTATAAAACATGTGGCTTAAAACTCTTTGGACTTTTCATCCTCATCTTAACCACAATGATTTATCATTGTCATTTCTCCCCAGGGCAATTTGTTTTGACAATGTATGATTTAAAACAGAGATGCCATACAAGACGTGGATGTACAAATGTCGATATTATAATGTTACTGTGGAATTTCTACTAAATCCATCATCCAAAAACACTTAACACTATCTGTGATTTAGGAAGGCTTAGAATGAAAAAGACAACTTTATTTAGGACAGCAGCTTTTGAGTGTTAAAAACAACTTTCAATCACAAAATGAGTTCCTTACCTTCTTTATTGATGCTGAGTGGAATGTGGTGGACAGTCTGTAGTTTGACACAGGAGTTGGTCAACATTTGCAATTCCATGGAAGTCAAGGAGGATGTTTTAAAACCTTGAGGGAAGACAATAAATGGGAAACTCTGGGTTTTCTGTGTGTTTTTTCCTGAGGCTAAAACACTGGTTTCTTCACGACAAAGTTCTTTGATTGGTACATGTATCCAGATTTTGCTAAAAATATGTCAAGTGCCCAGGATGTTTTATCAAATCAGAAAATCCAAAAATGAACTGTACATTGTTCGACATGACATTTCTGGGACACTTACATTTCTTCTGCTGTTCTTTGATTATCTCCTTCCACTCTGCACGTTCATAGTCAGATGAAATCAGGAAACTGTAACTCTGAAACACACACAAAAAATGGCTGTCATGTCATCAGCGAATAACTAGGGGAGATACAGAATGAAACATCAAATGGACAAGTAAGAATGATGATGAGAAAAGAGAGAGCATCATCACCTTGCCGTTCTTGTTGTAGACTCGGAGGGGCATACTCGGAGACGTTAACAGGAGAAGGGACTCCTGTTCGGACAGCTTCTTCCTGAGACGGTCGATGACTTTTGAACCCTTGTTGGCTCTCTGAAATCGCAGGTGAAAACAATTCGATTGTACATACAGATTTGTTTGGGAAACTTTGAAACAAAACCCTGCTGCTATTGTGTGAGAACCTGACAATTCACATCCACACTACCTTCTCTCTCTGAATCTCACTGCGGAGGTGTGAGATCTTGACCTTCATGGCGTCGAGCTCTTCATCGGGAACCTGGGGGATGGTAAGTGGTTCGGTCTCCTCTGGGCCCTGGAAGGTCAACTCAGTCAGGGGGATGTACCACTTACTGTCGTACTGTTGGTTTTTTCTGCAGCGGCAAGAAGGAAAATGAGGCGAAGGAGGTGTGAGAGGAGAGGATTGATGAAGATGGATAAAAATGAGGATTAGTTGGGGGAACAGAGGAGACACCATAAAGGAGAGAAAAATAGTGAGTAAAATACAAATAAGATTTAAGACCAGCCATCTTCTGCACCGCCTAACCTCTACTACAATCTATGTATTTTGGTATATTTCATTGTTGAAGTCACTCTTAACTTCAAGAGGATAAGTCATGTCTCTTACCCTCCGATCTGTTTTTTCAGTTTGGCGCAGAGCAGCAGATCAGTGAAGAGGAAGACATGTCGCAGCTTCCTGGCTCCCTCCACCAACTCCACCATGAAACTGTCCTTCAGCAGCTGCCGGTTCTGAGGCGACAGCAAACGACAGCGGTGGGTCAGCAACACAAAGTTTTTGGTGTTAATGTCACAACAGTTGGCACAAAAACATACTAGTGAAAATCAAATATGAATATTCTAAAAAATTCTAAAATGCTGGTAGTCTCTATGAAGGGAAAAAAACAGAATGATAGCATATAATATCAGTAACGGGGCATTTCTAAGAGTCACAGTGACAAATCTGTTATATTCTGTGGAGAGGACACGGTTAGTTTGCAGAGCCTTTGTGTTGAGGCTGCGTCCAAAAGCTTTATCCCTCCTCCTCTCCTCCCAAATTCCCAGTCCTTTTCTAACAGTGTGAAATGTGGAGGAGACGAGACTGGAACAGACGAACAGAGTGGAGTTTTACTTGCACCTTACCTTACCTGCATTATTATCAAAAATGTCCGCTTTACTCAACTATCAGTGACAAAGCTCATGTGCAGCCTACTAATGTTTACTGAATAATAACCAAAGTATTACTAAAGGTGTGGAGTGGTTTAGCATTAAATCGAATTGATTAAATGGATTTTCCTGATAATATTGTTTGTTATATTCTGGCACAATCATCAATTTCCACATCACAAAAGAAAGAATGAGGTAGTGAAAGAAAAGGAAGAGTGATATTTGGAGCCCTGGGACTGGTTACTGACGTCAGACTATGTAATGAGATGTGTAATACTATAATTTGCCAAAAGGGGGCAGTGATGTCATTTTCCAAAGTAGAAAACACATCTATACAAATGGACTTGGAATAAACACAAGAAGCAGACAAATGTCAAACCACAACTCAATGGCAAGTGGCTCACTTTAAAAGCTCATAACCTTGGTTTTACTTGTGGTGCAGAGTATAAAACAGTCTGGTATGAAAAGCTGATTGTTAAGAATAAGAGAATAAAATGAAGACTGAACAGGTGGGGTTTGGTGAGGAGGGATGTCGTTTATACACATTTTAGTTCATTTTGCCCTTATTTCAATCTTAGGATTGCACAAACCATAATTTTTATGAACAAATCCGTCAAACGTATGCTTTATTTTTAAAGTTTTCAACATAATGTGGATTATTCTGAAAGTTTCAATCTGATTCCAATCACTTTTCCTTGGGTATTTTGCTTTACTGCACCCATCTATTTGGGGTAACTGCCTTTAAAAAAAAAAAAAAAAAAAAATTACAGATATATCTTTAGAATCAAATATAAAATGGACAGCGATGAATTTAATCAAGATTAGTTTAACAAAGTTAAACAATAAAGAGTGAACGTTGCTGGCTGAATAACACAGGGTTTTCATTTTTTTAGAAAGTAATACTGACAAGAGGAATGACACCTAATGGGCTATAACATTAACAATATGCAGAACATTAATCTACTAGGCCATCTACTGCTGCTCTCCCCGCCAAACAAATCATCACAAACAACATGTGTGTTTTGTGTCTCCACAGGACACCTTGGCTTTGTATACAACTCCCCCCTCTCTCCTCCATCACAAAAACACATTAACTGTCACTGCCAGAACACACTAAAGTGGAGCTGATGCAAACATAGGAGAGGTTTATGTGCTTACAAAACCTGACTAGACATCTGCTAGCAAAGAGGATGGTCATGCTGTGTCACTTGGCATTAATGCTTGCGTGTGACGGAGAGGGCAGAGGGGAGGTGAGAAAGGTAGCAAAATGCGAGTGTGGAAGAGAAAACGTGTCAGAGAAGAGAAAGTAAATGGAGAGAGAGGACGAAGAAGCCTGAGAGAAAGAGTGAGAGAGAGAGTTGTTGTTCCCAATGAAATTGTTGTCATACTGCAGTTTTCTTAGTGTAGATGCCAAACCATGTGACATGTCAACAAAACAGCTTTTCTGCGGTGATCTCTTGTTAGGACATGCTCGCACACCCACACACATACACACACACATGGAGAGAGAGCCTACAGTTGATTACAATCATGTCCTGATCCCCAAAATAAGAATCTAATAGAAAGTTAATTCCCACTGGTGGTAGTTATTCATTGCTAACTGCACAATGAAACCCGTGATGATGGTGGCCTGTGATAGATAACTTCCACATGTGCTGGTTTCTGTCTGTTTGGCATTTGTTGCTACTGTCAACTGGGATGCTACATCTGTCTGTCCACACACACAACAAGATGATGAAATTCCACATAAGAAAACCTGAAAGACATGTTAATGTTAATAATCCCTTCCTCTTACCTATGGCCCTGATATAATTTCCTGATCCAGTTTGTGTTTAACACAGACTCAGATATGTTGAAGGTATGTTGTTGAGTCTATGGTAAGTACTCCTTCTACATGTTCATCATTTCGTCTCCATCTTTGGTTTTTGGGGCTCTGACCACATGGGAATGACACATTCCACATGTTTTGAAGGATATTTTCGAACTAGAATATAAACCAAGGCTCCATCTTGTCTCACTTCTGTCAATCTACGTGCTGTCATGTCAGTCTAAATTTAGGATGTGTACTGTACAGTACTTTGAATGAGACCTCTGTCAGACTGCTGCTCTGAGTTTTGGCAACACAACTCAGATACAACATTTATCTGTGGGAATGAGGAATACTGGAGCAGACAGACTATGAAGCATCATCAGCATAGAAAACAAGACCAGCATATATCACATGCAGCTGTGAATATGGAACCTTTGGAAGCAACATTGTTTTTTTAAGTATCTTTTATACTTTTATTTGATGTGCAGCTGTGGAGTTAGACAGGAAATGCAGGGAAAGAGAGCAGGGGAATGACATGCAGCAAATGGGCCGGCTGGCTGGGAGTCGAGCTGGGGAGTCCCTGCTCTGGGCACTCAAGTCCATGTGGTACGTGCCCTAACTGTTCAGCCATCAGTCTCCCCACAGGAAACAACATTATTAACCAACAAGCCAAAATAGCCTATATTAACCATGATGACTCAGCAGCAAATTCTTGTGCTGGACCACATTATTGATTGGATTATCGAAGAGAAAGTACAGCAATAGATTAGGTTGGATTACTATACAGAGAGCACCTCATGCTGACTCATGCAGATTAAATTTGTGAAGAACAGTACAGTAAAAGAATAAATGATGCTCTTTTGCATTACGCCGGAGCTATTTGATTCATGTTCAGGTAAGTGAACTGGACTTGAAAAGACCCTCTCAGAAACTACAATGCCCATCAAGCTTTGGAGGTAATCCTCTACTCCATTGATCCCATGATAAAGAGATAAGATAAAAGAAGGGATAACAGCTAGATTAAGGATTTACAGGCTTCTGACTGTGTGGGAGTGAATGGGAATGGTGTGGTGGGATAAAGCGAGACAGGCCGCAACAAGACGTCAACGCAAAAGTATCTGTTTAACCTGAACATTTAAGTCTTTCATCAAAAATCCTGAGCAGAGTTTTAGACTTGGTTGAATCGCAGTTAAGACATTATGAATATTCTTTTTTGAATCCAGAGCTGAACAACTGATCTTTGATCTATAAAGAATAAATAGCGCACTTCACATGAGTTTATTCATCTAACACTGAAAGCTCTGAATGCCCTACAGATACTTTTGTTCTTATTTAATTAAGGTTCATTGTTTTATCTTTGGGATGCAGACATACAGCATTCCAGTTAAGGCTTGTTGCTAAATCAGTAATCTGACGAATTTAAAATGTGCTTATGCTGCTGCTTTGCTCTGCTACAGGGGGAAAGGCATCCTTAACAAACCAGCTGTCTCAGCGCATCAGATGACATTTTCATAATATTGAAAAAGCCAGTAGGAGAAATGTGACTTTCTCCATTTCTCATAATAGCTGACCGGAACATCAGCAGCACCAAAGTGGAAGGAGAGGGACGTGAGGCAGAGCACGCTGACAGCACAGAACCCAGATTAAATATTGACCATCTCCTGGAGGAGCCTTGCTGAGAGTGTGTGCACGAGTAATGGCATGAATTTACAAAAGATTCCGTGTTTATATTTAGAATACACGCTTGAAGGGGCATTTCTGTGCTTGTGTGTTTTGTTTTTGTGTGTGTGTACATGGGGGTGTGTTTGTGCAGCGATAACAGTGAAAGAAACATGTACATGCGAAATGCACACACACACACACACTCACTCACTCACATCAGGACCACATCTTTCCCAAAGGCAAACAAAGCAGAGAGCAGGGAGGTGAATTGAGATTTAGGTAGCGCCATCATTTGCATTTTAATTAAGCAGCTTCTGTTTGTCCCCTCCCATCATCTGGCTGGGCCTGGGTCTCTGGGGGCCACTTGTGCCGCTCTGCTCCTGCATACCTTCACTGAGCAAACCACAGGTTACTCAGCTAGTGTCAGCTAGCCGCTATTCTAGCAATCTATAAATTACGTAATAATAATAATAATAATGATAATAATATTGCCCACACAAATCCTGCAGTGACCAAATTAATGTTGAATCACATGAACCGAGGATTATGAGAGAAACTCTTTCACTAAATGAAACCATCAGTACTATCGGAGGCCTGAGTGCCTTTTTGAATATCTGAAGGCACAGAAAAAGTTCAGTTGCTAAGACTGCATTGATGGTAATGTATACAGACATCAGACTTAAGCAGAGCGACAGTTTGGGTGAGTGAATGCGTCCTAACATGGTAGTTTAAACCTTGTATCTTAGATTACTTCTGCTACTTTCTACCTATTATTCTTGGCTGAGACAATCTCTTGGTTTTAAGCACCTTCCTCCTCATTTGATGCAAAATGTCAGTTCCTCACCTTCTCAAGGCGATGACAGTCTTTTGAACCGTCTAACATGTTGTAGCTCAGTTGAAATGCAGACAAAAACCTCAGGCATATTGTATACACTGTCTATGGTAAGGTAAGATATAATGAGCCCCATTGATTTCCATGTGCTGCTTTCATGTACCCATCATAAATATTTGATGACTGGTGTGGCGGCCTGGCCAGACTGAGATGGAACTGGGGCCTGCGGGGATAGAACTGGGTGTGTGTGTGTGTGTCAGGGTGTGGGTATACATTCAAAGGCAAACAGGAGCAAGAGGAAGAGAGAGTGTGAATGGAACAGAGAGCAAGGAAGAGTGTGAGTGTGTGTGTGTGTGTATGTGTGTATGTGTGTGCATATGTGTGTGTGGAAAGGGTGCAGTAATGACCCCCCCATGAGCAGAGGGAGGAGCCAACAGAGCCTTTTCGCTCGCTTGCTCCTGCCCTCCGTTTATGAATAATTAACTGGGAATCTGCCAGTCAGAGAGGACTGGTGGCTCATTACAAGGCATTATGTACAGCAGTGTCACGCAAGCTATCAATCAAGAGGCATCCATTCATGTGCGTCAAGTCATCTCCAGGGATGAGAGAGACAGTGGGGGGTGGGTTTTGTGTGCGTGTGTGTTTGTGTTCGGGGAGATGGAGAGATGGGGAGGCCACAAGAGAGGCACTGAGCAAACAGAGAATCACCCTTAACTAAGCAACCCTGGTATGACCATATAAGGGCATGGGCTCTGCTTTAGGCTGCAGATTGGCCCCTGCACAGCCGTACACTCATATGATAGTGAAGGTCATTTAGAGGGCGGGGTCATAACATTGTCATGCTCAACAAGACACATTGGAGCTGGAAAGAATTAAACTGAATTAAACTAAAAATCGCTATTATCTACATCTTTACCATCAGCTGTCTGTAGGAAAGTAGAGAAAATAGATACTTTGTTGCACCATAGTGTTATTTTAGGTGAAATGAGGATTTTAATATAAGACTTTAATACCGAAATTATTGTGAGGAAGAACAAACATTTTGTTTTGTAAATGTCACTCACCTCTCCCTTCTTGACAGTCATAGACTGGCGTCGGGGCGTCGTCTCCTCGTTTATGCTGGACAAGAAGTTCTGGGAGATCCGCAAGGCGTCCTGCAAAAGAGGGTGGTCTGGGTGGCTGGTGGGCGTGTGTTTAAGCAAGTCCTACAGAACAGGAGTAGAAGAAGAGATATTGACTTTCAAAGGCCAGCTCTGGGTATATGTATAGTATGCACACAGATGTGCATACTATACATACATTACAGCATAGTACATATAACTATTGGTCATTATAGCATGCTCTTCTTTTTTTTCCATTTAATTTGGTTATTACATTTTCATAGATGCAATAAGCTAATGGTAAAATTAAGTATAAAGACAGTCATTAACAGTAAGTTACCATCTTCACTAAAACTCTCTCCCTTAAAAGTCCAAAACACATGAAACATTGAACAAACACATGCATGATTGCATGATAGAAAAATCCCATTTCTAATCTGTCATCTATTACATACAAACACAACAGTCTTTTAATATGGGGAGACAATGTCAGGAAGCATTGCTATATCAGCGCTCGCTCTTACTTACATGAAGTACCAATGTACTGCGTGTCACTCTGTCCACTGGTTTATACAGTAAAGCTGTAGATTAGAAAACAATCAGACTGAATTGTTAGTATGATTGAATGGCTATAATATTTCAATTAATATCATATTTGAATAGAAACCCAGCACGAGATGACTGACCCTCTAGAGAGTTCTTAGCTGTCTGGTCCTTACAGTCCTTGGGGCTCCTCACCTTCAGGTTCTGTGCAGAGACAAAAGGCAAGTTCAATCAGTGAGGTAGAAAACCCTTTAAAAAAGACATTTAAAACCTCTTCGGTGCAGTTAAACATTGTGAAAACACAGTGAGGTTATCATCTTCATCTCCAGCTATGAGGTCATCCACTTCCAAATTAATTATGCCATCCTCAGCAGCTTTCCCCACCACCACCATCTTGCTCAGATGGCTCAGAGTCATGCATCATTACTTACACCATTAACAACCCTGGATGATGAATTCCCCATCCTGTATGTAGACACCAGCCTCAACGCTAACTGGTAGACCTCATAAAACATAGACGAAGACTGATGATGTATCAGAAACTGCCACATGCTTGAAAAAATAGAGAAAGAAATGGTACAAGGGCTCCTAGACTTAGCCATCAGACCACTGAAAATACATAGTTTAACAATGAATTTTATTTTTATCCCACTAAAGAAAATTACTGAAGAGGTGTGCATTTGTTCCGTTTAATTATTCACACAAACTCTTACAATTATAACGATGAAACATTCTTCTAAAGGCTGAATCTGAGCTCATATTTGCAGCTGCTGGATGAACAGAAAAATCCCATAATGTAAGTAATACCGTTGTTCCCATCCATGTTAGATTGGTTGAATGTTACACTGTTGGGAATGCAGTTTACTAGTTTAAACTAGGCTAAATTTAGTTATATCAGCCTCCAAAATTAGATTTGAGGCACAAGAATAAGTGTTTTCAAATCCAGTTTGTGCATGATAGAAGAAATTGTTCTGAGCCATCAAAGCTGCTGGAAACGTTTTTATTTAATTTATTACGCTGTCAAGGCTCATCTACAGTCTGTGTAGGTGAGCACGTTTTCCTGGTTGAGACATGAGAATGAGACCAAGCTGAAAGCCAGGATGACCAATAAATACAAATACCAGCCACCATCCTCTGTATTGTGCCATTTAATCGATGGACACACATGTGTAATAGATAAACAATAATGTACACATAGGCACACATAAAAATTTCCTCAGGCTGCATTTGAACAGAAATGTTCTTCAGGACATTCAAATTTAAATGCATGGAAATGATAGAAGCTGTGTGGGTGAATAATAGGAGAGCGTTTTGCAAGTACAGGACATCAGGAAGCGACTAAAAGCAGCCATTAAATAGACTCTTTATATACAACATGACTAACTGTTCATTTCCCTAACTGCGCATAATTTAACACTCTGTTGTAAGTAAGTCATCCTTTTTTGTCATTTTTGTGCAACCAGGTAACACTGTCTTTCTCTTAAAAACTGTCTAGCTGCAGAACTAACCACCCCAGAGCTACATTGCTTTGTGACTTTTAGAATAATTACAAATTCGATGTTTTGTAGTAGCAGCACAATACCTCGTTGGCATTACACAAAGGTTTATATCTCTTTAGAGAAAACAAAGCTGCATATAAATCAAGGAGTGTGTAGAAGTAACGGACCAAGTAATAATGTTGTAGAATAAATGGGAGTTTAAACAAACAGTTTAGTGAAAATTTAATCCTGTGATAAATGTTCAACTGAACTGATACATTTACTTTTATCTTAATGAGATACAGCATTGCTCCTTACATCAAAGAGCAAAGAACTACTTGTGAAACTCAGTTGGATAATTTGCTGGTATGTAGGGGTTAAGTGTCTGACTGCCTGATTTAACACGGTGGTAAAATGATCCCATAACTCAAGAGATCACAGACTGAATCACAGCAACGACACTGAACCAGTATCAGTTCGCTTTTCCTCCAACTCCTTTAACCACATTTACGGTATATATCTTTCAATAAAAACACATATTACTATCCCTACTTGGCATCACTGTTTATTATTTTCCCTCCTCCCCCGCTTACCTCAGATATTTCAGCAAACTGCGTGTTAGCCTGGCAGCACTTCTCGGCTGTCTCCACAGCCAGCTCGTAGTTGTCCACAAACGCACGGTAAACTCCTAGCTGGCTGGCCTGATGGAGAGGAAGAAAAAGAAACAGAGGAGGGATGTAATAATTACTGTAGTAAGGGATAGTGGAGAAGTGTCAGGAGGTTTGACAGCACTGGCAATCCTTGTTTGGTGTCCAAATAAAAACAGTGACAGTGATGGCAAACTTGTCCATCACTCTTTACCTATTATTATCAAAGTCAGTTTCTATATTGAAGGAGAATTAAATAGCTGGCAGACATCATTCCCTATGTTTTCAGATAGAACAGTTCATTGTCAAGACAGTAAAAGCAGTGAAACACACCTCTTCACTACTTCCTCATAACTTCCACCTCTTCATCCTCTGAACATAATACTAGAAATATTTTTTCTACAGTTTTGTTGGTTGTCAAACCTTACTGATACGTAAATAACACAAAGAAACACACAGATAGGCAGATGGAGGAACAGTGACATAATGCAGCCTCTCTTCATACTCAGCCAGTACAAATACTATTATTGTAAAGCTTAAATTTTAATAAATGATTATAATATTGATAATGATGGAGATTACAAGTGAGGCAATTAATTTCTGCAAGTTTTGTTAAAATCTGAACCGTGGCATTTGAAATATTGAACACCTTGACCTTCTCAGTGTAAAAAATGTCAAACTGCAATAGTGAGATGAATAATCCTTGAAATTTCATAACTGAGACGGGAGATTTAGTCCAGTCAGCTGTGTCTGAGAGACTGTATATGACCCCGGGACGATCGAATGAAACAACCAGCAAAAGAGAGACAGAGATCACGGTCACAACAACAGTACGTTACCACGGAGCTCCTCGCAGCCAGCCGTTGCCACAGCAACCGGGGAGACCTGCACTATGCCACTGGGGTGGGTAATTAATGATTGGTGTAACGGAGAGCTATGAAAGCACATTTGGTTGGGTGGGGGGGGCTGAACGGCTGAATAAAACTCCAGCAAACGCAGCGATCCATCTCGATGGCAGACAAAAGGACAGTCAATTCTCCTGAACAAAAGCCAAAGGAGGAGAGAGTACAGTGGAGACAGGCTTTTGCGTGCAATGTCGAGAGTCTCACACACACACACACCTCTAAAAAGAACACCAAATGGGCCTATCTCAGAAACTCTTACCTGAATGTACTTAACATGAATTGCTACCTTTAAAGCTCTTTGTGTGCCAACTTATTACTATACGTCAGACCTTTTAGCCCAGTGTGAAGCTTAAATTTTGTTCTTTCCAGAGTAATCATTTGTATCTGTTATGATAACATTACTCACCACAGTAATTGCTGAGATCTGGGAACATGGTGACATTGCTATGAACAAAGTCCAATGGGATAAACAAACATGAACAGTAACATACAGAATATGATTTTATTTTGCTTTACTGGATTGTTGGTTTATCTTTTCTTAGTATTAATATAACCCAGTGTAATGTCTATTGACCTTTGAGCTTTCCTTTGTTGTTTTATTGTTGATTTTTAATTTTTTGCGAAGCACGTTGTTTGATTATCATTAATATCATCATGTGAACAGCCATGGAAAACTAGACATCCATGAAGTGTTACTATAATTGTCTCAAACTGACTAATTCATTCCCTTACAGCCTATTTTTAGGCATGACCCTAACCCTCCTAATGTGACCTGATCTTTGCCGTCGGGGGAGGGGGAACTGAGGCTGGAATGTGAAGTCACAAGTTTTCTAAACATCGTTTTCACTTATTGTGTTATCGCTGGCAGTTACACTCTCAGTGTGTGTATGTGTGTGTGTGTGTGTGTGTGTGTGTGTGTGTATGTGGTAGAGCTAAAAAAAAGTCCAACGAATAGCCACAGCAATAAGGATGCACCATGAGAGAACACAACAAACACACAGTGGAACTGTACCTCCTTTGGAAACAAATTGCTGCCCATGTTTTTAAAATACTGGCTGATGAACAAAATCATTCCAAAATGGGTCTTTTGTGTTTTGCACATACATCCACGAACCTGGGAAGATGTAAGGGTGAGGGGTAAAGCAATTTTCACAATCCTGCAATCCTGTGTCCTGCCCTGGGCCACACAATCTGCACCGCAGCGGAGGCCATTCAGAGCGTGACAGTTTGACTGTGGAGAGAACAGAGTACCCGAATATCTGCCAGCCACATCCACGGAGCCACACACTGCAGCATGAAGGCTTAACCAAGCGTTCGGCTGCCTGTTACAGTATCATAGCAGAAAAATGGCTTTGGGTGATGAAAGAAACTGCTTGGGTGTTTGGATTTCTCACTCTGGGATTTGTCCTGTGCGAGACTATGTGTGTAATCCACAGTGGAAAACAACATTAAGAAAACAGCCTCATGACGGACTATGGCCATTATATGAGAAGGCTGGATTTAGCTGCTTGATTTGTAAGGGAGTGCTAACAGATATTCATTCTCACACACTCGGTTGTCATTATGAAATTTCTGCCTGGAAAGCATTCCATATCGGATGCAGACCTCAAACTCTTTTGAAACCTTGTGAGTAGCAACCTGCTTCAACAGAGCAAAGAACAATTTAGGTTAGCTGTGTGAGGCTAAATGAGGGATCATGAGGTATTCTTCCTCTATAAATTCATAGAACTCCATCTCTTTTGGTCCTCCATCTCTGAAGCCTAACATTCAAAGCCAGTTTATCAGTTTGCCTGTCTTCATGGTGTAAAACCTTTACTTTGCCACTGTGTATGAAGTGTGTGTTTAGAAGAAGATGCACAAGTGTGATTTAGCCCTATTTTCAGCCTTCAAACACTTCTCCCTGACACTCATGCTCATAACCTGTCACTGACGCTTTGCTCTTCCTCTTTCTCTCCCAGTCTCTCGCCTCCCTTGTTCTGATGTTTTATGATTCCTAAACCCGTCTGCTCCCCTCACAGATTTCAGTCATGGTGAGACAGCTCTATCACAGTCGCAGCAGCCTAAATCTACTTGCCGACCCTACTCTACTCTCGTCCTCTCTCTCTCAGCCTCATCGCCCACCCCCCCACCCCCGATTCCTTGCCTGTATCTTCTCCTCTGCTCTCATCTAATCTCTTTCTCCCTCCCTCCCCACCTCCTAACGGAACGGCTGTCATGTAGCATTTTCCTTTTTTTTGTGGGCTCAGCGTCTTCTCCTCCTGACTTTTATTAACTACTGTCTGGAGGGAGGGAAGGGGACAGATGCAGTGTCGGTGTGTGCGTGTGTGTGTATGCTTTGGGGAGGAAGAGTAACAAAGACAGCCAGATTGTTGAGGTAGATAGAAAAAGTGTAAATACAGAGCGAGGAAAAAAAAAACCTGTCTGAGTCGGGCTGACGTAATGGTCGAGACCAGACAAAGAAAATGGGTTAACGTACGGTCACACCGGCACCAGTCGATGCAAACTTTCACTCCATCTCCCACTTGAAGCTATTGTACGAGTGACAATAGTTCTCATACGCTCACAGTCTACAATCACTCGGCTCAATATTTATTTATTACCTGCATCAGAACCATGACGTCATTTCTTTTTGTCTGAGCTGCATGTGGGGTCGTTTCATTGGATGGAAGGTTAATGTGACCGAGAAGCGGTTGAGCCGCTGAACAGCATATTTGATAAAAACTCGACTTAGGCATGTGTCTCTCTCCAAATTAAAGTTCTGATTTCTTAGGTGAACCCCAAGGGAAGGCTCCTCAGATAAGTCAGTGAGAGAGAGGGCGAGATAGAGAGAGAGACCTTTGGAGTGAGGACATTTTGGGCATTCCTCACTTTCTGACACACCTTCACATGGTTGTATAAGGGTTAAGACTAGGTTTTAGGGTTTAGGGTTAGAATTAGGGTTGGGGTTAGGCATTTAGTTGTGATGCTTGAGGTTACGGTAAAGGGCTGAGGAATGCATTATGTCAATGAGTGTCCTCGCAAAAATAGAGGTACAAATGTGTATGTGAGTGTGTGTGTGAGTGAGTGAGAGAGCGAGCAAAAGAGAGGGGCTCCTATTTATAGCAGCTTCTTCGAGACACAAAGCACACAGTGCTGTGATGGCCTCAGCTGCCTGAGGCAGAAAGGCGGCATTGTGAAACATGCCTGCACCTCCCTCTGTGTGTGTGTGTGTGTGTGTGTGTGTGTGTGTGTGTTGTGTGTGTGTGAGCGTGCATTCAAGCACAAGTGAATCTGAGGGGGAGAAAGAGACAGAGAGAGAGAGAGGGAGGAGGGGAGAGTGAGGGAGACACTAGTGGGAGAGGAGTATTTTGGAGAGAATTAACAAATGATTCATTGTGGGTTAATTGACCCATTGTGAAAATGATTAAATAGACCCAGTGTACATTTGGCCCTGACATCTTTGGCAGAAACTACTGGAGGGCAGAGAGAGAGTGAGCGGCTGTTAAAGAGGAAATGGGAAGAAAAGGACAATTCAGATTCAATTTGTCCAAATTTAAAATGACAAAAAGAGCATCACTACAAAAATCAAATCTGCATTTTGTTTTATTGGTTTATTGAATTATGCGGACGGACTCTGCTTCTGAAAGCCTCCCGATTGAAGAAGTGACATTACTGTGAATAATGTCACTGTAGCACAGTAGGTTTGCTTTGGGTCTGCATCCACAGGTCAGAAAAAATAGCTGTAGCACCCTAAATGTCGTTTCTAATACTGTCAGGTTTTTTTTGTTTTTTTGTTTTTGGGGCTGGGGTGGGGGGTGGGGTGCCCAGTGTTGTCACTTTGATTGGGGGTAACGTCAGGCAGCTACACCTAGGGATGTTTTCTGCTGTCACAAGTACGCACATACACACACGCTACAACTCTCAACATCTCTTTCTTTTTTTCTCACCAGTTTCTGGAAGAGATCCCCGACTCTCTGGTGGTGGCTCCACTGCTGAACGCGAGGCAAAAGTCCATCGTAGAACTCCTTGTGGATCTCATAGAGCTCAGGCACTTTGAAGAAGATGGTCTCTATCTGGGCCACGGTGAGGACGGGCTGCGACGTTGTAGCTGCAGCCTTTAGAGGCTTCATGGGCTGAGAGGAACAAGCAGTGGAGGCAACAAGTGTGAAACATGCTTTGCCGTGTATCTTTGTGCAAGGTAAACTTGAAGTCCTTGCATTAATTGGAAAAAATGTTGGGTCCATATTCATTCGTGCATCTCATGGCACCAAATGAAAAGTGAAGTGAATGACTGATTACACACTGATCAACTGTTTTGTATAATATGTGTATATGCAGTGTGTGTGTGTGTGTGTGTGTGTGTGTGTGTGTGTGTGTTCTCACCAGCAGCAGTGCCTCCAGATGACTGAGGTATGTTTCCTCAGTGGCCAAGATCCCAGACAGGACCCACTTCCTCATCTCCAAACCTTTTTCCAGGTCACATTCAGTCTGTAACAAACACACAGACATAACGTAAGTCACGACATTATCCACAAATACAATATTATGAACACAAATCAATACAATCTTGTACTTGCCTACCATATTTAACTTATATTTGCAAACTGCTTTCACACACTTTAACTCTTTGTGTCTGTGGCATGAAAAACATTCAAATCATCACGTTATTCTTTCTATCAGCTCTTTAAAGGACCTCTAATATGACTTTTTTGTAAACTGTAAATGAAGGGTTCCTAGTTCTTGGTTGAGCTCAAAACTCCCGCAGGTTTGCGGTTTAGAAAATCAAACTGCAACATTTGCACCTTCTAGTAATCCTCCCTAGTTGCCTCCCCGTTCCCCTCAGCCCAGTCAAAGATCACTGAGGAGTATGGACATGAAAGAAAACAGAGAGACAGAGAGATTCCTCGGGCTGTCTTGTTTAACCACGAACTCTGAAATAACTCAAACAGGCAGGGTCTCCCATGGGAGCAAGGTTGGCTTATAAGTATGTGTGTATGTCTGAGAGAGAGAGAAAGAGAGAATGTGTAAGTACCAAATGCACACACTCACACACACACACACATACACTGAGCCCAGGTTGGTACTGGAAGCATCCGGTCCCCCAAGCTGTGAGGAGGAGGAAAGAGAGAGAAAATGGGGAGGAAGGGTGAGAAGAGGAGATGGAGACATGAGTAAGACAAGGCAGATTCAGGGTAATGAAGAGAGATAAAGAATGGAAAGAGGGCAGACAAGGAGAGAGAAAGAAGGAATCTGACATGGTGAAGAAGAGACAATGTTAGAGGGTAAAGCTTTCTCTGCCACTGTAGCTGGGAGTAACACAAAGAAAGCAAAAGAAACAAGATAGAAATGATAACTAGATCAACAGGGATGAAAGTGGATCTAGAAATTATGTGGACAAAAGCCATAATGCACCTTTAATGCAATCAGGAACTGTCATGTCTTGTGTATACACACTAGGCACAGAAAGCCTACACACTAATGCTGCTGTATATGTTTACACAGCATTCACACGGGCTCCTGGTGAGAAAGAGGCCAAAGGAAGAGACTGAGTGCATGAGAAGGGCAAAATCTCGCTGCTGTAACTTCAGCTGATTCAGCCTGCTGGAATTAAGCTGCCTGGCTTCTTAGACTTTAGTGAGACACTGAGGTCTGAGGTGGGTTTGTGTGGATGAGTGCGTGTGTGCTGGGGCAGGGGGCAACAGCATGGGAGAGAATGCAGAAAATCTCTCTCTCTCTCTCTCTCTCTCTCTCTCTCTCTCTCTCTCTATATATATATATATATATATATATATATATATATATATATTATTATATTTTTTTTATATATTATATATTTTTTTTTTTTTAAAGGATAGGTTCACAGTTTTTCACATTTATTTAAAACAATACCTATACGCCTACATGTCTATATATCCTGTCCATACTGGCCATGATGAGATTCCCTCTTGACGCCATTATAATGGATGAGATAAGGGGTAAAATCTAGGGTTCTTAGCAGGAATGCAATTACACGGCAGAGAGAAATGCCACAGCTGATATGAGGTTATTTTAAGATAAAGTTAAAATATGTGAACCTACTGTGTTGTTTGGTCGGTATAATGTTAGGAAAAAGTGAAAATATTCACATTCACAATTGCCCTAAGCCAAACAATAGTCCAAAAACCAGACAGATTCAATTCAGGATAACAAAAAGTAAAAGCAAGTCCTCATGTTTGAGACTCTGGACTATTTTTTTAGTTTATCCGTACACTACAGTGTTCAAGCATTTTGTACACATGCATTCTAAAATGTATTTTTGTGAGCTGCATTTGAGCATGTACTCTGAGCACTGGGATGTCTGTGGGTGTATGTGCATTTATTTAAGTGAAGGGGTAAATGGGCCTGAAACCTGTTTCCATGGCCACTGCATAAGCAGATGCTAGCACGCACCTCATGGGACTGTTATAGCCCAGAAGATTATGAAACGGTCCAGGATTATTATGGCCTCTATTACCTTGGAGTCCATTATCAGCATGGTTAGAGCAGGGCCAAATGAACCTGTGCCAAAAAACATGATTTAAAAGCAACAACCAAACTGTGCACATCATAAATTTAGATTTCATTTCAGCGACTTGACTGAAGGTGTCGTGAACAATTAAAAACAGCACTCAGATTTGACACACCAGTGTATGTGGTTACAGTTAAATAAACATCAATCCTCTATGATGGCAGCTCTGTGCTGGTCTGACTAGGTTGTATAATGCAGTGAAGTCAGATGTAAACAACATAGGTATGACCAGGATTTTAAGGTGTTGCATTTCGCTCTAGCCTCTTAGCATCTTAGCCATAAAAACACAATGGGAGGAATTGTGTAAAGACTTAGAATGAGGCAAAGATTATTTGTTTTATTTATATGAATTGGAAAGAAAAATTATAAACTAGAATGGTACAATATATAAAGTGTATGCAGATCCTCCTGTTTATTTCATCTTAAATAGTTTATACCTCTACTGTACACTGTACATTCGACTCTCATTTGCTTTATCTTTCGCTCTCTCTGTCTGTCTTTCTTTCTTAAGTGAAGGACAAAGGAACTGATTCTGACAGACATGTATTATGCATCACACAGAGCTGTCTGGGGATCCCCGCTGTATATAACATCAGTTTCCCCTGGAAACGCTTTAATTGCTCATTATGTACACACTCTATGACAACCAAAAGCAGAAATGAGCAAATAAAAGGGTACTGTAAGTAAATAAGCAAAATATATATGATTTATGATTGCTCTTATATGTATTATGTTGAATGGCAGTGGCTTTGAATCTGTCCCCCCCCCCCCCCCCGAAATGTTTCTGAATTAATGAAAAATGAATGAAAATCCTTGCTGAGCTACAAGTATCGGCATGAGCTATGTGACTCTTAACTCTCACAGAGAACAGAATGCTGCTGGTAAAAGAACACAAGAAACATGAGGGTCCATTTGAAGTGTCACTAACATTTAAAGGAAACTATAACATCCAACCACATGTTACTGAACAAGCTGAGGGGAGTCGGGAGCCATAAAGTGCGTATTCATCCTCTCAGACCCCAAGACGACTCCCATAGGAAGTACCAACATCTCCAGACATATCATCTTTTATTCATCGCCGTGGTAACTAATGAGCCCATCTCTGGGCTCAGACTAAAGGGGTGTCTGCATGTGCTTTTTTTTTTTTGAATCAAAAAGTAAAAATAAAACACATTCTCCCTGTCTGGGGTATATTTAGGTTTGTGTGTATATGTTTTTATGTCCAGCAGAGTCAACAAAAGCTAATATTTCACACTTGAACCCTTTCAGCTCGCACAACACCCCTCGGCGGTGGCTCTACCTAACACAATTTCGAAATTCTGATTTGCTGCTGATTTGTTTATGCATGGATAATGTTTGCAGGGAGATACGCGAGGATCAATACAAACAGTGTTTATTTGACAAGTACGCCGATGTAGCTCAGGAGGCTCAGATAGAACCTGAGCAGCAGCAACTGTAATAACATTATTCTCCATCCTCTCTCTGTCTCCGTTTCCCATGGAGTGTAGGAGACTGTCAGCTCACATAAACACTCCAGGCCAGGTTGGAGAGGATAGAAGAGAGCGTCAGTGCCTGCCCCGTTCCACACTTTATTAACCCTTTTCAATTTTCATTTTTCATATTCTAATCTGTTTAGCATCCTGTTCTGCCATCCCTTGCTTTCTGAAATGCCTAATGAGATTGCTTCCTATCTCCACATGTCTGCCTTGTAATGGAGCTGTCTCTGAATTATCCTGTGCTCCTGGAGAAAGACAGGTTGTTTTTTTTATTTTTTTTAATGCAGCATGACTTCTGGGAATTTAAAATGCTCTCCAGCCAGATGTGATAGATGTTGACAGAGCTGCTGTCTGCTGGGGTATTCTGGATAGGATTCTTGTGGATGCTGCGTCATGCCATGATTTTAATTACAAGAAAACAAGCTGCGCAAGCAGTGAAGGTTCATTATAGATGTGACAGATCATAACAATGTGGATTTCAATCTTTCTAAGCCTCCTAATCCACTGAAGTTGGTCATCTAGAGGTTTAGTGCTGATGGAGAAGGAAAAGAATTGACCTCTCTTTGAGGTTGTGGCCCAAAGGTGCAATGTCAGACAGGATGAGGGGGTGAAGAAAATGAGGAAGATTTAGTTATTTTAATCTACAGTGAGGATCACCGGGGACAGAGAAAAGGATTCAGGAATTAAGAGGAATTCTGGGGCTGCCCTCATGGCCTGGGGATTTAAGTCATTGACCATAAAATGCAATATCCCAGGAAGTTTGTTGCATGCTGTTTCTCATCTCTCATTTTTTTTCTTTTATGTCATCTCTTGACTGTCAACTATCTAATAAAGGCATAAAAAAGGAAGAATTCTGTTTTACTTGGCAAAGAAAAATTAGAGTGTCCCTGATTGACCTGTAAGTATGTGTCATATGGTGCACTAAAATTAAAAGAGTGTTTGTGAAAGATGTGGTCAGTGTGCTCTGGAGAATTGCTAATACAAATATCACAGCACAGTTGTCATATATTAGTGGCTGATTTCCGATCAGTGACCCATCCTCCCCCTTCTTTTCCCTCTCCAATGCAGGGAAGAGTCAGACTATGAGAGAACAGGATCCGCTGTGGAAAATTAGATCAGCAGTAGGGCCTATTGCTGATGGTGATGACTCATCACAGTGACATCATAAAACCATCAGCTCCTACTGAGCCAATCAGAGCCCAGACAGGCTCTGACTCATCAATTAAAGAAGCAAGCCCGGATGCTGTTTGAAAAGGGGCCGTCCAAGGGCGAATCAAGGACAATGCTAACTCCATTTTATTGGCAGTTATTGAAAGCCTGTCTGGCCACTTGGAGAATTTGTTGATGGATTAATTGTCGTATGGCTGTATAATATATCTTACTGACCATCAGACGCTGCCCCTGCCAACCCTAAACACGCACCCACCTGCATCAGGTGTGTGCTCAAGGTTTCTGCCTGTAAGCATGAGAGTTTACCCAGCTAATGCTCCTCAATCTATTCTACAACAAATTCATCATTCTGCTCTGAGAAAAGACGTGTGTGTGCAGTTGTGTACATAAGAGAGGGAACCGGTTTGTGCAAACCCAGGCAGAAATGACATGATGTGTGTCTGTGTGTGTGTATAAATTAAAATCAGTGAGAGTTCCGAGCTAGCGGGGTCAGAGGTTGGATGCCGTTGAGGGACTCATCATTTATTGGCAGATTCGAGCAATCAATCAGATTGACAGGCGCTCGCTTGCCTGCCCGCTCAGACAGTGAGCAAAGACTGAGGGGGCAGAGTAACTGATACTGCTTCATGACCACTGATGCGATTACTTCCACCAAGGGCACAGTGGAGAGAGGCAGTATTAGCTTATTACATTCTCCCATGATACCCCTCTATTCTAGTCAAACACATGGCTGTAGGATGTTCATTTGCTACCTACAAATACTTTGGTGCAAAGGATAATGTGTAAATGCAGATGACCATTAGAAAAGTATAACTAAAAAAGAAAAAAGTATAAATAATACTATAATACAGTAATGTATATTGTGAATAACAAAGGGAAAAATTTTAGATAATAAATAGAAGAAATATGTACATGTAGCCTGAAACAGATCCTGACTGTAGCATCCATGTTCATTTTCATCTTTGCTGACTCTGAGTTTGTGTGTGCGTGTGCTTGTGTCCATGTGTGCATGTGAGTATCCTCCCCATGGTAACCCTTGAAGAGCACCAGACGTCATAGATCACCGGTTTTCTCTCCGCAGACAAGAGAGAGCGAGGGAGGGGGGGTAAGAGGATGAAGGCAGTGATGGGGAGTGATGGAGGTGATAGGTAATTCTGCCTAATACCCTGGATGAGGAAAAGCCAGACTCTTAAGGGGGGGATGAGTTTCTTCACCGGATCACTGCTCCTGGGGTTATGAGGCAGGAGATATTGTCCTTTATCAATCCTCTCAAATGGCAGATTTGATTTCTCATCAATTGACAGCGTATGATGGAGCAGGATTGCTGTAAGAATAGATTAGCCCACTTCCTGAACTGTATTGAGGTCAAAGTAAGTATTAGCCATTGAATAGTCATAGCAGCCATGTTTGGAGAATTGTGTATTACAATATATTGATGTTAACTAGTTCATAGCTTTAGTTTGTTTTGACCAGTCGCATTGGGGCTATTCTCCAGTTTAAAATCTACTTTCCTAAATCAACACCAGGGAAGAGACAGTGGGATGGCATACAGACCGACTTGGAAGACTCCAGCGATCCTGAGGAGAGGGTGTCCCGGCTACTGCGGCTCTTGGAGCTGAGGTGCGGCGAAGACGACGGCGAGTCATCGATGTAGGGCAGGATGTCGTGGTGCCTCCGCTGCTCTTCTGCACGGTCTGCATCGTAACCATATGTAGGAGGGGTCCCCGTGAAATGACCATCTATGGGAAGAGAGAACCAAAACACAAGTTAGCATCTTTTACATTCTTACACGACACAGTTTGTAGTGGAGAGAAGTGGCGCCCACCCACACACACACACACACACCAACACACACACACACACACACACACACACACACACACACACACACACACTCCAACTGAATTAGAATGGATTTGATGAGGTTGAAAAATGGATGTCTGAGTTAAATGGCTTAAAACTGAGAGTTTAGGTTTCTTAGAGTCAATTTTTCAGTATCTCTGTGACTTTATTTCAAACACATAGTTAGAAAAAACACTGAAAGACCATACATTTTTTGACTTGCAAATCACCAAATCCATGCGAAGTATGAAGCTTTCTGCACTGATCTCAGTTTAACAGAGGCAAAGGTGGGAAAACACAGGAAACAAACGGCATTTTGTGATGCCAAACATGGTTTCATATCTTCTTCAAAACATAACTTGAATAAGCTTTCATCTAACTAAAACCCATTAATGTTACATGACGTCACAATGCACAGTGGGCAGGATCTTGTCTTACATTTGCTAGTCAGCCTCATGCTCTCAGAATTTTGTCATGTATTGCAGAATTAATTTCCACCACTAATTAATGCAGGGCTGGAAACTGGGGCACACAAAATGAGTTTCCCCCCCTGCATCTTTGTTCCTGCATTCATACAAAAACACACCGCTCTGAGAGGAAGCACTTGAAAAGGCCAACTACAAACTGGGTCAAGGTTCAAATAATTTGAACAGTGAGTGCGGCATCTCTAGGGAAATTTTCCGCAACCTCCCTCTGACCTGCTTCTGTGGTGGGCCCTATCACTTTCTCTGTGGGGAAAAAAGCAGCTCTGCTGTCACAAAGTGGTTTTGCCTATGATTATAAGGGCTGCCCTTTGCAAGGAGAGGTGGGAGAGACACAAAGAACAAGAAACAAAGGTCAGCAAGCTGGATGCAGACAAAGTGAATTTTGACTACAAATGACTTGTTTTACAATGTCCCTGCTCAATGAGGTTATGCATTTTGTTGTGGCTTCCATTTAGCATGTTATGGTGAGTTTAAGTTGTTTAGCTTCCAGGAGGAGAGAGTACAGTCAGTGGTTCGGGGAATCTGGTGTGTAACAGCTGAGGGGAAGACATCATGCATCTCCAAATGTCACAGAAGACCTTTTGCTCATCTCCTCCCACTCCGACATTCAACAGAGCCGCGCTTCTCAGAGAGCTGACCAGGCCTCCTCTGTGCTGACTCAGACTAATAACATGCCACAGTCAAACACAAACACACACACACACAGACAGAGAAAATGCTCTCCAGTTCACACCAATTATAAGCAGTCTGTAGCTTTAAAACACATTCAGCTAGTACTTATAGTTTTCTTGGGTCTCTACATACATGTACAGTCTGAGTTTCACTGTGTTCCTTGGTTTACATATGTCTGTGTTTACACACACAGACATATGTTCTTAAAGTCACAGGTCATGGAGTGAGGAAAAAAAAAGATAGAAAGAACAATGCCAGTGTGTCCGGGGCCCGTCTGACCTTCAGCCCACCCACCGCTCGCTCCGTGTACTAGCTGCTGCCCGTGGGTGGGTGCTGCCCACTGTGCCTGCTTAGACCAATGGCATCCTGCCCAGTAAAGACCAACATAGAGGCTCTGTGTGTGTGTGTGTGTGTGTGTGTGTGTTTGTGTGCAAACAGTCGCTTCCCACAATGCCAAACCTTGCAGCAAACCAAACTGAGTAGTGTACTACACATTCTTCATTCATTTTTATTCTTAGTATGCACTGCTGCTGTTATTTTGCAATTTCCTGCACATACGCTGTTATTTATATATTTCAGAATTTCCACAGACTCTTGCTTATTATGTTCTAGTGTTAATATTAACGCCTTCCTTCATCCTCTCCTTCAGTCCTTGCTGTATCCTTTAAGAATTTGTAAATATCACTGTAGTATCACTCTAGGTTACATTTTATGTATTTTGCAAAGCACAACATGCACATTCAGCCTCTACCAGAGTGCAGCTAACTGTATTTATGCCTGATAGTATTACTGAGTTACAAGATCTAACCCTTTTATAGCTTGTTGCAACGACGAACTTTAGAGGACGACATGCTAACAAAAAGAAAACACATTTGTCACACGCAATGTCTAAAAAAAAAATACAGTGTGTGGACATAACAAGTGGGAAAGGAGTGAGTGCCATCCTGGCATGTTATTCTTTTCTCTTTTTTTCCCTAACCCCACCTCTGTGTACTCATGTAAGGGAGAATAACATCTCAAGCTGATGTTTTAAAAAAATGACTCCTCCAGCTGTTTCTCCACAACACCAGAGTAACTGCAGACCATGTTTTAATCTTCCTGCCACCTTGCTTTGGAAAAACTCTGTCACAAGAACACACTGAGGATGAGTGTATGCATATGTGTGTCTCTCTGTGTGTGTGTGTGAGTGTGTGAGTGTGTGTATGGAATGCCTTTAGTGCCCACACACAGCCTCGTGGCCAAAAATATTGAGCATTCAAACAACAATTTTTAGTGTGTAACCAACTCTTGGCTAAAAGAGGGCACAGTCACAGACCTAAAACCACAATGATGAATAATGATGATAAACTGTAGATAAAATGAGGATACATGAAATGCCAAATGAATCACCATAGCTCTGACTCTAACTAAATGGAGTGTCTTCTGGGGACTGTATTTCTCTGAGGTACAAAAGCATACAAAAGCTGGAGGCTAAACAGCTCCAGTTTATCAGCTTTTACAAAAAAAAAAAAGAATTAAAGCAGTTTTCTTTTAAACAAATGGATGATTAATAGAATAATTACTAATACGCCATTATTAGTCTGCTAATAGGCTTGCCTAGTATAGCGTCTACTGTATATCTTCAAAACATCTTAGCACACTATTACATGTTATGTATTTGGGCACATATAGTGCATGAGTGTGTGCATGACCAGCAGTTTCCAATGGGGGAGGGACTGAACTTTCCCCCCCCACACTCCCACCTCCATCCCCACCCCAGGAGGTGAATGAACTGCAAATATGACAGAAAATATGTGCCTAGAGAACAGGGCAAATACATACACACATATACACACATACACATATACATAGAGAGAAGAGTGTTGAGTGTTTTTTTCCCAAAATACAGTCAACCCATTGATTTCTTCCTAGAGCGCTATTGGCAAGATGAAACAACCAAACTCTGCTTCAAACCACAAAAATAAAAAAAAAATAAAACACACACACACACACACATACACACACACACACACACACACACACACACACATTCCTGTAAAATGTTTACATGGAAACAGTGTTTGGGAGGGGAACAGGTCTTTTTCCTGCTGCAGGTGGAAAACTACAATCATGCTGGGAAAAACTGGTGCACCGCTACCATGGCAACATACGTGTCTTTCCAAAACAATATCATAGGCCAGGCAGGGGTATCAGGGTATCAGGTTGTCATGTGATAGGGTGTCTGTTGATGGGACATCCTATACAACAGGGGTTTCAAATACTGTACATGGGGGCTGTTTTCAACTGCTAAATCATTACAGTTTCTGTGTGCTGTGTGCTGTATATGACGCATCACTAAGAGATTTTTTTTGGAACTGACTGAGAAGAATGAATTATGCATCTGGTTGTGTCGTTTTTCTGTGTAACTCTCAAAGAATCCGTGGAGACTGGGACTTGGTCTCTAACTTCCATACATATTTGGTGCAGATCAAAACATGTCTGTAGCATAGAGTAGCAAAAACTGCTACTTGCTGAAAGTTTACATCAAATGTCTGCTTTGATTCATAAGCTTGTTTACTTATACTGTGATTAGATTGCTCTTGATTTAATCTTATTAAATTTTAATAGATTAATAAACACTCTTGTTCAGTTTCTTGCCAATAGTCTGTACATAAAATACAGAGCTGGACTAAGGCTAAGGCTAGCTTAGCATAAAGACTGGCAGCAGGAGAAGTCTGAAGTCTGAGTTTTTACACTTCATTTTTTTTGCTCCAATTAAACAAACAGAATGCTAATTATTGTTTAGTCAAATTATTTAGATAGACAAGGCCAGGTTGGCTGTTTCCTCCAACTTCCAGTCTTTATGCTAAGCTAAGCTAACTGTCTGCCAGTCTAGCTTCATATCTAGCTTACAGATATGAGAGTGGTATCAATCCTTTTGTTTTACTCTTAGCAAGAAAGTATATAGAATAGACATATTTCTAAAAACTATTGCTTTAAATGAAACACGTTCTGGGGCACACTCCTGACCTGTACAAAAGTATCTCTTTCATGTAAGTTTGCTGTTTTGCTGTACAGTCTGTTTTTAGCACTAGCATACACAATAGGTGCCTTGTTGTAGTGAGAAGTAATTTGTCATGTCTCATGCTACACTCTGTTTATTCTCTCTTTGCTCTTATACCTCTCAATTAAAACTGAACACAAGTCTTTCATTGTCTTTGTCTTTTTGTTTGACTGTGACTGAGTCACTTGCTCTCAGCTATGATGGATACAACATCTATGCATACTGTTATAAAAAAAAGATGAATGGACAACAATCTATTTGCCTCACTCATTTCCCACACATACAAGGAATTAAAAGGCTTGTCTGAGTTTAATTGAGATAAAGAGAGCTGTGGACAACAGACAAAGGAAACAATTGTTGCCTAAAGGCCCTGTAACGCTCTGTGTGGCGCTGGATTAAAGGAGGGGTGAAAAAAAACAAAAACAGGAGAAAAGCACTGTTAAGACCAAAATAATTATGAAAATGACAACAATAAGATAGAAAATTATAAATAACAATCAAGAGAGAGGAGATGGAGACACCGTGACAGACTGAGAGCCATGAAATTAGAGAGAGAGAGGGAGTAACTCTCAAAGGAGGCATAAGATATCTTCGATAGTAAGAGCTCCCTCTCCATCCCCCCATCATGGTTTCCATTCAGCATGGTCGTCATAAATCTGCCCGACTGCTGACGCCTTTATTGTACTCTGGGAGGAAGCCTGTCATCCTAACACTGCCAATATAACCCCACCTTTAGCGTTCTCTCTCTTTCTCTGTCTCTTACAAACACACATGCACACACACACACACACACACACACACACACGCATTAACAAATGCATCACATGCTTACCTTAAAGCCCCACCCAGCCCCATAGGATGCTAATGTTACGCTACAACACTCAGAGCCGTCTCTCTTAATCCAGCTATTTGTCTGGGGAGGAGGAAATAATCAAAGATTGAATAGTGTGTTTTAATGGCGTCCACCAGCTCCTCCCCATAAATCTGATTCATAGACAGTGTGCTAGTAGGGCACAGTGGATTTGAGAGGGCTAATCATATTGAAGAGGTCAAATCTGGATACTGGAGATAAAGACGATGCACCCCTGTCTCTCGAATAATGTTGCAATTTTCATTAGAGCCCCTCAAAAATGGTGTCAAATTTATATGCAGTGCTGTACTGTAAACTGTGATGGAAAGGGAACTGGGGTGAGAGTTGCTGCAAGGGGAGGAAAAGAAAGAGAGGACAACCCTTCCTCTGAGTTCCACCCCCCCACCCCCCACCCCCACACACACACACATACACACAATCCCTTAAATATCCAATTTAGAGACAATTTAGCACAGAAAAGAGGGGGGCTGGTAGGCAAGTGAAAAGTGGAAAGCTGTGGAAATTAAAGTGAAGCCTCAGCTACAGCATCGCTGGGGGGGACAGACATGCCGTCAAATGAACTTGAACACAGCGTTTCTCCCGTAATCCTCCCGCGACTGCACAGGCACTCGACAGCAGTTAATTTGATAAATGTTGCTATCTTGTCATTAGAGGGCAGATGCAGCGCCATATACTGTAGTGCATGGGTGGCTCTATTCTTGAACCCCTCAACGTCTGCAATTTAGGCGTGAAAATCTAGTGGGGTGGCTCCTTCCACCTTCTCAGAAGACATGGGGCAGTTTAGAGAGGAATGCTTTGCTCTCAATTGAGGTCACACAGGCCACTTTGAGTCCCTCATAGAAATCGTTCAGTGTAACTAGATTGGGAAGCAAGATGATTCTCAAAAGATGAATCTTAAAGGCATTCTTCACAGAACTGCTGTAAAAAATATAGCTGCCTTGGATTCTGTGTAACAAGCAAAGTGCGTGTTTGGCTACACAAATCAGTATCTCTACAGAGACAATGTGTTCCTGGAATCTTGTTTTATTGCATGAATTTATTTTTGTATTTGTATTGCTCCTTTGTGAGGGCCAAGAGGACCACACACACAACTGAGCATGAAGGCACTAACTTCTGCCATCTTTTTTCCCAACTCCACTTCTAACACTATTTCACCAATCAAACTAGCAATCACAGCCTGCCCAATGTCTATGTGCTGGTAAATTCCTGGTCCCCGCTTCCTGAAATTATTAACATACTTGGGCTGAGAAATCATAATAAACCAATTTGTTTCCTGGAGGTAATCTCATGGTCCCAGCATTGATAATCTCAGTGGAATCGACCCAGCAGCAGCAGCAGCAGCGGCAGCAGCCGGTTTCAGTTATAGAGCTGGGATGATCACCAAGTCTGAGATACTGCTCCTTTAAAAACAAACAGCGCCCCCTGCAGCGGTGTAATCATCCCTTTGTCTCAGGATGGAGGGATGAGAGAAAGAACGAAGAGAAACAGGAAAAGAGCGTGGCCTGAAATCACACTATCAGAGGATGAGAGAACAGAGAGACGGTCAGAGGGACAAGGACATTTGTACGTGTGTGTGTGTGTGTGTGTGTGTGTGTGTGTGTGGTGTGGGGTGTGGGTGTGTGTGTGTGTGTGCGCGCGCGCCTGCTGTGCTGTTTGTTTACTGTGTGGCTTCACAATGCTACCGTCTGTGCTATGAGCTTTTTTATGATGTTTAAATGTTTGGGTGGTTCTGTGAGTTTTCCTAAACTGCTCATAGGAACAGATGCAAACTGTTTGTCCCTGTCTCTCTGTGTCATAAATCTCTGCCACAGAAAAAGAAACAATGTCAGATTCTACATGACAGCCAGGCTGCCTGCATTGATGAGTTAGTTTTAGCTGCAGCTCTGCCTCTGGCCGCATCTTAGTGAGAAAGTACTTTGTGGGTACTACAATCCACCGTGTGTGGATTTCCTACAATACTGAAGGGTTTCAGCATTTTTGAATTATGTAATTGACAATGGGCCTGCTTTATTTAGGGCTATTAACAATTTAAAGTCCCCCATCTTTGAAAGTATATGTTCTGCCTATTGTTACTCCACCTCATCCACTGAAGGGGAGAAGTCTCTCTGTGCTCACCTGTCATCTTAATTTAACACCTGTACGTATGAGCATGATTTCCAGTATGAAAATATGAGGCTTAAGTCTGCAGTGTACATAAACTGAGAGTAAGCTTTTCAGTGACATACAAGGCAGTTGCGTCTAATAGTTAAAAATTCAGTTATCAGTCCAAAATATGGGGAAACAAAAAGATGTTCAGTCAGCAATAATGTAACACAGAGAAAAGCAACAAATCCTCAGATTTGAAGCTGGAACCAACAAATCTTTTTAAATGATTAATCAATCAATTTTGAGTGACTAATATATTATTTGACAACTGATTTCAAGACTTCTGATGTTTGGATTCTTTGTTTCTTGAGTCTTACGCTGACAAGAGTTTCCAGGAATTGGCTGCCAGCGGCCACTGCATCACTGTCACTAGTCAGGCTTAAAATATGGGGAAGTAGGCAAACACAGGGAGACAGGGAATACAACAGAAAACTGATTTGGTAAAGAGGGAAAACAGATGAAAAGAGACAGAGAGAAAGACAACAGCTGACAGGCAGTCAGGCAGGTAGAGAACTGACCCAAACACAGAAATAAACATAACTGCAGTAGGAATAAAGACATGACTGCAAAGATAATTACACAACCAATCATACAGACAGTCACAAAGTCTGTCAGACAGGAAAGCAAACAGCCATATGTCATATCTTGTGTGTTTTGTCAGCTTCCCTCTGTGGCGTGTGTTGTTATACATCCTCCTCTCTACCCACCACTTCTCTCCATCTCTCTGTGTTTCAGTCTACATCTTTCGCATTCTCTCTCTCCTTCCTGTCGCCGCCGCTTCCTTTGATCGCACAATAGTTTCGAGGAGAGTGCTCTCCTGTCTCAGTGGACACAAGCTCAACATGCACACACGTACACACACACACGCACTCCCTCATTCTGCCAGACAAAACCTTTGATTCCATAAGCGCCTGTCGTGTCTTCTCTGTCAACTGCTAAAGTCATTAGGAAGGAGACTCATTACTCCGACCCCCGAAGCATTATGAGGGAAATAAGCGTTCAAATTGCTGCAAAATCACACAGAGACTCTGATTAATAATACAGCATGCTAAATTACCAGCTCCGCTCTGGAACATGGCCGGCACTCATTAGACTGCGGTTTCTACAGGCAAAGATGGTAATGCATGATGAAAAATAGAGGATGCTTGGTTTTAGGTTGTAAAGTCAGCAAATGGTAGGACTATGGGAATTTTAGCGTAGAGGGGTGATGATGGGTCTTAAGTGCTGACTGTCTCGCTCTGCATCTGATGAAGGTAATCACAATAATAACACGTTCTTATTCCCACTTTTCTACGTGCTTTCCTTTCACATTACACAACAGGGGAGCTTTCTTTCTTTCTCTCTCTCTCCTCTTCTAAATACTATCTTTCATCAGCATCTCTTCCCCCTTTGTTGCATCTGTCTGCTGTCCTCACATTTCCTTTCCAAGTTGGCCTTTGTAGGAGCCAGCCTGCGATCGCACCGCAGCGGTAAATCTTGAGGGCAGACCTCAGCCCTCTGACACTCTCTTTAATGCGTCTTGAGCACCGCAACCATTGCGTATGTTTCTGTGTGGGCGGAGAGCAGCCTCATTAATTTATCTACACCGAAGCTGGCACTTAAATCTCCATGGCTATCTGCAGAAACACTCCGCAGTCCATCACAAGTAATGTGTGGGTTTTAAATGTTCTAATGTGCTCGATAAAAATAGAATAAATGCAACTGACAGAAATGAATTTTCTTCATCTTTGAGTCAGCTGTGGTTAAACTTGGGAGTACGTGTTAGTGTCTCTAAACCAGCAGTCTGACCTCTTGCATAGGCATAGCAAAAGATCACCATGACAACCCCAAAAAGGCTGGATCAACTTTGTGGTAGAGGCTTATAATGTGTGACCAAAAAATCGAAATGGTGGCTGAAACTGACCACAAAACATTGAGCTCATCGTGACCTCTGAAAATCAGTGGTTAAAAGGTTGATTTGTGGCAGTTTTAAAAACAATACTCCAGTCTGTTGCCTTGCATTAGAAGAACAGATCTCTACACTGGCCTCTCAATAAGTCATGCTCCAGTGACTGCTCACACTTCATAGCTGTGTGAGCAGTATTATTGGACAAGCCAGAAATGTGTGAGCAGTCATGACACTGAAAGGCTATTAAAAACAATGTGTTAACATAATGCTGTTTGGCAAGTATATTGGGATGTTAACAATGTTCACCAGCTCAGTTTAACGGGTTAGCATGATAGCATTTGCTAATAAGCACTAAACACAAAGTACAGCTGAGGCTGATGGGAATGTCATCAGTTTCATGGCAATCAATCCCATAGTTGCTGAGATAATATGAGTCTGGACCAAAGTGGTGGACAGATCAACAGACCAGCATTTCTATTCTTAGAGTCTCTATTAGCACGGCTAGTAAAATGACAACACAGAAATACCCACGAAGACAAATACTCTCACATGATCACAGGTGTTAAGTGTTTCCATGCGTCTGTTGCTGGAGGCTGGAGGCAGTTGAGCCCCTGAGCAGCAGAGCAAAGGTCGGAGGTTAGAGGTTAACGCATTGGAGGAGTGGGTACAAAGGTCACGTGGGCTTTGTGTTACTGTGTGTCTGTATGCCTGGAGATGTGGGGGGCAGGGGCTGAAATCCAATTACCAGACAGTATTACTACTTCAATCAATAAAACCACCAGATAAAATAAATGCACACCAGCCCTGATCAAATATTGACAACACATACCTCCTCTTAAAAATATTATCATGTCTTCAAATCATGAGAGTGTCAACTTCACTAAGAGTGGCTTGAAACAACCGACTGATCCACTAATCAGTTACTTCTGATACTTATCCTCTGCATTTTTGCCTGTACAGCCATGATTGACAGAGATGGCTGTAAGAGCAGGAGTAAAACCAACTGAATGATTGCTAAACTTTTTTCCCATAGAAAATTTGACCTTTCTCACACATTTGGATATGATTTGAGACACTATGTTGACAGCTGGAAAAGATGAATGACTGAGTAACACAGGTAGATTATCTGCCTGACAGGGACATGTTCAGCAGAGGTCTAATTACTATTGACAAGTCTTTCCAGTCAAAACAGATTATTGTTGAGTTTTATCAGTAGCACAATCTTCACATCTGCACACACATGTAATAGTACTATAATAGTACCACTTAGAGCGCAACTGCACTTCTTCTATTTGTTTTCTCTGTTGTTATCCTAGAAAATAGGCCTGGTGTGATACTGCACAAGTCCTCAACAGTAACTAATGCAATGACTGCTTCAATTACATTTGATGGTAAGACCAGGTAATTAAAATGCTTTGTTAGTTCCTCAGGAGAAGCAATACTACATGAGCAGTATAACACTCACATATAACACTTTATAATGTGCAGTGGTTTGAGTTTTATGGTTATGCGGTTATAGTATATACTATTTAGGTGGTGAAGAGTTGCAAGAGTCCTGCATAATGGAAAAAAAGTCTGGCAGCACAGCAAATGCCGACGTAGCATCAGCCAACTGGAGGTTGATGTACAGTGGTTACATCCATGTACTGTAAAAAGCTTGGTGATTTCCTAAATGTGAAGCTGTGTCAATGCATAAATCACTTATTTGTTCAATTGCGAGGAGCGTGCTGCCACAGAGAGCTGCAGTGTAAACAGACGGAGCATCTGTGAAGTGGCGCTGCAGTCTCTCCAGTGCAGGACTAAGCTTTAAAATCCTTGGCAAAGACGTAATGAAGTGAGAACGGCTCATATGTTCCTCAGTCATTTTATATCCTTCATGCAGTAAGCTGACATTCTGTCATTCATGTGTGTTGGTGGCATTATTTCATCTCTGAGGAACATTACCTCACTCCCGTTACAATCCCCAGAGTCCTGTAACATAGCTACTGCTGCCCTCCTGCTGCTGATGCTGCTGTGACTGTCTCTAAGAAACCAGAATCCCTGCCAAGCCTCTCTGTCAAACAACAGAATTTCTGCTATCCAATCATTATCATGGCAAGTATGACAGTGGGCAACTACATGCAGATTCAAGTGTACATGTAAATCCATTTCATTTGGCCATTTGAGAATCCTGCACAGTGCAAGATCTTATTAATTTCATAGTGAAATCAGATTTTTCCTGTCAAACCAGAATATGACATAAAGTGGGGTGGGATCATTTAAAAATCCTAACCACTAGGATATCAGGGAGGTAGAGAGGTGGCCTTATTTGAGGGGATATTCAATTTTCATTGGATGTATGACAAAAGGTCAGAAGGGGTCATTTCTGATTAAATCACTGAATGTACAATAAAGCCTGCTCCCCTGTACCATTCTGCAGCATTAAGAAAACCATCAATTACTGATGCATGGTTAATGTATCAAACCTGAAAACACACTGAAAAGGCTACGCTCAGTTTACCTTAACCCCGTCCCCTCTCCCACAGCTCCCAGGCTCAGACATCACGACCTGCAGTGGTGCTTATCATCGACAAACAGCAGAGCGAGCATAAAGGGCCCCAATCTGCCTAATCTCTGGTCAAACACAAGCCGCAGCATCATCGCTGCTCGGGGCAATAAACTGCTGCTTTATGCCGGAGCTGTTCAGGGGACACGCGTTAGGACTTTGCTAAACGGACCACAGAGATTTGCCAAAGCCCGTCTCCAGGGGAACTGTTGCCTGGGTTACCACAGCCAACAGGAAGAGCATTTCATTTCTGATTAGGTAACCTGTCAAGATACAGAAGAGGCTTTTATTCCTGCTACTTAAGGAAAAAAAAGCAGGAGGAGTGAAGCATCCCAGGTGTAACAGTGCTGACAGTGACCCACCAACAATTTTTGGTTGCTTATACACACATAGATCTAATCTGCATCTGCCTGCCTTATCATTTGTATCTTGATGTCCTTCTAAGCAACTCTTTGAGGAAGAAATTCTGATTAAAAACTGACTCATGCTTCATTCAAAACAGAGAACAACAGGGAAAAATGTACCACTGCATTCCACCATAAGGTAATCTGTCAGTTTAACATCCTTTTAATGCATTTCTCACCCGCTCTGGTTGCCATGGAATTTCTGTGGCCTGTATCTTTTCTTCTCTAATCTTCTCCTCCTCCCCCTTTCTCTCCTCCCCCCTCTTTACACTGGCACTGGGCCAGTCTGTCTGTCTGCCAGTTTCAAGCGTCCCAGCATCAATTACCTGAGCCCGGCACTCACATATTCCCATAATGGCTCTAAAACCTACACACACACTTGCACCATATATGCCTCACCCCCACATACAATGCCCAATCAAATACACACTTAGAGATACTAGAACCCATTTGCACTTTCAAAAAAACCCATAGTAGACTCTTAGCCTTTCACTTTTCATGTGAACACACACATGCACGTTTTCACAAAATGAGGACACTGAATAATTAGGGAGATGAAAAAAAAAGAGCCAGTGCCTACACAGACAGTCATTTCAATTATCCCTATTCCTCTGGCTGTCTGGCTGCTGCTGTCTCTTGAAGGTTATGGGCTCAGCTCACCACAGTCTCCTCTGGGACTTAGTCATGAAGAGCCAGTTTGCTATCTGATTCCCCTCCACGTGGAATCACTGAAGCCTCATCACTGTCCTGATGGACGGTTACACAAAACTTAAAAATGCGCAGCTGACAATGTTAAACATTTTTTCTGCTGGGCTTAGCTACGATATTTAACTGATTTCACAGAATACTTGTGATGTTATGACCAAAAACGGCGAGAGACCAGGCCAACTGCATGGTCTCTTTACAGCTGCATTGTGATATGATAAACAGGGATGTTTGAATGAAGCAACCTCCTCCTTCCTCACCCCTCACTCCCACTACCCAAATTCTCCCAGGTATTTATTGGATGCGTTCAGCCCAGGACTGGTCTCCTTGGCAACAGGACCTAGTAGAAACACACAGGAAGCTCTGGGTAGACCTGTGAGTGTATGTGTATATATGTGTATATATGTGTGTGTGCGCTCTTTATCTGCTGCCCTCTGGAACCGCACGTAGGCCCATTGTCCTCCATGGCTCTGCCACAAGGACACAACTCATAATAACCCAATGTTACGCTGACATTTAACACCTACATATAAAACACAAACTAGCAGGAGAAATATGTTCAAAACAGGCAAACAAAAGCACACACTTGAGTGCACACATATGCACAATAGTTCAAGATATATATGGCTAAGCACTGAGTACGCGCTTGCCAGTTTGAATGGAAGCAAAGCACATGCAGGTCTGTAAAGTACATGCATATATGCATGGTGACTTTAAATAAAACCTCAGTAATACTGTACTGGAATAGTACAGTATGTTATGTAATAAATGCATGGATAGAAAATGTGCACATTCTCTGGGAAAAAGCCATGAAAAATGCTCACTTAATATTACAACAGAATATTTCTCAAAGAGAAGCGCCATCAGTTTCCATCAATTCATCCAACTATCAACTATCCATCCATCCATGTAATTTAATCAAGTGGTTGAACATTGATGAGGTAGAAATGTTTAAAACAGAGATACATTGCTCAACCAGCATTTGACCTGTTTCATATCTAGATGAAACAGAGGCACCATGGGAATAACTGCAACATCATTTACAATCACTGTTTATCCATTCAATGTTCCACAGAACCTTAGGCAACAAAGACACTGTGAAGAAAGAGTGTGAAATATACAAGGGCATAATCTCCTCTAGGGATTGAATGGACACGTCGCCCTCACTTTTCAAAATCCTACTTTTGTCCACCTCAGTTTTATAATGTCAGGTTGTTTTTCTTGCTGAAATCTCACTGAAAATGTGAGCCCACCATAGTCCACATGACACAAGAGAAGTGCTGATAAAAATGTTGATATGCTAATTAGTGTCCTTATCTATTACCTGACTAATAAAGCTTAACTAGCTGCTGCGACCCCTTTTTGGACTTTTTTGTCCTGGCTTTCACCTTCCAGGCAACACGGGGCCGCATGTAGCTGAGACAAGGATCTGCAGACACTGCTCAGTGCCGAAAAAGCACATATTTTATATAGAATTAATATTCTCCTGAAAAAAAAAGTTGAATATTGTTAGTGAATTATTTAATTTGTGGTAAAAATGCAAATACAACAATACATCACTCCCTAATGCTAACAAGTATCCGGTCTCTATCAAGGAAAGGAAACATGATTTTAAGTACGGTTAGTGCATTATACAAGTGCATATATATATATATATATATATATGTATAGCTTTAATGAAATTACCTGCTCAGTCTGAAATAGCAGTGAACATGTCTTCCCCCCAAAATAAATACCACAGAAATCATCGCCTGTGTCTGCCTGGTGCTAAATAGCAAACACAATTTGAGACAGAAAAAAGTGACAGGCCAAAAAAAAAAGAACAAGGTTTGACAGAAAGTTAGTGAGAGAAAAACAGAGAGAAGAGAGATGAGATGAGACAGGAGCCTCTCAGAAGCATTAACTACTTAGAGAGAGACAGTGAGGGAGGCAGTGTGAATTAGAGTCTTTCTTCTCTGGTGCCCCGAGGGAGGAATGATATATTCAATTTGGGTTAAAAGAATATGTTTAGAAAGGAAACGGAGGGCCCGGAGTGCATGCAAGACACAGATTGGAGGATTAAAGCCTTTTTCTGTGTTTCTCTGCTGGATGGTAATTGAGAGATTCAGGAGTGGAGCTTTTACTGAGTCAGGTCAAGGCGAGAAGCCATCACTGAAAACTACAAACATGGCCACAAGGCAGCTGACTGTCGATCAAAACTGTCAACATGTACAGTATGCTAAAATAAACACACTCAGGAGGAGGGAGTCTCCATTTCCTAGCTGAATCTTCCTCTCCACCTCTGATTCTTCACTAACTCCACTCTCTTCTTTCTCTCTTTTGCCCTTTCAATCACACCTCTCTATTTCTCACATACCTCAAAACTTTCTGCTAATCATTTCATTACTCTCTGCTGCCTCTACTCTCCTTTCACCTCTCTGGAACGATGACTGATATTGAGGTGCCAGTTACACAGCCTGCTAGGGTAACATTAGCTTATGTAACAAGACACTACAAGCAGGGGAGAGCATGGCACCACAGGTTGTAGAGCTGCTCATATATATGCATGGGTGTACGCCCACAGATGTCATTTAACTATAGTGCATTATGAGAGAGCAGCAGAGCATATAAGCACTTTTAAAGATGCAATTCCTACAGGCAATCAGAGAGCTAATATTGGTTTTTGCTCTGCTGTACCAAACGTTTTAACTCAAATAATGCAAAAACAAGCACTTACTTTATTTATAAGTGACTAAAAACATAACAGAATAGCATAGTGCCATGTGGAGTACATCATTTGTCTAGCCAGAATTGGTGAATTAAATACTTGAGGTAACACCATTATGTACTTGATATTTCTGTTTTTAGCTGTATACAAGCTTGAGACTGTCAGAGGTTAGACATACAGGAGGTGAGTAATGGGAATGAACATGTAGCTTTTTGCAGCAGAGACTGCAGCTACAAAGAAAAGAAGGATCGACAATAAAAGACAGTGTGGCTGGATAAAGGTGGAACTATACAAATATATTGTGATGGGTTAAGTCTGGCATCACAACCCAAGACCCTGAATGACAGTCTGCTCCTGTAAAACACCGGTATGGCTGCCTGGGGCACCTGAAGGTACCTTTCCTTTGTCTCCATGGTTTCTTAAGCTTTCAGGACTAACAGGTAGACTAACAAGGCCAACGAAAAAAACTAAAACTGAAGCAAGCTAAACTAAATATCATATATACTGTATATATAGACACACATATCACAGTAAGGGCAAACATGATGAAAGCACAGCAGGTCCATGTACTCATTCTGACAAAGGCAGATTTCCCCACGGAGGATTGGCGTCCTCTAACTGCATAAAGACGACCTCCTTTGATGTATATGTGTGTGTATAAAGTGACTAGGAGGTTAGAGCAGGTGGGGGGCAGGACAGCTGGTGGTGGAAATGGTGCGCAGCAGCGCCACACGGTTTCTTGACCACCAGACAGATGTACACAGAACCGCAGTCCCACATGCTTATTACACAGCAAGGACAAGGCAAGGGAGACACACACACACACACACAAACACACAGGCACACACATGCGTACGCAAACATGACCTCATATGCACCACAAGGACACATGAATACCATCTATCAAATCTGAGGTGTATTTGCGTGCAACTGTACTGCACACGCGCGCGCACACACACACACCACATGCACGCACACACGCACACAGTGAGGCCAGATGAGCATGTTTTGTACCAGCCCAACAAGAATTCCAAATGCCAACTTCCTCATCAACACACAGACATACATAAACTCCATATGACCCAAAAAGAGGAGGCAGACAGAGATGTACAGGAGGAACAACGGAGTCATTTTTGTCATCCCTGTGAGGTGTCTCATGATGAGTCAATTCTGTCTCACCACTCTATTGTGTGTGTAATATGTGATGTGTATGTGCTCTGATGTTGTGCAGCGCAGCAGCTACAGAAGCTTTAGAACAAGTACAAGTCAAACACGTGAAACTTAACATTCATGAAGGCAGGATTTATTGCACTGACTACTGACTGCATTAATTTTTTAGCAAGGTGTACTGGGAGGTATGTGTATCTGGTACCTGAGGTGTGATGAAGCAACAAACTTGTGTGCAGATCATTTCTCACTTGTGTAAACACACCCGTGGTTTGCATTTATTTCTGGCCGAACCGGGCTGAGATTCCGTTCATAATGCGAGCCAGACAGACTCTAGAGGTGGTCTGGCGGATCTGATCACATTCCAGTACAATGGGAGCCGTATGAAATAACACCTTGGACTTCTCCACATGCAGATCACATGTTAATATCTGGTTCTGTCTTTAATCATATTTTGATCATCAATATGTCGTTTCAAGTTCCTCTGAGTGTTTTGATCTCATTAGTATAAACATTTTCTACAAGTAAAACACACATTTTCAACTGGAACTTCTGATCGCTTCTCATCAATCTATTCCCATGTACATCATAGGGAGCCAAATTACAAAATTACATAAGGGAAAGAAAGGAAACTTTACTTGCTAAGTATTAATCCAGACATATTTCAAGTTTCTGACGGTCCTGCATGTCTGTTGTGTGTGTGTTTGTGCATGTGAATATGCAGCTAAGAGTGAATGGTGATGATGAAGACGATGATGATGATGGGAAAGTCATTATGCAGCCGAAGCACAACATCACATCATTATGATTAGACTAGCCAGTTGTTAATTAAAGAGAAGCTGGACTCAGCTCAATCTCATGTTGTTTTCAGCAGCACTGGAGCGAGAGGACACTGAGAGGAAAATTACTGGTTTGCATATGAGGAACGGATGGATGGACAAATGCACGGATGGCTGGATGGATAAGCAGCAATATTAGTATCATTCATATACAGTTTAGCCGAGGAAATAACACGGTGTGACCTTTTCTTTCACTTTTTATGTAATTTTTTTGGCTTCTGTCATGGTTTAAATTATAAACATGCTACAATTAACAAAAGACATGAAGTTCATTGTCTTTTGACTGTATTTCCTCCACGTAATGTAAATATAAACCAATCAGTCAATCTTTATTTTTACAGCACCTTTCATACTGCACTATAATGAGATCCAAATACACAGGCACACATTCAAGTTGTAAGCATGCATGCATGACGCTGAGGTAAGCATGAAACGGTCACTCACTGACACAGGCTGATGCACAAAGGGTAAACAAACAAGATACACAAACACACAGGGGGGCAGTGCAGGGTGGAGGAGAGGACACAGCACAACACCAGTATTTTTAGCCTCACTTCCTCACTTCCCTGCATGAGGGTAGGAAAGAAAAAAAATCTATGTGAGTCTCTGATTCATCACAAATTTATTTTGTTTGATCCAGAATTCACTCTTCAAATACGACTCTCAAATATCATTTTACAGCAAGAGAGCAAGAGCACATGTACTGGTTTAACTGCAGACCCTGCTTCTTTTGTTTGGACTTCGGCTCAACTTTGACACTTTGGCCTTTCTGACAAAACCTGCTCTCACAGATCACTCAGGAGATGGACACCATAAAACAGGCACAACAAGTCTCAAAACAGAGAAAACAAACTGCCATGTTGTTTGTCAAATCATTTGACTAATAACTCAAAAAGACTAACTAGAAACCATAATGGAGAGTGAAAACAATCAAAATAAATCCTGAATTGTCTTGAAATAGAGCTGTGACCTCGAGAAAAAAAAATCTAATTAAAGCGCAAGTCTCCCAAAGGTTCTCAGCTCGACTCTGCAGAGCCACAAATGCAACTATTCCCCTGTGGGCGTCATGTGCTCCACTAATCTGCCTGCCGGAGCGTCTGACTGATGGATAGAGGAAGGAGATGGAGGGGCAAGGAGGTAGATGAGAAGAGTGTGTGTGCATTTCTGTATCTTCTTTCTACATATATGTGTAGCTGTACCTCTGCGTATATGTGTGTGTTTACATATCTTTGTCATGATTACTGTCTATATGTGTGTTAATATGGAACTGTTCTGGATTACTCAGCTACAGTCAGCCCTGTTGTTCTGTTCAAATGAGCATTCACATCAGCATGACGCTGGAATAAACACTGCCAGCATGCACACACGCACGCACACACACACACACAGTAGCACTGAGTGGTAAACAGGGCAGCAAAGATTGGACACATCGCATTACATTCTCTCCTCTCTCTCAAGGAACATGCAAACACACAAAAACTTCAATCTTAAGCAAGAAAGGAATTAAAACTCAACATCCTACTTCATATTTTTTCCATTATTCTCTATATCAGAAGTTAACTGAACAGTTGATTGGTTACCATGAATGCAGTGCTAAGATGTAGAAAGACAAATCCTGAAGCAACCAAGTGGGATGATGTCATACTGTACATATTGTAGTTTTAATATCACATTCTACTGTACTGTACTGTATGTATTTCTCAGATATACTGTACATTTGCAATGCATGTTATGTGTTATATCTGTGCCTATCAAGGTGATGCAACTACTGATCTAACATGAGCAACTTCTTAGAAACAATCCAAATTCAAATTCCTTAAAAACTTTTGGCTGTCAAACAATCTATGTAAAAAGATATGTGAACACTGTGGGAAAAAAAGAAAGACAAAAAGCTGGAGTTTAAACAGCAGCTTCCATCTGTAGCTGGGTATACTATGTTGTTACCCTCTGCTGGAGCAAATAAGATAAACCCTCACCAGACAGATACAATGAGTCATAAGACATACTGTGTCTGAGTTAATATTACTCCTACACACACATACACACAGAGAGAGGGAGAGAGAGACAAAGAGAAAGAGAAGGGGAGAGAGAGAGAGAAAGAGAGAGAGAGAGAGAGAGAGAGAGAAAAACAAGAACCACAACTCCAGCCACAAAAAACAGATTTGATTTTACACTGTCTACTTTCTGGGTGTTGAAATATTAAAGCGGGGATGATTATTTTCATGTCTCATGAAGCTCTTGTCAACTTTCTGCCTCTGTCTGGGTTTGCTTTTAGGATCAAGTTTGGAATTGCATGTTTATTTTCCCAGTTATTACATACTGTCTAAACATTTCTCTGAGAACTTATTCTAAAGCGTTGTTGTCCTTCAAAGGAATGCCACAGCACAAAGCGACCACTTGTGAACGAGTGTGTTAATCTGTGAATAATCTCAACTACCGGGTGACTGAAATACTGAAACTGTCTAAATGATTATGGCCGACCTGAGGCTAAGGCTACAGAAGCATTTAACAAAGAGAAACAAACACACACACACATAAAAAGACTGCAGACACATGCCTTAATCACCAAACTCAAAGTCACTATAACAAACTGACTGCGGTGGTCTCAACTGGACATAAATAAGGCAGACACACAACAGTCAGAAGGGTACAAAGGCAGACAGACTCTCTGTCTCTGCTGTACATGAATATTTCATGATGGCAAGCCAAAAAACCAAAGGGTTTTGTGTTAAGTTTGATGGTAGGTATTCATCCAAGAGGCAGTTTTTTGTGAACCCAAAACCACATACACTACTTAATGTCTGAGGTCTCAGTGTGTCATTTGTGCATGGTCTCCTATAACCCCTGTATCTGCTAACAAAGGCAAGCTTCTTATAGCCCTACAGGAGACCTGTCTGACTGACAATAAGCAGAAACAGATAATATTGTGCTACTGTTGGGATATCACTGGGATACAGAGACCAGGGGCCTCTTAAACTCTCTCTCTCTCTCTCTCTCTCTCTCTCACATACACACACACACACACACACACACACACAGACACAGGTCAGTGTGCGAGAGGAGGTGTCTGACCCAAATCTTGCACACATGTCTGACTGTGAGGGTAAAAGAAGTAGTGTATGTATGTGTTTGTGTGTGTCATTAGAGTTGTCAGACAGGCCGCTTAAGGATCCATGTAGGAAAGCACCAGTTCAACTGTGTGCATGGAAACAATTAACCCAAATTAGGGACAGAAGTGTAAGGACATGCAGTATTTATACTTGTGGTTTTGTGAGTAACACTTCTGTCTCCAAGCACTACAAAGAGCAGTGAAGCACAACAATTTCCACTACACCATTACTCCACAGCAGGAAGAAGAAAAGGGGTAAAAGCATAACAAATGATTAAGCCATGATAGCTTTCATCTGATTAGTTCTTTAGACAGACATCAGTTTAGTCAATCAGAACCAATCAATTAAATCTGATTTTAAGAATTTATTTTGACACACTTGGCAAAATGACAGCACATGGAGTTCAGTTATTACTGTGCACTTGCAGTTGCTCCTGACATTTAACACAAAGTAGAGAAGGAAAATAACTTTTATACATGTTAAATGTATGCATTAAATGCAACATGATTAACACGCATCCTGGATTAGAATATATACAAACATAACATGGATAATTTCCAGACTTAGTAAAGGTTGTATGGTACTGGACTACATTATACTGAGAAGTGTTTCTAATTTATTGCCTCCTTTTCTTAAAAAGTTTAGAAATATAGTGTAAAAATCTCTGAATATCATATGCTTCATAACAGTAAAATCTATGGCAGATTGGTTTTACTGTACATTAGACTGTAACCTTACCCTAACCTAATAAAGTAGCCACTGAGTGTATATAATATATTTTTGGATTACTGATGCATTAAATTGTAAGCAGAATTTCATTGCAGCAAGATGAGGTGGAGGGCATTTGAACTATTTTATATACTATAATTTATGACTTTGCACCATATTTTTAAGATGATCATGTATTTTTGACAAAAATCTATAAATGAACTACAAATGGTTTAATGTTGTAAACCATTAAATGTAGTGGAGTGGAAATATTACGTAGCATTAAATGGTAATACTCAAGTACAAGTATGTCCAAACTGTACCTTCAGAGCAAAAGTAAAATATGTTTTTCATCTCGATTATGAAAACTCCCATATCTCTCAAAACAACTATTTGGCAGTCAAATTGGAAAATAAACACATGTAAGTCGACAAGCTCACACACAAGTTGACACACTACTGTCAGTGCGCTAACATCTCACACCCTCTTCAGCTGCACCAGGAAAAGTAACCTTTTAGCACAGAGTCGTAAGCCCTTGGCAATGAGCCTGAGGCAATACTGAGTCAACCAGTGGTCAAGGACAGGCAGAGAGAAGCAGAGAGGTGGAGAGAGTGAGAGAGTGAAAGAGGGAGAGACCATTATCCATTGAGAAGTGAGACAAAGGACAGCGGGGCCTCGCCATACTCGAGTGAGAACAAATAATAGCTCCCCCCCAAAAAAATGGGACAAGACCCTCGAGTGACCCACTTTTCACTGTCAGTGGACCAGTGATACTGCAACTGCACACCAAAACTGATCAGCAAGTCACCCATAACCGTGTGAGGCTGTAGGTGTGTGTGTGTGTGTGTGTGTGTGTGTGTGTGTGTGTGTGTGTGTGTGTGTGAGAGAGAGAGAGAGAGAGAGACACACACACAGAAAAGAGGAAGAGGAGAGAAGGATGTGTATATGTGTCGGCAGAGATAGGGAGAGGCGTGGGAAAGCAGCATGTGCTTCAGTTCATCTTCACCTCTCACCGCATCTTCAAATCTCTGTCAGCTGTGCCCTTTCCCCTTTTTCAGCTCGATAATCATTGTAGCATCAGTTGCTGTAAATGATCAACAGCTGCAACCGATGATGACTTTCATCATTGGGCAATATGCTGATTGATCAATGAATCTTACAATGTATACCTACAATGTATAAAATATTTTTAAAAAACACAGGGATAGCAACTAGTTAAAGATGATAAAAAGCAAAGGAATAAGCTTTGTTATCATGTACTTTTTTTTCACAGCCCTTTCAGCCAAATCCAGTCCGATTGGTTTTCTGCCTCCTCAGCAACATTTGTGCATTTATCTGTGCACTCTGAGAGTAACCTGAGCGACCTCATACTTACCCATGAGAAAAAGATGGTGTGGAAAAATAATAAACAGGTAAGGGCAGTGTGCGAGTGCCTTTCCAGGGGTGATTCAGTCTAAAATTGAAGTCATCAATAACACAGCACTCACAGCAATATCTGTGTGTGTGTGTGTGTGGGGGGGGTGTCCTGGGGTCTGGCCTGGGGTCCACAAATTCTCTTTTATGACACATGTGTCTGCACCAACACACTCATACACACACATCCTCTCTGGAAAATGTACAGCTGCACTAGGGCCTTTATGGGTCCAGTCCATTTCAGGAAGCAGTGATACACTTAGCATGAGGGGGTAGTATCTCTTATCTTTGGCATAGGAATCTCAGATAATGGATTTTTTTCTCCATGTTATACTTACTTATTGATGTTTTTTCTTTTTCATTTGATAATTGCATGTATGATATCTTTTCGTTTGACATTTCTGCCATTACCTCTTGTTGACTTGGCTACTGCTTAAAGATGCGCTCGCAATTTTTTCTCTAAGACGAGGACAGAAAAGCCTCTTAAACCTGAGCTCCTGTTATTTTAACAGAAGTGCCCATGCTGCAGTATTCTGAAAGGGGACAGGATGAACTAACTATCAAGAGGAATATGAAAAGGGTCACCATTGCACTCGAACAGATGTGACTAAGATCCAAATTAGTACCTGCATTATCCAGATTGTTTCTTTAACAACCATATGGGACCCAGGCTTGTTTCATTTGAGTCACCAAATGGCACATGTCTTAAATATGCTTTAACAGGCTTTGCCTCCAGAGCAAAATTAACTCCGCTTATGTTGTGTCCCAGTCTTAAAATACTTCACAGCACTTGTTCTTGCGGCGGTCGCTCTCGTGGCTGCAAGCTTTTTATGGTCCTTTTCTTCATTACTCATCCGATGAGTTTATTTAAAAACCTGTTTTGCCCTCTTTTCTCTTTGTCAGTTGTTGCACCATGCCTTGAAATTACGCTGCCATATTGAAAATAGACTCGTTCTCCTTCAAGCGAACACAGATGAAGACGTGCATGTATACACACATGTGCTAATGTGTGATGTCCCACCCTTCTTGTCCCCTCAGTCACATGTTCCGCCTGAGATCCATGAATCAGCTTCGCGCAGACAAACACAGTTGACTGTGACATCAGTGTCAAAATATAGCAGCACTCCCTACATCTGACTTCAAAGCTTTAGCAGCAGCATCCCTGCTGTCGTCCAGCCTTAACCACAAATAAACACCCGTATAAAAAATATCCACAGAAATTCACAAAGTCAGCATTTGCCACACATGTGTTGTTAGCTTTAGACAGATGATATTACCTCCATGAAAGTCATTAAATCCTCAGAATGATGTCATACCTATATTGTGTTATTTGCTGCACTTGTTGTTTGTTGTTTTTCACTTTAAAATCTTTTGAAAGCTGAGACATCAACATTAACCTCTGTGGTTCAAATTGAAGACTCCGCGAGACAAAATAAAATAAGATTGACGAAAGCAGTGGGAGTCTTATTCTCATAACTGTGACTGTGGTTGTTCTGGTTATGGGTCATGCTAACTTTGCACTCCACAGCTCTGTATTGCAGCAAGCAGTCATAAAGCTTTCCAAATAAACTTAAATTTGACAGAAATCACTTCAAACACTTGTCTCTATCCAAACAAAAGAACAGTATAACCTGCAACAGTGAACAACTGCCCCACGTCAAAGTTAAGTCCACTAAAGTGCTTGTTTTGCACCATTTCTTTACATTGCAGCAGCTCTTCGCGGTGTCTGGGTGTACTATTCTTGCTCAGTGCTGCACTAATTCCAAAGATTCTGAACATGGGAAACTAAGGCCCAGGTTCAAACAATACTGGAATTATCCTTTAATAATTTCTGCTTAACATCTTCACTCCAAATCCTGCCCTGCTTCCACTTCAAAGAGAGTTAAAAATAAGTCCAAGCAGTGAGATGGCACTTTTTGTTTTTGCGGAGGGAAAGAGAGATAATGGCTTTCTACTGGAAGATAGCTCTTTTTCTCATGAGGTCTGGCCTTGGGACGAAAACGGCAACAGAAAATGGCCCACTGTCAATATCAATCTATCCACCTGTACAGAATTATGCTGGATATAGCCACTATTACGTTTAATTTAACCTCTAAGGCTCTAAAATATGCTCTGATGGAATGATATGTTTCTGCAGTGACATTCTGCTGTAAGTCCTACTGTTAGTCTTGTCCTTGAGACCCTCTGCAGTATCTTGAGCATGTCTTTTCATGTACATGAACACAGACACACACACACACACACACACACACACACACACATGTGCGTCTAAGTTACAGTATCTGTCAATTAGCCTAGTGAGGTGGTAGGATGACATTACTCTTCACTCAGAGCTTTAACTTTTAGCATATAGATTGAAGCAATTAGGGCATTAAGAGAGGAGGAACACATGAAGTCAGAGCAAAGATGCATTTTTATGTTTATAAAGTGTGGAAAATATTCAAAGTTTAGACAGAGAGAGTGCAGGAGACAAACAGAAAATAAGAAAGGTTTGCAGATTCATTGCAGCATCAGCCGCATTTAACCTCATGTTTAAATCTTTCTCCTCTGCTGGAGAGCAATGACATAAGCCAGCTAGTCTCTGATCACCAACACAGCACATGAAAAATGAAACGCTACATCGCCAGCTAATTCACTTACATAAGAGCCTCAACTGGGACATGAATTTAAAAGTACAGTGACAGAGAGAAATATAAAGAATAAACACAGAGAGGCATCCAGGCAGGAGTCAGAGAACGCAAGGCAAAAAATGTCCATATATTACTGTATATTACAAGCCTGTGCATTTTAAATTGTCCTTTGTATCTCAGCCAAAAAAAGTACAGTACATTAACATGACATAAAACATCATCTACACTGCAATTATTCTAATATATACTCTCTGCTTCAGGCCATTTTTTTATAGCACAGTGGATGTCTCAGACGCACTGTGAAGATTTCTCCCACAAATCATCTTGCAGACTTTAATACACACAGACACAGTCACAGGCAACAGAGATTTAGTAGCTATGATCAACACTCCAGCCGACAGAGAAGGTATGTAATTCTCCTGCAGTATTTCTGGAAACACGCCACTGTAGTTTTGATCTTGAGTCAAGACGGAGCCAGGCTGTTTAGCACTTCCTCTTTGCATGTCCAAGTCAGATGCATCGCAGTTGTTTCCAGCATGTACGGCGTGTCTGGGTCTGTGTGTATGTGTGTCCTGTCCTGAGTAACACTGGACAATCTCAGTCTATGTTTTTCCTCCGGTCTTGTCTTCACGTGACTGACAAGTCAATCCACTCGTGCTGCTTTTCTATGACTTGCCTGTTACGAGACTGACGGACAGGCCAACCGACAGCGGGGCAAACAGCATCAACTGGAAGCCCATAGATGCTAATAAAAGCTAACAAGAGCCTTTCATTTCCCCTGACATGCACTCACAAACACACAGCACAGCACAGAGAAAGAGAAGACTTTGTATTTTATGGACAGCTTAATGTGTAAGCTGCATTTCTGGGAAATTAGAGGGAAAAAAATAAAGCTTTACCAAAATTTCCTCCGTGAGTGTTTTTGGGTCATAGTTGCTACCGGTGCAGTATCATAGCAGGAGCTGTGTATTGGGATGTCAGTTGGTTAAACTTTGTTGATGTTTCCAAAAAATGCATTTGAGGCCTAATTTATTCATTTTTCTCTCACCCTGGTTTAACTACAGGTTGCAGAAGGAGTGGGTGGAGGCTAAAGAGTTATCTACAGCTCTGTATCTCACTGCGGCTATGAATCATAACCATAACCGCTCAGCATAATTTTGAGCGATCCAATCAAATGTGGGGGATTTGATTTAAGCCCCTCTTATAACTTCAGTTTCACTGTGACTTTAAGCTAATTTGGACCTCTAGGAAAGACACAAGACCACATTGTGTCCTTGGACTTTCTAGTGTGTAACCACGGCAACAGTGACAATTACACAATTATCAGTCACAAGGCTCACGCTTTCACAGAGAGCGTGAGACAGGGAGACACCGCTGTGCTTCCAGCAGCTGCATGCAGCTTTTTGAACGGTCGCACTGTCTTTGAAACATGCACACAGACAAACATGCACACACACATAAAACATTCCCACTTGAGTTCTCACCCAAACACGCGCACACACACACACACACACACACAGACACATACTTCAATAAAACTAACACATCTGTTTCCTTCAGTGGAACAACGGAGGCCTTGAAGCACAATGCCACAGTGTGTCTGCCAGAGGTGAATCTGATTCTGTCTGTGTTGTGCTTTTCACTAAAGCTGTCGCTACCTTGGCCGATTAAGTCAATTCATTACACCTAATTGTGTCAGCGTAAAACACTGGAAGTTTCCACTGTGTCTCCTCACACAGTTCAGCCATCTGTTTGGTTCTCTGGAAGCCTTCTCTTGGTAGCTGGATGCTTTGTTTCACATACTTGTTTTAAACAACCAAATAGGTTCAACCAATCTAAGAGGTCATACTCCTGCAACTGTTAAGTTACTATTGCACTATTACTCCAAGCCCAGGAGCAACAGAACTTTTTGAATTTGCACAGCTTTTCGTGCTGATTTTTGCCAGACATTCTTTGGCTGTTGTTTAGCTGCAGAACTGCAGTATTGTGGCTGTAAGGGAAGACTTCAGCAAGGTGAAAGCTTGTCAGGGTAAAGGACGGTCTCAGTCACCACCGTTCAACATGGCTGACTAACTGCCAGCAATTCAGGGTACAATCATATCCCTCAGACAACAGATCAGCCACCTTCTGCTGAAAGATTTATAGAGGTCTTCTGATGGGCGCCCTCACCATGGATTCACTTAAGTAATCAATACAGTTATGAATATCTCTTGGCTTGGCACAGCAGTAATACAATTATCCCACTCTACTTTGGCCTGGAGCATGGACTGTGGGCACCACAGGTCCTCATATAGATCCTTTTCTGTTTTCATCCTCAAGGCAAAACCACACACAGACACACACATGCATTAAATGCAAGAACACATTTGTGCCCACTTTTAACAGACATCTACAGCAGGGAGTGGCATCCCTCTGTGGCCAATAACACAGTGCACATGAGAGAAGAAGCTTTCAAACCAGAACAGAATTTCAGCTGAGGAGCTATTGTGTTGTGTACATTATGTGTGTTTGCACTCCTAGGGAAAGCAACTAAAGATCAGTAGCTTCTTTCTTTGCGTTTAAAGCAAGATCCCATGACGAGGCCTAAAGCGCAAGGAAGTGTATGTCTAGAGTAAATAGTACTGGGTGTGAGGTTTTCCGTGGTGTGTTAAGATTTGTGTGTGTGTGTGTGTGTGTGTGTGTGCGTGTGTGCTGCCAAAGCTTCTCTGGTGACACAGGGATTCCTTGAGACACCTTGTCCTCTGGCCATTATCCAATCCACTGCAGAGAGGGGGGCGGGGAGAACACCATGTCAATCATCAGTCACAGCACTGCGGCTGCTTTTCATCCCTCTCAGGACGTTTAAATAGTGTCTGTGCTGCTTCTGTGGACGTCCACTCAGACATTAATCTCTCACTGCAGGTGTCCAATGAGAAACTGAATCAGAGAATATCCTCCAATCCTGAAAAAGCCATTTCATCTTTCCACATGTCCAAACACAAACTTTTCTATCACTCAAATCAAAAAAGAAAATAGACCAAAGAAACACAGCACTGTACTACATTAAACTGGATTCTTTTTTATCCCCGTCTGTGAAGTGGCAAAACATACAGGACAGACCTCATCTAGCTCTTAGTCAATTAGATATTTGCCTCTGTTTCACATGGTAAGTAACTAACCTAAATTACATCTGACAGATGGAGCCATATGACTGAGCATATAGCCCTGCCTACTGTAATGCTGTTTACCCTGCTGTGTATACTGTTCATCATCTGCTGCCACTAGACTGCTTGTAAGTGACAGTCGCACTCATACAGTGGTGTGAAAGTCATCGTGCTGCACAATACCTCAGACCTGGTTTGCACACATTTGAGATTATGTGACTCATGATACATGCAGCAAGATTTTTTGTTCAAGCTTGCCCTCTGCAGTGTTTGGAGTCACAGATCACATGCTACAGATCTTCTTGTTCTTTAGTGTTAAATGTCAAGTTCTTAAGACGTCACTGGAGGAACAGGATCCTTTGTTTGTATGGTAAACATCCCATTTCATAACCTGTTAGCATAATAAATTGGTGATGTAAGAACAGAGTGGCATTGTTACATCCCATATGGATGCTGTAGCATTGATCTGCGGTGTGCAAGTGGGGATTCAACACTATTTGCTGTTGACATGTTGACAGTTGCAACAGTTGGTCTATTAGTTGATTAATTAGTTAATCAGAAACTAATTTGATAATTGACTAATTGCTGAATGCTGAATATTCTCTGGTTTCAGCTCAAATGTGAGGATTTGCTGCTAAATATTTATTGTTAATAAAATAAATCTTTATCTCCTGGAAATGTTACAATCATAGGATCGTTTCATGCCGTCCTGCTGAGCTGCACTGGGGGGAGGAAGTCAGCATTTCTCCGCTTACTACTTACATCTCCATTATATTGTTGATATCGGTTTACCTATCAGATCAGGGTGTGTGTGTAACTGTGCATACATGAGCAAGTGCATGTTTGTGCGGGTGTTCTCATTTGTGTGAATGAGGGTGCACAGACATTGTAACTGCTGGGCGAGGAGTGGGGGAATATGACACCCATGTCATGACAGTCAGTTTCTAGTTTTGCAGCAAGTGGGCTACAGCATTAATAATGGATGACAGAGAAAGGGATTGGGTGGGGAAGGCAGAGTGGTCTATGTGTGTGTATGTGTGTGTGCGTGCGGGTATGTATTCAGCGCTATGTGTGGATGAGATGGTAAGTTTGTTCCTAAAAATCTGTATTTGCATTTTTGTGTATTCATGTAGGAGAGTCAGTGATGTATAACAGAGACATACAGTACAAAGAGGTAATTGTTTACTTTGGGGAAATGTTGACATTATTCAAATGTGTATGTGTATAAGAAGAGAGGCTGACGGCTAAAACCTTCCTCAGGCTTTACACTGTTGGACACACACACACACAGCAAGGCTACTGTACGTCCCCTTTACAGATGTGACAAGAGAAAATACTTCTTGAGTTGTCACTCTAAGACAATCACTACCACTTTGCCCTGAGCACACTCTGCCATTTATAGGTCTATAAAGTGGGCCAGATGAGAGAGAGAGCTGCAGTGACAATGACACAGGCAGATATGAAAAACTGGAGCGCTGGAAGAGAAAAAAGGGAAAACAGAGTGAACGAAAGAACTAAAGAATAGATAAACAAAACAGATAAACAGATAAAAAACCTTCTTAAAATGAGACTGTTTTTGACCATGTGGACAGCATGTGGACACTTTGAGAGGAAGCTCCAAATCCCACAACAAAAGCAGCACATGCGGAATCACTTAATATTCGCTTCCGCCTACATTCACAAACAAACTCTCCCTCTCTCTCTCTCCCCCATTCTTTTAACACAGAGAAATACATTCAGTAAAGTCAGCATCAGGTGAAGTTCCCAGCCTGCTGGTGAGCCTGTTTTGTCAAACATCTTTTTGACATTTCACATGCCAGGGTGTCAAAGAGTTATTCCAGTGCTCCTGGTCTCATGTTTGATGTGCTAATAACATAAATGTAATGTAAATGTGCTCATGTTTGAGTCAAACTGCCCATTTGGCTTCTGGCCATCTTCGACAAAGTCTCAGCCCACAGCAAACATCACACGCCTTCATTCAGCACGGCCTGGTTATCTTGTAGCCGGGGTTATTTGCACAAGGTTTCTGTTGAAGGCTTTCAGATTGCAGGCCCTGACCAGAAAATTGCATAACTCTAAGAGAAGCTACTCAGACTGGTTTGTTAAGCTGCCTTGAGTCTGTGCAACATTTAAATGTTATGTGACTTATTTTTCACTTTAAAAAATGTGTGTTTTTCAGGTGCCTTGCTGGGGGCACAGGTTGAGCTGAAAAAGCTAACAGAGTTGGATTTCTCTTCTCCATTTTGCTCCCGGGTAGGTATGTAGGAGGAGAATCAGGCTGAGAGCTGCTGGCTTTGGATTCTGTCGCCTGTCAGTGGAGAAGAGGGCTAACAATGGACTGAAACAGAAAGACAGAAAGGGACAATATGGCTGTGAATAAAAGGCTTTTAAAACTCTGACTTGAGAGTGAAAAGGCCTCTGCATCACACGTTTAATGGTAGATTTTCGCAGATTGGTGATTTCCATTCACATTCCTGTTAACCTGCTCAAATCACATTCAGATTCATCCAGAACTCATTGGTTATATTTGAACATATCATGATTGTGCCTGAACTGAGAGGCAACAAATTAAAATCCTACAGATGATGTCTGGAGACCATCCACCGCGTTGTGTCCGATATTTCTGCAGACAAAGTGCAGTCTCTCCATGAACTTGAAAATCAGTTGTCATAGGCCAAATTGGGCTTAAAATCAGCCTTTATACTGTATAGTGTGCTCCAGGCTGAATAGGTGAGTGAAAGAGGCAAGCAAAGAGAGAGAGAGAGAAATGGTCAAGGGGATAGAGAAAAGGATATTAAGTGACATAAAAGAGATATCACAGAGGGAGGGATGTTACCAAAGGGCATTCAGGGAAAAGAGAGAGGAGGAAGGGGAGGGAGGCAGATCGCAACATGAAATCTGATCTTCCCCAGGAGCCTAGAGTTATCCAGTCCCTCTTCAACAAGCGGCTCAACAAATAACAGACAATGAAAGGAACCAGAGTCAGAGAAAGCATAATGGAAATCAAACTTTTTTCACATCAGATAAAATCTTTCTTATGTTTTCTTCATATATTTTTTGACATTTAACAAATGTCTGTTCAGACAGGACAGATTCTGCTCTTCATTGAAATCGATCAGGCCACTGCGCAGTCACTTTGAGAGGTTTTCTTTCTCCTCCGCTTCTGACTGAAGCAGTAGACAGAAGTAGCCAGCTGTAATGCTAATCAACAGCCAGGCACTTCACTCATTAGTTTGATAATGTGCTATTTTTATAGCATAGCCTCCCCATGCCACAGTCTCGCCACTGAAACCTACCTCCTCCTCCTCTACCTCTTACTCACACAGCGGGATGGCCCCCTAAATCCTAACACTCACTCACACACACACACACACACACACACACACACACACACACACACACACACACACACACACACACACACACACACACCTCTACCTTTAATAGCCCGGGCAGCCCTTAACAACTCCCATTTATTGAGCAAACCCATCCAGCTGCCCAGTGCAAACACAGTCCAATAACAAAGAGCCTGAGGAAAGGGAAAGAGACGGGCACACACACTCAAAGAAAGAGAGCGAGACAGAGAAAGAGGGAGAGAGAGAGTTGATGGGCCCAAAGGAGGCACAAGGCCCAGAGTGTAACAGTAAAGGTAGAAAAAGAACTGGCTGGCTGTAATGAGTTCTTTGTTTTGTTTTGTGTGTGTGTGTGTGTGTGTGTGTGTGTGTCCGTGTCCAAGCTAGGTGTGGGGCCTGGGTTCAGACAGGTTCCAAATTGGTAAAAACACCTGATCACTAAGTTGAAGGCAAACAAATCTCTAATATGTTTTTTTGTTTCTCTTATTTAATTAGCTAGCAAAGAAGAATTTCACAGCTACAGTATGCAAGGTTTTTTTTTTTAGTTAAAATACGCTCCAAAACATACAATGACGTGGAGAAGTAATAAAGTAGCAGGCCTCACCATTTTAGCCAACACTGAAAGTTGCTTTAGCTTGTTTAAATGAAAAAACATGGGCAGCATTTGATCACCTTAGCTTCAGATGATTAACATTAATGCTGTACACAACTTGCCAAAAGGGCCATCAATGAAACTTTTGGTTGTTGTTGGTAAACATACTCTCTGAAAGCTGTTGTCTGTGCTCAGCCAAGGAATGTTTCTTTGAAAAAGAAACACTCGTCTATAATCAAATGTGTTTTTCAGTTCAGCAACACGGTGGGGAATGTCCTCTATTCAAACAGCCTTGCTGATCTCTCCCTGTCAATTTCACAAGTCCAAATTTACCAGTTACACTTCCCTTCATAGCATTTCATAAATTTAAACTTATCAGCATGAACTCAAACCTTGGTCCAAGCAGCTCACCTGCAGTGAGAGAAATACATCATGTCTGCTTCCACGTTTGTGTATTTGATTAAGAGACACAGACAGAGTGTGAGAGAGAGTATGTCTGTGCATGTGGGACAGAGGACAAGGTGTCTTATCCTTTAGCTCCTCTTTTGCAGCTACAAAAGGCTAATAGGGTCTGAAACACTTCCTCTCTCTTCTCCAGCCTTTCAGCTTTGCTGTGGAAATGACTTTAGGCGTTTTTCTGTCCCTGCAGGAGCGCACTGATGACTCCTGTGCTTCTCCAGCAAAGGAAAAAGAGGGGTAGTACCCACACTGGATATTACAAGCTCTCAAGTTTTTAATGAGGCAATGTTTTGACCATCAATGTTTTTGTCAGGTTTTTTGTCCTGAATCGGTGCCAGACTGGGGTTGAATGGGCAGGACTATAAACCTTCTTAGCTTCTCTTCCAGAAGCCAGGATACCAGGTGATATAAATGTGAAATTTCATGAACAGCTATCACCTACAAAATCTGCTAAACAACCTGTGGTGACTAAAAGACACAGGTATGTCTGTAATTAAATTTCTGTGATTTATTACAGAATAACCTTGCCTAACCTCAAAATAACTTTGCATCTCTAGGTACAGGTGCATGAATTTCTTGATATCTCACTTTGCTGAATTATGTTCACTTCCCAGTGTTTGGAAAAGAGGAGGTTCTTTTTTGTTGCAATATAAACCAAAAGACAGGTGGATTTCAAGGACATTCGTGAAGGGCAGGAAATAATACTACATCCTGCGTATAGCTTAACCCCTAGTGAGCCACAATCCTTACTACTGACAGTAAGCTGAGGTTAACTCCATTAAAGTGAACTAAACCAGTGTTCCCAAGAATTATAAGCTTTTAACTGTCTGTGTCCACACACAACAAACAGCTGCACAGACTGAACATACATGCACCAAGAATACATTATGGCCAGACAGTGGAAGGAAACGTAGACATGCAGACATGAAGAAATAGCTGGAGGAAAAGAGATAAAAAATATAGAGACTCTAAGAGAATCAGCCATGCAGGCAGAGGAATAAACTCTACAGTCTATACTGTTCTGTAACAAGGAGACATTTGGCATTGATTGTGTTGTTTTATAGGCATTCGTCAGTTAAACCCCTATTGGACAATTACAGAGAGCAGAGCCTGCTTGCTCCTGCAGGGGGGGTTGCGACTTTGATCTCTCCCTGCTTTTCCCCCTTGCTTGGTGGAGAATCTGCGGAAACAAAGACGGAAAGGTGATGCACCTCTAATTGGCTGCAAGCAAAGGAAACTAGAAGCAGCTGGCTGAATGAAGCATAGATGGAGAGAAGGAGATAGAGAAAGAAAGAGAGAAAATGGGAAAAAGTTAGATAGGAAGGAGAGGATGAATAAAGTGAAAGAGAAGAGCTTTAGGGGAGAAATGAAGTGGCAAATAAGACAGAGAATGCCTCATTAAATTAAATAAAAGCTCCATTTGACACATGTTAAATTTCTTAAAGCCTGGAATATCTACTCGATGTGTTGCATGAATGATCAGTCTAAACACAAGCTACCAATCACACATCACATTTAGTCAGTGTAGACTATACTTTATCTCTTTATTGTATATACTTTTTGGCTGTGGAAATTATAATTTATATATAACATCATTCAGTTGTGTCAACTTGACACATGTACACACACATTAAGGTAAACACGCATACATGCCAGTGCTAGCTTGTGAGTGATGATAATCCCAAGTGTAATATATAGGACATCATGCATTAGAGCTGTAATGAGTGCAGTGCGATGTGAGCTGTGTTACATGAGGGGGAAAAAAACTAGTGGTAATCTGATTGTTAGCCAGTTTCTAATTCCCAGACTAAAGAGCAGAGATTAAGGTTTACATGTTTGCATGACTAGACAGGTTTCTGTTGCCCTTTAATCCAGAAAAGAATACCACCAGGCTTTCGACTGTAGATCTGTTGAATGCACGTACCAGAAGCCAACAAGTTCATGCCAATCATTAAAAGAGAATGTTTAAAATATTACAGTAATTAAATCATAACTGACCTTCATGGATAAGACCTTAAGATCGTATTCATACAGTGTCTCTTTATCTGCTCCTCGCATTCATAAATGAAACATCTTTCACTAGGACCTCAGTGAATTTGATGGAAAGAGCATTTTGACCTCCTGTTTTCAAAATCTTAAATTTATGTTTTTATTTGTTTTCTGTTTTATTTTCTCTCCATTTTGCTGTTAAAAGAGTACTCCATCGATTCATTAATTGTAAATTCTGTTACTAGTACTTCCTAGTAAATTGATTTTGACATGTAAAATAGCTGGAGTGACCCTTTAATGTCTATACTAAAGCACCAGTAAATCCAGACAAATAAAGCAGAATGCAGCTCTGCACAGATCTAAGGGCAGTGTGGGTCATTCTGATATTAATCTTCATAGACGCCATATTGCCTTGTGGTCTTAACCAGAAACCATAAATTAGGTTTTTCTTTCCATCCCACCTCCCCCCTGACTTTAACCCAGTCCCTCAGAGAGCTGGCTGTGACTACCAACCCGTGCAGCTAACCTGGATATATAGAAACCAGAAAGCACACACAAGCACTTACACTACAATGCAAGCTGTGGTGAGTGGTTAGCAGTGATGCTAACTAGAGCATTCTCTGCACTGTGGCCAATCCAGAGGAGTTCTGTGACTGCAACAATGAGGGCCATATTACAGAGAGCCAAAATGGCCACTGTTCAAAAGTTACAGCAGTTACGCATGGAGAGAAACAAGTCACCAGAATTTATGTAAGGAATTTTCCAAGGTTTTTCTTTTTTCTTAACAAGGCTCACCAGAAGAAAGGTTGTGGCTGGATCCTCAGCATAGGAAATATACAAGTACACAGAAAAAAGAGAAGAAATAAACAGAAGCAGAGAACAGTAATTACCCATTGGAGAGCTGTATGAGTGTGTGTTTATGTGTTTTTGTATTTGCATATCTGTCTGCAGCATCCAATGATGATCATCCAATCTGCTCCCTTTCACCCCACGTCCAAAACACTCCCCAAGCCTGAAACTAATGGACAGTAGACACACACAATCACTTCTTGTCCTATAAAACTGATTGTTCCTGCCCGGCACATCATACACAACACCTACTAGAAGTCTGTGGTTGAGTGTAGGGCTGAAGCCGGCGGCTCTGGCCCCACAAAACCAAGCCAGGCAGTTAGGCTGTCACTGGGGAGCTGCTGGAGCTGCTCCACCCTCCTGCCTGCTGCCAACCCAGCAACGCCATGCCAACCTTGGTGACAAGCTGGAGGACTTGTACTGCAGAAACAAGGGATGTAACACCACCAGAGGGATGCTCTGAAAGTGAGCAACACACACTGACAAGCAAAGACTCATTATATTTACAAGTGTTTAAAGTGTAATAAGTTAGCTGTAATTTTTTTTTGCATACTTCCCAGAAAATTCTGGACCATGAAACTTAGCACTATATGTTGAGACCAAATTATCTTGTATATAGAACATTTGGGCCTAATGCTTTGATTTGATCAATTTAAAGTGTATTTTACATTGTTAATATAATTATAGACTAGAGTCTTGCTGCTGGAAGCACGATGTAATGTAATATCAAGTCTGTTTCAAAAAAAATCTCTACACACCAAGAAAATGTTGAATTTAAAACATTCAAGACCAACTCATAAACATTAGAGCTGTTATTTATGAAAGAAAGCAGTTAAATACACTTATATAAAAGCATGAGGTGCAGACAAGCCCACTAACTCAAATCTTGAATGAGTAAACAGGCTTTTCACTTTTTCTCAGAAAGGAAGTTTTCTTTATCCATAACTGATCCCAGCAAAAGGAACAAAGGGACCGTTTTGTGCCTGCATAATTGGTCCGAGCAGGTTGCACCAGCCCAATGAAAGGCTGAGCTGAGCACCCAGCTGGCAAGAAAGGCAGATCCGCTTCTCCCCCACAGCACCCCCACAGCACCCCTCCACCTCTACCTCTTCTTCCTATCCCCCCCATGCTTCTCTTCTCTCCTTTCCACCACTCAGGGCCCGATTGTGAGCTTGGAGCTCCTCTGTGTCGGCTGGGGTAACCAAGGCTTTCGCTGCCAAACTCACTCAGCAGCACACACACACACTGAACGAGCCTTTTTTAAGAGCTACAGTCAACCCCCTCCATCACCTCCCACCCCCACCCCTCCTTCAGTGTGAAAAGGGGGTCATTGTACCATGCCGGACTACTGTAAAGCACGTGGGGTTGGCCGGAGGTACCACTGACAAAATCTCCTTCAGTGTCTCGTGAGCTGTTTGTACCCATCCTTCCTTTTCATCCTCACCCCTGACCCCCCACCTTCCTGCACACATACACAAATGGAAATACATGCTGAATCACATGGTGCAAAGGACACAACTGCACATAAATACAGAGCCTCAGAGAGGAAATAAAACACACACAGACTCAGATCCTCTCTGGCACCCCACTCACACTCTGGCATTGCTGCTACAGACCGTCATCTCAATTTATCACCCGCTTTTTACAGGATTTTAATTTGCTCAGAAAATCCCCTTAGACAGACACACACACGACTAACACATTCAACTCTGATTTCCTAGGAAGTAACTACAAGTGTGTATTTCACATCATGACATTAAGCAACAAATATATTTAGAAAAACGATAACACACAGAGTGGCACTGATGACATCAGATTTAATCTACAAAGGTCCCTTAGGGACACCAAGCCCTTCTGAAGTACATACAATGACACATGCAAACGTTACCAGTAAGGTTTGATTTTCAGGTCAAAAGAGATACCAGTTAAAAACAGATTGAAAGTAGCTGAAAATTTTGACTTTTAAGTCACATGCAATCATTGTTTTAACAGCATATTTCTTCATGAAGCAGGACAGGGAAGCAGGGCGCCATTAAAACTTGTATTAGCAAGTAAAGACTTAAGTAATGTGTAGACATCTGTTAACACCCAGTACTACTTACACAAATGCCGGTATTACTTTGTTTAACTGATATATTCATAGGCAGGGAAAATATTTGTGTTTCAGAGTTAGCAGCATTCACCTAGTTTAGACTGAGTGGGGAATATCAGATTATGCTAATCTAGTTAACCACGTTAGGTCCTTATCAAAATTTATTTGGCACAGTTTTGTAATTTGAGTTATACTGAGTTATTTTTGTGAAATATAACTAAATTTTCCCTGTTTACATCATTATTAAATAGCATTTTATCAAGAGTCATGTGTCAACCTTTTTCCATTTTCCTCACTCTAAGTAAGTCATATATTAGCAAGCTAACGTTAGCTAACGTTGGTCAGTTGGCTCTGTTAGCTATACAACAAATATAATTAGAAGTTAATGAGTGTAAATAGTTAGCAGCAGCTACCATATGCTTTAGAAGTACTTTGTCAGATTAAAATCATTTGAATTCAATGATATGTAAATAATTGTGAATGAAGAGATAAATAGCTTAAACTAGAAAGAAAAGACATAGAGTGCTAGAGGTTGTACCTGCTGCTGACAGGACCCAGCTGAGGGAGGTGGAGGTAGTGAACAATTCAACCATTGAAGCTTTCTGAGGCCTGTCCTGCTTTGGCGTCCCTGCCCTCACAGACACACGCCCACAGGTATTCGCTGTTTTTAGAGGCAGATTTCTCTTCAAATGAATCAATGGAAACAGCATATGGAGAGACTTGGCATTTCTGGTTACCACCCCTTTCATTACAGTGTAAGTGAAAGCTCTCTTTCTTCAGTTAACTGACTTCACTAAAATTTGCAGCCGGTAATATGCATGTGGTTTAGTTGGTGAACTAAGCATGGCCCCTGGGCATGTCTGCATGTCAGTCCCAGAAGATGAGAGTTAAACTCCATCTGATCTTCATTCAGCTTTCAACAAATCTGATATTTCTTTCACCTTTTCCTACTGCCTGTGTGTGAGCGACATTTTGATTGTTATGCTGTTTTGGTTTCATTTTCTGCCCTGACCATGAACTTTTTCTTCCTTTTTATAAATCAGTTTTACATTTAATGAGAATTTTCTTCACTATTTCAGAGGTTTACTTGCACGAAGATGAAAAATTGAGTCACGGCGATGTGAGAGAGACTCGTCATTCATCTAACTTGGCATGAATGATCAAATACTTAACGTAGCATTGCCGCGCGACATGTTTCTTCAAACACTTCAAAAATGAAATGTTGGCAGCTGAAGGTTTTGCCTCCGAACATGTCTCACTGTTTTTTCATGAGCCTAGATTCAACTTGCCAGGCGTCTCCGCTTTCCCACTGAATGACACTCAAGGGAGATATTTTTATTTTTAATCTTTCATTCATTTTGTCATTGTGATTTTCTGTCACAGTCACAAAGGCCTGCTAATCTCTGCTCAGCATGTAAAACTTTTGATCCTGAAACTCCACCCTACATTAAATAAACAAAACACACCATGAAGCAATTACTACTGTGGTTGGCATGCAAGATGAAAAGGAGAAGAGAAGAGAAGAGGATGTAGCTCCTCTCCAGTGGCGTCTCCATACTCAGGTCGACCAATGTCAGGAAACATCTTTCTTCTTCGACCTGGCCTGAACATCATCTCACACCTATCGCTCATGGCAAAGCAGCCTCAAGGTATATGAGTAAACATCAAGCGTGTGTGTCTTTGTGCGTGAGCCCGGGTTTGTGTGTTTCTGTTACGCAACGGGAGAGTTCTTCCCATCTGTGCCTCTCCGCAGCCCCCGCATCCCTGACCAATGAAGCGAGAAACGACAGCTCTGCCTTACACTCTTGCCTCCCCTCAGTCTTCCTCACAACACCGTCCCACTTTTCATTATTATCATCAGCCGCCCACCCAAAAAAAAACAAAAAAAAAACACACTCTTGACTCCTCTGCCTCTCTGAGCTGAGGCTAGTATAAACTATACACACCACCGTGGCCCCAGAAATGATGCTATATTCATCATTAACATCATCACCTTCACTGTCAACATCACGCCCGTCTGCCCTCAGCTTAAACCCCGACTAGAAAACAAGACCACTCTGCAGGGTGTCCAACCAACATTTTACTTCTTATGCTCAAATTCCAGATTATCCCACTAAGTGCATCGCTGTCTGCAACCCCCCCCCCCCCCCCAACCAAGCCCACACTCCCACCCGTCCTCCATCCTCCTCCATCTCTGTGCTCCCCGCTCTTCCGGCTCGCCTAACTCCCCACAGGGCTCATTGTTGTGGAAAAGATGTTAAAACAAAGAGAGCAGACAGTGCAGCAATAATCCTAAACATAGCAGCTGGGGAATTAGCTAGCCATTTGCTGGGGACTCTCACACACTGGGTTTGTTGCTGCTAACTACGCACAATCTTAAATTGTTGTTGTTGTTAGGACTAGGAACCTTGGCGCTGCTCTAAATCGTTGAAGGCGTTTGCCTATTACTTGCCATCAGGGAGGGAATTGATAATTAAAAGGAAGGATGATGCCTTTTCACATTCACCGCAAAAACATGTCTAGAGATGGTTTTCCGGACAGGATGCGATCCTGCACTTTGACGACAGCATCCTGTCTGGAAAAACATTTTAGCCAATTCCACCAGGGCCACTGTGTCAGTAGTTCTATTCAAATAAATGAATTATAGATGCACAGAGACCTGTCCTCTGTTCAGGATATTTAGGCAATGAGCAGTATCAGGTTTCAGACAGTAATGCTACCCAGAATGATGAGAGTAATACCTTCTGCACTGAGTCACATATTACAGCAGCGTAACACTGATGATACTAGGCCTTCACATTGCTTAAATTAGCTATCATTTCATTGAGCAGGCAGGTATCTCTCAGGGGTTCTAACATATCAACTGCACCTCTGTGTCTTCTTTTCTGCTTACACACTCACTTTCTTGTTCTATCTTTGTGTTTTCCTTTCCCCCCACCTCATACTCTAAATCCCTCTCTCTGCTTCCCCTCCATGTCCACTATCTATCTGACTACCTCTTCCCCTTCTTTCCCGTTCATCCTGGCAGCAGAGCAGGCGTGCGATGCCAGCACTCTGCTGCCTGTCTGGTCCAGCAGGGCGCCAGTCCCAAATCTGTTACAATATAGTGGGCGCTAAAAAACACTACTCACTTCCACAGCAGAAAAACCATAGAGAGACAACACGCCAAAATGTGCATTACTACTGCAAACTGCGCCTTGGTAAACAGCACTCTGCGTCTAAAAAAATTAAGTCAAATATTTGAACTAACCGAGCAGTGTTTGGTTTCTAGTTCTTGTGAGCTGGCACAGCCTCCACAATGGAAACTTTACTGAGGAATTAGAGTAAGCTAAGCCCTCCTAATGTGCTTCTTGCAGCAACACACTCCACTGTTGTTGTACTTTGGCCTGGCAGTCAAGGTACAGCAGCACCCATGTCTTTAGCTCCAGGCTGCACATCTATCTGCTAGCTGCTGTTCTATTACAGGTGCCATAGCTCACAGGCTGCAATTTAGTGGTTAGGGACACTGCAGATAATTGTGTGGAGAGATTACAGTGGATTTCTTTTGTCCTGGTCTGTTACATAAGCAAGTAAATAGTTTCAGCTCGAGGTTCAGGGGCATGGTCTTCTACTCTGTGACACTTAAGACAGATGGAGAGGGAGACAGGCAGGCAGACAGACACCTGTGATTGGAATTCCATACTCAAGAGCCGCAGGAGCTGTCTGAGAAAGGCTAGACCTGCAGTTTCAACTCAGACTGACCGCATTTATTGTTCACCCACCCGACTGACATTCCAGGAATAAGCAGAGGTGGATCTTTCATCTGTCTCCCACGCAAGGCCTTCCAAAGGACACGCAGTGCATGCACGCACACAATCGCGCACACAGCATCAATCACTTGAACATGGCTGCTCTGTGGTTTTAAGAGGAAAGACGTATTACGCAGAAGAGGAGAGGCTAAAAATGCAAAAGAAAAAAATGCCAGCATAATTCCAGCATGACTAAATTACACTCATTCACTTGGGCTTTCATTCATTTTTCCTTCCTCCACACACAACCAGACACACGCAGTTTCTGTGTGGACTCTGAAATCCCATGCACTCCAGCCCACCCGCTCTCCACCTCAACAAAGATTAAAGATGGCATCCTCCACTTACCTAGGTGGTCTCCATGGAAACTGTTGTCATGGGATGTTCTGCCATGAGGCAAGAGGTCATGATGGGCAGCAGGTGGCCAGATTTGCCCAGTCTTGCGAACGCTCACGATAGTGGCCTCAGACATGACCACGTGGCCTCCCTGCTGCCGGTGGTGACGCTTCTGGGACTGCGGTGTTGGGGGGCTGCTGCTGTCCAGGGAATGCTGGGAATTCTGGGAGTTCTGGGACGGAGAGCGGCTCTTCTCCCTGAAGGGCCGGCGGAAGGCTGTGGTGGGGCTGGGTGAGACATGGCTGGACTGGCCTGAAGAGAAGTCCTCCTCACTGGACGTCAGGTTCTCGTTAGAGCTGCAGTCTGGCGTGTAGCCGCCACCTCCGCCGACATCCTCAAAACTACCTGGGGAGTACGAGCGGCGCGGCCAGGTCAAGAGATGGTCGTCGCCTCCCCCATGGTCCCTCATTGTGACTCCACTACCCCCGCCACCTCTACCATCTCCACCGCCACCTTCGCCCATCATCACACCACCGACATAGACGCTGGAATAAGCCTGGAAGTCAGAAGGCTGCCAAGGCGGGGGTGGAGGTTTGCCCCCGTTGGCCCTCCCTGAATGTCTCTGGTTGGGCTCGCCATCTTCGTATTCTGCATCATAGCCACAGGTGCTCTCAGTGGACCGCCCTCTATACACTGGCCTGGCACGGAGCTCCCCAGCTACTGTTGCCAGGTTACCTGGGAGGGAGTGAAGAGATCTCTTTCGCTCCATCTGCATGGCCTGGCTGCCCAGGGAGCTGATCTTGTCCGAGACGTCACGGTCGTTGACCCTGACCAGACCCCTCTCATGGTGGAATTCCATGTTGGTGTAAAACGGTGGTGGCGGCGGTGGCAGCTGCTTCTCCTGGCCCTTAGCTACATCGCCCGCAGAGTGAGAGTTGGCCCGTTTGATCCTCTCAAAGTTGGATCTAAGAGCTGCCACACCAAGTCCCATCCCAAGCTTGTCCTTGGGGTCAGAGGGCAGTTCCTTGTCAGGCGGTGGAAGGGTGGGCCTGCGGGGAGAGACAGAGATGCCGCCTCTCTGCTTGGACGGTGAGAGGCCATCCAGGTTGTCGCAGGACGTCGACTCAACTTGCTGGGGTATGTCGAAGGCTGACTCTAAGCCGTCACCGTGGGAGGCCGACTTCCTGGCTGGGGGAGGTCTGGGTTTGGTCCTGCCAGTTCCATCTCCAAGAGGCTGAAAACGGGTCCTATCCACAACACCCCCACTACCACCACTGTACCCACCACCACCTACTCCTATTCCAACCCCTCCAGTCTCCTGCATGTGTGGCTGCTGGGACTGGGATTCCGCACCCTGCATGCCCGCAGGGTCCATCCCCTCATTCAGTGGCGTCTTTCTGAAGCCCCACCGCTGCTTGTCATAGCTCTTCCTCTCTTTGGCTAGGAGGGTCTGCAGGTAGATCATGCGGAAGCGCTCCTTGTTCACTTCCTGCTCCAGGCGCCTGATGGACGCCTTGCACTTCTCCAGCTCCTGCTCGATTCCCCCCACCGACCGCAGTTCCATCTTGGGGGGCTCTGACTCTGGGAACTGCGCCTTCCACGCCTCGATGAATCCCACCGGCTCCACCATATTGTGCCTAATTTATTTCTGTGACCGGCCCTGGTTTACTCACACAGGGGAGGGAATGATGCCAAGGGTGCACCGTTCTTCCCTTATCAGTCCAGTTTGCCACAGAGTTCTTACCGACAACAAAGTCCACCTCCTCCAGCTGCAGAGCAGTGACAGTGTTTATAACAGGCCTTGAGGTAACCCGTTCAGAATCACACAGTCTAATTGCTGACACTTGTCGTGGGTTGCGCAGTCGCAACAATACATCCCATTCTGAACAAGAGAAACCGGCTGTTCAGTCAGAGGAATAGCAGGGAATGCTTCAGACAAAAAAGGGAATAAAAAACTGTAACAGCGCTCGTCTTTCTCATGCATTATTCCAGAAAAAGGCCACTTTCAGAAGAAGATTTTTTTTAAAATCTCAGCCTCGACACAATGACAGCAGCTGTCTGCGCGGGGTTGACACTAGTAATATGGATCTCAGGGTGAAAAAAAAATGAAGAAAGTGTTTTAATCTCGCTGGGTTTACTCACTGTCTGAGTCTGCCTTTCCAGGTTTGATAGTAAAAGCTGGTCCTTTCACTCTCGCCCATTCATATGGCAGTAATCCCAGGTGCTGCTGCTCCGGACCAAGCGCCTTTGTACCAGCAGCGCTCAAGGAGAATGGGTAAAAAGCGCAAAACACAAGCGTCAAAAACATCTGAGTTTCTCAGAGGTGATCAAGCGGTAGGAGTAAATTATTTGTTTCATTATCCCATGTTCTTCCTCGGCGCGTATGTGTTCTTGTTTTTTTAAAATGTTCTTTTCCAGATTTCTCTCGTTTCTTCGGCCGTGATGGTGCTGCTGTGTGCGCTCCCAGCTCAGGCCAGCAGCACTGGAGGGCTGCTAGAATGGGAGGGACCAGAGTGACAGTGCTGCTGGTTAAAGAGACAGAGCAGGGATGCAGTCACCCCTCACCTGATTATATACAGGTCCAGGCTTTATTTTCTGTTTATGGAATTCAACTGTTCCATCTTACTTTTATGATTAATATTCCAGTCGTTTTGGCGGGGTCTTAATGTAAGCCAATAAAAGCTTGTCATAGCTCTATAAAACATGGCACAGTTTGGCCTCTTCTTTATCTGACTGTAGTTATATGATTGCTGTGTCTTATCCACTTTGTGGAGCAACATATAATCTATACATCATATATTACAGGCTCACAGTAAAGCCTACAGTTTCAGCAGATTCCTCCAAATGTCTCAAGAGGCAATAAGCTCTCATTACTCCCAGTGCTTCCACTGTTATAATCTTTATTAAGAACTATTAATAAAAAGTCATTTCAACATATTATTCCTTGAGGGTTGCTTTAACAGCTTATGGGTCTACCTGTCAGGTAAGTGCTACAAAGCATGTGGGTGTGCTGTTAGTATACTTAGCCTAATGCTGCCCCCTAGTGGAGTAACATTATATATGTGTGATTTTTTTTCTACATAAACAGCAACTTTACCACGCTTTCAAAATTACCTATAAACGTATCAACGTATATATCTTTCCTAAACTGTAAATCCAGTGATAGTTCTTTGCAATCCCATAAATGACTGCAATTGTTGTAAACTTGTTTTTTAAATGCTAGCCATGCAGAAAGACTAACTCACTTAACTAGAACAAAAGAGGAAGAGACATGATTCAAATACTATATTATTTTATTTACCTGAAACCACAACCTCAGTAATGCATGTACAATCATTATTAATCTTCAATAATGATCGTCTTTGTACATATGGTTAATATTGTTCTTCGACCAGGAGTTGCTGAAGGGGCTGCACAGTCCCCCTCACATCAGATCACAGTTTTACAGCAGTTGATAAAGATACATGATGATGATGGTAGTAATGATGATGATAATAATAATCATAATAATAATAATGCAGAGGCAATAACAAAACAGGAGAACACTGTTGTATTGCAGGATTACCAATGAATCAAAGTAGTCTGTAGTCCTCATTGCAAAGGACTAATTCCTCAGAAAGTAAATGGTTTAGTGATCAGCCTACAGTAGTTAACAAAGGAGGGGGGAAAAAATTAAAGTAAAAAAAAAAAAAAATCATACTCAAGTAGAGCACAGTCAAGTTCAGCATGAGTCATTTCTCATTGTCTAATATTGTGCAAATTACCCAAACCATTACAATAAAAACAGTGATTTCTCAATATCTATGATATATCCATCTTAAAACCATCTTAATATGTCATCAGAGTATTATACATTAGATTCTATAAATACAAATTGCAAAGCCTACATACAGCTGAAACGCATGCATGATTTTTGTACACTGATGTACAGCTAAGACCCAGTGTTTTTAAAGATTCTCTAAGCTACCATGAGGGTTGGAAACAAATTCTTCATGCAAGAAGGGGCATTAAGGGTATTGAGAATTTCCCTGCACACAAAACTGGAAAAGTGTCATATTGATATAGCATCTGCACACAGAGGTATAAGTGTGTTAAGAAATGTGTGTGTGTTCATGTGTTGTGGCACATAGGGCCAAGGGAACTGTGTTTCCTGCCCAAACACTTTTTTTAAGTATACCCTTATGTATTTGGTCTTATTACTGTGAAAACATTCTCTCTCTCTTTTTTTTTTTTTTTTTTTTTTTGTCGGTGCACATGGTACACACACTGCTGGTCATCATGGTGTCTGAGGTGTGTGGAGTTAGAGCACACACGCTGGGATCATGGTGGGATGACTCCAGCCTTTGAGCCCACCTCTTACATTTTGTGAAGCTTTTTATGAGAGCCAACCTAAAAGGAAGAGAAAAACTATGTTAGTACAAAACACAAATTCCACGACCAGTTTGCATTTTATAATTGTGCATTTTCTACCATTTTATCGAGAGTAGGTATCGGTTTTGTGAACATAAGCAGGTGTCAGAGTGGTGAAAAGAACAGCACACAGTGACATTCACAATAGTGGCATGTGGCCAACATCCAGGGCAAGTTTCTCTGGTTTTCTCTACAGACTGGCAACCTAGAATCACTCACTAGCATACCTCAAATGGGAAGATTGACATAAAAAACTTCTCTCCATAACCATAATGCTTTTAAAGTTACATTAACATTATTTCCCAAAAAGCCTCTTGATTCCACGGTGGAGAGTAATCCAACCACATCTCTATTTCAAAAAGTGTTTTTCTAAAAAATACCTCTCTGCTGTCGTTATTAGATTCTACTGTAGTGAGGTTGTATTTAGAGTATGAAAAGACAAATGGATACTCACTCTAGTGACAGGGGGCCAATGGAAAGCATTGAGGAAGAAAGCACACAGTTGTTGTTAAGTGGAACACAAACACACAGTGCAAACAAACCCAGGCTTCTACCCCCTAAAAAACATGCTTTTTTTTTAGATGGGGGGGTTTTCTCACACTTGGAAATTTCCATATAAAAGGATGCTTGGGATTAGTGCAGTTGACTGTATGGGCTCTGATCCAACATGTATACACTACCACAAAGTATGCGATGCCCAGCACAAACTAAGACCTCTAAATATGAAAGCCTGTAAGTCAAATATACACAAGATCTGTTTTCAATGTGTTGTGAATATCTCCTTCCTGTCATGTTTGTGCCAAGAAAACTGAAGCATTCATATGTCTGAAATGATCTGTATTCAAGTATCATAATGCACATACAAAAACACTGGATATGAATATCAATAACCATTGGCCTCAGTCGTTATTAAATAAAGACAGAAAACACTTTGATTCAAAGGGTTCAAGAGTGTATTTTTCCTTTACGTAAAAAACAAAACAATATTTTGGGTTCTTATTTGCAATCCAAGTTCATTTGGAGTACTTGTATTAGCATTTTTTCTTAAGATTTTAATATTATTGTCCTTTGAATCAAACGCCATGGAGATGGTAATTAATATATATCATCCCCAACCAGTTCTGTCTCCAAAGCAAAACACAAATTAATTTAATGAATGTCAAAAAAATCAATACAAACAATATATATCCTTAAAAGTGTTAGAGTAGAGGAAGATTGTGTTCTTTGTTTTCTGCACAAGCAAATAGGGGCACACCTCAGATGTTATGCTTTAGCAAGACCATTGAGGAAAAGCATCTGGAGATGAGCAAAAAAATAAAATAAAAAATTCTTTTATCATAGTGAGGTAGCTGTGCTCTGCCCAGTGCAGAAAAACTGGCTTGTTTTCAAATCATTATAGTAAAAAAAAAAAAAAGTCCATGAAGTTAATTTATACTCTAACAATGGGTAGGGGGGACATACACAATTAAATTAGGAATGAGAAACCACATACAGTTCATGCTTGGTCACAGGACATGCGGCTTTTGTTTTTCAGGATTTTTTTTTTCTCTTTTGTTTTAAGCGGAGTATTCAAACGTTCACTCCCAAACCTTTCCCCATCCTCGTCTGCCACACGGAGGTTGTCCTCTCTGAAAGAGTTCTGAGTTTATACTGAAGACACAATGGTAAACATTAGAAAATAAATCAAGGCGGTATGTCTAAGCCACGCTGGTCAAACAATTTACAAAGCCATTTAAAAAAAATTGCATAAAATAGTGTTCATTCTCTGTACAGATCAATGAATTTCTGATATCTTAAATTTTCTTTTCATGAGGAGGGAATCTTAGCAAAACAATCTACTGGTGTTACTGTAGTGACATAAGACAAAAAGATGTTCCCAAAATAATTAAAAATATAAACCTTAAAGGCAATATTGACATTAACCAAAAAAAAAAAAAAAAAAAAAAAAAAAAAACACTGGCAACAGTATATATTCTTTCAAACCAGCAACAAAGTCCACAGCTACAGGAGTGATGGTGTTCTAACACTCGCCTTTAAAGCCTCACCCATTCACAAATCCCAACTCAAAACAGGTGACTTCTCATTGTTAACATTTTATATTATTTGTTACTTTTCATGTGTTAAAGTTGGTCCTTCTCATACACACATGGTAGGCACGCACAAGCACACACACTAACTCTACAAACGCGCACACACGCTAGCTATGCACATGTAGGAAGGCAGAGAGGGAGAGGAAAGAGTGAAGTGATGGCGGTGGGATTGGAAAGGAAATGGAAAAGTCGAGGTTGTGCTCAAGTCAGTCAGGACCAGAACATGTCGGCCATGTTAGTGTCGGAGCTGTAGATCCAGAGAACCAAGGGGAGGGAAATAGCCACGAAGGGCCAGGAGATGCCCTCCATACATGCAGACAGGGAGCAGCCCTTGGAGCTGGCAGGCTTCTCCAGGTCTTTACCGGGCTCCAGGTAGTTCCTGGCAGCAAACTTGAGAAACTCATCCAGTAGAATGACAGGCAGTGAGATCTTGAGCACCATGAGCCACTGTGTCAGATTCAGAGGGGTGATCTGGAAGATGATCTGAAAAGAAGCATGGGAGACATCAGAGTGGATCTCTAAATTAGCTTAATGTTTGGCAGAATTGTATCATGACAACACTATTTTCACTCTGCATGTTCTCACTCAACAGCAGCACATTATGTGTCAAACTAAAAGGAATATTTCTCACAGGAAGAGGCTCCACGTAGAGGATAAGGAAGTGAAGAGACATGGAGAGGCAGATGGCTCCCAGCAGCCACACGTTCTCCCAGGGAGGCATACGCAGGAGGGACTGGTTCTCTGACACACTGAGAGACAACAAGGACAAATGAGCATGTTTGTTAAAAACTCACTCAAGAGCCATTACAAGTACTCCATGTTTATTACCCCATGTAAAATAACAGTTTGTGTGTGGTTTAGCTGGAAGATGTTATGCTCACACTAACCTGTTCAGAGCATTGCACATCTCAATGGTGACCAGCACAGACAGGGCCATGGTCATAGGGTAAGGGGACTCAAACACCTTACAGTCCATATCCTGGAAGTCTGGATTCTCTGGACCACACTGCAGGAAGTGGCTCTATAAAAAGAACAAAATGTTTCAGTCACATCACCATTTTGGGGAAGAACACAACTATAAGCAGATTCATTTAGTTTAAAAAATTGTTTTTGCATTCGAGTGCATTGAATTAATAATCATATGACTGGAGGTCATACCAGCTGGTAAAAGGTAATCCTTGGTCCATCCTCAGCAGCAACAAACCACCAGGCAGCAGCACCAACAGTGGCAGCACCCACATAACCTGGTGACACAAAGTGAAAAGACACCATTCACACCTGCACACAATGACACAGATGCCTGGTCACTACAATGACAAAGATGCCTGGTTACCTAAATCTGAGAATACAGCAAACTGTGATTATATGAGTGTTTAGTGGCTTCCTACATTAACATCATGCTAATGTGGCAGATTTGAGATAACTAAAGGCTCGTTTTTGCAAAGATTAGGTGGCAGCTGATGGGTGATGCCAATACTTTTGTACCAACAAAGAAGGAAACAAAACATCAACAGCATTATTCATTAAATATAAGCTCATATTTGATGTAAATACCACATACAGCATACACACTGTCAATGAGATTTCCCTCCAAATTTCTCCACTTACATCCAATGGCTAAGTATCTGAAGAAGAGCCATCCAGAGATAAGTGGCTCACGAGCGTTGCGTGGGGGTTTGTTCATGATGTCCAAGTCTGGTGGGTTGAAGCCCAGGGCAGTTGCAGGCAAACCATCAGTCACCAGGTTGACCCAAAGCAGCTGAACAGGGATGAGAGCTTCAGGGAACCCCAGAGCTGCAGTCAGGAAGATACTACACACAAAAGAAGCAGCATGATAGATGTCAGAGGGATTGAGTTGATACAGGGAATGGAGAGTGTCTACGTAACAGTATGTATCAGTCATCCTTACCAGACAACTTCGCCCACATTTGAGGAGATGAGGTATCTGATGAACTGTTTCATGTTGTTATAAATGGCTCTGCCTTCCTCGACTGCAGCTACAATGGTGGCAAAGTTGTCATCAGCCAACACCATCTCAGAGGCGGTCTTGGCCACAGCTGTGCCTGAGCCCATGGCAATGCCAATCTCAGCCTTCTTCAGAGCAGGAGCATCATTTACTCCATCACCAGTCTGAGAGAGGGTGAAAACCAGGACAGGAAACCATAAAGGGCCTTTTCATTTTCAGTGTTTTAACTGTGCACAACTGTATTTATCTGTGCAAGAAAAAACTTATGTTTTAGAGGCAATTATCATTGGCTCAAAAGCATGTCCTTTTCGTACCATAGCTGTAATCTCATCATAGGACTGCAGGTACTCCACAATCTTGGATTTATGTGAAGGCTCAACCCGAGCAAAGCAACGGGCCTTGACCACAGCTTCTCTTTGTGCAGCAGGTGACAGATCATCAAACTCTCGACCAGTGAAAGCCATGCTGGAGACATCATCATCCTCACCAAAAATACCAATACGTCTGCAGATAGCCACCGCTGTTCCTAAAGTATAAATGAGAGTACATTCATTACTTCATAAGGCTTCCTGGAATGCAAGTGTGTAAGTATGCTGAACTAGAGTATATTTTAGCATTTTCCTCTTGTGTAGAGAGGTAAAATATTCACTTGGACTCTTGACTGAACATTCTGCAGACACTACAATGATATATGTCAAATTTTATTCTCTAAGCAGACAGGACTCTCTAAACATACCCTTGTTGTCTCCAGTGATCATAATTACTCTGATGCCTGCAAGGCGGCAGAGTCTGATAGAGGCTGCCACCTCTGCCCTGGGAGGATCCAGCATGCCAACGCAGCCAACAAATGTCAGGTCAGTCTGAATAATAAAACAAAATCACACCAGATTAGGAACCTGCAAACCAAAAGTGTGATAAAACCTTTAGCAGAATCCAGCAACCGTGTCAACCTGTCCCAGCTCTTACCTCATACTCAATAAAGCGGCTGGAGTCCTCTAATACAAGTTTGTCTTTGCTCATGGGGTTGTCTCGGGTGGCCAGAGCCAGACAGCGCAAGGTGTCCCTGCCAGTTCCATACTCCCTGATGACAGACATGAGTTTTTCCTTGATGCCAGGGGTCAACGGCACCTTGTTGCTGCCTACACGGACGTGTGTGCACCTGTCAATCACTCCCTCAGGAGCACCCTGTAAGCAGCCAAAACAGGAAAATGAGGACAAATGGAAGGACAAAATAGTGTGCACAAAAAATATTTTCAACATTCAAACCATACAGCAAGCCTCACTCATACCTTTACAAACATCTTGCCGACAGAGGTGCGGGCTTTATTAGGAGTGCAGTACACAGACATGGACTTCCGGTCTCTGGAAAATTCCAAGGTAAACTCTTTCTTCATCAGTTGCTTGATCACCTAAAGATACAATAATAGACAATTCTAATAACCACTCCCTTCTACTTTAAAGAAGAAATTTGTACACCTTTCTATATTTAGTTTGGTTCATCTTATGTGAGATAAGTATATACAGCCTGAGAACACTGTTTGTATAATTAGGAAACAAAGGTTACATACAGAATTGCAGGCATTGGCTCGCTCAATCTTGGACAGGCCTTTAACATCTGTATCAAACACGTTCATCTTCTCCACCAGGCATGAGAGAGCTGTCTCTGTGGCCTCACCCACCTTCTCATACACACCTTTGGTCTGGACAGACATACATAGAAATCTTCATCAGAAAATGTCACAAAGTGCATGTGAGGTGTTGCCATCTGTGCCATGGCGACATTCAAGGACTATGTGCCAGTTAACGTGCAAGAATGATTCACTACCAACCTCATTATAGTCCAATGAGGAATCATTACAGAGAGCACAGATAGAGGCCAGCTCCACCAAGGCATCATACTGGGAACATTTGACTGGTTTGCCATCATGGAACCTAAACAAAACAGATGTAGAAGGGGAGCAACCAGTGAGCCAACTGTGCAGACTGGTGTACATGAAAAACAACTTATATAATAATATATAATATAATAATTCCCTCCAAGTAGCATGGAATTGACTTTAAACACTGAGTACTCACACTTCTCCATCTGGGGCATACGTAGATCCTGTGACAGTGAATTCCTTCAAGGAACAGTGCTCACCCCCTGCTTGGTCAATGATAAACATCTAGAAACACAAAAAATGTAGAAACAAACTATTAGCATTTAATACTCACCCCTCACCTTCTGTCTCTGTGAGTAAATGCCTTCTGATAAAATGGAGAGGGATAAGCTGAGAGGCTGAGAGACCCTGTATCCAGCAGGTGGCAGCAGACTACCACCACAGGACAGAAACCTGATGATGAGTCCACTTGAACATAGAACACGGTATGACAATGAAATTCTGAGCCAAAGCAGACACTGAGCACTCTGGTGGGGAAGGTCCATAAATGTCATGTTACAACAAGGCAGACACGGGTTCTCATGAGCACACACTGTATAAAAGTGAATCACTCTAAGGCGGAAATAGTTTGACCTTGAGTATCCAAAACTTTGGGTAAGGAGATTTGTTATGATCTCTGGTTTATTCTGGGCTTTTATAAATTCATTTAAAAACTGTTTTAGTTTGAGATGCACATCATAGAAATTGAGTTTTGCAGAGATCAGAAACCAAGACCAAGCTTAACATGTAAGAGGAAAAAACACAAGGGGGTTTGAGGTTAGTCAACACTAAAACGGTTACCACAGCTATCAAGGGTATGTACTCACTCATTCATAACAAATTGTTACATCTTTAAAGTACCATATTAGCCCAAAATTGAGAGGGTCAGAACAGATAGACACGAGATATGAAAATACAAATATCTGAATAAAGTGAGGCGCTCGCATTATTGCTGTTCTCCACTCAGGCACCAGAAAGACTACAAAAAGCAGTGATGTCACTGGTGGTTCTACCCAAAACCCAAGAGGTAGTCAGAAATTGAATAGAAACATTCAGTCACTCAGAGCAGCTAATCATAGTGCCGCCCTGTTCGAACAGGAGCTTGGATGTTGCAGATGCGTCAAAAACAAGTTACTTGGTCAGTGATTCTCAATAGCCAAGAATAACATCCAATGGTTTTCAAAATGAAGCCTTTCAAAATTGCTAAACATAATTTTCACTAGAAAAAAAACTGTGCAGGATGAGCAAAGGAAGAGGAGACAGACAGCAGAGAGAGAGAGAGAGAGAGAGGAGAGAGAGAGAGAGAGAGAGAGAGAGAGAGAGAGAGAGAATCTTTCAACACAAGGTCAGTTATGCAACTCTACTGCTGGTTCTGCTGCAAGTGACTAACTACTGCATACTGATCAGCATGCTGCTTGAACAAGAAGGGGGAGGAGAGTGGAATGAGGAGGAAAGAAAGGAGAAGGGAAACAGAAGACCAACATGATAAAAGGCAGAGGAATAGCACTGAGAAAGGTGGAGGGACAGAGTGGGAGTGAGAAGTATGATAAACAAAAAATTATAGAGGTGCTGATGTGAACAAAGGAGCTGAGAAACAACACTAAAATTGATGGTAAATAGTTAATAGTTCACATACAAGTTATTCATGCCCATAGGGGATGAGAAAATAAATATATTACACAGCATGTACTTTTGAGTCTTATTTCGTCCTTGCCTGTGTACAACTAAATCCTTCATTATCTGCTATTGGCTATTCAACGTCAGCAGTGCTCAGAGCTCAATAAATCCTCACTGTCAGCAAAAGACTGTCAGGGCTGCTTTATTGCTCGGTGAAAAGTTTACACTTGAAAAGTTCGCACATGTCAGGAAAGTAGCCAGTCTTTGTTCTTTCCATGTATGGCAACAAAATTCTATTTATTTTTGTACATTTCTTCCATTTTTCTTCCAGTTTGAAATGACAAATTCCCTGTGCACAGCAGACCTTGTCATAGCTAACTGTACTATTTCCCTGAGGAGGATGTGACACAGGGTGCAAACACCATTTAGCGGCCATAACAACTAAAATACTAATTGTTGGGTAATATAATAATGATCATAAATATAGCTATGATATTCATTTTATCTAGTATTATGACTAGTTATCAGAGTCAGAAATCATCTTGACACTGCTTACATATATGAAGAAAACCAGATCTTAGACAGCATAAAATGTAATGATCATGAATGGTGCGTTATTTTAGTCTCATAATTGATTGTTTCTTTAATGACACATTGTATTGTTTTGTTTATATAATGGTAACTAGTTAGTACATGGGTCGGGCACTAGTTAACATTCTATTTTGAAACGCTACACAGCCAGGTACAATTCACGTTAACTATTCAGGAGAAGGCTGGGACAGCCCTGGCTGACGACACGTCTGTGTTTAAACATCAATCAATTCAAGAGGTAATGACAAAATTTTCTCTCTTGATGAAATGTTATTTAACTTTATATCTCTTCCTTGTCTCTTTTTCATGGAAATTTGTATCTTGCTTTAATTAGTTAAAGCTGTGAATTCTTTTTATTCTAACAGCAGATTTCTGACTGGTTACCTCACAGACTGATCGCCAAAGCTTGACTTCTTCAAAACCCATTTTAATCAAACGTGTATTTATTCTGTATATAGGCTGCGGTGTGTGGATATATTGTGTTTGTGTGTATATACAGATTTATGAATAAATGCATGAAATTCACAAAACTACAGGTTTCAGGTTTCTTCTGTTCACTGTTCTCTTACCCTACACACAGACATCTGGTTGGTGGTAAGCGTGCCTGTCTTGTCAGAGCAGATGACAGATGTACAGCCAAGGGTCTCCACAGAGGGCAAACTACGGACAATGGCATTCTTTTTGGCCATGCGGCCGTGTTCCTAATGCCAGGCAAGTAGTGATGACAGCAGGCAGACCTGGAGAGAAACAAAAACAGAGGAAAAGGATTAAGACATATGTGAGGGGAGATAATGGTTGCATAAAAAATGGAGACAACAATTTATATCAATTTACTCAAGCAGTGAAACTACTATCCTTTGTTTCTATAACATAAAGTATTGGAAAAACAGCCCATATTATAGGATTTACAACCAACTGTGCCAGCAGTCTGAAGTGCACCACAATATGGGAGCCTCTCAGAGCAACAAGCATGTCAGTTTACCTTCAGGAATAGCAGCAACTGCCAGAGCCACAGCAATCTTGAAGTAGTAGACAGCGCCTCGGATCCAGGAGCCTCCGTGGACAGGATCATTGAAATGTCCAATATTGATGATCCACACAGCAATGCAGATCAGTGAAATAACCTTGAATTATACAACATAAGTTTAAATTTAAAAATCATTACTGGCAATCAATTAATTAGAATTTAAATGAACATTTGAAATTTTCAGAAATAGCTGAAGTTGAACATTTTAAAGTACGAAAAGGGAAAACACAACAGTCTAAGAGAATAATAAAACTACAAAATAACCTTGGATAGTTGCTGTCCAAATTCATCCAGCTTTTGCTGCAGGGGCGTGCGCTCCTGTTCTGTGGATGCCATCTCATCTCGGATTTTGCCAATCTCTGTGTTGCCACCTGTGGCCACCACCACACCAACAGCCTTACCAGCTGCAATATTGGTGCCCTATGAAGGAGTAGTATAAAGCAAACAGTAGAAGACATTCATATTAGGCATTGAGTGTCTGGGCGTATGGGTGAAACTAGTTAAACAACTTTTCTGAGACATGTGTCACAAAGACACACACAGCAAGAATCAACACGCAGCGAGAGTGCATACAATACTTCCCTGGACAAATTTTTGCAAGCTTCCACGGCAATGTATACCAAAATTTGCCTGATGTATTTTTTGTATGTTTTGTTCATGTACAAGAAAAAAAAGCTAAAAATAATTAAATGTTTTCAAAAAGTGCTGTCATTCTAAAATAGAAAAAGTGGATGCAAGGAGGGATGGTGGAATTAAAAAAACAAAGAGGATGAGGACAGAACTTTGTTGCCTTTATAGGTGTTGTTAGATGGCAAAGATGGAAAAAAATGTGTAAAATAACACTGAACTGCTGAAAATGGTCTTGTGAGTCACTCACAGAGAAGAGCATGTTCTTCTTGTCTTGGTTGACAGCACGCGGGTCAGGCACTGGGTCAGTGTGTTTGATCACAGACACAGACTCTCCTGCAGAAGAGGAAACAAAACACATGAGAGAGGTTGGCGGTAAGCAGTGGGTGAGTTCTTACGCAGGAGGGCAAAGTGGTAGTTGTGATGCTTGGCTGACACTTTGGGCAGATATGTGAGGAAAAGGCTTTGCAGCTGACTGAACAGGCCTGACACTTATCAAATGCTTACACTGCCACTGCCTTTCATATCCTGTATCTGATGGTGTGCTTCCACTGTGTGTGTTTGTGCGTGTAATCAACTGTGCAAGGTCTGCACTGTTCTGACAGAGTAAGGCAAGGAGCATTTGACAGGCGGTATGGCCATGAATGGGGAAAGGAAGAGAGGAGAAAAATAGCTGAAACACTAAAATATCCCATGGAATTTGCTACCAATTAAGGCAGCAGAGCAAGACAAGAGATTTAAGGACTTGATTCACATAAACCTCTCGTGCATTATCCATCCTTCAGTATTCTCCCCTTATTTTCCATCTACCTCGCTGCCCAATTATCCATCCATAGATTTGTTTATCTTACTTTTCCTTTCATCTACATCATCTTTTTGTTTAGGTATTGACTGGACAGCTGTGACTACAGAGTGTAATGGGGGCATGTGCATCAAAAGGAGGCAGAAACATATCCTTATTATACTGTGTCTGGGTTGATCAGAGGAGGTGAGTTGTCGTAAAGGCAGGCCAAGAGATAAAGTACGAGTAATATATGTCTATAAGGGAACCTTAAAGGACAGTGTTAGGTAAACATACATTTGAATAATTATGAATAACGGGTTAGATGGAAACATGAAGGCTGTAAGCAATTTAGAAACAGTTTTACCTGTGAGAATTGATTGGTCTACTCTTAGTGTGGTTGACTTGATAGAAGACAGCCTGATGTCTGCAGGCACTTTATCACCAACTGTGAACAGAAACAGCATTTAAGGACCTCTTCACAACTTAAAAGCATCTGTAAATGGCACTGACCACAGGTAGATGGATACTTTGTGTGAGTTGTCTTTGAAAGTGTACAAACACAACTGTTAAGCAGAGTGGTGTCATGTAAATGTACCGCATGTAAAAATAAACCTAAAATTAGAGCACTGTACAATGAAAAGAGAAAATACAATAAAGATAAAAGCAATAAACAAACAAATCGCCACACACAGACACTTAAGTCTTGGAAATAAAATCAACTGCTGTGTTATCCCCGCTCATGACCCTTGGGACTAATAAAATAATCAAACTCAAGTTATTTGTTGGGGAGAGGCTGAGAGAGAGTCATGCATTCAAAAATTATTAATGTTCCACTCATCCCCTGCACAGGACGCAAATAGATTGCTGCTCATTCTTTCCACTAACAAAAGGCTTTAGCTATCTCCAGTAAAACAAATGTAAAACGGAGATGTACACCAGATTCCAAACAAGTGTTTCCTTTGCACAAAAAGGGTAAGTATCATTAAAGCCAGGGTCTTTAATAGTTTCGCTGAAAGGGGTTTGACTCCTTTGTATGGTTTCAGATGCAACGTGGGTTTGATCTGGGCAGATAAAAAGTGCTGATAATGAACCTTTCAACTTTGGTTGGTTTGGTTTGATTGAAGAAAAAAATATTTAAAAGTCAGACTATATTCTGCACTAACATGCACATCTGCTTTTTCCATTACAAAGCACTGTGGAATGAGACGGAAATACAAACATGCAACATGGTCATTCTTAAAAGGTAAGATCCATGATTAAGAATCAGAAAGTATTACCTAAGAAAATGTTTTTAAAAGGAGTCTGAAATACATTAGTATTTAGGTGTTAAGTATTTAAGTCTTGTAATGATTATGTTCCCTGTGTAATACTGTACTATTACAGTAAGACTATGGACCAGCTATGGGTTTCCATAGCACCCTAAATTGATGGCTGACGTTTTAATTAAATTCTAAAGCACAATGGAAAATACCAGTGTTGCACCAAAAAGAAATGTTACTTTCAGCTTACAGTAAGACATCACACAGCTTGAAAGGGTGAGGGTAAAAAGCAATATAAAGCAATGACCCAGAGGCTCTTAAGAGATCCCTCTCTGGACAGTGGTGACAGACATGTAAACCAACCCGTGGGCCTCTGCAGTGCCCTTCTCAGCAGAGAGGAAGAGATGGGGGAAGGAGGAGAGGAGAGAATGGGAAGAGGGATCAGATGAGTCCTGCAAAACACACGTCCAAAAATGGGAAAACTATTTTGATCAGTTGCAAACATGTGCTGTTGGATGTGGGGGAGGGGGAATGATAAAAAACTTCTGATTTGAGCGAGGAGAACCCACTTCACGTCATGTGAATTGAAATAGAAACAGTATGATGTATCCTTGTGTATAGATGTTCATTCATTCCCACCATTCTCATGTGTTTGTGACCACTTTCAACCATTAATATAGAGACTTGAGTGAGGAAATTTGACACAACCAATAAAACAAACACATCACCGTATTGTTTCATAATTTAAACAAAAATTTTAAAATCTGCCTTATTACTGCAACATGTGGTAATGCTGAGCTCATGGTGAGTGATAATGCCTCTGGACTCTACCAGCTGCACTACCAAATTTGGTCGTACAGTTGAATGCAGGCTGTCAAAACCACTTCATCATCACCTGTCTGCCTTCAAACTAGATCCCCCTTTAACACACAGTAGATAGCAGAGGAGATGAACAAGCATAGGATGAGGGAGGACACAAAGGAGATAAAGAACTGCAGTCGCTGGAATTATTAAAGACTCAAAGCCCTGTGGGAAGGTTGCTCCAAATAGTCACTAATTAAAAAACCTGTCTACCTTGAAGTAATAGTGGAACACATCCCTATTTACCACCCATCAGTGTATACTGGAAATAAGGTCAGAACATAGTTTGGCAGCAAGAAGACATTTTTATTCTTAATATCAATGCTATTAAAATTAAACTTACTTTTTCTGTAATGAACCTATTATGTTTGAAACAGCAAATCAAACATTGGTCAGTAACAATTAAATAGATAAGCATAAGATGCAATAATTAATGCATCTGAAATTACTGTTACTGTTTATCAATTTTGTTACAAATCATTTTAACAAAATAAATGAATCCAGTTATTTTTGAAATTATGTACAGACATTTGCTGTAGTGCCCCAGAATTTGCAGCTGTTTCAACTTAGAGTGACATTATCTCTCCTTTCATCTTACAGACCATGCTCTTTTTAGCTCTTATTTTTCTGGGAAAGAATGGACAGCCTCCGGGATAGGGACCTTTCCTTCTCCCATGTGAACAAAGGATTTTATCTGTGTTATCTGTTCCCTTGAGTGAGGGACAAAAGTCAGGCTGCATAAACTTAAGTGATAAAACCCCATCAGCTTGTCAAGACCCAAGTCACCTTCATACCCTGTCCATGGTCTGTATCTCCACTTTTTGCCCCTTATCCCAGCAATGGTCCAAACACCTACCCCAACGTGACTGAGTGAAGGCTCAACTCTTATGTTGAATCTCAGCAAATGTCTATCTATCTATCCCATATAACAAAGTCTACTCTAGTCAACTCAATGCCACACCATAGAACGGGACACTGCATTTTAAATATGAATAGCAGAGATACTCTAATACAGCACCTAATTATTCGTCATGGGGGGTCCAAGGAAACTTTAGAGATCTTAAGGCAGCTGTATATTTTCTCTCCCAGTGACTGAGGCTCCCTGATGTGCTAGCACGTAGGCTTGCAGCATTCTGGGAGGTTTCATGAGGTCCTACAACCCTCAAGGGACCCCCCCCTCCCCCTTTTATGAACAGAAAAAAATCACAAGACCAAACTCATTCACAAACATATATGACACTGTGTATACCATATAATTTCTCTCTGTTGTAGTAATAATAGAGCAATAACTGAGTTGAACACGTGAAAGGCAGAAGAACCTGGAACAGGCAGGGAAAAATAACATGGGTGTTGACAATAGACAGACTATCCTACACTCTTAAACATAGGAGAGGAAACCTGGCCATGTGGCCATCTGGAGCACAAATTATTTATCGGATTGAATCTGCACCCTTTCTAAACATTAGTAGAGGTAACGTTAGAAGGAGCCAACCTACCCCCAGGGCAGGACAAACCACAAGATAAAACCACAAGCCAGGAAGAACAGGGCTGATCAGTCTAACATATAATACACATCTGAGTTACATATAACCAGCAAGAGTAAACTGAAGGGAGAGAAAGTGGGAAAGAAAGGACATGCTTTTATTCCTTTATGGACAGGATGTTGATGCTACAAGGGTCAAGGCCATCACTTTGGGAACTACAAACCTCTTGTCAAACAAGGCACTGGAAGCTGTTCCAAAAGCAAGTCAGAAGAGAGCAAAGAAGCAATGAATTGTCACTGTTGCCTCAGTAGAGTGATGACAGTAAATAAAACCCATAGACTCACTTAGGGTTTTAAATGCAACAGTGAAGAGACCAAACAGTATATGAATGCCTCAACTGAGAGACAGTGAGTCATTATGATGTGGGCAACACAAGTCAGAAACTGAAGGTATAACTTTAGACAAACAGGAAAGAACCCTTGCTCTGACATGAGATGATTTGTCAAAAAGTGATAAAATTTGTAACAGAAAAAAGAATGTCCATGGCTTATGCAAGCAACTTAAGAGGTAAATGGTGACATCATGATACTGTCATATGGAATGGTATGAGGTTCCTGCATGGCCAGATAAGTGAAGTAACCCTTTCTGACATTCAGTGCTCAGAAATTTTTGCATCAAATGAATATTGAACATATGAACACAAGACAGAAGTAGAACTTTAAAAAGACAGTTCATGAGATTGTGTAAGGTGCTGTTGTAAGGCGTACATTAAGAAACAAAAAGATAACACACTGGTGGAGCATGGGTGAATTTAATTTAGGTCCATTTAAATCCAAGATTATGCATAATTTCTTTCATAGCAGAGAAAGAGACAGAGAAGGCAGGGGAGAGAGAGGGCATGATATGCAGGAAAGGGCCCAAGCTGGATTCAAAGGCTGCTGTGGTAAGGACTCAACTTAGGTGACCACTTGCTGGAGCTGGCAGCTCAGACCTCTGCCACTAATAGAAAAGCAGGCAGGTGTGTCACTTGATGCTCTGCCCACAAAGACAGACAAAAGCAAACTGTGGTCAATGACACCCAATTCATACTGCAGCAGAACAAACTGTCTGTGCAACACAGCCAAAACACCGAGATGTGACAAGTAAGCAAATACTGTAAGGAAAATATGTTGCAGGATAAAGTCTTTGTTTGCACATCAGACAAGAGGGTGCATGTCTTCTGGATGGTTGAGATAGCAGGTTTTTTTTATATCTGTCTCACTCTTCACTGTGTCCAAAGACAGGACTGAAAGAAGCTAATTACCAACAGAGTAATTCACACACCGAGCACACAGTTCCACTAACCGCTTAACAACAATTGCTCTGATGGAGTATCTGAGCTGGTGATGGCAAAATTATCAGAGTGCTAGATCTAAAAGTACTCCAAGGATATAAACCATATGCCTGGTCTGACAAGACACTTTGCAGCCTGGCATTATACTCATACATCATCAGCCCTCACGCTGTAACTTGCTGGTCAACCAGTTGGTTCCCCTACCATGGCTAAGACAAACACACACACACACTTAGCTCTTTGGCTAAGTAAACATAACTCTGGAAGCTCATGTAGATACTGCTCATTTCACTTTGTGACAGATTCATACTGTGCAACTGTTAATCAATTCCATCCTCATTACTTATGTGACCTCAGAGGGCCATCTATCAGGTTTAAGACCATATTCGCACAAACTGCTTGCTACTGCAGACAGTAAATCACATGCTGCAACTGTGTGTATAAACCATGCAGAGAGGTTTGTTTGATTCAGATACTGTCCAGTTAAAATATTAAAGTACAGTAAATGACCTATGTGACTCTGAATGTGGCAGGACAGTGGTTCTATTTAAATTATAACATAAGACAATGTCTGAAGCGTTCACAAGAAGAGAAGCAGTGTAGCTGAAATTCAGTCCTGTTAGTGGGGGAACAAGAGGAGGAGGCTTTGGTGGCCATGTGAGATTGGAAAACTGAAGCATTAAAGCTGAGCATCATCTGAAGCTGATATCAGGATCCTGACAGTAGTGCTGGGCACTGTTCTTGATAATCTGTTTTTTATTGGTTCTGATTCCATTTTCAATTCTTGTCTAACCCCAGTTCAGATTCTTGAAACCAAAACATGCTGACTGGGAAAAAGAAATTTAATTTGAATAGATGAAGTCTGCCAAAAATCAAACTGCCAAATACAATAAAGGTACTTTGTGAGTCTTTTGGTAAAGATAAAACAAAAAATATTCCCATTTTGCCATGTATAAGTTCACTGTTGAGTGTTTTGTATTGGTTCTTACTTGAGCTGAAAGTACTTGCATTACTTGCTGCAATGTTATACCACGCTGTAGTCAAAGCTTTTTCATGTTAGACAGGCTTCCTCTATTATTTTTGTACAGTAATTATATTTTTTTGTGATGCTTAACTTATGGGGTAGCTCCAGTCTGCCATACTGTAAACAGTATATGTTTGTAACTTGTGATGCAGACAGAAGCACAGTAGGTCCTTGTTTTAGAGAGGCTTTAATCTGTCATTTATTGTCATTTGTTTGAGGCTGATGGTACAACCATGGTTTAGATCTCACTGATGCCTCATGTCTTCATTTTAACAAATAAGAAGGTTCTATCTCACATGATAACTTTGTCTTAAATTACTCCTGCACTAGTATTCTCAAAAAAAGTTACTACAAGAATCACTTTAGCTTGCTTAGCTTATACTGGAAATATTTATTGTTCAAGTTCCATTTTTGTGTCACGAAATGTAATACAGCGATGCCTCTTGTCCATGAGCCCTTCTATAGGCTAAACACAAAATTAGAAAAAGATAATACACAAATCTTTTTTCTGACCGTTTTCTTCTAACCATAGCTTTGTGACTGGGAAAATGGAAAGCTACATCATTAACAGAAACAGAGAAGAATGAGTGAAAGACAACAAAAAATGTAAGAGAGATCAGAGACAGGAAGAAGACCTGTGAAAAAGACTGATCAGTAAGAAAGCACAAAAAACAGGAGAAATGAAGAGCAGTGACGCAAAAGGCATAAACACATGTGGCCCAGTCCAAGTTGAGGTTAGCCAAGAAATGTTCAGGAACAGATTGGATCCCTGCTCTTGTGTTGCATAACTGCTTTACTTACTCGGTGCTACCATTATTCTGAAATTGTCAAGGGAAATGAACGGAATGAGAGATCAGCTGTGTGTGTGTGTGTGTTTAAACTGTGTAAAGAGTACGTCATAACACTGTTGATGATGTTTACAGAAGTGATGACCGATGTTATGCGTACATCTCTTACAGTCAGTGGCATCTGTGTGTTGAATTACATCTATTCAACAGGGAAAAAGCAGTAATCTATAGTTAAACAGAGGTTTCTTCTATCATAATCTTAAATGTGACATCTTCAGCTGATTATTACCTTTTACCTATCATGTTAACTTCCGACTGAGCATGAACATTCAGAGTATTAGAATACTTTCAGCCTGACTAGTGCATACCTAATATTTTTCATCTTACCTGCCACCTCCACGATGTCCCCAGGCACAATGTCCCGGGCCTTGATCCGCTGGACGCTCTTCCTGTCCTGGCGGTATACCTTCCCCATCTCTGGCTCATACTCCTTAAGTGCTTCAATGGCATTTTCAGCATTTCGCTCCTGAATAGCAGAAACAGGATTAAGGTTTAAAATTTGTTAATTCCATGCAGACACAAAGCATAACACAGAGACTAGATGAGAAAAAAGATGGAAACAAAGTGTCTTTCTCAGAAATGCTGTTACAGCTAAAATACAGTTATTCAAAATAGACTGATGTGAGTGAACTTTGCCTAATCTTTACATAAGCGACAAATAAAAATAAACAAAGTGCACATCTTTTTTAGGACAGTGGAGCAAACTCATGTAAACTGGGACATGAAACAAAAAGCTAAGAGCTGAAAAAAAGAAAGAAAAAAAAAAGGAAGAGAGCTTCCCATCCCATAACATGAGACTACAATGTCACTCTTTCCCTGGTTCCTCCAAATGTTCCCTTCTTGCCTGCTCAGTTTGTTCCTAAATCATTCTTCACTTGCACTTTTTAGTGCTGACTTTTCCTTGTCTGACTGCTCTCAGACTGGACAGGTTTAGTGGCAGCTCTCAGCCACTCAGGCAGGCAGCACTCACCTAGACATGGCAAGACAGGGTACACGACCCCAGGACCTCATGGTCTTTTTAAGGGGTAGCACAGGGACACAAAGCTATTAAAATGGCTACGAGCAAAGGTGAGGGTTTACAAGGTTAAAGGAAGCTAGATATGGCATGCAAAACTACAGTTGTTTTTAATTCAAAGGAAAGCTATCCTGATTTCAAAACTGGTAGGACCATGTCAGAAAAAGCAGCAGATAACTGAACCACCACTGCATCATTCATACAGGCTTTGCATAAACAAAGGCAAACAACCAGCTGCTCAACGACTCCCCATTTACACAGGCCTCAGCAGGACCTTCAACAAGCATTTATTTTACAAGAAAATCCCACAGAGACCCACCCAACATATTAGGTGGCTTCTTTGACCAAATACACCAAGTATGTGTGATTTACAGTCATGGAGATTGTGCTTCAAATAAGTTTATTAGACATTTATCTCAGGAAATACTTGCACAAGCAGAGATGAACCTTTGATGAACAATAAGAAAAATAATCAAAATGTGCAGCCCCTGATCTTCTGGGAGAATGAAATCTCTGTGTCTTAACACATGTAAGGCCTTCTAGAAACTAATTTAATCCCTATTCATTATTGAAAAAAGTTTTAATATGACTTAACTGTGGTTTCTCTTATAGTAATAGAAAAATGATAAGGCATCACATCAGGATCCACATTCCCCAGTCTCACAAAAAAACGTTTTACAATAAGGAATTGGTGCAGAGGGCTATGTTTACTCCAAGACAGCCAGAAATACCAGTGAACCATGTCTACTTGGCACGTGTTCATCACAGTATTGTTAGGATGTCACACTTGGGACATCCCAAGTATACAGCCAATCAAATGCACCCTGGGTGGTTTTTAATCTAGACCTATAATTCACAAGGTGGGTGCAAGCAATCAGTGCACCTATCTATCCTAATGAACTCAAGGGCAACATGCTGTTTTCTGGGCCATTTTGAATTTGTTTTAAATGGATGCCAGTCTAAAAAACTGAAGATAATTAGTTCTTCTGTGTGTCCAGATGAGTGCCTCCATCCACAACTGTTGCTGCCTTTGCTTCCTGCTTATAATTAAGGTGTATGTTGACAAATCAACCCTGCCTCTCAAAGGAACTGACACTGTAATTCCTAAAGGGAAAGCCAGGGCTCAGTGGGCACATATGAACATAGAGGTATAGAAATACCTCCTCACAAGCAGCATTTGCAACAATTGCATTTTTTCACTCTCACAGACCAAATGTTGTCCTAGCTAGGTTTTCTTTGAAAAGGTAGGTTAACGAATGTGGGTCAGAATATATCAACTGAGGGGGAAGTGGAGCAGGCCAGGCTTCCATTGTGACTGTGTTTTTATCCTGAGGGTTTGATAGGATGTGCGCTGTATCCTTGGCCTGAATTGAAGATGTTACATTTTGAATTTCTGTCTTTCATGATGAAAAAGTTAATCATAAGCTTTTCTATTCCATGGTTCTTTTCATGGCAATAGTAACTCAATTCAGTAAAACTCCTATTCAGCCTGTACATTCCCAACACACATTTAACAACTATGAAACTGGAAGAAAAGCTTAAAGTCTTTACCTGCCAGACTCCTACAATGGCATTTGCTATGAGAATAAGTAGAATAACAAAAGGCTCCACAAAGGCTGTAACGGTTTCTTCTCCCTCTTCAAACCAGGCCAGCACCTAAACACAAAACATAGAAACAGAAATTAACAGTTAGATACAAACAACAATTAATGCTATGTGAGTGTGAGATACTGGGAGCACTACAGCCCAAACCTAGGATAACACTGTCTTAACTGAGTAAGTTAAGACAGTAAGTGAGAATTGTAGAGCCCAATTTCCATGAAATATGATATTCTAGCTACTGAATGAGAACATACAAGATTTTCAAAATCACCACAATATGTAAGAGATAATATCAGTCCAATGTGGCCAACCACTTTACGTCATCCACATGAATGGAACAAACAAGAGGTAGAAAGGTCAAAGCTATTTTCAATTAATTGTGTATTTAGTTCTCCAAGTGTAGTTTGTCTCCAGCCCTGTCTGGCACTATATCCGACAATTTTTTTGAACAAATATATTACAGAACAACTCAAAATTAGTAGGAGTTCATTCACTTCTGCAGGATTCTAAGTCAAATCATGATAAAAACTGACTGTGCTCTGTAGTTCGCAGACAACAATGTAAGTACAGTGTAGTAAAGCATTACATAATGTAACAGGCTGAACTATCATTTTTGCAGTGAAGCTAGAGGAGTTGTGTACACAATAATACAAGCTTCAGGCTGCTCCAATTCTAATGCACAGGTACTTCTATTAGTATTTTCACATAGCCATTGCCACTCACTTGCTGGACAATGGTGATTAGCAGGCAGGAAAATGGTACTCACTTTTACAAATTTGGCATCATGATTTTCAGCATCCAACAATCATTTAATAATTTATAATAAATATCAGGCCAGCCTCTGCCAGTATTGCAGAAACTGGGCAGTGTTAGAAAGTCATGTCAGAAAGACTGATAGTGTAGTAACCACTTTCTCCTCCTTTAGAATCTGTGCCAGGAGTGAACTGTGTCAAACGAAATGCCAACAGCCCCCCCACCCCCACCCCCTCTTCTGCTCCAACCTACTCAAGAGTGGCCAATCAAATGTCAAATTCAATTCTAAGTGTCTATCAAACTAAATAATTTATGTTATACCCATCAGATCCTGAGTGACTGAATATAAAGTCCAAACAAATGTTTGTATATACCTTTGTAGTTGAAATCTAGTCATGTTGAAATAAATGTAAACGTGTCTGCATGTCCTCGTGTGATTGAGAGTGTGTTGCTTACTACAGCCATTGATTTATAAGCTTTGTAACCATAGCTGGCTGTCATTGCCATGCCTGGGTGACTCAGCCAGTGGGCCAACAGCCAATGCTAGAGTAAAAACAGGGCCACAGGAGAGTGAACCTGACACTGTGTCACATAAACTACATTTGCCACTCACTGGTGACAAAAACACAAGCACCACAAATTATGTCATTTATGGAACTGTCATGTTGTATTCACAATAACAACATGAACACCGGTCATCAAAGTAATGTTGAGACTCATAATAGAGTTTTAGTCATCTCTAGAGTGCAGTGGCAAATAATCGTCAGGAAATTCAATCATCAGAGATATATGGACTTCTCAGGTGTCCGTCGCTTTCACTCTTTAACGACCAGACACATAGCATGCTGCTCATTCCAACCACAAGCCAAATAAACATTGAACATGTTAAACTGACATAATGATCTGTCCCATGCCAGCGTTTCTTTTTAACAGTGGACTTCCTTTACTGTTGACATGTCTAAATGATGTCTATGAAACAACAGACTCAAAAAGGCTGCAATGACTTCGCTTCAGGAGGAAAAGCATGGATACACTGATATATAATACATTAAGACAGAATCAGAAAGAAAAACGTTCATCTGGGTTGTGTCACCAGACAGATTCTGGGCACCTTTCTTCTCCACTTTGAACAACATTCTTGCTAAGCTGCGATCTGCACTAAAAAGAACTAGGCTGATAGAGCTGTACGGAGAAAATACAAAAAATAATAATAAAATAAAATAATAATAATAATAATAAAAAAATACTGGACTCATCACTGTAGAGGTGAAAAGAAAGATGATGGTGGAGATGAACACAGACTATGTTCAACTGGCAGAAGGCCAGGTTTTACTATTTTTTCCCCTCCACACTGAATATTCTATCTTGTAGGAAATGAAGCAGCTCCTCTATTTGAGATCTCAGTACTCTAGTACTAAAATACCTTTTCGATACACAACTTATCTTGACTGTTGAATGCACCCCCTCACAACCTGCTCACAGATTTTTACTACTACTCATGTTGACAACATAGCAAAGGAAGTATAGCGCTTAGCTTTACACAAGTGTGCAAATCAAATATGAGCAACTGAATTTGTTTTGCTAAGACACCTCTGTCTCTTACATATCAGTGGAATGAACACTATCATAAACCCTGCATTAAAAACATGGCCAAGGAAGATACTGCTTAAAACGTAGCATGTGAAAAATGTGCTTGAAAGGTACCAAATTAGTATGAACCAACCGAAGTGATGTTTGTGTACTGGTTAAGGAAGACCAGTATCCTGCCATTATATTAGTCCAAGATATTTTAGGCTGATTTTGAAAACTTTTCATGGATTTTTACTACTACTTCATATTAACACAGTAAAGGAAGAACAGCACTTAATTCTATACAAGGGCACAAGTTAAACACAAGCTACTGAGTTTGTTTTATTAGAACTAGCTCTATTGCTTACATATCAGCTGAATGAACACTGAACAAGCCACTAGTACACATGCATTATACAGGTACATGTATTATACTTACAAAGGATATGCAAGCAGCGAGTAAAAGGATCCTCACAAGCAAGTCTTCAAATTGTTCAATCACCAGTTCCCAAAGGGATTTACCTGAAAGACAAAAGTTTAATTCATAAGAAATAATACTACTACCAATTTTCTCCCTTGATAAAAAATGAGAGACAGACAAAATTCATAAACAGGATACACCTTGTATATATGTCCACTCACCCTCCTCAGCTGGCAGTTCTGCAGATCACCCCATTCAGACCACAGCCAAAAAAAGAGATGAACAGGCAGTTAATAAAATGTCAGCACTTGATATACAAAATGGCATGGTGCTGTAGCAGTAGTGAAGCACAATTACAGATACATAATATAATGGAGAAGGATAGTGTGTTGAGTACTAACTGAGTCACAGAAGAGATGCTTCCCAATATTACACCATACAAATCGTGACGTCAACAACCTTTCATTTTGCTCGTCCGTTAAAAATCGGGAGCCATGGCCCATACATACATGACACCGGGGGCAGTACAGCTACTTGTTTTTTGATAGAGTGACATTATCCAGCTCCTTACCGTTTGGTCCATATCGTTCCCGTTGTTTCTTCACTTGCTCTAAGCTCAGACCCGTGCTTTCATTCACGTTAAAAAAGCTGTAAACTTCTTCAACCGTCTTTGTGTGTGCGTTGTCCATGGTGAACGGCCACTTGAGGACACCGCTTGTTTCGCCCTTACTGGTCCCAACCTCGACCTGTCACGGTTTCCCTACTCCTTTGGTGTCACCCCGTGATTTAAAACTAAAACACCTGAAAATATTCGAGCGGGAGCCCACGGCGTTTGCTGTTACCGGCTAGGTAGCTGTAACACAGGACAGCGCGGCGTGCAGGTGTCTGGCGAGAGTGGACGAATTAGCGGCTTCTGAGCTAACGGTAGCTAACAGGCTAAAGCTAGCTAACTGTTGGGCTTCTTTGGCTCTGCTTGAATTCGCCGGCTGCGCTCCGCTAGCTTTCCCGTGAGACCTCGGACAAATAATTCATATCAACATCGCAGTCTCAGTTTGCTGTTTAAATGTGTTCCTCTTCTTTTAAAACAGCGAATTCCGGACTCAAGCTACCCAAAAAGATGGTTTAAACATGTGGCTGAGTTGCAGCTCGGCTCTCTTCACCCGCTCTGCCTGTGTATTGCGGAATCACCAGCGTCCTCATCGGCACCAATCGCGTTTGTCCGCTGCAGTTCTCGCGTACGTCGAATGCGGTGTTCAGTGTCCGCATGTGGAACCATCTCATTGGTTGGACACACCGGAAATCCTCCTCTCTCTCTTTCTGTCTCTACAACGATAGTGTGCGTGCGTGTGTGCGTGCGTGCGTGTGTGGGGCCATACATTTCCGTGAACAACATTTACTCTTTTATATTTTCTATACAATTTCCAAGTATTAACCAAAGCAAAGTATGCCATCGTGTTGTATGCCGTCTCTGAATGTGTTATAACTATAAAAGATTATGGTGATATAGACTAAGTTCATTTCTAAATTAGGCTATATATTTGGCGAAATAATGACTTATCACCATCGTCAAAATATTTCTGCTCTGCTCCTTTTCAAGAAATTTTAGAGGTAAGCGCTGTCATAAACAAGATCAAGTAAGTGTCTTTTTTTTTTAGATACATACAATCTATCATGAGAAAATTTTAAAATTTAAACGAGACAAACAAATCAAAGATCAGACTTAGGACTGAGTATAAATAGAAACTGATGTGATCATGTGTAGTTCTTATGTTGATGGGAGAGGGTGCGTAGGAGTCTCTTATGTGACAATAACAACAATAATAAGAATAATAATGAAAAAAACTATATATATATATATATATATATATATATATATATATATATATATATATATATATAGTTTTTGCGTGTGTGAGAACACTGAATTGCTGGAATGCTACAGTAACAGTAGACATAAGGAGGCAGGTTATGAAATGAATGTAGGAACTATGGATGAGGAGAAGGGCAACATTCACATTGTCCAATGTACTTGATCTAATACCAATAGAGTGAAGCCACCATCAAAGCTGGAGATTAAGGGAACCATGCTGAGCTGACCCTGGTAGAGTAGAACTACATGACACTCCATCACCAGTCATGACAACAGCATCCACTGAGCCGCATCTAGTGTTACAGTAATCCTGGTGCCTCTCATGAAAGACAATTGGAAGCCAAGATTAAGAAAACCCAGAGGATTAGTTGGCCAACAGAGGGGTGTTATGAGAGACAAGTCATGGAAAAGAAGTATAACAAGATGTGATGAATATAAGTGAGGCTCTGGAGACTCACAGCTCTGGCTGCTAGGCTGAACAGATACGCCAGAGAAGAAGCGATACTGGAAAAGACCTATGGGAGAAATAAGCAGAAGACAGAGGGTGAGATATATCATCAGCAGAAACCATTAGGAAATCCTACGAGTGGCTGGAAAAGGCCAGGCTGAAGCACAACACAGAGGCACTGATCATGGCAGCACAGGAACTGCTCCAGATCCACAGAGGCAGGGGTCTAACACAGCAGACCCAAGGTGCAAGCTGTGCATAGATGCCCATGAGACCTTCCAGCATATTGAAACACGATATAAGATGCAAGCTTACAATGAGAGGCATAACCAAGGGATGGTGTACAAGAACATCTTTGCTGAGTATGGATTAGAAGTCCCCAGGTGCCTATGGGACACACCACTGAAGGTGGTTGAGAACAACAGAGTTAAGCTCCTGTGGGACTTCAAGTCAGCTGCTGGCTAACCAACTAGACATAGTAGTGGTAACAGAAAGAGGCACAAAAAGATCAAGAGGTAGCTGAAGGAACATGTGGCAGTGGGAAATATATGAATATATAATGATGATTTTTTTTGTTTGTAGAAATGAGTTTCTTATTTCTACACTGTCCCACATATTTGTTTTATTTTGTTCAGTACTGTGAAATATTTTTTAACCTTCTGCTCTATTTTGAGTGAGAGTGACAGTTAAATGAGGATACAATTTTATGTTAATAAATCCCTACTTTTCCCCAGAAAATGCTTCCAGCCTAAGCCTTGCAAGACTATAGACATCACTTTATTATCTTTGTCAGTCTTAATGGAGGTGTCTGTGAAAAATACCATTCTCTGTTAGACTGACAGAGCAACCATGCCTGTGTTATAACACAGTCAGCCTTATCATTTGGTGTCTGACCTTTTATCAAGAATTTATCTGCTAATCTGTTAAATTAGTCCTAAGAATTGTCTTGGTGCTGTAGACTAAAATTTGGCAACAACTTGTTGGTAGTTTTTGCAACAGAATGTAACTATAGTTTCAAGAAAAAAAGAATACATACACACTGAAAGCAGACAGAAATACTTCATCCCCTGGAAAAAAAAAAATCAAACGGCGAAATAGCTCATGTGTGCAGCCTACAGTATCTGCTGTCTATCTGCAAGACAAGTTATTTTCAGACACTGTGATTAATGTGTGCTGCCACAGTCAGACTCCTGTTCATTGACAAGGGAAAAAAAAAATCATCTGCAACTATTCAGACACGCAATGGCTTGAGATAAGAATTGGAAAGTGCAGTGAATGGGTGCCAAGCTATCATAGATTGTTTACCAAATGTTACTTCCATAGATTTCTTATATCTTAAAGGACAATTCCTAGTTTTTCCATTGTTTTTATGTGACTACAGCAATATCAGTTGCTATGCTTAATAAACAAAAAGCAAGCTATATGTGGATACAAATTCTGGCTAGTTAAATCATGCAAATGTAAACTTAAATGTTAGTCACAAAAATTCTATGTGAATAAATTTTTGGAAGTCACCTAAAAATATATATATCACATTGTATATGATGTAACATACATAAAAATGAACTGCTGCAAAATGTACTTAAATTACAGCAGGCTCTGTGGGTAACTATTCTGACATCAAACAAAAAAGAAAGCCAGGCTCACTTGTGTTGTACCTGGATGAATTTTCTATTAAACTGTTGTACAATGGCAAAATGGGCCCATTTTAAAAGCAGCGATTCAAACTAAACAGACACTTAACAATTCAGAATCATTTCACGTAGTGCTGAAAACTGAACACAGACAATGCCTCTCTAATTCATAGTTGGTCATAGTTTCAAAATATATTATCAAAAATCATGTGGTCATTTCAAGTCTAATTTCAGTTGTTTTCATTTCAGTTGAACTGCACTGCTGTTTCTTACAGTAAATACATATGATAGTGTATAAGAGCAACATGGCACTGTGTACAGTGGATTCAAAAACAGTGATATTCTCTCCCTGTCAGTATAATTCATACACTGTATATATCATTATTTGCTAATTTGCAAGTTACTCCATTCCCTTCACATTTGACAAATACAGTATGTGATGTTTGTTTTGTGTAACAGCTTATATAACTCAGCCAGCAGGGTAACAGCTTCAGCAGCTGTGAATTTCATAGCAGACAATGCGGATGGCTTTTAATTAATTCTTTTTTTGTTATATGTGGGGGCAGCAGTACACAAACAGTCCAATCTGATCAAGGTTCCGCTGTGCCTGATTTCTTGCAAGCACAGACTGCAGCCAGCTCACACTATGTAGGAGTACAGGTGACTATGAGCTTTGCAGTAAGGTTTAGGTCTGTTTTTAAAGCTGGTTTAATGGCCAAATCACTCTCTTTGGAGACTCAGTCCTTCTTTGTAGTCAGATGGTTTGTGCTCATTTTTGTGCTCAGACTTCAGATGAGACGACTCAGGACAGTGAGGATGATATCAATGCTGGCTTTGTTTATGTCTGACTCCAGGGGATTGGTGAACATTTCCATGAAGTTAACAGATGCTTTTGGCATTTGAACCTTATTCCTGAGGGTTATTTTAGGACATCTTGATAGAACATACATTTACAATTTTCACGTGCCAAGTAAATAAAAAGATTCTCTGTACACTCAGTGATTTCATAGCTTTTTAATTTTGGAATTTAACACTCACTCACACCCATGTTTGCCAGTGTCATAGCAGAGAAGACCATATGCAATGATATGATAATTGAACTAAAAATACTAGTTAATAATATAATATAATATAATAGTTTGTTTCATCCACCAAAACATCATTACAAGTCTTGAGGAATCACTGTTTGTCATTTAGAATCACCAGCATCCACTGAGATCAGCACTTGTTTGATAAATGGGCACATGTTCTGGATGACCTGGGATTGTGACCCTTTTCTCATAATAAGCCTGTGTTTACCATTGGGTTTCCAGCAGAAAACTAGTTGACACCTTATAAGGTGCTATGAAAAAGTGCAAGTGTGCATTATGAGGCCATCCCGGGATGCGAAGGTTAAAGGTTTGGCCTCTTGGCAACCAGTCTTCCTCCTTGTTGTGGTGTCCTTGAGAAAGAAATAAACACCTCTGAAAATGCTGAGCCTCTTTGCCACCATGATCTGACTTTAGCGTTTACCTTCACGCATGGCTGTAACATGAGTCACCGCACATTATGATGGTGGCTTCTGTAAATTAACGCAGTAAGACTTCTTTATATGGTCTAAAAAATTATGGTGGAAGTCATATGCTGTGCAGTGTGTCTTTGGTTTATACAAGAAACCCATATTTATCATTGCTTAAATTGTATGAGAAGCTCAGATGAAGTCTGGAATATGATGATCTGAGGAAAGGTGAGGGGTCTTTGTCAGGAGACACAACAAGGTATTGAGTATTATCATATAACATGATAAACTGTGGTTTACTGTGGTCTATCCTATAAAAAATTACAAAAACCAATTAAAGCTCAGCTGATATTTGGCCCAGACTATTTCTGTATGTAATTTCTGTAGCCCACCTGCAAATAATCGCATTAATTGTGAACAATTTTTCCTGAGGAAAACTCCACACCAAACCATAACCTAAAATACAATTTGGTGTCATTTGCATTTAAAAACCAAAAGCAACTGGATCATCTTTCTGTTTGTGTGATTTTGCTGCACTCAAGTGGACAAAAACATTATTACACGTGGGGTTTTCTCTGAATTCTCTGTATTTAGCTGAATGTGGTGTACTTGTCCTTAATTTTACTCCTCTATAAAATATATACACGAGGCTGCGAAACTGTACTTCAGTCCTAAAACTTTTAATAAAAGATCAAAAACAGATTATAAAAAGCCCTGATTTTTTTTATATTTAGTGTTGTAATTTCACATGTAAATCATAGGGTTACAAATTAAATTTACACTACACTTCCACACGCTCCTCTCTCTCTCTCCCATTTTTATTATTATTATTATTATTTTTTACAAATGGTTTTGCCGTCCTGTTTTGACGTAAACAGAAAGGAGAATAAGACAGTTCTCGCGATACTTACATACGAGGTCAAAGTTGACATTGGCCATGTGTGTATGTTGCCGTATCTGCCATAGAATAGTTTGTACAGCTACAGTTTGTGGTCCGTATGTATATATTTATAATTACAGGTATTACATTTTAGGTCAATAGGCTGACTTTACGTGTTAAGCAAATTCTATATTTTGTTCACGGTTTTCCTAAAGTTAGTTTGATCCAGAATATCCTGTGCTGCTCCGCGTTAGCTTCGTACAGTTCAGCTGGTGTGCCAGTTTGCATCTTTTAGGCAGAAGGATCCTCTGATGATGGCGTAGCAGAGCATGTTTAAAGTCCGACCACTGTTGAGTGCCTTAGTTAAGCACACATTGACGTTAAAGACAAACGGTATGTATTCAGTCTTCCACCTGCGAATGAGTCTCTTCCTGTGCTGTTCTACCAGGATTTGTTTGTTTTATTATTCTTTTGTTAGCTACACTCATCTCCTCATACATGTACGTTAAATTTGTGCAAAATGTATTTGCATCTCATATATGCTTGCATGGCATAACTGTACTCTATATCCATGTAACAGAGAGTATATGAGAATGTATTTCATGTTATCTTCCCAGGTGGGCTTTATAAACTTTGTTGCATGATGACTGAAGTATCAAAAGATGAGCACACAGCCAAGCTGATGAAAAGAGCTAATGAGGAAAACAAAGACTCTGCTGAGGTGGTACAGGCTGCAAAAAGGATAAAAGCAGAGGGGGAAATCACTGAGGATGAAAAGAAATATCCTAAAAAGAAAGTGGTCCTCCTGTTGGCATACTCTGGAAAGGGATACTATGGCATGCAGGTGCGTACTGTAGTTGGGCTTTCTCTGTCAGTTCTATGTACTTCATTTTCTCCCATCTTGCTAAATGTAACTGCTGTCTGTGTTTCAGAGAAATCCTGGAACCTCTCAGTTTAGGACCATTGAAGATGATCTGGTTGCGGCACTTGTTAAATCTGGTTGCATCCCTGAAAACCATGGCGATGACATGAAGAAGATGTCTTTCCAAAGATGTGCCAGAACAGATAAGGTTCGGCTTTGTACTGGTAGTACAATGGGAATTCTTTACACAGCGGTAGACCAACAAGACAGTTCTGAGGAAGAATCAAATATCCACAGGACTGGTAAAAAGTTTTTCAGTGAAATGTATCTTTGCTTTGCCCTCCTGTTGCTTGGGGTGCTGATGAACACAACTCTACAGTTGAGGTTTGAATCATGCTGCCTAACTGTTGTTGATGTTCCGTTTTTTTTTTTTTTTTTTGTGTGTGTAATAAGTGTAATATAATGGGGGATGTAAATTTTAATGAGCAATGGCAAGAGTTTTTATACATTGTTACTGGTATGTCACCATATATATATATTTTTTAATTTGTTTAGGGTGTGTCTGCTGCTGGCCAAGTGGTGTCTCTAAAGGTGCGGCTGATTGAAAACATCACTGAAAAAATCAACCAGCATCTGCCACCACAGATCCGAGTACTTGGTAAGACAGTTGTTCCTCTTACGATGAATGATGACTCCTAAAAAGGACAGAATCTGTCAAAAACAAAAAGTTACATTAATGTTGACACTGGGCTAGCTGTCTTTCTTAATCCAGCTTCATCGATAAGAGATGAGAGGATGGCTGTTAGCATTGAGAAATTCATTTTTTACATTTGTTCCCACAGGTCTTAAACGGGTGACCCAGGGTTTCAATTCCAAAAACAACTGTGATGCTCGTACATACTCCTATATGCTTCCAACAGTGGCCTTTGCTCCAAAAGACTATGACACATTGAACATAGCAGCCTTTCGCTTGGAACCAGAGACACTTCAGAGGGTGAACCGTCTGTTTGCTCTTTACAAAGGCACCCATAATTTCCACAACTTCACCTCCCAGAAGGCTCCGAATGACCCCAGTGCCCGCCGCTATATCACAGAGATGTCCTGTGGAGAGCCTTTTATCCGCAACAATTCAGAATTTGCAGTGATCACTGTGCGAGGCCAGAGCTTTATGCTGCACCAAATCCGCAAGATGATCGGCTTGGTGATTGCAGTGATAAAGGGGTACGCGAAGGAGGTGGTGATTGAGCGGACCTGGGGACAGGAGAAGGTGGATGTGCCCAAAGCTCCGGGACTGGGGCTGGTCCTGGAAAGGGTTCACTTCGACCGATACAACAAACGCTTTGGAGGGGATGGGCTGCATGAGCGCCTGGAATGGGACCGCGAGGAAGAGGCTATCAAGGCCTTTAAGGAGGCTCACATCTATCCCACCATTGTTGAGACAGAGTGTCAGGAAGGCTCCATGGTCAGCTGGATGTCCACACTTCCTATTCATGACTTTGAAGCCACAGCTTCTGTAACACAAGACAATAAGGACCAGAAACAGGTATCCGGAAAATCATAACAGAGAAATGACATTTATTTAAAACACTGATGTATCACATTAAAATAAGTTCAGTTGCATATTCTGATTCATTTTTGTCCTCTTTTTTTCCCCAGGACAATGCAGAGGAAGGAAATGACTCAGATTAAATCGCACTGCCTGCAGAAAGAAGACATTTTCTTATCAAAACAATCTGTCTTTTGCTGGGAGTTACCTTTCTTTTGAGGGTCAAAAATGCTATCTTCCAACATTGCTGTTTTTTTAGTGGGTTTAAATTTTGTTTCTCTTATACCAGTGTTATTAAACATAAACAACAAATGCCTCTTTGTGCTTTACTCTGATTGTTTCTTATTGATGATGTCATTGTGAAGCCAACAAGGATGCTCATATTGATTGTTTGATGATCACCTCTGCAACACATGAAAAAAAGAGTGGAGCTTATACTGTATATCAGTAAATGTAACAATTGCCACAGCTGACTTGTCTCTTAGCCCCAGTAGTTTTTGCAGTTTGCCACTTTTAACTCTTTGTCTTGTAAGGTGCCCTATAAGTTTGGATTCTTATGTGAGGCATCATCAGTTGGAGCTGGCTAAATCAAGTGGGTATCAATGTTATGTAAACTTTTATGATCGGATTGGTCATTATAATTATTACTACTACTACTACTAATAGGCATATAGGCCACTTAAAGAAATATGATTCCTAACAGCTAATATTATTTAAAACCTCAATGAAAGAGAATTTGCTCATGGCCACTGTGGAAATGGAAAGTCAATCAAACAATTACAAAGGGAAGAAAAGTCGCATAAAACTATTCTCTGACTAGTCCGAGACAAAATGGCTAAACAGACAATTACAAAGAGACGCAAGACGACTACCAAGAGACAAACCAACCACTCAGACAACTAAAGAGATGTGACATGATTACAAAGACACACAATATGACCACAAAAAGAATCAAAATGTTTGCAGCCGAAAGAGATTTTTTAAAGTCAAAGAGACAAAAGTAAGCCAACTTCAAACAATGTTTTCTCTCTTAATCTGATCCTACTTTACTGATATCATGCACTAATTGATAACTGATAGGTCCTCAGTGTAGACTGTAGATAATATATGGTACAGAGCTGTGCCCTAACTTATTAAAACGAATTCTGAGGTGTAATCATGAGTTGAAACTTCACCCTCCAAACACTAGGAGGCGATATAACAGCTGTGTTGTTCGGATGAATGTCGCGTTCCAGACCATTTTCACATTCAGTAAATTAGGGCTCTTATCTTTCAGTTATGATTACAGTGATTCCGGAGATTGTGCAGTGCACTGAGATAACATGAAAAAGTAAGTGTGTAGTATGTGTGTAGATATACGGCAATAGTCATACAATCTACTACAATTATGAATTTAAATTCATAAACAAAATTTCTGTGGTGTGAGGCTTCCATGATGTTTTTAGTATTATAGTATTGGTTCTTCGTATTCTTAACCTGTTAAGTGAATGCAGCATCATTCAGTAAACATGGCGCCGGCCAAGAAACGCAACGTGAGTTCGGCAAAAACAACAGAACAAAGTGTAAAAGCAGCTAAAATCGACCTCAGCAGCAAAGTCGAGAGTATTCTTGAGAGCAGAAAACATGCCAACGACGTTTTTGACGTACTCGAGTTCCTTCAGGTAGATAAACATCACTATGCTCATTTGTTTGAGTGACACAACTGAGAAATGCTAGTTAACTTAGCTAACGTTACAGTGGCTTTTTCTTCTTTAGATTACTAATACAGTACTCTGGATGTGTTTATGTTCTCCGTGTCTTTTGCAGTCAGAAAAAGAGAAGGATGTTATCAGTGCTGTCAGTTCGAGCAGCAAATTGTTCTGCACTTTGTTGGAGAGAAAAGACTTGTTTATAGGAAAGCTGCCCGGAGAGGAGGAGGCATTGAGTGGTGAGTATCCCCCACCAGCACTGCATTGGACTGTTGGCATATCACATAAAACTGTAGCTGAAAAATTGAGATTATGTCCTGTCAAACGTCTGTTCTAGAGACTGTTTCCACTCCTCTTGGTTTGACCTGCCTGTACATCAAGAACACAGTTTCAAATCCTCACTATCTTTATTCTGTTTATCTGTATCTGTACCTTTGTTTGGTCTAGGAGGGCACTAGTGCTGAGGAGAAGTATCGTATCTTCATGAGACACCGGTACAACAGTTGTGTGGAGGTGATGCTTGAGCTCCTCGGCCATGAAGTTCACAGCATAAAGGTGAGTTGACTTGTCTAAATGGTTCACCTTTAGTCATGCATTCTTTAAAAACATGAATAACAGAACTTATGCACCAGGTAACTTCCTTCACATGAAGTAGCATTTAAGTGATGAGATGACACTTGAAGGAAGTAGTATGCATTGTCTTTTTCCTATACTATAATGTGCAGGTGTGTTTTGTGCATGGGTTTGTACACTTTTTGTGCACAGATGAATGTCAGGCGTGATTAGGTACACTAGTATTACACACAAGTACATACAACATGCATTGGTTGATACCATATACATCAACACCCTTGACACCGACTATTATTATTATTATTATTATTCTTGAGTCAGCACCCTCTTGTATAACATGAGGTTCTTTTTGGCCTGGATGAATAAAATATTCACTGTCAGCTTGATAGTTTTTATTATTGTTGCTGAAATCCATCACAAGAATTCTATATCTCAAAGGGGATCGGGTAGAATGCAGCAGATTATTGGCTTTGAATTTGTATATGGCCATGGCATGGAAGTCAAATCTTCGTTACCAATCAACACTTAGTTCTTACCATTTCCAATGTTGCATTAAAATGTGGTTAACCATTACACAGTGCTGTAAATCATTGTGTCTGTTTTTTAATATAAATAACTGTCCAAACACAGGAGAGTGCCCTGTGCTGCCTGATGAAATTTGCTGCAGGAGAAGGACAGCATCCTCTCGAGGACTTGGACTGGAGTGAACACTACAGCTTCCCGAGGGAACTCATCCAGGTTGGATTTTGTGTCATGCTAACTGCCTGTCAGTGGTAGAAGTAATGTAAAATGATAAGCAGCTTTTTAAAATGCCTTTTTGACATTTGGCACAGGCATCTTCTAATATTTCTGTCCTATCTCATGGTCAGGCGGTGGTAGGCAGACTGCTGTCCAAAACTACAGACAACTCCCTGCTGATCTCCAGGTTCCAGGAGTTTCTTGAGATGGAGGATGTTCGCTATTATGTAATGAGCTCCATCCGTGAGAATGTGGGCAAAGTCATGGACAAAAACAAAGGGGTAGGAGGACTCTGCAGAGCTCATCTGCTGTAGTTGTGCTTGGTAGCACATTGAGGATGCTGTTTTTTTATGGACTAAATTTTACTTGGCGTGCTGAATCCTGTTGTTCCTCTCAGGCAGTGGCACCCATATACCAGAGCAATGTGTTCACCCTCATGTCTAACATCAGTATGCCAAGCCAGGAGTCAGAGCTCACCAACTTTATGGTCAAACAGGAAGGTGAGAACTGCTTTGAGAAGTTGCCGTAATGCTGTAAGTAATACAGCATCAACTTTCACATTGTGTTAATTTTGCTGAGGCCAGGTTTCTTGTTCATATTTAAGTGTTTAAATTGTTATAATTTTTTCAGCTAAGCACGAGGACTGGAAAGCTGCTAAACTAAATGTAAGTAAAATGTAAGTAAATCATCTCTGCTTGCAACATAAACGTTTCTTAAATAACATTTTAAACATTCTACCTCCTTACAGGAACACAAGCGTGTCTTTGAGAGGATGTGGCTCGGCTTTCTCAAGTATAAGGTAAATATCTAGGTTGGACAATTAGCATTTTTCTCCTCTATACACACCCATGACAGTGTGCCATCAAGACTATGCTTTGTCTCACTAATTTCTCATTTCTCTGTTATAGTTGCCAAGCAGCATGTATAAAAAAGTCTTGGTGATCCTCCATGACTCCATTTTGCCCCACATGAGTAAACCCACGCTGATGATTGACTTCTTGACTGCCGCCTATGAAGTTGGTAAGTTGTGCAAATGGCATTATAGTGACAGTACTCCAACAACTCCACATTAACAGCGAATGACTATTTTAAAATAACAATGAAATGTGTCCATGTTTTTTGTTCAATAGGTGGTGCAATCAGCCTGCTGGCCCTGAACGGCCTTTTTGTCCTTATACATCAGCACAACCTGTAAGTATAGTGCATAATAAATCAATGTACCTGTCTTCACAGTAACATTACAGTAATCTGTGTTTGTTTTCTTAGGGATTACCCTGATTTCTACAAGAAGCTGTATAATCTGCTCGAGCCTTCTGTTTTCCACGTGAAGTACAGAGCACGCTTCTTCCACTTAGCCAACCTCTTCCTTAGCTCCAGGTAAGATCACTCATGCTTCACTTGTAGTTTTTGTAACCTCAGTTTACTTAGCTATAGATTAGCACTAATAGCACTAATGAGGCCCACTGAACCAAATACACGTTGCTGCACTAGTAGTTGCTGGGGAGAATGTGTTCTTGTGATTCAAACTGACAGGGACATTTAAACTGTTAAATAACCTAATTATTTCCTTCCCACTATTCAAGATAATGACCATTAAAAACTCAAACTCATCTGTAATTTAAGTAACTTATGTGTGTGCTTGCTTCCAGTCACTTACCAGTGTACCTGGTGGCTGCGTTTGCCAAACGCCTGGCTCGCTTGGCCCTCACAGCACCACCCACAGCACTCCTCATTGTGCTGCCCTTCATCTACAACCTGATCCGTCGCCACCCGTCATGCAGAGTTCTTATTCACAAGCCCAGCACAGAGGATGGTGAGTGTTAGCCTCTCAGTTTATGGTTTGGACAACATTTGTAATTTCATTCAAATTGTCAGGGGGTTTGAGATGTAGAGGTTATTTAGGGCAGTTTGTAAAAATCTTATTTATTGTACAGCACAATCTCCTACAATCCACAAAGCATTTCAGGATATATGTATGTGTTTGTTTCTAATCATAATGACAGAGTCTATGGAGGACCCGTATCTAATGGATGAAGAGGACCCTGCTCAGTGTTGTGCCTTAGAGAGCAGCTTATGGGAAGTTAAGGTGTGTATATGACAGTTTAGGATTCAAACCTGATTCATTAGCCAGCAATTTTCTCATGTTGATTGGAAAATGAAGACGAACAAATGCCATATACAACATGTAACACTCTGCTCTCTCTTCTCCTTTTCTACAGACGCTGCAGAGGCATTACCATCCAGATGTGGCCAAAGCTGCTATGCTGATCAACACACCTCTATCAGAACAAGAAGATGACATCAGTGAGGTGCTGGAGATAACAGCATATGAGGTGATGCAACACTTTCAAACTTAAGTGGTTTCAACATCTGTTTCTGTAGTTTTGTTATTGTTTTCTATTAGTGCAGAAAATTAAATGGAAGTTAACCCATCTAATAATGCTAATATTCATCTTATACGCATAGTCATCTGAATAGCACCAATAATGTCCCTATGCTCTTATTCACAGCTGATGGAGAGAGACCTGAAGCAGACCCAGACCAAGAGTATTCCACTGGAGTTTGAAACTGCCTCACAGTTGCTAAAAGGAGGAGATGTACTGGGACAGCACTTCTGTCTGAATTAGAATAAGTAAAAAAAGAAGGGACTGCATTTACAGTCTAGTGTCAGTGTCTGAGACCAATTCATTTGTCACAGTTTGGACTGAACAGGAAGTTTGGACAGACTTCAGAAAAATGATGAAAATGCCTTTTTGATAGCAGCACCAGCAACAAGAGAAGCCGCAACAAGAATGCCAGAAATATTTCTAATATGGAGTTGTGTTAACATGCTTTTCCTGAAATGTATGACTGCTGTACATCAATAAAAACCTTTTCTAAAGCTGATTCTCATACAGATGAATTGCCAGAATGATCCATAATGAGCACATGGAGACTATTCAACTCCGCAGGTTTACAAAGTTTCTTCTGGGCATATTGTTTTGTGACACATTTATTGTCTAGTTCAGTCTTACTGCTCCTGCAGAAGCAGCGACAGGTAGCCATTTTAGTTGAAAAACTGTTAAAATCTGTAGGCCTATGTGCTAACTAAACACCCACATTTTCTCAGGAGCTGATGGGATTAAAGAGTCCATACTGGATTTCTGTTTATCATGTGGCCGGAAATATGACTTCAAATACATGGTGAACTCTAATGAATGTGTAAATGGGCGACTTTATGCTAGCATATTAGCATTACAACTTTGTAAAACAAAATTCTATAAGTTCTGTGCGTTGTGGAGTTCCCCAGAGTAGCCACAAAATCATTTAATAAAGTGTTTACAACTACACGGCCGCGCTGGTGTTTTTACTATATCAAGCTGATTACATGCAGGTTAAAGGTGGACGCACCTATGCTGAAATGGCGGACATGTTGTCACCGAAAACCTTCACCGCCCTCAACAGGTGCAAGAAAATTAGCAAGGTAGTCGGGATATGTCAATCAAGCCCATGAGTACACGCCCAGTTCTCTGAAGAGCTAATCAGGCAAAGTGAAAACACCTGCGTTGATCAGCCGTTCGTGTATGCTAAGTTTTCATTTGTTATAAAGCGTTGCTTTGCAGTGTTTTATGTATAGCTACTACAGACGTTAGCTTTCCAAAGGAGCCAAGTCCCTTTACACCGTCAAGAGGCCAGCTCGTTTCATCTCATGATAACAGGTGAGAAGTTAGCCTTAAATACTCCTTTCCATCTCCTGTTCATATTCCATCCTCTCGTTAAGTGTACCATATGGCCACACAGCAGGCAGCCGTGGGTACAAGAACGCCGTGAGAGAGCGAGAGCGAGAGAGAGGGGGGGGGGGTATCTGAATCATAACTGACTTCTGTTTGAAAAGAGCAAGTCATAATCAGGGAGAAGCTGTCCAACAACAGACAGGGGCATACACGGTAGAAGGAGCACAACACGTTTGAAACCATGGAAGCCACAGAGTCTGCAGTGAATCTCTGCTGTTTCTAACATTTTGAGTGTACCTATGTTTCTATGTGTTTCTTCATTCTTGCAGGCGGAGACATGGCACCAGATTCTGCCAAAACCTGGAAAGTGAGAAGAAGCCAGCAAAACAGAGGATCACTGTGAAGAGGATGAGAGAAACTGAAGAACCACACTTTGATGAGTAATAATAATTTTACCTGCCACAATATACTTTACATTTTTTTTAATTTTTTTTTTTTTATCACTGTTTATCAGATACAATATCACATCCTTAAGTTGATTTTTCTCCCCCTTTTGAGGATATATACACTGCAGTTTTACAGAATTTTTCTCCACATGCTGACATCTGCAGATAAAAGTGCACACTTTCAAAGCTTGAGACACTTGCTGAGCTTGGTGCAGGGTCTCTGACTTTTTTAAAAATTTGATCCCATTACTGAACGCCACTTGCTCCTGTCTCATCTAAAACGATTTGTCTTGATGAGTGCTCAAGTGTAAACAGAGCAACAATGAAGAATTGTTTGCTACTTGGGGTCACAACTAGTGAAGTAATCCACTGATGTCTTCTCAGAGGGAGATGACGTACTTTAAAGCAGCGATATCATGAAATCAACCTTCATAATGGATTGATAGATTAATTAAGAAGTAGATAGCAATGAGAACCATTCAGGCCTGGATAATGACGTAGGCACAGCTCTCTCCTCTCACTTTGTTAAATCTGTGAGAGAGATGTTTTGGCAGCACTGCTGGTTCGCAGAGGTCTTTGCGGGATGGGACATTTCTGCATAAATCTGCAGGATTCCTGAGCTTTGTGTTGTTGTTGTTGTGTCTGTCCTCCACCTCCACAGTCCCCTGTGAGGAAATAGAAGCTGTCCAAGGTGAGTCAGCACAGAGAAGCTGTTTGAGCATTTGGCTGAGGCTGTAAGAGGGATGGGGGAAGAGAGAGCTGATTAATTCTACTGTTTTTTTTTTTGTTTGTTTTTTTTTTGTTTTGTTTTTTAAAATTAACTAAGAAAATGTAAATACGAAAAGAAATCACTTGTATTCCTTCTTTGTCCATTTAATTACAGTTTGTTGTTAAGTGAGCTGCAATTCAGACTCTTAGTTTTACTAATCATAAATGTTTTTTTTTTTTTTTTTTTTTTTTTTTTAAATGTGGTCTTGTTCTGCTGTTTTTGTTTATTACAAAACAAATTCATTAGTCTAAAAGAGAAGATGGAAAACTGACTTAAATCAGATCTTTTGAATATTTATGATGCAGCAGTGGAGTCAGATAAGTCAAATCTCCTGAGGTACAAGCAGCATTAACCTTCTTAACCTTTCATGTGTTGGTGTTCTGCATTAAGTTACTATGAATATGGATATTCCTATGTGGTACAAAGCAGGTCAACATAGATGGGGATTTGAAGACTGATAAAAGCTGATGTGTTTTTTTTTTTTTTTTTTTTTTTTTTTTCCCCCCCACGCTCTCCACCCTCCTCCCTGTCATTGTGTTACTGTGATACAGTAATCCTCTCTTATGTAACTGAGTGGAGCTCTCTCTCTCACTGAACACACTCATACACATGCACATGTACATATCAGTCATCCTAGTTGGCACCTGCAAATGCATGTAGATGAAGTGATGCAGGCGACAATATTAAGTTGGAATAGTGATTTTACTTAGAATATGTGGCTGACTTTTGTCAGGGACTGACAATGAACTTAAAACTGACAGTAACAAGCAAGCATGTGATTTTGAATGAAAGAAGATGAAGCAATTGTACAGTAAGTGCCAGAGAGCTCTTTGCTAGATTCATTAGTGCTGTGTACATGCAATATCCCATTCATTCTTTGTGCTTTCACTGCAGGAATAACTTATCTAGGTTTTTTTGGTTTGTTTTTTTGTGGATGCAGTTGCATATTTTTTGTTTGCTACATTAAAATGGAATTGTTTCCACTCAGATTATGAATTAAAATTAAATCATGCTCATTTTGTTATTTACAGTTTTTTTTTTTTTTTTTTTTTTTTTGCTTGAAATTATGGTAATTTGTAAAGTTTTGTGATTGGTTTATTATATACAGGTGGCTGTCTAACAAGATTAAAATGGAAATTTATATTTAAAAATACATAGTAAAATGCTATATGAAGTAAGAAATACTTTAACGGAGTATTGCACATATAACCTCCTACATTCAGGTGAATTGTTCAGCTGTTTGTTAGATACTGTGCTCAAGTAATAAAAACATGGTTCAAATTCAGCTTCATTCAATTTTCACATTTTATTCTGCCAAGTACATGTATAAAGTCAGTGTTTCTCAAGTATAACAAAAGAGTAAATGCATTTGGATACTTGTATGTTATGATTTTGTTTGTGTCTATAGTTTGTGTGTGTGGAGGTATGAGCAGAGTGTGATGTTTGCAGTGTGACTTCAGTGTGTGTAATTTCTGGTTGTGTGGGTTTTGCAGGTGATAATGCGGGATCACACGTCCAGCGCTAATGTGGAGGAGCTGCTGAGGCAGTCTCAGATGGAGTTGCAGTGGATCCAGAGACAGCTGGCCATGATCGCTGCCAGAAACTTACACCATCATCACCTGCACAGCAAGGGCAAGGTACCGTGGTGCCACTGTAGGCCTGTGTTACTGCTGCTGCTACGACAGCTGCATTTCATTTAAATAAGTTAAATATCATTTTTCAGCAAAATAATGAAAGTACACAGTAAAATTAAAGCTAACATCAGAACATAAGCTCTGTATTGGCTTTCATCTGTGTCTGATTCATAAACTACAAAATGCTTGGCTGATAACTTAGAATGTGCATGTTATGGTAGAAAGCCTTTAAAAGTAGTAGTCCACTTGAGAGGAGGAAATCTGGGGATAAAGCACCAAAAATTTATGAACTGTCCTTAGAAAAAAGAACATCTGCTCAACCTAATCTGATCTTCATTACACATCATTATGACATAACATCAGAGAACTCCTTTTAGTTATCAGCTGTCCTCCACAGTTTCAGTCACCTGGTCCAATCCAACCAATGTCCTGTTTGCTGTCCACAACCACAGTTATTTAATCTCACTCCAGCTGTGCACATAATTGTCCTCCAGTTGTTGGAGTTGTTAGTTTCCTGTTTCTGACCACAAATCCATTGTTTTTAATCATTTACCTTACCTGACCTGGACAAATGTGCGCCCGTCTGATGTTGTTTTTAACTTCCTTTGCTAAAGGGTTTTTGAGAGAATTGATGGCAGCTGGTATGTTGTTGCCTGATTCAGATTGGCTGCCCCCCACTTTTGGGATGGATGTAGACAAAAATAAAAGAACTTGGATGCCTCAAGTAAATTGTCAGGCCTCGCAGTGAAATATGAAATAACTCTTTAATGCTTTTATCATATTTTCCATTTACAGTTCACACACATTTATACATACCATTCTTGTATTTTTATTACATAATGAAATTTGTTAGGTGATAGGAAAGCCAGGTGTCAGATGGATGTAAATGAAACCTTCAGCAAATGACACCATCCCAGAATTTCTGGATATTTACTTTGATTCCCTCTCAAGCCCTTTGTAATTCTGGCCAGAAGAGGACAGCATACTTCTGAAAATCCATTTCAGTGTTAAAAATCCAAGGTGAGAAAGAGACTGGGCCATGATGTGGTCCAAAGCTAGCAGCTTGTTTAAGCAGTTAAATGACACTTTGCCTTCAGCTATTTGCATATTTAAAGGGGGCATTGCGTATTTCTGCCCAATCCAGTTTCCATCTGTTCCTGAACCCCGGTCTCACAGGGCTTTGTGTCATGCCTGAAAACCAATTCACTGCGAGAGTAATGCCTTCACTGCAACGATGGGAACAGACAGAGAGCAAGTGTTGCTAGGCAACAGAGTGGAACAGCGCGTACATTCTGCTTTCCCTCCTCACTCACGCACACTTAGTGTCTCTTTCTGTCTGTCCTCTCCTCCGTCCTGTGTCTCCATCCCAGTGTTTAAACAGAGAACCGCTATCGACAGAATAAGCCCGAGCGCCTGCTGCTGCTGATGTGACCTCACTAAAACCACCACACTGATTTAATTTGAGTTCTCTGATCAGGGATTTAGAAAAGGTGAAGAGAGCAAAGAGATACTTATGTGAGGTCTGTCCAGAAACATGACAGCGCAGATTTGATTTAATGCAAGAGGAAAGTTACAGCATGAATAGTAATGCCAAGGAGAAGGAAATGACTGAAATATAGTGATCTAAAGGAGATGTGTATGTATATGTATAAATGTGGGATGGAGATGTATGGGTGACTGCTTCTGTCAGCAAAATGGAAAATCATCTTCTCACTGTCAAAGTAACAGAGGAAATGGGGATGATGACCATTATCTGGTCTGCTTGGGAAATGTATTTAGAGGGGAAAAATGCTCATCTTAGCCATGATGTAATGATTTACACATCACTGCTCAACAGACTCATAGAGCCAGTTCAAATGAAAGCTGTCCCACGTGCGTGTTTGTTTTTTTTCCTCTTGTTTTCCTGCATGTGTGACGTTTTTGGTCAGTTGAACAGGGCGTGCACATGTCTGCGTATGAGCGAGACGGAGACTGTTGGGGGGGGGGGGGTCCCAAGTGTTAACACATTCAGGGACGGGACTGAGGGAGTGTGTGTAAGCGTACCATGAGGCAACTGTAGCTGTTTTTGCTCTCACTATCAGGGTGAGACCTCTTGCCTGCTACAGCTGTGTACAGGCCAGACAAGCTATTAAAGCTGCAGATTGGAGACAAGCTCATTGCGACTGCACACGCACGCAGGCACTCATTCACCTGTATACACGTGTGCATACACGGACATGTTGCCTCTGCCTTCATTGCCAGCTTGTGATGTGACGTGAAGGGAAGAGTCATTTTGGGACAAAGGGGGTACTGCCTTTTAAGGTAGGCACATTGTCATTATCAGTATGAGCAAAAACATTCATGTCTGCACACTGGGAGTACTGTCCAACCCCCCCCCCCCCCTTTTTTTTAGACTGTTAGATATTTTTTCTGAATCTCAAAACAGACAAATGATCCACTGGATGCTACTGCAGCTGCTTTGATTCTCAATGATGTGAGACATTTTTGGAAATGTAAGAAAACATATTCCCACTTAGCATTGGCTAAGTGATAGTGATTTTTTTTTTTTTTTTTTTTTCCCCTGAGTAGTTAACTCTAGATTTATAGTAGCCTGTCTGAATCCCCGTCCATGTTCAGCACTTACATTGGACAGGAATAGTCTGATAAGCTTGAGGGGATTGATTTTCTTCTGTTGAAAATCTACTTAATGGTGGGTCAGTAGCTGTACATCAACGGTTGAGTAAATCAGGCAGCAGTGGTGTAAGTGTTTCTTTCACACACCAGATGGCGATATGACAATCTATTTAAAACCACACCTAGTCAGTGTAAGATTACCTTGGAGTATCCTGGTGGCTGTGTTGGCTGAGCACATTGCCACTTAACCACAATGCCCTTGATTCAAATCCAGCCACCACATGCTGCTTTGCTAATCCATTCCACTGTGTCCCTCCACCATAGGTCATCCAACACAGCAGAAATGTGATAGAAATATTAGAAAATGAAGATGGTATTTAGAGAGCCATTGAATGAATACGTACATATCATTTGTCTCTGTCATGGAGAATTAAAATCAGTAGCTATTAATTACTGCAAAAGTGGAAAGGAGCCTTACTGTGCATGGCATAAAGTAGTAAAAAGCCCCTATTACATAATTATATGCTGTAACATCTTAATAGCTACCCACATTATCTGCTTTGCTTAATAAACAGTTACCCCAGCCTCCACTTGTTCATCAATTTAAAATGGATTATCCATTCACAGTGTATCCATGATTGTTGTTGTCCACAGTGTTGTGTAGGCCAGATGATTCACAGACATTAAGTTCCCTGCTAGTGGGAAATATAATTCTCAACTGATGTTGTTTTTAGGGAACACAGAATTTTGCATAGAAAAATCGATTTGTTCACCAGTTGCGTTTCCAGGAATATGTCCAACTTCTCACTGAATCCTGACTTCAGTTTCTCTTTAGTTTGTATATGGCATAGTAATTAGTGAGTTCAACCAGTTAAGGCAGCTTTGACCTCATGTGTCTGGTCTTTAGTGCCTTTAGGTGTCAGCTTAGCTGACACCTTTGGTGCAGTTGTGTTGATGTCTGTATAATGGGTGGTAAGCACATGAATGAAAACTGCATATTGTAGCATCTGAAGTGGAGAACATCTTACATTGTGTGTCACTGACACGCTATGTAAGGACCCTAACTCATTCAGTAAATTATACTGGTAAAACATCACCTTCACCTACAGTTGCCTAGCTACTTCTGTGAATAGCTCTACAGAGTAACATACAGTTACATTTCCATTGTAGACCTCTCTTAGCACTGTATCCCCTAATTGTTGCTATTCAGGACTCAAAATTGGCAGGTGGAACAGGCATACACTGTTGAATTTTTGTGAGCAGGGTAAGGGCTGGAAGTCTATTTCCAAAAGAGGCTGGCTTTAGACTTGCAAATCCCTTCAGCATTTCTTAAATGCTCACACTTCTGTCTTACCTCAAGCCAGAACTTCATTTGTGGCTCAAATAAAGCTTTTCCTATGACTGGACCCTTATTAAAGCTTGAAAACACTATTTTAAGAAAAACTTGCACACTTATTAAGTAAGAGTGGAATATGTAAGGAACAAGCAAATTTTGATAAACTACTTGGCATCACTGGATCAAAGCAACTGTGACAGATGTAGACAAGTGCTTTGAAAGCATATTTTTTTTGGTTTGTGGATGCTTGTCTGACTGTGAATATGAAAAGGAAGAGAAACACTTAACATTGAACAGTCCACAAAGGAAAATCCTTCATTTGATTGTAAGATTCTCAAGCTAGCCACAACAGCGTTTTTCTCTTCCATTTTTTAAGATTGCCTAGTGTGCAGTTTTTCTCAATTAAATAATTCCTTTGCTCCAATGTTATCTTTCCACTCATTCAATATTCTTTTTTTTGGGTAATTTTTTTTCTACCACAAAATGTTCTGGACCTTCTTACCAATAGAAGACATAGCATGTATAGATCAGCCTGAGTTCCATCACATAATGACCAGCACAATGCCAAAGACTGGATGTATTTGTAACACTTGATTTGGAATAACAGTAACCACAACATAAAATATTACTACCCCATGCTGAATTAAAAGCCTGGCTTTCCAAAAGTGTGTCAAGGAGTGGATGCGTAGCCCAGAATGTTTCTCTGCACCTTTCACTGTGTCCTTTTCAATGCCTCCCCTCCTGGCTCACATTCAGCAGGAGATGATGTCAGTATTTCCTGTGGCCCCAGAGTTGCACAAGTGCGTCATGACTCCCATCTCTGACGCAGCTCCTGTCAGAGCAGCTTTGGCAGCTCCCTTGGTAAAACGATGATGTCTCCCAAGTGGGCGGCACAATTGGGTCCTGCGCGACTCAGGACTGGTTGCAGTCACAGCCTCCAGATTCGTGCCATTACTCATCCTTACTGACTGATTTGGGGAATTAACTTAACATGTCTTACTAAGATATCTCAACCTGATTGATTACTGTCTTTGATTTTTTGCAGTTCTTACACCAGTGGTTTTCTGGTCTAAGTGACTCATAAATCACTTCTCATATGGATGGCCATATGCCCTCATATCTCACTCTAAATAAGCTGACTGAATGTGTTAGTCTGTCTGTCTGTCTTTTTGGAAAACTAACAGGACTGGTTGGCAGGTCTATCCATCTGTCTGTCTGTTCTTGGAATGTCCACCATATTACACTAGTGGGTCTATCTGTAGGCTTGTCTGTTTGGCAGGTCTGCTGTATTAGCAGGTGGATCTGGCTGTCTTTCTGTCTGCTTGGCAGGTCCATTGTACTGGCTTTGATAGCTTTGGCTGTCAGGGTAAACTGATATCTTGCCGGCAACTTTGTTTTTAGTATTTGTTTTGTGGAAGATGGCAGTCTGGCTTGCAGTCAGGGGATCTGGTTGTTGTTTATGTGCGGGTTCTTTTGTGTGCCTGACAAGATACCAAATGTTCTGGTAACATACTAATTGATATATTAGAACTGATGTTAGAACCATCTGTTGGTCTGTCAGGGGTTACTACAAGTAAAAATCTGAGAAGTGCTCAAAGAGAACAATGGGCTGACATTTTCACCATTTCCTTAATTTTTCTCCAAAAGAAAATAGGTGGAGCAGAGATAAAGGTGTGAAACAGGCTTCAGAGTAATGCAGCACAGGTTTCTTTTGTCTCGGGTGATAATGTTTTCCTTTTTATAGCTGTGGTGATAGTTGAGTGGCTGTGCTGGCTAAGTGTGCTTTTTCAGGAGGCAAATGGGAAGACTACACCCCATTTGGGATTTCAAATTGTAGCTCTGTAAAATGTTCCCATCTCATACATTTATATTACTCAAAGTAGATAGAGTGCAGCGTCAAATTCATTTTTAGATTAACTTATGGGAATGAGTTCTTTCCTCCAACACAAAAGACAGAGAAAAGTGCATCCTCACATCCTTGGAGAGGTGGTTTAATTTCAGGATGCACCAGCAGCGTTTACATCCACTTATCCTAAATCAGCTTCCTCCTTACCTCAGCTGAACAGCTGTGCAATTCCGCTACTATCTGCAACCCCCCTTGGTGCCCTCAAAGTGACTGGAAATTTTTGAAAAGTACAAGATTTACAGCAGAGCACTTCCAAGACAACTGTGTAGTCAAAAAAGTGCCATCAAATTGTACAAATTGATGTCTAGCATGAAGGAAGACTAACTGAGCAATACAAGAAAAATATCTACAGACCTCAAGAGAAGCTTCCAGCCTGCCTATTGCAGATATGCAGTATGTTTCCATGGAGGGTTCAAGCGAGTTAAAATGCAGTTTCAAAGGCTACTCTGTGCCATCAAGAAAATTTCTAAGGAGAAAAACACTGACTGGCAAATCCTGCTGAGGCTCAAAACCTGTTGCAGTAGCAGCTTCATTTTCAGGCCTGGTAATCCTTTTCCTGTGACTGACCCCCGCAGGATGGAACTAATGCCCGAGTACATCGCCATAAGCAAGATTGACAGGAGCCCTATGTCCTCCTTTCATAAGTTATATTAATCAAATGCTTGTTTCCTTCATGTGTGTGTAATTTTTTCGAACCAGCCAGTCAGCCTGTCTGTTGGTCGGTTGATTTGGACAGGTCCACCACTTTGTGTCCAGACTGAATATATCAGAATCTATTGGATGAATAGCCTTGTAATTTTGTACACACATTCAAGAAGACAACTACTACTAATAATAATCACAGTAACCTTACAAGAACTGTCTAATGTTGGTAATTTTTCCACATATTTAATTTTGTCTTCCAGTTAAGGTATGAGGTTTCATCCCAGCAAGCTACAGGCCACTCAGTCTACCATGTGACCCGTTTCCGACTGCTGGAAGAGAGAAACCGAGCTCTGAAGCTTGAAGTAGCCACACTTCGCCAAGAGAAACAGCAGTATAGGAAACTGGTAAACTTCCTACTATATCCACCCAAGTTTTGTCTATTTTTATCTCCCAGAAACACACATTATCTCAGTTTCACTCCTCACTGTTCACACACTCATTAACTGAGATGATGATGGTGGTTGTTTTTGCCTGCAAATACAAGATTAAATTGTATTAGAACAATATCTATAACAATAAGATGCTATTTTTTGTGGAGTGCACTGCATTCTAGTCCCTGTTGCAGCTTTTATTTTTCAGGGACACAGCTACATAGAGCGGGATGGCTTGCATGGCCCTATGTACATATACTCCCTCCTCTTGGTCTTGGTTATGCAGACATGTGGGCATGTGTAATGTAGTGTAAAACAGATAAGGAGGGGTGTGAGGTTCGGTCTGTATTGTGCGTGGGAGTGTGTGTGTGTGTTTGTGGTACTACATATATTTTTGTTTGCCCTGTATGTTCATGCATGCTTTTGTGCATAAAGTGACTTTGTCCTTTTGGAGGCCTCCCCCAGGTGCTCTCGGATGGCAAGGCGTGTGAGCCGTTGTCTTGGCAACACGCCCATTTGCGGGAGTGTGGACAGACTGGCAGAGGGGAACTGACAGAGCATAATGGCTGCTTCTGTTATAAGCCTCAATAGCTTGAAATTAATTTCAGTAAGATAGAGGGGAAACCCACATACTCCAGTCTGCATTTATAAACCTATTATTGACAGTGTTTCATTGCAGTGTGGCTCTCAGGCTAAATAGTTTGTCACATCACTGCCTTGGGTTGTGATTGAGAGCGTTGTCACCTTCTCCCTTTATTAATGTGGTATAGAGGCATGCCACAGTTCATATTTGACACTAGCACAGAGAGAGAGAGAGAAATAATTTGCTCTGGTCTCCATATATGAAAACTAGATACAGTACAACTTAAGAATTACCCATACTTTTTGCCATCATTTTTCTCCCACTGAGAAGAATATTCGTGTAAAACTTTGCAATCTCTTTTCACTGTGTGAGCTGAGAAATCACTTACACAACACAATACTATATTTTAACACAATCCTCCTTTTACCTTTCTGTTAAGTGGAATTCATGGCCGCCTGCCCAGTGCTAGATTTTATCAAATTTCACAGCCAAAACCTTGGCACAAACAGGAACGCCCTGTTGTCTGTTACAATAGCTAACATGCAGTGGTCGGCAACATAATTCAATAATGTTATGTAATTACGTATGTGTGCGTATGTATGTGTGCTCATATATGGTAGGGCCTGTTGGAGGTAGTCCAGCTGGGTGCCTGGCAGTCTTTACACTGTCACTGCTGATAGCTACACTCTCACATACTGCATCATGGTCATTCATGCAAAGACAGGCTCAGCTATGGATCAGTTAGACTAAGAGGAGCTCAGTCATGAGAGATGGTTCATTCATGCATATTTGCTTATGCAGATACACTGGGCTTACTCTTTGTTAGAGAATCATGAAATGGTGAGAGATGACAAGGACATGATCACTATCACTTTTTATAAGCAGCTCATGATAATTACAAAAATCCTATAGTAACTGGGCTAAAGGTGGAGGCCGATGGTCAAAAAATGGCTTGTAATGCATCTAGACAAAACAAACATTAGATTGAAGCTATAAGATTAAGCAATGTCCTGGTATACACACACACACACACACACACAATTGTACACAACAGATGGCTGATTAGCCAGTTTGTTAGTTATGGTTTAAATGAATGGCCTTACCAACAGAAGCCCAGTTTTCTGACTTTCAAGTGTCTCCAATATCAAGTCTATTCTAAGACATTACTGTAAAACCTATCTGTTGTCATGGTGACAATGAATGCATAAAATCTATGTAATCTATGTCTATATACACTTTATAAGAAGAGTACAAGGATGTATCATGAACTGCTATTGTTCACTATTAACAAATGGTTAAGTCACTCTCTGATCAATTAACACGTACTAGGTGAACAGTTAGTTTATTCATAGTTACTACATACTTTCATTGATATACCACTCAATTTACTGGATTTCAGTTGCATAGAAAATGGGCATCACAGACCCATGCATCCAAAAACAGAGCAGTACCTATTCTGATTCTCAAGCTTTTTTGTCATGCATTGAATCCTTGCGTCATACATTTGTGAAGCATTATGTGAGTATATGTTTTGAGCCGCATTTGTAGTGTTAGCCATAATCTAGCTGTTTTCTTTTTTTCTTTCTTTCTTCTTTTTATTTTTACCAGCAGCTAGGAAGGTGCTATATGATTACAGTATCTTTTGAATTGTGTTGATGACATATGGCCAGAAAATAACTCCAAATGGTAATATGTTCACCATGTGAACTTAAAAGGTGAAGATAAGTCAGTGTTGCATTCACAGCTTGTTTCCACTCAATCCAAGCGGCTTAAAAATTAACTTGCATGTTTAAGTCTTCTCTCATGTTTCTTGACTAAAGCCAAGTTATAACTTGCCTGTCTGTGCACAGTACACAACAGGCTTGTTCTGGTTGGGTGTACATGGTTCTCATCCCAATACAGACAAATTCAGCAGTCCTGGACATCATGTCTGACAGCATGTCTTTTCAGCAGTAGACACTGGCTCCTTCCCAAGAACTGCCTTGTCGCTGTGGTGAAACAGTTTGTGTGCCATTTCATTACACTGCACTAGAGTTGAATTTAGGGGCTAGGGGAAGGGAGCCTCTGAGACCCCTGTGGATCAGGATCTTCAGGAAAGAGAGACCACAGCCAGAGTAGAGAAACTGACTCCCCTCATTAAGCCAGGGATTGCTAAATTTGCCTATAGTTGGTGAAGTGGCACACAAGGAAAGTTTCATTGTAGAGTTGTTTTGGCCAATTTGATGGGAAATGGTGTCTACATTAGACAACAAGGCAAGCAAATCATTTTTGACCAGGTATTTTCACTTCTCTCCCCTGTTTGTATATTTAGATAAGGTTGCTAGATCAGACTGACAATGAAATGCCTAAAACCCATCACCTCACACTGTTGCATTTTATCCTTGCTGAATTGTTGAGAATGAATTTCCATGGGGCACCTCGGCTAGATATTCTTGTCACTGTCTGTTCTACCATTTCATTTGTTTCTTTGCTTCTTAAATGGAATGAAACAGTCTCTGACGGACAGTTGGAGAAAGGTACCCTAGGTGAGGAATGACCTTCAGTGTGTGTGCTGTGTGACTGCTGCTAAAAGGCCACAGCTGTCTCCCTGGACACCATCCCTATGGCAACAATTGTGTACTGCTAGCAGCTGATCCACTCAGATGATAGTCCTCATGATGATATGGGCTTGTTCCAGTGCAAAGAGGAACAACGTCCAATCAATAATCCCTAATAGCTGTGTTGTCTCAGCTGACCTAGTAATCTCCATTTTTAACTCCCCCTAATCAAAGATGCACAGACAAACCAAGGTTAATAATAGGACAGTTTAGTTTAACACAATTCAGCTGAAATAATACTACCTCCGCCCACAGGATAGTCAGAAAATTCACATTGTTTTGATTCACAAGGCTGTTTTAACAACTGATATTAGACAGGGTGTGTTTAGGCTGAGCTTTCTATTCTTTCCTTAATTGAATTTATCCCAGACAGTGTTCTTTTAAATGGCACAAGTTGTCTCTATATAACTACATTATCCTTATTTTCCCAGCCTGTTTCCCAGTCCATTCCTTTTCTTCCTGTTAAGTAAAACTACTGAGAGCTAAAGCAAAGCATAGTTAGCTTTAGAAGAAGTGGTCAGAAAAGGGAGGCTCCAAACAGGTCTAGAGCTAAATTTTACCTTTACACAAACTCAGAATGAACATGGTCAAACCCACAGTCATTGAACTCACTAACAGTGCAACAGCTCACACAACCAGCAGTAGCTCGTAGTGGTCCATTGGGTCACTCCATCTCTGAACCTCTTTCATGCTTTTTATATTTCATTATATTTCTCAGCTTTTTCTTTGCTCTTCTCTCACACTCTTTCTCCCAGGAATTCCAAGTTTCCCCCCTCTTTTCATAGTGTGTATACATTTGTCCTCCCCTCCGTCTCCATCATCCTCCCCCCCACTTCCTGTCATAACCACCTTACTGCCCACATCCGAGCAGAAAGGTTGACTGAGGCCACTGATCTGGCCTGTGCAGCTTCATGCCTGGAGTAATTGAAGCAGATTTGATGTATATCAGTGAGGGCCATGCCAGCTCATAATCAAATTTCAGGCATTTTCTGAGGTTTCATTCCTGATACAAATTTTGAAATGAGTTATACTTCTTCCTGATAGTGAGTGGATCATATTTAAGTGATAACACCAGTGTCATTTAAGTTTTCCTTATGATTCTTGTTACATAGGAAACATCCAAACCCACAGCCACACTCAGAAGATGCTATAGTCTGGTCAACTGTAGTTTCCATTATTGATCCTGAAAGGCATAGTCCTGTTGTTTTCTAAAACCCTTATATAAACCGAATGACCTTATTAAAGCATTTTCAGTATGTATGCAAGTATATGTATATTGGTGTTGGCTATAGAAATAGAAAAAAAAATCTGTGAATAATGGAATTGAATTGTGTTAATCTGAAAGAGGCATTGTATATCCTGAAACCATTGCCTTGGTTTCAGGATATACACTGACACAAATGTCCAAAATAAGTTTGCAGTCCATCTTGTGGGAGCACTGAATCATATTACCCTCAAAACCGGAGGCAGAATAAAATCCTGTTGCGTGAGAAGGAAAATGTGCTAAAAATATTGCACTGTCAAAATATAGGGCCCTCCTGGATTAATTGAAAATCCCTTTAACCAGATTAAATAATTTTAGGGGGCTATCTGTGGTATACCCATTTTCATACTCACACATATACATGGAAGGACACGCATGAGCCCCCACACATAAGCTGATGTCAATATGATATAATTACTCATTGTGACAAGGCGTTGTAGGCAGTGTGATAGCAAGTGTGTTATGTGTTGTAGTTAAAGGCTAAAACTGTGAAACTGTGAGGATTAGATTTGGAACAGACAGAAAATGGAATAATTGGTCACATGGGGATAAAATTTAGCCTAATTTTATGCCTGTAGAACCAAAAAAACATGTTTGGATTTTGTTTCAGTAAACTTTACACAGAAGCACCTCAATTAAGTCTCAGGTGGTTCTATAAGCTCATAAATGTGAGGTAAAATTACAGTGAAAAACGATGGTTGTGGTCATTTTTAGATTCACAGCAGTTGTAGTACATTTTTATAAGCCACATATTTAGTACAGACACAATTTGTAATAACTTGGGTGATCCCTTAACTTTTCATCAAACCTAATAACATTGCCGTTGTCCTCCACTGTACTTTGTCTTTAGTGCTAATTAGCAAATGTTTATATGCTAAAAGTAGTTTGGCTAACATGCTTAAGATGATGAATGTGGTAAAAGTACCAGCTATAAAAAAAAAGGTACCTACTCATTTGTTTCACCTCTACTGACTGAGTTATATGACAGATCAGATCAGATTTAAACTATTACAGTGCAACAGATGCACAACAGTTTAAATGCTTCAACATGGAATAGAATAGACTTAATGTGTCACTCCCTGTACACTGTCTATGGTCACTCCCCACCTTGTGAACTATACATCCTAAAATGTAATTAATGTGCAACATTATACTCCAACTGTAAACAAATACATTGTTACAGTAATTTTACAGAAAATGAAAGGATCATTGTAAAGGGGGTGTGAGACTCAAATTACAGTGAAGAAATGCAGTTAAAGTGAACTGTAATACACAAACATTACACGCTCATCCAAATTTTTCTTCTTTCCATAATGTGATGGCACACCTTTGTAGTGATTAATGCAAAACTTACCAGATAAACCTACAACGTATTTATTAATATCATCAGTGTCATAATCAGATGTGTGTGTGTGTTGTTAAAAACGCAAAATTGGCATCAATCAGGACCCTGTTCAATTAGTGTCATGGCTTAAGACATGAATTGTGGAGGAAGGGATGGGAGGGAGGGTCTTTCCGACAGCAGCCAGCATCATGCAGGCTGCTGTCATTTCAGTCAATTTGGCAGACCGACAGGAAGGACCAGACTGTGGTTGTACAGGGCAGCCTTCCAATAAACCGTCCTTATTTGTATCCCAGACTCCAAGATGTCTGTTTCCTGTTGGCAGTGCTACCTTTTTTTCGCCTAACAGTAGCCTACTGATGTAGCTGATGGTTGTAACAGTGGAGCTGGCTGATTAATTCAACAGAGTGGATTTCCGCAGCTCGCTGCACACGCGTACAGCGCAAGAGAGAAAGGGGGAAATTGAGCAGAGGAAGAGAGAGAGCGCGGAAGAGAAAAGGAGAAAATGATGGAGGAAGGGTGTTAAGGAGGAGGGTCTTCGGGGGTGGGGAGAGAGTGAGAGGAATGAGAGACTAGGAAAGGGAGAGTGTGTGTGGAGAGAGGGCGGAGGAAAGAGAGAGAGGTAGAGAGAGAGAGAGAGACACGCAGGCCCCGAAGCTGCTACTGATGCTGCTGCTGCTGCTGCAGCCGTTTGACAATTCCCCACCCAGAGAGAGCAGGGAAGAAGGGGAGGAGATCAGAGCAAGAAGGAAGAAGGAGTAAGCGACACCTCATTCAAGATGCTCCTGTGCTAGCCAACACAAACGGTAAATACTAATCCTTTATCACCACTCTGCTTCCTCTTTACTGCTGCTGTTTATCTCTGTCTCTGCATCAGTGGCTTGAGTGTGTTAGTGTTTGATTTAGCTCTGTTGAGTCCTATATATAGTGCACAGGGTTAGCATAGCCAAGCAGCTGGGGAAAACCTGTCTGTGCAGCTGCTGCAGGAAGAGACAAATGTCCACAGAGAGGTGGAAAGGAGAGGAGGATTTGTACATTTTGTCTCTTCTGGGACTTAATAAGGAAAAAGCAAAGCAACATCCAGCCTCTGTCTTTCTTGACTGAAGCACAGCCACCTGTTTGGAGATGTGTGTGGGTGTGTGTGGTGTGTGCTGAGGGGTGGGGTTACGGTGAAAAGGTTCAATGGTGTGTTTGTGGCTTGAAAAGGTTAGTATGTGCATGTGAGTGTGTGTATGTGTATTTCTCAGAGTGTACAATGGTGCTACCGTTTAACTAGTGTCAGATTATTAATATAGTGTTTCCATGGTATTTGGGCACATTCAAACCTTATTATTTGTTAAATAACATATGTAGACACATGTTCACATGATCATTTAGGGACAGGGGAGAGAGACAATCGTGTGGTGCTTTGTCAAACAAATTGATTTTTGTGTGTGCATGCGTGCGTATGTGTGCGCACACGCTTTGGCGTTATCAGCTCTGGTAACCTGAGCTTCCTGCCTGCTGAGGGGTTGCCAGGTGTCGGTGATGAATATTAACCCACTCGTGGCTGATTGACACTTGCTTTCCACCAGTCATTTATCCTCCACATCTCAGTGCTAAATTGTGTCTGTGTATATATGTAGTGTATGGCAAGGTGGTACACTGTAAACTGGTTGCTGGGTTATTAGATACATGTACATTAGCTAAAACTGATGCAGTACAAGAAATCCTACCTCCATGGTGATTACAACACTTAGTCTTTGTTGAAATTGTTTTATAGTTGTAAGTTGAACTGTCATTAGGAGGCTGTTTTGTTGTTTTTGTGCTTCTGTAAATGTAAAACATATCGCTTCCTGTGTTCTTTGATCTTTGGTGGAAACACATGAAAGTCAGTTAATGGCTTTTATTTTGGTGAAAAAGTTTGAAAAGATTACTAGTATAGGGTATAAGCAAGTAAAACTCCAGCCTATGATAAAACAACTAAAACAACTGGGCAGGATTATGCTAAAGGTTTGATCACCGTATAAAAAGCTTTGCAACAAAACCACTTCACTGACAGTGGAACGTTTCTTGCCATATCTCCCTCTGATGCTTTTATGGTAAGAAAACTTAGTCCTATAACATTTTGCACATGGGACATGTGTGACATTTCCCGAGATCCATCTTTTTGATGAGTTGTGGGTGAGTTACAGTACAAGCTTAAAACAAGTGTGTTTGTTTGTTTGTGTAGGTTTAGAATATACAGGGTTCATATGCCTGCACCATGCTTATGTTTGAATATATGGCTGTGTGGGTGGGTGAGAGACCAAAAGAGAAATATGGCAGAGGAGAGAGAAAGAATTGGTGCACAGATGGTTCTGCTCAATTCTCATTTTGCAGCATTTTACTCTGTTTGACCGGCATTACTTTCTCTCTGTCTGATATTTAGTCCTTTCCTCTCTCCGTACCCTGTGAAAGCAACACCAGGTTGTAGAAGTAATGGGGAAAATCATACACCCCTAATCTTGCTCCTCTTGCACCATTCTCCCCCTGATCCTCCTCCTTCTTCTTCATCTCCATGCGGCAGGCTAGTTGGCTGTGCCAGCTGATGTTCAGTTGGATGCCAGAGGGCAAGAGGGAGAGAGAGGGAGAGAAGAAGATAGGGGAAATGAAACTTGTGTTTTCAGTCTCATGGCTGATTTCCTTGCTTCTCTCTCGAGATTATCAGGGAGTCTGGCAGGCAAAAGACAGCCTCCTTGTCTAATCAAAATGTTCCTCAGGACCTACAGGCACTGCAATAATCCCTATAGTGACAGCCTTGCAGGGGTGTGGCAGGCAGCACATATCAATAAACACATATGTACATGTGCACTAACATGTGGAGGCACAGACACAGTTGCACATCACCAACCTTTTGTGTACTTTACATCCACACAGATACACATTTACTCTAGCTTACATGCCTTCATACACACTCCCCCACATTTTCACTGTATTATTAACAGAGTGTATCCATGTGTGCTTACACTCACTGTACTGTGCAGCTCCATTGCCAGTCCATGTCAAACATAGTCTTTTCTATGCTGTGCATTGTATTTGTAGGTATTTCGATAGTATTTTATTGCTTAGTGTATACATGTGTGCACACTGCTTTTCTCTGTAGCACAAACTGTTTATTCATAGTTTTATATGGGAAATAAATTAGACAGCTTTTGTTTGAAATGCTTGCTTATATTCAGACAATTTAGCAGGCATCAGATATGTTGGACGTGATAGTTCATTGCTACTCTTTTTTTTTTTATTATCCTGACACCATACCTGAAAGAGAACAGTTTCTATAGCAACCCTATCACCCCCTCCCTTCACCCCTACCACTGGTGTGTGTGTGTGTGTGTGCGTACGTATGTACGTACGTACGTGTGTACGTGTGTACACGCCACGTGTGTAGCTCTGAATGTGAACACATGCCTGAATATGAGTGAGTGCTGTATTGATTTCTAGCATACACGCCATAAGTGTTGATGTCATTTAGCCAGCGGGGGAAGTAGAGAGGGAAACAATAAAGGAACATTTCCTCCTCACATTTCTTGGCAGCTTTTCAAGATACACAGAAGTTATATTAAAGGAAAGACACACAGCACTGCAGAGGGAAAAAGCAAAAGGAGGTGGGTGGGGCAGAGAAGGAAAGTGAGAGGAGGAAGAGAGGGAATGTCAGTGGTAAATGGATGTGTGATTGAAGTCTAAATACAAATACAGTTTAGTAAAAAATATTATGAGCAGCATTTAATTTATCTTGTCATGCAGGTGTACTTTTCAACTATTTTTCCATCTCATGAAATAAATGGTAGCAGAAGGTAATTTGAGGACTGATTCACTTTAGCTACTTTGTAACTGACTCACTCAGTATCAGTGTGTTTGCTATAATATTCTTTACATACAAGAATAGAAATAGAAATGTATTTTTAGATAATTTTCCAGACTGTCAGGTTTTACCACACAGAGTTCATCTGCCAGCCTCATAATTGCACTGAGTATTAATGAAGGACAGAGAGAGAGTCCCTTGGATGATATCACTAAAAGCCTCAATGACCCTGAGCCATGCCATGCAATGTTGTTAATAGTTTTCACACACAGATGGGAAAGTATAGCAGACCAACATGCCTGTACAGAAACTTAATTTGGTGGCCTATTTGGTTCTGTATCGCTACATAATCTCACCACGACACTGCCAGGCAAGGTGAGCCCTTTAGCGAAGGAACATGCTGATAAAAGCCTGTTAATTCCACATCACTAATTGTCTCCAACTGTCCCCTGTAATTTTTTTTCCCCCTTTTTCTCCTCCTCTTCAAGCTTCTTTCTCTCCTGATCACAGTTTCCTCTCCAGCTGTTCTCTCTGTTCCTCTAAATAACTTCTTGATTACCCTCTCTTACTTAAATTTGTACCTGTCTTTTCCCTGTGTCGTTTTCCTTCACTCAGCCCTTGTATTCCCTTCTTTTCTCTATCAGTCCCTAGTGTTTTGTGTCTGGAAGGGCTTGAATGATTAAACATAGGACAGAAGTCTTCGGTGGACTGAACACCAAGGGCAACTAGATGAAAGGATGGAGGGAGAGAGGAAGGAGGGAGAGAGGAGCAGACAATGTCAAACAGGCCAACCTGTTCGGATACAGATGACATGACAGGACCTGTGCTACTGTAACTGTCACCTATTGCTCTGTGCCACTGAGTCCAGCTCACTTGAGACCTAAAACTCAGTCATATGCATCTGCTGTGCCATTATATTCCTCACATTCATATTTGTATCATTCAGTCCTAAACAGAAATCCAAGCACAAACAGCAGGTACAAATCAACAGGACATTGTCCAGACATCTGTGAGCTTGACGAGACAGACGTCTATGTGAGATTAAAGTGGTGCTTTGTTTGCTTTGTTCAAAGGCTAGAGATGTCGTCATGGTAGCAGTCCTAATTCTGTTTTTTTCCATGTTGCGCTGCAGTTGTTCTGTTCACAAGAGGAACCATTTGTTAATTTTGTACTAAATTAGAGAAAACAGAAAGTAGAAAGTAAACATAAATGTATTTATATAGTGGTTTTAAAGCAAAAGTTACAAAGTGTTTAAAAAATAAAAGCATAAAAAAGATTAACAAGAAACCGAAGACCAGTCCAGAAATATAATTTCTTTTTTTTTTTTTTTTTTTTTTGGATAATCTAATAGTGAGAAGTAAACTATTCCAAAGTTTAGGGGACAAGCAGTGCTCAGTCTTCCATCATTTTAAGCCAGCTCTGGGAATATTTAGTTGACTCTAGCCAACGTGAGAGATACTAAGTTCTATGGGCCCGACAGAAATGCACGCTGTGTAGTTTATAATTGGTAAAAATCGAAAACCAAAATATTCTAATGAATTCTAAACTCTGCTTGAACTGGCAGCCAATGGAGAGAGGCCAACACTAGCGTATTATTCTCTCTGCGCTTTATCTTTGTTAGAGGACAGTCTGCAGGGTTTTGAAGCATCTGCTGATGAGTATAAAATGCAAGTTTTGTTCTCTTTACCTTTGCAGAAGTACCTTTGTTTGTCCTTTATATGTACTTTTTTCTATAACTTGATATAGTTACAGTAGGTAAGATAAAATAGTATGATTTTATGGATGGATCTACATTGTAAAACCCCATAGAAACCAGCAGCCAGGAAACCTCTGCTGAGGCTCTGTGTTTCTAGCATACTGTACATTTTAGCAACTGTGCAGTCGGGTCAGATGTAAATTATTTAGCACTTGTGCGGTATGTTTTGCTGCAGATTGGGGTCATTTGAGTGTGTATTTGTGGATATTGTGTGCGTGTGTGTGTATATCCCTGTGCGTGCACACTTGGATGCATGTGTGTGTGCTTGTGTGTGTGCATCTCTGGCTGGGTGTTGTTTCTGCATGTGAGAGAGTTTTGTGGATTTGTGCCTGAGAATTTATATGCAGGCTTGTGCTTGTGTGTATTTGTGTTCATGTGCATGTGTGTGTCTACACTTGCGTATTCTGAGCATGAAGGTCCATCCAAGCATTATGTGAGCATGAAGGTCCATCCAAGCACATGTAATCCCTAACCAGCTCTTGGGCTCCTCATTAGCATTACACTGATCTTCCTCAGAACTTATTTTCCAGCCCTCTGATATTCTCTGTGTGGCCGGAGGGAACAATAGGTCCTGTTCACATCAAATGTGTTATGTCATCGATGTGACTGGAAGCTTTGCTGCCCACGTCATGGGAGCCCTGTTTCACTCTCACTGCCTGCTCCCACACTATATACATACAGAAACACACACACACACACACACACACACACTTCAATATACACACTCCCATGCCCTAATGTTCCCCATGGGGCATGTGTATTCTCAAGGGAGGCCAGTGTTTTCCCCTGAGGGTCCTCCATATACTGTGCAGCTGGAGCACTTCTACATATCGCATATAGTACACAGTCAAAGTTAATATGCACACATGGGCTCTCTCTTTCTCCCTGGCCTTGGCCATCCACCACCACCAGATTGGATTAATTTCATTTGGGACAGATTGCAACTCACATCTGGCATCAAACTGCTCCTCAAATATATATATTTTTTTGTTGACTGAAGGAAGCTGTGACTGCCACTGCCATTAACATTAAAGGCCCCTTCATACAGTGTGAGTTTTGGCCAAAGTTGACAATCATGTGGACAAACATGATGAAATCTTTGGATGTCAATCTTGGATTGTATTATGAGACTGTATGATTTACACTCTGATGAGCTGCAACAAAATTTAAGACCGAAATCCAACAAAGTGACAACTGCAGAATCCTGACATGAAATGGCACAGAATACAGTGATGAACTAGTGTAGTGCTTCTGCTAAACTCATATTTACCTCAGACAAAGTTTGCAAAATTGCCTTTTCATGTTGCCCTTTTTTTCGGGCTGCAACTAGCATCCCAATCTCCTCCTGTTAATTATTTATTTATTTTTTTGATAGAAAAATTGTGCTTTGGCCAAAGCTTGTTTATTGTTCATTGCACCATCTGACAAGCCTCAAAACTGACATCACATAGTCTGACGCTGACTGTGATCAAGACTTTATTAGACCCATTACACATGCAGTGAAAATTGCAGTTACTGCACAATCCTTAAGGCTGCAACTAACAGTCATTTCTGTTATTGCTCAATCTGTCCATTATTTTTCAAGAATAATCACTGAATTGACTGAAAACAGCAAAGAATATCCACCAGAATCCAAAATTATGTCTTTTGTCCTCAGAACAATCTAAAATCCAAAGATGTACAGTGAAAGAAACTAGATAAAATCGTCAAACTGTCACATTTTAGAAAAAAAAAATCAGACTCACTGGTGATCAGTTCTGAAAATTAACTGATTAACATTTTTTTTCAGTACCACCAAAACACACTTAAGTGCTACTGAAACACACAGCAATACTCCTTGAGAGGAGGATAGCTGTTGCAACTTGGTAACTTGCCCCTGAGCAGCAGTGGAGACTCAAAAGCAAACACTATAAAATCTGTATATATGTGTACAACACATAAACAAGCACAAACATTTCAGGAACTATGCAGAGCCCCAGATGAGTAACAGGGGAAGCGACGGAGGAGGTTGAAGAGTGAGGTGAATGAGGATGTGTGTTACATGGAGGAGAAGTTAATCTCTCCTGACGGTAGCGCCGGCCTCTCCCCTGCCCCCCCTCAACGTAAAAGTCTGGATTTTCTCCTGCTCTGTGAGAAGCAGGCAGAGGAGTTCACATGCACACACACACTAAAACACAGACGACAGGATGTAGAAAAACCGGGGTGTTTAAACAAAACACTTGCTGTTTGATTTTTGCTGAAGAGAAGAGGTGAGCAAAAATCTGAACTACATATCCCATAAGGCTGTTTATTTGTGCACAGATCTGAGTGTTTGAACACATTAGTCTTGATAAAATCTTGAGTATGTGCCTTTACCGAGCACAAAAGACTCCTCTGTACAGTGATTCCCTCCTAAAAGAAGATTTTGGATGTGCATAAAATTTTCTCTGCCACATTGACCTGACGCGGAGTCTTTTGTGCTTGAGACATTGTTAATATTAAACGTCTGCGACTGTGTAGGCTGGGTTTCCATTCAAGCTCCAGTTGATCCACATTATTAAATCTGCAGGAGTGAGTCATGTATTTTATATTCAGACAGTTTTTCAAACCTTTATTTACATATCCACTAACAACAGGGGGTTCCCTCAAATTATTAGGGTATTATACATTGTGAGAACTTACAGTTTTAACTTGAGTGTGTGTGTTTATTATGTGAGGTAATTCTTGCCACGTGAACAATTTTTAGGGATTTAGAATCTTACGATTCAAATGAGAGGTCTGGAGCACTGTGGATGCATGTGCATGTCTACATGCAAGCTTGAATGAGTTGCACACATACTCCACTACAGCTCACGCTTTGCCATATCAGCATCACTAACTGCCATCTGCGTCTCAGTTTATTCTTATTGATGGCCTCATGGGTCTTATGACACACATACAATTATGTGCTCCCTCACACACAGACATGTATGTATATAAACACAAGTGTATACACACTACCTTCAAAACTAGATTAGCTCCTAATTTATGTTTTATGAATGAGGCACCTGTGGAGGCACATTAGCGGCATAATCTAGAGGAATGGCAGCTGCTAATGCTTTGAAACCGAGACATAAAGGGGAATATTTCAATAGCATGTTGATGAATAATCTATTGATGACATTATGCTAACATTACCATGAATTACAACCACAAAGAAAAGATGAACAATGCAAAAGCTTGTGGCCCAAATCTGAAGGGTAAATTTACCAAATAAAATTCTCCACGTGAACCTTACATGACTTAAAGGTTAAAGTAAATCACTGTTCTGTGCTGCTCATTATAAAAACAGTTGTTCGGGTGTCATGCCTATGTTGTAAACCAGAGGTAATGCACAGTATTAACAGCATTACAACCGATTGATCTCAAAGTGCTCTTGAGGCTCGCTACAGTCTGCCAAGGAAGCTGATGTTTGGCTGAAGATCAAGTGGGATTGAAGTCGCACATTCTTTGTGAAAAGGCAAACACCTACTAAGCCCTTCAGAGGACAAACTCTGTGTTATATATATCATCTTTTATGCTGCAGTGAAGACCTTGCTAATGCTACACAATAAATCTCCAAAATGTCCCCATTTTCATAACCAATTCCTCAAGAGCCAGTGTTCAGACAACCTAAAGTTTAACATTAACCTTGAAAGTGTGTCCTCTTTTGGATGCACTATCTTCAGTAAATGATAATACAGGTGGTTTTGTATGTTTTAGTCCATTAACAATTTTTTATATTTGATACTGTGAGCCATTTTCAAATAGTACCCCACACCCTCCACCCCCAAACAGTCATTCTTTTTATTTCAGTGTTGCATTGGTCTTGAAATGCGCTTCAGGTGTGTGATCCATCACTGTGAAAATACACTTGCACAATGTGATAATACGGCCACATGCTATCACAGCTGAAATCATTTAAGAAATATTCCTTGAATCAGCTAATATTAGTTTTGTGAAAAGCAACAGTCCCTGCTCAAAACATGATTATAACACAAATATAAACCTACTTCAAGCAAGACTCTGCAAGCTTTCCTGTAAGCATGGAATGCATTTCCACAAAACATTTGCAAAAGCAATTTTGAAAAACAAAAATCATCAATGTTTGCTCTCTTGAAGTCTCAGGACTTTGTGTCACGTTGCCCACTTGCTTGCACATGTGCATATATGTCCTTGTGTGTGTGCATGATACAAACAAAATGGGGATCTGCTCTTAAAAACATTGCATAGCACTTCTGGTGGTCCAAAACTCTTAAATCTATATTATTTTCTATGGCGTTTTGGAGCCAATTGCAGGAAAATCAATCTAAAATGTTATGTTTTAAAAAACGGTCAGTGGTATTGTAAAGCACAATGCAGTTTGTAGTTATGCTGAATCTAAGCAATTGAGGAGCTGTCCTTGGTGCTGACTTCTGCAGACATGAGGCGGTAGTGAACAGACAGCTGATGTTGCAGCTGCTATTAGTGGTGGGACAACAATTTCTAACTCCATTTGCCCATTCTCTAACCATGTAAGTGCAGAACAATCTCTGACACACACACACACACACACACACACACACACACACACACACACACACACACACACACAGAGTTGTTGGGTACACTTTTATGTACACAGACACACATTAACTGTAGTCGTCCTATTAAACCACATAGCACAATGTTTAGTGGAAAGTAGTGGAGAAAGTAATGTTTATAATGGGAAAATATTTCAGTAAGATTGAAATAATCTAATACATTAGCGTGAAGTCTTTTCTTTGAGGCTCAGTTTTAACAGCCAGTCTGAGCTGCACTTAACATAACTTACAAAGACAAATAGGGAGGAGATTGTACTTTATAGGTGAAGAAAGGGGTGATAATGTGATCTTTGTATTAAAAGTAGAGAAAATGAATTTGTCTGGTAAAATCTCTTACAAACTTTATTCATGAACTCCAGTTTAACTTTCACTCTTAAGTTTCTGTTGGAAAAATCTGAATGTCTCAATACAGGAAAACTCAGTACTGTATATTAATTTCTTTGTTCTATACAGTCATATCTTTTTTTTCTATTAACTAACAGTAACATGGTGTGTCTTTGTGACTTAACTGGTGGGCACATTGAAAATAGCATATGTTGTTAGTGTCCCTTTTCCCACAGTTAAGTGGAACAAAATGTTTCCGCCCTTGACATCTGATTAATGACAATACTTCTGGGGCTTGAGGGTGAACAGTAGCAATCCTCTACCCACAAGAATCCCATTTAGAGTCAGCAGCAGCCATCATAGAAATCTCTACACCCATGTGTTCATTCCTCATCTATTCACCATTATAACTGCAGCAGCGAGAAGCTTATTCTTACTCAAATATTATATTGCCAAGTTTAGTATTACCAGTATGATCCAAAACCTGTATTTCTACATGAAGCAAATCCAAGATCCTGCATGTATAATCTTCTGTTGGCTTACAAGAAGCGGTATTTGAATGGTGCAATTAATTCCCATTAACGGCTGTTTTATACTAAAGTAGCATATCCACAATTTGAAAGCATAACCACATCTTTAAATAAATTTAAAGCCTGCATCTCTGTAAAATCCACCATGTTTAGGGTTTAAATCCTTGGCAAATACAGCTATGCCAAAAAACATTACAGGCAAAACAGCTATGAGGACAGAAGAAAATTACATTTGATTAAACAGAGCTGTGTATACTCTGATGAAGGGAGGGAATTATTTTAAGATTCTTCCCATTCATACTGACCCTAACCATAACCCAATTTCATTAACCCTTCTTTCAACTCAGCAGGTGATCAAAACCCTGGAACCCTGAAATAACCTGGAACAAAATCAACATTTGTATGTACTGACATCTTGTTGACCAAATGGAAGTAACATCTTGATCTGATTTGGATCAGATCTGACAAAAACATGACACTGCAGCTTTTTACAGACTTGCTGATGCAAGCATGCATGATATTAAAATAACCAGAAGCAGTGCCTAAATCTGTCATAATTGTGTTATTTATGGTACAGCAGGGCTGGCTTTCCAGTTGTTGCATCTAGAACAATACTCATAGTTTGATGCTAGGTCAGACAAATAATATGGTGTGATTATAGTTTCGACATGGCCTGATCACAATATTATTTTGGTTCAAAATAAAATCAAATTTCATGCTGCATTTTCGTAGAGTAAAGCCCTCTTTAACTGCACAGATAGATGGATAGATAGATGAACATTCACTATTTTAAGACATGGCAGGAAGATACACGGAGCATACAAACATTGTAATCAGGCATCATATCTGTAAGTTATGAAGTTTATCTTATTTGTGTTCTTAATTTGTGAGGGAAATATGTTGAAACATGTCCTTCCTGTTTCCAGTCTTTATGCTAAGCTAAGCTAACCATCTGTAACCTAACTGTAGCTTTATGTAGAAACAGTTACTCTTGATGCAGACACAGATATGAACAGAGAAATTGAAGTCACTCTATATGGATGCACACTACTTCCTGAGTGAGATGCTGGCCACAGTGAGCAGAACAGATTTAGGGCCAGCAGCTAAAATACTGGCTTTGGGGAGAGAATGATAATCACGGTGGTGATGGAAGAGAAGCGTGTGTGGGAGACAGAGATAGATGGAGAGAAAAGACAGAATACTAAGGAAGAAAGAGGTTGTTTGTTTTCTATTTATTTGTGCATATTGAAGGTTTAAATTGGCACAGGAATCTGTGCGTGTCCCTTGGCTTTGCGGTATAGCACCGTGTTTACAAGATGTTATGGAGTGTTAAGCAGAGCTGTGAATGTGTGATTCACTGGAAGTGGGAGGAAGTGGAAAAGCAGACATCATTCCTGAGGCCCATAAAAAGAAGCCTTTTGAAAGGTCATTCTTTTTTTTCCCTCTCATTTCTTTTGTTATCACACTATAGCAACCTCCACCAATCTCTAAACTTTTTCCCTCCCTCTAATTTTGTCACAATCTTAACCCTTTATTCCACTTTGCATTTGTCTTTGCATCCCATCCAGCCCCCACACTGCCTCCTAATGGTGTCAGCTACAAGGCCGTGCCATGGGGTGTTGGCTGCAGTCGTCATCTGCACTGACACCCCATGATGTGCCATGTCTTCATAATTAACAGCCGAAGGCAGAGGAGCAAGCTCATTTCCGGCTGCTACTGTAGCTAGGTGTGGTTCTGTACGCTGACTGCTCTGTAGTCTGCAGTGATGTGATGTGGCGACAGCGTTACACAATAAGAGCAGCCAGTGAACTCACTCACCAGTCTCTGTGTCTTCCTGTCCTTGTCTGTTTTCTATCTGTGTCTTGGTTTGATTGTGTCTTCCTCAGACAGCCCTAGCTGTCTCTCTGCCTGCACACAAAGAGATGGATGAACCTTGCTGGCCCTTCGCTTTGTCTGTTTTTCTCTCTCCTCCTCTTGGCGAGGGTTTATTGAGTTCTTTGATTTGCACTGATAAATTTGATCATAAAGCTGGGAGCTGCACAATCTTTTCTTTTACTAAAACTGACATACAAAGCTTCAACCTCTTTGCTTGCATATATCACAGTAATCAGGTTCAGGAGACCATATTGTTTGTATGTATGGTGTATCACTGTGTTGTGACTGTTGACAGGGTGCAACCAGCTGTACTTTATGGAACTGAAATGCATTGTCATTCAGAATTCTGCATTTTCACCCTTCTGTTTTAAGATTATATATATCCAGAGGGGAATTTAATTAGATTCTTCTTCTTTTGGAGACTGTCAGTCTATTTATTTGTATTTAATGTTTTCAAATCAGTACGACACTATGAAGCAAAGCTCAGTCACCATCTTATTCTGTTAGACATTACAGGAAAACAAAACCTGTGATCGACTCGCAGACTGCTTTTTGTTTAAAGACAAGCTAAATAGAGAAAAGGCTATTATAAATCACTTATCCACACATTATAGTCGGGATGCTGAGAATGACAATCAACAGTATGAGCTCAGTGCGCCAGCATAAAGTGGTATTATGTGCCAGGATATGACCAGTCGCAGTGAAATCACTCTTGAATGCTCAAAGCTATGATAGGAGGAGAGCATTGCCCTAGTTTGAGTCTGGCGTAATTATGTAATGCTTGAGTACCTGCAGCACCAGCGGCATGACAACTTCTGAATGTGAATCTGGGCAGTGGAGAGTGCAGACAGAAACTGCACACCTCTTTTTTAAATCCTTTTACGTGGTTAATCTCATCTCGGGCTTGCTGGATTTTACTGACATTATGGACTCATTTTCTCATTTATGATTTGTCTGGCACTCCGGTCTTCCGTTCCTCTCCCCTCAGTTTCTTTCCTCTTGCTTCTGTTTCTCCCTCAAACCTTTTCCCACTTCCTATTGCTCTTTCCAACCATCCCTCCATCCCTCACTCTCCTCGCTGCTTTCTTCCTGTGCTCCCTCCCTTTTTCCGCTCTCCCCCTCCATTCCTAATGCCACATACCAAATGGAGGGTGACAGTATGCAGCTGTGGGTTTTGTCCTCCAGACAGCATCTTAGCGAGAAGCTTAGCCACACACACACATGCATACAGACGGAGGGAGGGATCAGCACTAACCTGAGTCTTTCATCTGTCGCTTATATAATAGTTTTAAGATGGAGTTATGCTGTGTGGCTTGCATACATGATGCAGTCTGGCATAAAAGTCTTTGCAGCGAGAAAGATAATGTATCATAATGTAACAACACGCTAAACTTTTGTTTCTCTCTCTTTTTCTTCAGAAAGCAAAGCTCCATGCTGCCTTGCAAGAGAAAAATCGTCTGAACCTCGAGCTAATCAACCACCACCTGAAGGCATCTAAATATGACCAGGCAAGGCCTTCACACATGCAGTGTACAAGCATGTATAACAAGGACACACACACACAGCCATGATCAGTTTTCGACCAGAATGGTAGTACTAGCGATATATCACATATACAGTGTCTCGTACATGACTGTAACATTAATCATAAGTTAGAATCTGTGATCCATCGCCACAGATCAATAAACCTCCAGCCGTGTTCTCATCAACATATAGGCTATCATGTGCTGCCTCTTCATATAGCCTCTTTATGGCTTAACAGATAGCTGGTATTTTTTTTTCATCCTGGGCCTTATTTTCCTGTTTTGAGGTATAAATGATTGATAGAGACAAAAATCTTTGCAATCAGTCCATTATTCATTCAGAATAGTGTACCTAGCTGCTTCAATCTAACCCAACTAGGCAATTGTCCACGTCAAAGTACATCTACTAAAGTGCTAGATTTTGCCAGTGACAAGCACAGATATTGTTATTATTATAAGTGTCTGACAACATTATGGATAGGATTTCTTCAGAGATGAACCTTTTTAAAGAGTGAGATCCTTTTTGTTTAACAAGAATGTCACTACATATTGCTACCATACTCCATTCAAAAACAGTAATTTTTCCTTGCAGAACACAGGAGCAGCTGGAATTCTGCTGCCTTAGTCTGTTTGTTTGTTTGTTTGTTTGTATTATTGTATGACTTTCAGTGGTGGAAGAAATATTCAGATCCTTTACATAAGTAAAAGTACCACACAATACCGGGGAACACAGGTTTCCCTTCGCCATCGTTGTCTCTTCACTGGCCCAGCCAGCCTGAGTCTCACAGTACACACATGCATACATACACATGCACATAGACCCAGACAGAGAGACAGTGACTGTCTGTGATGTAGGCGATTAGCTACTCTGGTGCTAATAGTGACTTCACAGAGGGGGCAGATTTGACACGTGTCCAGGGACTCAGCCCGGAGCTCTTGTTCTACCGTGCCACACAAAAAGATGCCATCTGTGCACTGACAAGGTGGGCACAGAGATGAAAAGAAAGTGGGGCAAAAGTGTGTCCAGTCCTGCCAGAAATATAGTATGAATGAATGTGATTGGCTTGTAAGGGCAATCGTGGCAAAGACACAAGCAGAATGTACTGGACTCTGCACAGGGAGCAAACAAGGTAACGCAGGAGGGAAAAGAGAAAGATGGAAGCTGAGAGTGAGAAAGGAAGATAAAAGAAACACAGTGGTGATATAATAAGAGAAAGTAATCACCGAAAATAAATTGCTCCTGCTTTGGGTAGAGTTCAAGACAATTAAGCAATGTAACTGTAGTTTTCTGAGGATAATGAATGTTTCAAGCCTCACAAACAATATCACCAAAACACCCTTTTATTAATGAAATTGAATTGTTAATGGTAGAATAAATATAGAATTAATAGGTACTAACATATGGCTGCTTTTAATATTTGATTTCACATCCTGCTCTATCCTGCACTTATTATGTTTTTAGTTTTAGAGGTTTTTCTTACTTAATGTAATTTATATGTAAGCATCTTTGAATGTAATGTAATGTAAGCATCTTTGAATTTCTAGAGAAACACTATAAATACGACATAATGCTAATATTATTATGGTTCACTTGAAAATGCTAATAATTATAGTAACATGGCTCAGATTTTACTAGATGTTCCGACTCCTCATCATCATTAATTCTTTTTTTGAGTGAACTCATTTCCTTTGCAGCAGTTCAGTTTTGTGCACTTTGAGCTTATCTATTGTGCTCTCATCTGTTTTGTTAATTAATGAGATGATGGGTGTATGGCTGAGGGATGGTTGTGCTCAATCCTATGAGGCCACCTTTAGAGGAACCAGCTTAGCTCAAGGCCCCTGACTGATGTAGAAACGAGTTGTGGAATGCTCAAGTCAGCAGCTCTGTTTCATCAAGGCTAAATGGAAATGTGCTGATTAATTTCTCTTCAGAGTGTGAACTCCCAATCAACCCTCCAGCCAAAAAAGGAGGAAAAAAGGCAGCCTCTATTCATGAATGTAGAAAGTAGGTTTACTGTGAGAACAAACCTCATAAAAACTGCATGCTTGTTTTCCTCATAAGACAAGACAACAGAATAATGGGCACATTTTGAAAGTCCTCAAGTAAAACAAAAAGGAAATTAAAGTGTTTTCTTTGATTTAGCTGTGTCTCCACTGACCTATATACATGTTGTTAACCATCCCTTTAACCTCCTCTTGCTCCTCTTGTCTTTTTCACTCGGACTCTATTTGTCCACATAGGTGCGCTCAGACTATGACCAGCTGAGACAGACCTTTGCTGTAGTGAGCCAGGAGAGAGACGTGGCCCAGCAGCAGAGGAGCCAACTCCAAGGCAAAGTGGAAAACCTGGAACAGGTTCTAAAGGTGAGACATCCCTCCATTTGTGTGTATTTCATCACATGTACCCCTAAAAAGAAATATCACTTACATCCTCCTTTTAACCTTGACTCCAAACGTAGTGTTTGGAGTCAAGGTTAGTCATCATCTCTTCATTCATCACTCAATGTTAGCCCATCAGCCAGTTTTCCACTGTGCTTTCATGATTTAATTATTTTATCATATATGTTTTCAAAGCAATGTGGTAGTAGATAATTTTCATAATGTAAAGTTTGATTAAGATTTCATTTGTGGACAGTCATATTTAAAATATCCTTTGATAACTTCTTAATTTTTTTTTTTACCAGATCCTCTTCTCACTAAATGGCAACTGAGTCTGTCTCTTGAATCCTCCTCACTGCAGTGCTGTGGTAGTTTCAGAGTGTGGAGTTAAAGAGACCATGTGGCCAGGTCCAGATAACTTAATAATGTCAGAAAGCAATTTGGAGTGTTGAGGGAGAACTGAGAAATCCTGTCAGTAAGTGCCTCAGTGCTGAGTTTCACCAAATAATAGACCTGAAGGAACCAAACTCTTGGATTTCTTGATTCAACGATGTCAATTTACCATATATTCCCCAAAGAACAATTTCCCTTTCTCTACCCACAATCTCCTCAGAAGGGAGATTTAATTATCTGAAGCTGTGGATTAGATTATATGTGTGTATCTGAATCTAAATTTAGTACAGGAATTGATACTATACATCATACATATAATTTCCTCCACATCTCCTTGAGACCGCTGAGACCACATCTCTAAGTTAAACCCTACATGTTAAATTGCTGAGTGGACTAAGCAAAACAAATTAGGAAGACCAAAGTCTAAACCCTTTATCCTTCTGTCATGCCACGTCATTACCACAGAGTCTATCTGCCCACTTTTTCACCAACATACTGTGTATCTCACTACATTTCTCCAACATCCCCACCCTCATGCTCATTTATATTTCACTTCACCAGTTCTGTTTGGCTCGCGCCGTTCATTAGATCTTGAGATTTTTCAGACCAGATTTTTACTCCCTCCTTTGGAAATATTCCCACCTCCCATGGGTTTGTTTTCTAAGAAAACTTTTAGAAGGAACGTGATGCAGCGCATGAGGTGAAGTGTCGTTGGTTTCATGGAGAGGCTCTTTTTTCATCGTGTTCTGGTCTGCCAATAGTAATCAGACACAGTCTCACCGCGCCGTGAGAGGCACTCTCATTACAAATCCTCGCCTCCCTGCATCTCCTATTGATTGTCTGTTTGTCAAGATATTTGAGAGAGAAATGTACCCATCTGAGAAAAACTGACCTGCTTCCTAATACAGCAAAGAGAGGTTTGTCACTTTCTCATTGTGTATTGATTATGAAGACAAAGAGACTATTTAGAGAAAATTACACAGGGCGATGTGGGTGGAGAAAGCAGAGATGGAGGAAACACAACATGAAAAAAACTGAAAAAGACAGACTTGGTTTATTTTAAAGGGTTCTTCAGTCAAGACTAATGAGATACAGCACTGTCAATCTTGGTTTTAAAGTTATATAATGTGGTAACAAAGGCTTATTGTCACATTTCTTTGGGGGAATTAAGACACTAGTCAGCAGACCACATCTTATTTTGAACCTTTCAATCTGTTATTGAAGAGGATAATCCATTTAACTAGTTTTTGTTAAAGAATTTTTTTTTTGTTTTTGTTTTTTTATTTAAATTAGTTTTTAGGTTTTATGGGTGATGGTACCTCTACACTCCTCACCTCCTTTTTATAGACATATATTTGTTGCAGTGGTGGTTGTTGCTGTTGCTCATTATATATGTAGAGGTGATTGCTTTGTCCAGCTGGCCTCAGTCTTCCAATTTGTTTATCTAGCACAGTAGTGTAGATCAGAGCTACACATTTATTTGTTGTAGTTACACAGCAGGGATCACTCTTATTTGTGAATGCATCTAGATTTTCTGTTTAGACGCCCGCCATCAACATGTCTCACTTTTTGCAGCAATGTTTTCCTTCTCATCTAGCTTTGATGAGAATTGAACACAGCCATACATTGACTTTTTCGAGCTGTGTTGTCTTGCTGGACGGCTGTCTGCTGCCTCCCTGCCTCTGTTTCCATTCAGTTTATGCTGAGCTCTTGAAATCCAGCTGCTCCAGTGGAGCTGCTCAGGTCTGTTTCTGTTTTAACATAACATCCCAGGGTGTTTCCTGAAAATGTAGGTGACTTCATCAAATGCTCCCTGAATGTTCAGGGGTTAAAAGTGTAGTTTTCACTAGTGCTCCAGTGACAGCCTCTCAGCCAGCCCAGTCCTCTGCAGCTTAGAGCTTCTCCCTGATTATGCAAAGCAGTGGCTGCCTGCTCAGGACACCTCGAAGCCACTCCGGGAGGTAAAGAGGCTTTTCTTATTTTTTTCAAGGGAGAGAGAATACAGAGAGAAAATGATGAATGTCAGAGCTTTCTAAGCTGTCTTTTCTTCTTAAGCCTGCAGAAACATCTTTTGCCTTAACTCTGTTTCTGCAAGATGTGGCAGCTGGTCGTGACTCCGCAGATAGATACTGTATAGTCATGACTCGGCTAATTTCGGAAAGGGTAGATTTGGGATCAGCGTGGGTGACCATGTGTGACAGCTTTGTCTGAGTCAGTTTGGAGTCAGTGGGTTGGATGTAACACATATACAATACAAGTTATATAAAAAGCTCACATTGTATGAAACCCTTTGTACTTACTTTGTAACAGTGAACTGAAAGAAATTCAGATTGGTGTTTAAAGTAATATTTCAACATTTTGGGAAATACCCTGCTGGCAGTTGCTTCATAGTTCAGACACAGACACATGACATGAGAGTGGTATCAATCTTAGCATGGAAGCTAATAAGCACATTTCATAATGTCAAACTTCAGTGAATACTTTTTTTCAATTTGTGTTTTAATGCAGGATTTTCAGGATAATCCTGATATCACAAACTGTGTGCACTTTTTTTCACATCAGAGTGCAGAATTGCCTGCTGCTAATTGCCATTCAGACAGATTGGGTTCAAATTCCTCAAAGGCTCCTTGCCAGAACAGTAGCCACCCCACTGCAGAACACACCCTCCTTTCAGTGCCAGTAGCAACAGTAGCAACAGCAGTATTCTGATAATTGCTGAGACTTTCAAGGTATAGCTGTATTGTATCTGTCACCATCAATAGAGAACGATTGTGTTTGGGATTTTCTTTTGGGATACTGTCAAAAATCATCTCCTAATTGCATCCTTCAGTATAACGATGTCTTGTTCCTCTGTCTCCCTCTTTCTGTTTCTCCCCAGCATATGCATGAGGCTGTACAGCTGAAGCAGCAGCTGCAGATAGAGCATGAGCAAGCCTTGGTGGCCCTTCACACCAAGCAGAAGGAGATCAATCAACTGCATAAGGTATGGCTATATGGATAAAGGCAAAAATGGAAAATTGGTTATTAAAAGCTTTATTTTTATGATTTTGACATAACCCTCCTGGGTCATTGATTTTCTGATAAGAGCAGTGACTTCATGCCAAAGCTCCTTGTTCAGTTATTGATGTGTCAGTAGCCAGTTTGTGCTGAATCACTGTCACTGAATCGCTGCTACTGTATCAGAGAATATAAAGACGTCAGAAACCTTTCCAAAAATCAGCAGATTTGGTTAGAAATGCAGTTTCAGCTGCAATGCTTTATTGCATATTGTTTGATCATGTGATGAAGACATCTTTGCTAAAAATGTAGCTTTTCTAGTTGTTGATAAATTTATACACCTTGGGAACATCTTTCAGTGTGCAGACATGACCTTTTTCTAAGTGTTTTTAAGACTGGGATATATGTGTTCCTACTCTGCCTAGAAGTCAAATAAAACTTAAGATATCACAAGGGACACTTGGACTTCAAGTGCTTTTGATACTTGTAAGACTGCTCACATATTGAGGATGTTAAATTATCTGCTTTACTTTTTACCAAGTCTGGCCCAGAGTGCTTGTACTGCATATTTGAGATTAGGAGTTAGTGTTTTATTTCTACATCATGTCTTGCATAAACTCACTCTGATGATTATCACTCTGATGATTATTTTCTGAGTCTACATTTTGGAATTGTTAAATGAACAGTTAATTAGCTTTAAACATTGTACATGCTGCATCTTTGTCCTGTTGCAGCATTAATCACTATTAATTGTTTTCAAAACATAAAAACCTAAAAACTTTCCAACAAGCCCATTCAAAATCCTATTATTCTAATGAATATGTAAATATTCTCAGAATACCTACTGGATTAGACCACTCAGGATTTGATATGATCATAAAAGAGCTGAATTGTGACAGCTTCCTCGGAAATCTCTGAAGTTTGTTGGTTGTCTGGTGTTTGTAGCGTCAGCCACTAACAGACAAACAGACATTAGCATACCCTAAAATAAATGTGCTTGTGTTCATCAGAGCTGTGCCATCAGGAGCAGGGATCTCTTCAAGTACCAGTGCTGTAATCAGCCATTGAGCCTCTGCCAGGATACTGGGTTGACAGTATGTCAGCTGTGTATTGTCTATTTTACCTCATGGGCTGTGATCACAGTGTCAGCTGTCACTGTGTGTTTCTGTGTGTTCTCTGCAGGCTCGGGTGCAAACTGACCAAGAGCATGAGGAAGCAGTACACCTGTTAGAGGTACAGTAACATGAACAAACACACATCTTTACCCAGCTTTACCTCAGTGTTACCTTTGATGAATGTAGTTTATCTCTCTGTTTTAAATTGATGAAATAAAACAAAAATGTCCTTTTGGGTGTTTCATGTAATATTAGACATGTGTTAGATAAAGGATATTAATAAGGATAAGTTTTTGGTCATAAACCAAAGTACTGTCAAAGTTCAAATTTAGATTTGCTTATGGTGCTAGAAGAAGAGTAAGGGGATCACCAAAGTCAGGAGGTTTCATCTTCTGGGAACAATGAGTGTTGTACAAAATTTATGGCAATCATTCGACTGCTAATAAGAACAATAAAAGTATGAGTTGTCCTGCCTTAATAGGTGCAACAAAACTAGCAAGAGACTGAGGGAGATGTAGGAAAAAACAGAGTCTGCACACGCCTACTCAACCCTGAGACAAGGTCTAATCAGGCCACATATGTGAAAACACCTGTGTGGGTGGACAGTAAGTGTGTAGTGATTTAAATGTTGGTCAGATGAGATAGGGAACCAGGCAACATACAGGACTTGTTGGGAACATTGATAGAAACCTCTGACCTGTGGCCTCTAACATGCTTCTGGATCCTCTTTTAATGCAGGCTTCTCAAGACGCTATCTGTTCTGAATGTCACTTAGACATAGGAACATTGTTAGGGTGCTCGCTGATGCCCTTTGCCCTGAAACAAGTGGTGTGGCCTTAATTATGACTTTAAATTTTAATTCCACATATAGTACCTGGTAAGTAATTTAATTCTCCATACCACCTCCTGTCATTTAATGCAATTTTCCTGTTAAAATAAAGAAAAGTTAACAAGGGCCAGTTACATGTTTGAAAAAATCAGACAGCCTCAGCAGGCTCAGCCATCCAATTAAGGCTAAAGTAATCCTGTATTTCTCTTTTTCTAGATTTTCTGTACTATTGTTGGGTACAATATCACTACAAAGTTTTATCACAACATTTGCAGACTCACACATCCCATTAGTCCTGCATCCAGGCTGACCTTGAATACTTTTACAAATTTCCCTACAATCAAATCACTGACCTGCTGTGTTTCATCACAGTGTTTAAGATGCTTGTCACTGGCTCATCTACTTGAAATTATTTTCTCATTTCACTCTAAATCCTTTTGTCACAACAATAGTGTGTGGGCTCCTTTGAGTGTAGTTCAAGTGAGGTCATGTTATTATCCATCTTAAGCACTTGAATAAGATTTTACTGAGCAAGCAGCCTGAGTTTGGGTCAGATAAACATCAAGGGGTTTGGTCAGAGAAATGGAAACTCCATTGTCAAGTTAGTTCTCATCTTACAAATCCACTGAATCAATTTACGGTCTTTTTCACAGGCCTGTTTCTGTGCATTGAGGGGCAGACACATAAACATAGCTCCACTGTCTGTTGGGTCAAACAGACAAGCATCAATGTTCTATACAGTCCTCAGTCATTTTGTGCTTGTTAGGCTTTTTTAGTTTGACTGAAAATATTTGTTTTTTCAGTTCCTTTTACTTTTAATTGTTTGGCCTCTATATATTTATCTGCAATGATAAATATGTTGTTGTTTTGCATCACATTTTCCTTTTTGGCATAGAATACAATAACATTTATTGATGTTTTATTTCTATACTCAGTATGCCTTTTTTCTTTTAATTTTTCTTCTTTCTTTACTTTTTTTCTTTTTCCCTCCTTTTTTGTCTGAACAGAACAATAAGGACAGAATGTTTCAGGTATTTATTTCCTCCCTGGTTAGTCATCTCCCTTCTGTTGCCTGTGTGAATTCTCAGCAAATCACCAGAACTCTCAAAGCCTTTAGTGGGCACTTTGTGCAAATTGAAAATCCCTATATACACTGAATGAGACTGGATAAGGTGGTGCTACATTCCCTTACCCATACAATACCCACTGTACATCCATACATCTTCCTCAGCTTCCTATGATATGTCGATGATATGATGTCTGAATGTCTATACTGTAAGTTTTATAATCCTCTTAACTCTTGGCAGTGCTCAGGCTTTGTTATCAGTTGTGTTATGTATCAGCAGTTGCAGCAGATGACTCTACACTTCCATATGCTTTGATCAGACTGCAGTACTTTCAATATAATATGCTGCTATAAGCTCGAAAAGGGCTCTTTAGGGATCCTTTTCTAATTGGTTCTGTGTTCGATCAATATTAACAGATAACACGTCTGCTATTCTTCAGAGAACTCCTATCTGAATAATTACATGTGATGAAGTACACTCCATGCTTTGTGTGTTGGAATATATTTTTCCTCATGTTTTGCTCTTTTTTTTTCCACTCCCTCCTCTTGTCCATTACCCCCATCTTTTGCTGTCATCATTGCTTGTCAAAGGTCAAGGTTCGTGACCTGGAGCAGAAATGCAGGTCACAGAGTGAACACTTCCACCAGCTGTCCAAAGAGCTGCTGAATTTCCGTTTGCAATCAGATACTGTGGACGTCCTTAAAATTAATCCCACTTCCACATCCCAGATCCTGCTCTCACCAGACAAGAAACTCCCACAAGTCACCATTGGATTTGAAGCCCAACCAGGAACAGGTGGGTCAGTAGTCCCACCTTATAGTTAAGGTCTGAGTTATTAAAAAAGTGTGTACATATTACATTTCTTACATGTAAATTTCATTATAATTATTTTCATTAGTAGTAGTATTTATTATTATTATCTAATGATGATTTTATATCTCCAGAAAGAAAATGTTACTAAGACTACAGGGTTAAATGTGAGGTCCACCCATTCTTAAAAATGTATGCACTCAAGACACTCGAGATAAAAGCGTCCACCAAATTACAGGTGATCGAAAGGCTTTATGATCAGAATGAAATGAGAGTCACAGTGATCTGATCCCCAGACAGCTCACGTAACAGCTGGATCAGCTTACTCTTGACCAGAGGTGGACACCGTTAACGGTGATACTGCTTATTCATGATCAATATCTACCCTAATTGATCACAGGCCTGATGTAAGACATGAATGTGGTTTAACACATTAGTATTCTAATGGCACACAGTATAACCTGCAGAGCCAGCAGATACAGCCATATCAGCGATTTAGATTTATACAGTCTGGCACCGACCAAAAGGTCTTTGAAGTGCTGGAAATCCTGTTTTATCTTCCTTTTCACTTGAAAAAGAGGGACCTCACTGATGCTTTTGTGCTAATGCATAATATTACTTACTCACAAGAGCCCAGTGTTGTAGTGGCTCCATGTTGTTGACTTACTGTAATTTCCTCAAGGATTCCCAGTCATTTGCACTTGTAGACTACAGTTTTCTTTTTTTTGTATGTCCTCTATTTTTCAAGTGTGTTTTTTCCCATGAGGACCTCAGTGGTATTTAATGACAAATATACTGCAGATGTTAGGTGTTGATGGGGATAGAATAGCCATGAAGAGCGTTTGCTGTACACTTGATTCAACAGGAGATCAATAGCTGTACAATCAGCAGCAAATGGATGCAGAAGGAATGACAGTTGCTCTTTATTTGCTATGGAAATCAATGTCTCCCAGGCGATGAGAGCGCAGCAAACACGCCGCTACTGATCTCCCAGTTATTGCCCTGTACGCCAGAGACTGGAGACAGAGAACGACCAGAATTGTCTGTCAAATTGAGCACCGTGACAACGGACTGCCCCAACAGCCCTCGACAGCTGACCCCATCAGAGGTTAGTCTGAGTGACACCACATCACTAAGACTCATGACATAATTGCATGTATAACTTAACATGTCTTCCAAGTTGACTCATATAGCCATAAATTAAAATAAAGGTGGTTATAATTATTGACAATGGTTGAATCTTAATTATCAAATTCATTGGTTCTGTTGTCAATCTATAGATGGAGGATGAGGCCAGCCCATCACCTAGGTCCAAGCCTCGCTACACAGGCCAGGTCCGCCTTTGCACTGCCCGCTACAGGTGAATGAGAATTTTATTGTACATAATCCTTTTAGGTTTATTAACAGCCCTTTTATTGATTTTAGATATTTTTTTCAAATGGAAGAAAAAGGTTGATCTCATAAAAACTAAAAGATTAAAGTATTAAATCTTTTCCTTTCAGTTACAACCCTTACGATGGACCAAACGAGCACCCTGAGGCAGAACTCCCCCTTGTGGCTGGGAAGTATCTGTACGTGTATGGAAACATGGATGATGATGGCTTCTACGAAGGTGAGAAATTAAACAGGCCAACACAAGTGTTTTGTGTTTGAGGTGGAGATGACATGGAAAATAATATCAGCCTTAACTTGCAAGGTAGTCTTGAGCAGGTGCTTAAATGACAAATGTAAAAAAAAAGTGTCAGTGTAAAGATGAAAGATTACAGCGCAGCAGGAGGTGTCCTCTGTTGCTTTTCAAGTTCTGTGATTTTGCCTGAGTCCCCGTCTGCTGCTGTAACAGAGAATGCCTGACAGTCATAACAAGTGTGTGCATCATCATGTATTAATTATCTCACAATGAGACAAATGCCAAAAAGTGTGTCAGCTTACAGTTGCCCCCCAGTGAATTAGATCTATTTACAATATTCTGCTTGGCACCTAAATCTTTTTAAAATGACCATGTTTGGGAAGCACTGACTGTTGTTGTGTACTTGTTGACATAGCACTCTATGTGACATTACAATATGACATAATCAAAATTTAATGTGAAGAGATTATAATGCTGATGCAGTCATCGCTGTAAATACTGCTACAGAGGATGCTGTCATGTTATGCTGTCATGCATGACAGTTGCAGCACTTGTCATCATACTTTATACTGTGTGTGTCCATCATATAACTGTTGGCTATTTTCATCCTCTGACCTCCTCTTTATCAGTGCAGTGTGTCTGTATGTGGGTTATGTTGCCTTGATTTTCAAGATTGTTCCCTTTGAGACATGTGAAACATTGAGCTCTATTTTTTGAATGCTCACATGTTAAAGTTGTCAGACCTCTTCAATACCTCTTCAAAATCTAACTAACATGACTGCCCCCTATCAATGTCTGTAATTAATTAATACTTACATTAAAGTTTGTTATTTTTCCACAAAATGATGGCATTGTTTTGTTTACCCTTGTATGTGTTTCAGACTGAGTATACTCCATTGCACCCGTGTCACCAAGAAAAATTCCAGTACACTTTTTATGAGCGGTGATTGGAGTGATTCTCTTGCATAATCTCTTTAGAATTATGAAGGCTTCTCCATCAGAGGCAATCCTAATCCCCCTAGCTAGCAATCCTGCTGCCCGCCACAAACACAGTAGTACTCAGATGCAGTGATTCATTAGCTGTGGGCGGTAAGATTGCATGGCATCGTGGAGGAGTCTTGTATTTACCATGCAGGAGGGAGACAGGGGGGCCTCCGACCAAGCTGTTGTCAAGATGGGACCTTGGTCCCTTTTAGCTTGATGACTAATCCAGTGTGGCTCAGTTTAATCATCAGCACACACAAACAACACACTCACTCAATCACACACACACATACATGGACGCACACAGATGGTCTTAAGGTCTTCCAGGCCTCAGTGGAAAAGGGATTGAAGGACAAGATGATAGGGAGCTTTTGGAGACAAAATTTTACCCTTTGGGAAAAAACTACAGAGCACATCTAAGCAGCATTTTTTTTCTGCATTGACCGCAACATCTACATGCTCAGGGGTGTTCCTGGAAATGTTCAAAGGCAGTGAACTAAAGTTCAAGTTCTTTGAAATGTTGAAAAGGAGTGTTTGCTCAGTTCTGTGTTTACTGGATAGAGTATAAAAGATGGCATCAGAGAACCAGTGGTACATCTTACATCTCAAGGTGGGAATAGTACATACTGTGTATTTACATATCTCCCACCTCTTCGCTCTCTGACTCATTCCCACCTTGCAAGTAAAACAGCCCACTGACAATTATGGGTATTCATATTTGTGCTTTCCTTTTGTCTTTGTCTTGTAAGGACCCATTAGTGAGGCTTATTTTAACATTTCTGGGTGGCATTACAGAGGTGCACTTTACTATAGAGACAGCTGTTAAAGGATAGTGTTTTCAGGTGCTTGGCATTAGACTGTTTGTTTGTTAACATGAACATGAAGAATGAGGCACAAAATTGTGCTGTTTATTTTCTGTAACTGTCTCTCTATGTCTCTCTACGTGTCACAGGGGAGCTGCTGGATGGCCAGCGAGGACTTGTCCCTTCCAACTTTGTGGAGTTCGTCCAGGACAAGGAAAAACCAGCAAGTCAGGCTGGGGAGGGAGGGGAAAACCTGGGCCCACTGGACCATACACCTCTTGCCTTGATGGCAGTGGATGGAGGTGCCTCCCAGGATGGCCTCCTGAGCTCAGCTAATGCCTTGGTTCCCTGTAGCAATGGGACAGGCGGACCCCTTGACCCTGAGGACCTGGCTGAAGATGTTGTGCCTTATCCCCGAAAGATCACCTTGATCAAGCAGCTGGCACGGAGCGTCATTGTGGCCTGGGAGCCTCCACTAGTGCCTTTGGGCTGGGGGAACATCTCTGGCTACAACGTGTTAGTAGACGGAGAACTTCGTGCCAGTATACAGTACGGTGGCCGGACCAAGTGTTTGCTGGAGAAGCTGGACCTGGACAGTTGCGTTCATCGCGTGTCTGTGCAGTGTGTCACCGACCGGGGCTTGTCAGACGAGCTGCGGTGCACCTTGCTGGTGGGTGCCAATGTAGTGGTTGCGCCGTGTGGTCTGCGGGTGGATGACATCCAGCGCGACACTGCCGAGCTATCCTGGTTGCCCAGCAACAGTAACTATGGTCACACCGTGTTCCTGGATGGGGCAGAACATGCAGTGGTAAAGCCAGGAAGGTATAGACTACGTTTCCTAAACCTGAAGCCCCTTACAGTGTACAAAGTGACGGTGGTGGCACAGCCGCACCAGGTGCCATGGCAACTGCCGCTGGAGCAGAGAGAGAGGAAAGAAGCTGGTGTGGAGTTCTGCACTCAGGCTGCAGGTCAGCAAGGTTCATTTCTATACATAGACAGCATCAGTGATAAATACTTAGCTCCATACCAGTGGATTATAAATAGTATTTTGTTTTTTAAATATTTTAATCAATGTTGTAGTCTGTATATAGGACAGATGGAGAGTACAGACCGCTACTACTCTGTTTATGTTTACTGTAATGTCAGCTCTAATATGTAACATAATGCTATATCAATTTTTAAGTTATTGTACTGTGCTGTAAGAGAGTACAGTCCCGCATTGCCTTACCATGCCATTGTTGTGTATTGTATTTTGTCTAGGTCCAACACCATATTGCAGAACAGGTCAGAGAGAAACATCAGTCCTGGGCTGGGTTTCCTATATGTCTTAGCACTAAATGATCTGTTTCTACTGAAAACCAATGGGGAAGAGATGACATTAGTGCTATGATAGTTTTGGAGGAGGGTTATAGTCATGAAACTGAGAGTGACAATAACCTATTGTTCAGAATTAGTTAGTTAAGGGATGTGGGCAAAATGGCATTTTGTCATGGTTCTGAGATTGAACTTTTCATCCACAATGTAATTTGTGTATCTTATGAAATTGAAACACACTTTGTTTTTTCAGACCAAATTCAAATGCAATTTTGCCCAAGTTTGCTTACTGCACAGAGCACATCACTAATTAGAGAACAGCCCTGCATCACCAGATATGATCAGTTATTATTATGATGAGTCATTTCCTCAGCCTATAGCCTAGCCTAGAATAAGCAGTTCTATATAAAGCAGTGTCCCTCCACTGCTCACTGAAATGACCATTTTGTATCAGTGTGCATTTGCTTCTGCTCGAATGCAGTTGTGCATGTTTTATGCAGTGGTCCAAGAAAGTGAAAGACAAAGAATGGGCTGTAGTTAGTCTCTCTGGATTGTGTCCTGCATGCTGAGACAACAGTGTTTCTCTGAGGAGGCCCAGAAGTCCACATTTTTTTGTTTTACTTAATTTTTGTTATCTTAGTGTATGTGGGTTACAGAGTAAGACTAGAATAGAGGAAAATTAATTACAAAAATAATAGAATTTCATTTCACAGCTCAGTTTGGTTATGGAGAATCTTAGGTTAACCATTGTTGGTGTAGTCCTACAATAACTTATCATATACAGTAATGACATTTTAGCACTTTAACACTGCACACAATGTCTTGTGAATGTCCCCTGTTAGCAATGTCACATTATCACAAGTATCCGCATGGACTGTGTATCTTCACAAAGTATAAATAAGATGTTTTACAAATGTAAACATGCAGGGCAAACTATAAATGCCCCCCACCCACCCCCACCCCATGTGGGCATTTCTATGCATGGTTGTGAGTGTGCCCATTTGTGCATTTGATGAATGCTTCAAACCCTTTCCTCTTGTTTGTATGTTTGTGATATTGAAACAATAAATTATTACATTTTATTTCTTACTCCTATTCTCTCACCTCCCAGGCCCTCCCCTGCCTCCTCAAGATGTACAGGTGCTCTGTGGGCAGGCTCCAGGGGTCCTACAGGTCTGCTGGAAGCCCCCAGTCCTCTCCCCCACAGGCACATCTAATGGGGCTAATGTCATTGGCTACGCAGTATGCACTAAAGGACAGAGGGTGAGTTCGCAAGTGACTATATGCTTATTTTAGCTCAGTATTTTGGAGCTCATCTTGCGTTAAAGGCCTCACTCATGATTAGAGGGGAAATAAGTGACTTTATACAGGATCATGTACAGTAAAGAGGAGCCGGTTTGTGGACAGTTTACAAGCATATATGATCCATATTTCAAAGGTCTACATGCAATGCGCAGATACAATATGTAAAACATGGTGTGAATTGTCTAATCTTGTTTAATCCAGTTGAAACATGAGAACATGCATCACAGATGGGATGCTAATAGCCTTTGTCACTGAGTGTGGCATTATGTCATCAGTGCCCTCAGCACACACAGCAGTGCCACCTACTTGTGATTCAGTATCAGTGCATGTCTCTCAGTGTGGGACCTGCAAATGTCTTGGAAAGGTCTCTCACTCCCTCTGGTGACTTCCAAAGTAAATCAACACACAGTAGCTGAAAGTGTGAATCAACACTGAACCACACTGAGCAGCAAACTGCTTCTGCACTGCAAAGAAGATACAAACCATTTTCCTATCTAGAAATGGTATGATGTCTTGAATGTGATACTGATGCTGCTTTAGTTGTTGTTGATAATGATTACGCAGTTTTTGTTGAAGTTAACCTTCTATTTTCTCTTTGAATCCAGATAGCTGAGGTGTTGTACCCAATGGCAGACTATGTTACTGTCGAGCTGACAAGGATTCAGTGCCTGGAGGCCAGGGAAGTCATTGTCAGGACTCTGTCAGTACAGGGAGAATCCCAGGACTCCCAAGTCGCCGTCATTCCAAACAACCTGCTTGTGCCTCTACCTCCGCTTCCCCTGCCACCACCAATGCACCCCCATGCAGGCCCCCCTCCACACCCCCATGCTCAAGCCCACCTCCAATCCCCTCACCTTCCCCTTGCCACGCCCCAACTTCCTGCTCCACCCCAGGCACATGGACAGCCACTCCCGCCCCATCCTCCACACCCTCAAGCCCAACCGCGACTCCCCCACCAAGGCGGACTCCCGCAACCCCATCTCCGACCCCCACATCCTCAGTCCCAGCCTCTACATCTTCAACCCCGCCCACCCCACCCACCCCATCAAGGTCCCAGGCCCCAGCACCAACTGCCTCTGCTACCCCACCCACAACCCCACCCTATACCTCAGAGACCAGTAAGTGCCAGAGACCTGGATACCAAAGAGCATGCGGCCCACCATGGGGGAGCTATTCCACCAGGCCAGCCCGGTTGGGACCCCACTCGCTCTCCCTCCTCCCAGCCTCCGGTGCCCATGCAAGGTCACACCCTCGAGGCCCCTCCCCCCGCCAATCCACGTTCCCCTTCACCCCAGAGGATTCTTCCGCAGCCCAGGGGCACCCTTATCCCGGACACCGTGGCCAAAGCCATTGCCCGAGAAGCAGCGCAGAGGGTGGCAGCAGAAAGTGGCAAGGTCTGGTAGAAATGGACGTGCTACATCATAATATATTATAGATGCCTTTAGCTTTCTATGACTCTCTCAAAGTCCCACTGTCATTTCCATGTCTCTGTTAATCACTGTTCCTAATGTTTTCAGGGGGACAGGAGGCAAGGCAGGTATGGAGAGCAGGGTCATTCATTTCACCAGCATCACTCTGATGAAGAAGAGGAAGACGAGGAAGGGTTTGCGCGCGGGCGTCGGAGAGGACCTTCAGTCGATGAGTTCCTCAGAGGCTCTGAGCTGGGGAGGCCGGTAAGAACAACATGACAAGTGATGAATCCTTTGTCCTCTCCTTAGCTTCACCTCCAATGTGTTTTTTCACTGGAAAACCTCGTAGGTGTGTGTATTTTTGGATATGTGTGTGCATGCATGTCTGGGTGGTTGCATGCATACACTCCTGTACCCCGTGTCTGTGTGTTGTGCGTGTGCTCCGGTGGCGTGTGTTTGCCCATCCATGTGTGTCTGGTGTGTGCATGTATGTTATGTACGTATGTGGACTTAAACAACTGCGTCTGTGTGTTTGTGTCTGTTTGTGCGTGTGTGTGTGTGAATACCAAAAGCCTCACTATAGTCACAATGAAGATTATCACAGCGAAAGCAGCCGGGGCTCTGACCTGTCTGACATCATGGAAGAGGATGAGGAGGAGCTGTACTCTGAGATGCAGCTGGAAGAGGGACGCCGACGCAACTCGCACAACACACCCAAGGTGCAGTTCTTTGCACTTATTCTAAACCCAAGAGTTATAACCAGCCAAATTTATTATTCCTTAGTGAACTGCACAGGCACAGATACTTCAATTGAGTCTGCTGCCTTGACTTGCATTTGATATGTGTTATTAGCGTGTGTGCTGAGTTTCAGTAAATTAAAAAAAAAAGGGGGAGGGGTTGAAAGTTTCAGCCCATGGATAGAAAGGCAGAGACAGCGTGTTTGACCATTACATGACCATGAAGATGAACAGAGACAGAGCAAGACTGGGTTTGAATACTTGAGCACCATGGAGAGAGACAGACTGGGTTTTAAAGGTGCTTTCAGACTGCCTCCATTCCTTCCAGTGCTGCTCTCAGGATCGCTCAAGGTTGTTTGCTACTGAGTGGATGGAGCTGACGACGGGTCAACTTTTTCAGCTTTGTGATGACTTGACATGTGACCATGGAAAACACAGAAACTACACTGAAGGAGATGATACAGAAGCTTATTTTACTTTACTAATTGACATTAACATATCAGTGAGGAGAAAAGAGGAGGACATCTTCATAGTTTGATTATCCAGTCTGCACCAGTGTTCAAGATATAAAATCTTGCTATTTTGATCATGTCATATTGCAAAACATTTCCTCTTTTGGTTTTAAGCTGAAACTCTGTCTATGTAGTTGTGTGATGAGATTATATAAGCTGGGTAGAAGCCTTGGTGTATCAACGTATGGTGTATGATACAGGCTATGGTGTATGGTACAGTTTGAAGCTGTGGTGGCACCGTCTCGGTGTCTGAAAGCACCTTTAATGTTGCGGCACCATGGAGACAAACAGAGGGAGCAATAGTCTGGGTTTGAATTGATTGTGATTGAATGATTCAGCACTCTAGAGAGAAACATAGTCTGAGTTTGAACGTGTTCATAGCCTTGGATAGAGAGATGAGGAGAATCAGAGTTTGAGCAGTTTAGTGTTGTGAGGGTGTGCTGTAACATAGATGAAGTTTACAGATATCTTTGACACAGCCATCATTTCTTCTTGTTCTTTTTTAAACTGAGTTTATGTTATTAGTATTTGTTTAATTTTGGAATGTTAAAATTTCCTGTGGGCTTGTGTGTGTCTGAGTGTGCGTCTCTACGTCTGTGTTTCAGTGTGCCTGCCTGTGAGTGCTGCATGATTTTGTTTACATGCAATTTGTACAAGTATGTCGGCATTTTTTTCACACAGTGCTCGCAAGTTTGCCCATGTGTCTGTGAGCAACCCATCAATGTCTAATGTTTGTGAATACCTCCTGTGTTTATGTGCATTTTAGACAAACACTCCTGCTGGAGGCCGTCATGACCGGGAGACCGGGAGAAGAATTCATCATGGTGGTCCCCAACCTCAGAGACGACCTCTAACGGTCCCTTCCATTGGTCAGTATGGGCAGGTGGCTGGAGAGAGAAAGGAAGGGAGAATTTTTTGAAAATAATTTTTATGTTTTCTGTACCATAGAACAGTAGTATTTGTTTCTCTGTTAAAGCCTTCATAAGCTTCTGTGTCTCCGGATCACTTCTGTGTGTATGAACCATGCTCATGCCCTTCACTACCTGAACATACGTTAGATCTTGCAGAGATTATTATGATGCTACAAGGTGGCAGTTTTCTTAAGCTGCTGTGCACAGTTGATGTTGTAGTTTTCCATTGCTGCTTTCCTGTGTGCATTTGTTATTAAATTGTAAGTTTTAGGTGGCAACAAAAATCTTTCTTTAACCTTTTTTGGAGGGGAAGGTTGTGCTTTGCGTTGTAACCCCATCACCTTCTAACTGGTGTTTCCCGTAGAGGTAACCTCTGAGAATAACAGTGAGGGAAACCTCTCCCCCATCACCGAGGATGTTTACTATGGCAGAGTAGTTCGGCACAGGACATGGTCATCCCGCAGGCACATGGGCGGCAGCAGGTCTCCCCATGGTATGTGCCTGCAGTCCTGTTCTCACCACCACAGCATGGCAACAAAAATGCCACCAGTGACTGGCAAATGGCAAACAGTAGCTGTGGACACTTGCAAGTGCCTGTTTCTCTGTCTTAAATAATAATAGTTATTATTATGCTTTCAGTTGAACAGCATGATTGCACTGCACTGAAATGGTGGACCCACTGGCAAGCCATACCTGGGGTCCAGGATGAATGTTTCCACAGTTGCAGATGATAAATGATTGACTGCTCAGAGAATGCCTCACTCACTGCACTGAACTCCAGATGCCTGCCAAATCCCTTCCCTCTGTGGTTCAACCACACCTACTACACTTATAATGGGAGAATTTGTGCATGAAATTTTGAAGAGATAATAGTGGTAGACATTAATGAATGACTACACTGTCCCTGCTTTTTGTTTCTTTAGACACTGAGTTTGAAATATCAACTGCTGGAAATGCAGTTGTCCCTTACATTGCTGTCCTACCAAACCATAAAAACTGTAATACAGTTACCAAACCTTCTGTAGGTTGGTGTATGCTGACCTGGGAGCGATGCATTTCACATCATGCTTTTATTTTCAAGCATCAAAATAAAGCACAGGCTCAACAGTATTACACTTTGCTGGCTGGTGCATTTTCTAAATATTGCAATGCCAAATTCAAACAAATGACAGGCTTCCACAACAACTCTGCAATTTTCGCTTCAGCTCTGCTGCTACAAGGGTTGGCAATGTGCAGAAAGATGAATATAGATATATGCTTTAAAACTTGAGACTTTCACTAAATGTCATGCTTTGATATGAAGTGAAAATAGACACATGGAGTTGTTATTTCAAGGTGTATTTTTTGTTTAGGCTTTCTGTAGCATGCATGTCACAGTCTTGTGTGTTGTCGATGTCCCTGAGTCACTTTTGTGCATTGCACCATGTTTTGTCTTGCTACTCATTCGTCTCTCACTGCATACACAGACATAAAGATAAGCAAAAATGGGAAAATACTTGTAGCGTGTGTGTTTGTGGGCGCATGCGTTTGTGCTACAGTAAATGATTTAAATAGTTGACTGAGCACAGATTTCTTCCTGCATGCTGACAGACAAGACTAGACAAGAAAATCTAATCTGTCGTGCAATACTGCATGATCAAATCAATGAGACTTATTGAGACAAAAATTTTCTTCTCATGGATTTCCTTTGATTGAAGCATGGCTAAGATACATTACTTTGTAAACACATGGACTTGCACATCATAGAAGTGGTATATATAGAGAAATTATTTTTGTCACCAAAAAAATAAAAGTATTTTTACAAAGAAACAGAGTCTCCTACAAAGAGACTGTTCACATGTATTTGCTGCGCTGACGCAGGATGATTTTTCTTTTTTGTTTGTTTGTTCATTTGTTATGTTTTTTTGTCTTTCATGTTTTAAAGATGGATACAGGGATCGGGATCGCCGCTCTCCCACGTACTATGATGAGTCAGAGCCTGAGGAATCCTTCCGGATCTTTGTGGCCCTCTTTGACTACGACCCCCTGTCCATGTCCCCTAACCCAGATGCAGCAGACGAGGAGCTGCCCTTCAAAGAGGGGCAGATTATTAGGGTGGGATTTTGAATAATGTATTCTTGATCATTTTGTTTTATTTGTCTTTCAGATTAATCCAGTCTATAACATACTATTTGCTTGCTGCATTGGCCCATTAAAAAACACTATTATCCTACTGGATATTGTAATACTGGGTGTCATAAATGATTATTTTAATGTGCAGCTACTGTGCAATCCACTGTTTATCCATCCTTCAAGCTCTATTACTATTAAAGTTTTAAAAAATACTATAATAAAAGTACAGTATACTGTTTTAAAGCTAGAGCTCTAAACGTTGCTCTTTCACTTTGTTGGCGACCAGGTGTATGGAGATAAAGATACAGATGGGTTTTACAGAGGAGAAGTGAGGGGCAGGATGGGTCTCATCCCCTGTAACATGGTGTCAGAGATCCGAGCGGAGGACGAGGAGACCATGGACCAGCTCATTAAGCAGGGCTTCCTACCACTCAGCACCCCTGTGGACAGAATAGGTACTACACAAGCATACTCAGCACTCCTGAACAAGTCAAGATCCAGGTGTCAAACACACACAGATATGGAACTGTTTCAGAGTCAGTGGGCTTGAAAAGGGTTAAATACTGTCAATGAAAACATGAGGTGAAATACTACCTGTTTAAATGGCATCTGTTATCACTTCCAGAACAGAACAGACGAGGCCTCCGTCGAGATCAGGCCTCGAGGAGGATGGTGGCTCTGTACGACTACGACCCCCGAGAGAGTTCCCCTAATGTTGATGTCGAGGTATCAGTCAGTGTACAGTGTCAGTGGACAGACAGCTGAACAGTCATCAAAGGACAACCACACATAAACTAATCTATCACTCAACCTTACATCTATCACTCAACCTTTTCAAGATGCTAAAACCTGTATGATATGTGCTGATGCATGTTTTAGGAATTTGTTTCAAACTAGTGAAATCCATGTAAATATATGATCTTTACTTATCGAGCGAAGTCAAAGACACTACAGTAAAAACAAACAACAGGCAGGTAGGAAATTAATCATCAAGTATTAAAATTCAGTCAACATTTTCTTTTTTGCTTGGTGTAGATTGAATAAAGACATAACAGATTGAGTAAGACAAATAGACTTTACTGGGACTGCATTTCTTGTATATTCGTTTCTGTATCTGTGTCTCCTGATAGGCTGAACTGACCTTCTGTGCTGGTGACATCATCGCTGTGTTTGGAGATATCGATGAAGACGGATTCTACTATGTAAGTGTTGCTCGTCCATGTTTGCTTCTCTAATTGATGCTTTTACATTCTGTTTATTTCATCTGTACAAAAACTGAACTGTAAAATGACAAGTTGTAGTAAAAAATCCCACTTTTATTGCACAGATTAAACTAACACAGTATAATGTGTATTTATGCTAAACTAATCCTTAAAGGTACAAGCCTTTCTTGTGGATTAATAACAGTGTGTTTATGTGAAGAGAGGGTTTTTATACAGTGACAGCACAAATTACTTTTACATACTCTAATTTTAGAGAACAAAAAGGTAAATTAAATGGGAAGTGACCCAATCCACCCCTCCTTTATTCCACCAACCATATTTACTCCTCTCCCTATTTCCATCCACAGGGTGAGATCAACGGCCACCGCGGTCTGGTTCCCTCTAACTTCCTGGAAGAAGTGCCTGATGACGTGGAGGTGTATCTGACCGATACTCCGTCCCACTACCCCCAGGAAGAGCCTGCCAACCGGCCACCTGCCAACTCTGCCGCCACCGTCTCAGAGGGCAAACGGGTACATCATCATCGCCGCTCTCAGCGCTAGGCCCTGTGTTCATCCATCCTCCGTCCTCTCTCTTGATTTCCGTCTCTCGCTTCCTCCACTTGCCGTCTGTGTGCTGTTCATTGTGTGTGTTTGTCCATGTGGTAACAGTCGTGACTCTATACAAACTAACAACCCCCTTCCCGCCCCCTCCCTTCCCCTTCACCCTTTGGAAAAGGGGACAAAAATCCAGTGTTAACACCTTTCTGAGTCTCAGAGAAAGGAAGAAGCAAAGCCTGACATGGACAGAGAGAGGATAGACTGTGGGAGCTCTGCGGGTGATTTATGCATGTAGCACTGTTTAAGGACTTTAAAAAAGCTCAACTCATTCCTTACACAAGATAATTTGGTACTTCTTTGCACTGAAACACAAAATCAAATTGTGGTTATTGTGTATAATTATAAGAATAAGTGCTTTATTAACACTTAACAATTGCTACCCAGTGACACTGACAGAAATTATTTGAGAAGTTTAAAGATGAAAAAGAGAAAAAAGCATGCCTTTTTCAAACTTGATACATTTTATAATAACTTTCTTGGCTCGACTGCTGTATTTCCTTAAAGAGGCTTTGTTTCTTTATGTATATTGCACACACATCAGATCTATTTTTCAGCCCCGTTGACAGTGGATATGCCATGTTTGCTCTGAGCTCGAGAAACAAAACTAACCGCAGCACTGAGACATCCATACTGTATTGTTATAATGGAAAAATAATAAAAGAAAAAAATTGGATATTAAAAAAATTCTTTTTTTGTGCTCTGTGTTCATGTGTGTTGGTGTTGTTGTTGACGTTGTTGTTGTTTTCAGTTTTCATAGTGGTGTGGGTTTTTTTTACCGATGGTGACAGTGCTGCCACATCTGATTTCTTTTTTGTTTTTCCTCACCCGCTTGGCAAAACAAAACAAACAAACAGAAGAAGATTGTTCATTTCACACCATAAATGGCTCTGTCTGCCTTGTACAGTAAGTCTGCAACTTGAGATACCAAACTCGTAGCTCTAATGCACACAGCTTGTGGTCACAGCAAAGGCTTTTAAATGCCACTTTAACATAACGGAAGCACTTGTCAAGTGTTTCTGTAATGCTTTGTTTCCTGTTGACATAGATCAGTAAGATCTGGTGGTGGTTATGATATCACCAAAATGACTAGGAACATTATCAAATGTATATTACATATGTATATTACATATTCATTTGGACAAACAAAATCTCTTTTCTGTCATATCTGTAATAATTACCTGATAATACTGACCAGTATCCATTTTGACATCTGTAGGCGTTTTATTTACGATACAGAACATAGGACCATTCATAACTGTGTATCTGGCTGCTGCATTAGATAAAAAGCCTGGTATCTACAGTTGCGTCCCTGGGTGTTGTACTGTATATGATCGTACTGTATGTTCCCTCATGGCCTTCTGATGGTGGACTTCTCCAGCTCTGTGGTGTGCTATTGTCGTGCTCAACATTTGATGGCTTCCTCCTCAATGTTTCTTCTACATATGTACTGTGTGTGTGTGTGAAAACATATCTCTACTGTCAGTTTAATGCAGGTAGAGAGATGCATATTATGTGCTAGTTACTAATTTAGAATACTGTTTTAAACATAGTAGTAATTTAGTGTATACTGTGGACCCTGGATTGTTATGATTCATTCCCAAAAGCAGTTCTCAGACTAAATATAACATATATTATTTTCACAAATGAAGTATGAAACTTGAACGCATTTAGAGAGCGCATATCATTCGCATATCAAGGCTGTATAGTCCTCTTCTTTCTAAATTCTAATTTCTTCTTTAACTTATAGAAATGTTTGGATGTTTTAACCTGAATCTGAATCTACATAACTGGCAACAAAATACACATTAACAAAGAAGTGATTTATGTTCAATATTAAAGCCCCTGAAACCTTGGCTTCAAATATGCCAAGTGTTTTCAGCAACACCCATAGGTATTATTTAACACTCAAAAACTCCACTTATCTGCTTCATGAGGACTGTGTGGGTGTAATTTGACTGGAACTGATTGACAGAAGCATCTCTCTGGCAAGAGCAGAATACTTGAAAGCAGTGAGAAAACCACAGTGAAAAGCACAAATACAGAAAATGTGAGATCGCTAAAACTGTTCATACTTTGTTAGAAAATGTTGAATTCAGGTCAGACCTTAGTGCTCATAGTAAGAAGCTGATTGAGGAAACAAATTGTCAGGGCCTTTAGTAAATCTTTTAAAAATATATTTGCCCATGACCCTATGATCTAAACTTTTTTTTTTAAACTGGAATATATTTAAAATAAATTTGAGGGACTAAAACAGAACCTCTTTGCTGTAGGTAATTACAAATGATTCATTATACCACAAATCTTAAAAAACACTTAAATTACAGCACTTGATAATTAGAGAAAAACCAGTGTGTTTCTCAACAGTCTCAAGTGCAATCAAGCAAGTAAGACATCAGCAGTGTGTAAGTTGCTCATTATGTGTTCAGTGTGTTCAGTGAATGAATAATCAGATATGAAAAGGGTTCAAACTCAGAGAACTACACACAGCTTTTTCTACAAAACAAGTAATGCAGTTTCAAAATATTGAACAAACAGCTGCCTGCATTAAAGGCAAGTAAGTAAGCAAGTTTTTGTAGAGTTACAGATAAACAGACAGACAGACTACAGGTCTAGTGTACAGTGTAAAAGTGTTGGTTCTTTTGTAATACCCTGCCCCATGCCTCCACACCTCCCCCATCGCCTCTCTCCTCAGGTCACCACGGAAACCACCGAAACGGCCGACAATGACACCATGCCCATCCGAGCGCCCTCCCCGATCGTACGCCCCCTCTTGCCGGGCACCATGAGGCCCCTCAGCCCCACGAGGGGCCCCCACGTCCCTCTAGGGGACCCCCGGGACCATCAAGACCTGGCAAACAAGAAGAAGAAAGGACTACTTTCCAAGGGGAAGAAACTGCTGAAGAGACTCTCCCCCGTGAAATAATAACAAAAAGAAGCATACATGTACAATATGTGCACATGCTGGGCTCTGTATATTGCATCCATACAATCAACTCTGTTCCAACAACATATGACAGAGAGGATGTGAGCTTTGTCTCCTGGACTGCGTGAGCCTATTTGAATATAACCAGTGATACAATTATTCATGTTCGGTGATGGATACAGATCAACTGAATTATGTACAGTGCAGTGCCAAAATCAAGAGAGAGGTCACCTGCAGACACAAGAACATATTACTGTGATGTATTTTAAATCAAGGGATGATAAAAAAAAAACAACAAAAAAACAAAACAAAACAAAAAACTAGGATTTTCATGACAAGTATTTTTCTCATTTCTTTATCATTAGTCAAATAAACTTTATATTTATTTCAAGCAGGGTAGCTGTGAAAACAGAGTCTGGTTACATGTAAGTTTCCAACAGGCTTTTCTCAGCCAAAAAAAAAAAAAACATAACTTTTTCTGTATGAGTATTGATGTCACTACAAGGAGACAGACACCATACTCCTCTAAGAAAATCTCAAATAGACTACACTGTTATTGAGGCATTCCATGAAGTAATGCTGGCTGCTAACACAAAGGCTTTATTCAGTGCAATATCATAGAGAGTTGGTAGCATATGTGGGGAGAAAAGAAAGGTTTCCACTTGTACCTGTGATTCAGCAGAGAGGAGTTTTCTGTGATGAAAGGAATATGAAGGGGAAAAAAAGAATAGGAGATTGGCAACAGGGCATTAAAGTCAGAAACACCAGGCAAGCTTAGCTGTCCCAGTGGCCTTTATGAAAACAATATGAGCACGACATTCCTCGTTTGATTACAAGGCTGATTTACACCAGGTTTTTGATTTATGACGGGTTGCTTGTGCTTTGTCATTTATGGGAATCAAACAAGAGCAGAAGTGTTTGTTGTCCCTGCCGTCACACTGTCATGAAACGCCTAGTTCAAGACAAAATTTTGTGTCTGTCTTCCTATTGCACAAAGGTGAGTGATTTGTCTGATGATTGGTGAACGAACATGCTTTGCGTGCCTGTGTGTGTGTGTTTGTATGTAAGGCAGTGTGTGACGCATTCATGTTTCGTACCTTTCATGTCTCTTGTTCACTTATGTTTGTTTTTTTTTCCAGAAGGAGAGGCCATGTAGTTATTGGTCCTGTGATCTAGTGATGTGCTGCTACCTCCATTGCCTGTGCACTGTTTGGTTTTGTTGTCTCATGTTGATATAGAGGGCCAATGTTAAAGCCTCATAGAAACTACAACTCAAAATGGCGAGGTGTGCATTGTTTTCTGGTTCTGTTGCATGTACCTGAGGTCTGTGGAGAGAAATACTAACCTATTTATCTTGAGTATACCTTTTGTATCTGGTTACATTTATGCTCTACATGACTTGTACTTAAGTACGGAAGGACTATTTCAAACACAGCTTGGATAGGGAATGTGGTACAGAACAGATTTTTATTTTATTCCTATGATCTTGGATAATTTAACAATTTACAAAATAAGCAGATGCACTCAGAGAATCTGGAGAGTGCAGACTCTGATCAGTGATGCCAATATTCTGTTGCTCCATTTAGTTTGTTGACTCACTGAATGTTTTATATATTTAATTGAGTCTTAAAAAACAAACGAACCTATTTGCATAATGCCACTAAAAGATTTGCGGCAGAAAATGTGATCAGATCAGCAGGAACTATGTAATATTCTGCGGGATGTCACACTGACTGTCTATTAAATCAGTTTTTCATTCGATTTATTGTCAGTGTAAAAGCTCCAAGAAAAGATAGATCAGGCTGCATGGAGAGAGAAAAATATAGCACCTGAATCTGAATTAAGTGTTCTATGTGATTAGTGACATTTTCTGTCAGCATTTCACACTTTCAGTTTTTCAAAATGTTATTCGTTTTTACTTTGTTTGAAAGTATTTTCTTTAATATTCAGGTCCAATTCAGTTAATACACTTTATTGAAATTCTTACATTCAGCATGAATTTGCAACTTTCACACATCTCACTACAACCTGAATTTTAAATTCAAATACTGAAAAGTCTTTTGATAGTTTTGGCAGACAGTTATATTCAAAAACCTGCATCTTGAGGTGTTTTATCAAATTCTGTTTCTGTTTTTCAGAATAATCTGTTTTTGATAACATTGAGGTTAATGAAATCTGAACTTCAAAGACAAACTGCAGTGCTAACCTTCCATCTCACTAATCACATATAGTCACAGCACATGATTCAAATGTATTTATCAAGTAGCCAAAACACAACTTATTTACCTCTTTGTTTGCTTTCAAGGAGACAACCATTATGTGGGTTAATTATGGAAGATTATGGGAATAATGTTTTAAATATTACATTGAATTACTAAGAGAAAGAGTCTGCATACTACACCAACATTTTGTGTGCTGTTGTGGTGACTAAAAGTACTCAATTACTAACTGGAGGGATAGCTTTAATAATTCAACAATCTCCCTGTTTAGTTCTATCCTGTTAACCTCCAGTCATCCTTTATGTCAAGTTGCACTTGAAGGATGAGTCAGATATGAGTTTATTGTGTGAAATGATTCATTAATATTACTGATTAAATGAAATGAAAAGGGAAGATAGGAAGAATTCAGCTGGTTATTTTTGTTCCAAAGCTGTTTATGCATAGTTTATCATTCAGTCTTTCACAAAGATGAAATGATATGGTGTCCCGATACCAAATCATTCACTCATGAATGGGTGTAGTGTCTCTATACGCTGTAGCTCTTTTATACTTTGATCCATTTGTAGATAATTTATAAATGTTTCTACTTGATTTTACGGCAGCCTTTTTTTTAGTGCACTGAGATGTCCTCTCCCTGTAAAAGACTGCAAGCATTCTCCATAGTGTCCTTTGAAATCAGATGTATCAGTCCACCGTATGTGCTTGCTTTGTGAATCAAAGTTTAAAAAAAAGAAGAAAAAAAAGAAAAAAGAGAAATCATTGGACAGTATTTATGGTGATTAATTATGTGTGGGTGTGCATGTGAAAAAATACAACTTTTATAACCAAATTAAATTTGATATTTTTTAGAAAATTGTTGTTTATCCTCATTTGTGTTTTTTGTATGTGTGTCTTGTGTGTCAGACACTGAAGAAGCAGATCAGATTAGACCTTGTTTGAATACAGTTGTAAATATGAAACCTTTTGAGACCCTGACCATATGAAATATATGTATATACCAAAAGAGAGACCGTCATTCAACTGGCTTCAGCTGTTATTTATGTGTCATAGAGCGAGTCAATAGTGAATCACTGCTCATAAATAGACTAGTGTCTAAGCTTACACCTTTCTTCCCTGAGGGATTTCAGATAAAAAGAGAGCAGATTCCTCACTTGGATTAACATGGTATCAGGTTAGAATGATACTGTTTTAAGGCTGTATGATTAATTTGAAAAGGTTTATTTGAAGTTGTGGTTTGAATTTTCAATCACATGTCAATCACAATTTTCAAACACACTTTATTTTTTAAGAAAATGTTTTTAAATATGTGGGACGGTAGGCATTAATACCTGCGGACATTCAAATACCTGATATGATGTAGGAAGCTAACCTCCAAGTATAGATAGATCTTCTGATTAATATTTTTTCGTGATATAACCTGGGTTTGTACTTAACGATCAATATCAGACACCACGGTGTCATGGCTTATTTTTGCATCTGCATCAAATAAAACTACTTGCAGCCATCTGCAGAGCAGCATGCTTCCTGTCAAATAAATGAACAAAGGGACTTGACTGACTATTAGTGGCTCTAGGCTTAGTTTCTATTGACAAGCAGAAGGCTTGTCAGAAGAAACTATGTTCTAATGGGTGCAGACAAATGTATTCCAGCTGTTTCTCTGTGGATTTGCTGGTAATACGCTCAGTAAAACTTTGCCCTAAATAACAGCCCAAAAATGGATCAGGCTTTGAGAAGCTTCATTCAGAGGTCAGTACACCATGGCATAGTATATACCAAAATTATTTGCTGTGTCATGGGTTGCCTACTAGGACACCACTGTTTGTTAGATTTAATGATGACCCCAGGCTGTAATGAGTAAGAATTAGTAGTTGCTTGGATAGGGAATGCCTAAATCAGCTTTTGGAAATTCTCTGTGAAGCTTCACGCTTATTAACAAATAACAATAACAGGATGACAGTGCAGGAGTTCTTATGTGTAAATTTCGATCAAGATACAACAAATCATATTAATTCATTTTCACTTTTACTTAAATTTTTCATTGTAGTAGTCTAGTGGCACTGTGAGCTGTCAGTCAGGCCAGAACATAGATTTACACTTAACAAGGCATTAGACAGACGTGGTTTCAGTACAGCAACAACAAGAGAAAATTGAAATGCTGTTAAATGAGATTTGAAGCCAAACAGATGGAGTGGGTTGTCACTGACTGTGTTGACTCTCATCCATTACTTTCTGACTGGAAGGAAACTGACTGGAAGTTCAGTCTTGGTGTGTTACAAAGGGAGTGAGCCAGAGTGACTCAGCTCAGAATCACAGTCTCAAATTTTAAGATCCAAAGTACTTGCTTGGAGACCTTTAGTTTGGGCCATTTCAGAAGTTTGCAACAAGAAATAACACATCTAACAAACACAGAACCTATTAATCAATAAATAAGCCTACAATAACAGGAAGAACTGATATGTCTCAGGTAACATTTTTAATAAGATTGTTGACCTGCCACATTTTGAATTAATTACTAGATTCCCTTTTTAAATCCCATTGCTGTAGAAATTAGCTGCACAGATTAATAAGCATAAAGCAGTAATTATACCCAGATAGTCTGTTGTAGTGCAAAAATAACATATTTTTCCTCTTTCTCTTACTATGTTCACAGGAGAAGTAAAGGGAGGTATCACTTCTCTTTCCTCATGTGCTATTCAGAATGTCACACATCTCCAATTTGTGTTACTCATCAGTCTTTTGGGTGAATTATTCTTTAAAATAAAAAATGCATTAAATAAATGACAACCAAAACAGCAGCAAAAATATCTTGACATGTTATTTTCAGTCACATAATGGTGTATTTGCCAGACCTGCTATTACACCACAATCCACAGGGGGACAGCAGTGGTTTTCAGTTGGGCAGTGAGAGTATGTGACTGTGAAGACTGAGGGAAATAAAGGGAAATCGCATATGCAGTGGCAATCCTATAGATCTCAGAAATGTATTTAAGTGTCACACTAACAAATGTATTGATGTCACAGTTAGCACAAATTTCACACCATAAAAAATCCATAGGGCTGAACTAGAGAAACAAGTCCTTCAGTCTCCCCTTCCTCCTCCTCCTCTTTTTTAATACCCTTCTGTATGTGGATATTTGTTTTTAACATTTGCTTAATTTTAATGTTTATTTAAGCAGGAAAAGGATGTCAAACACTGAGGAGCACATTAAGAAAAACACTGCAGTCCTCCAGCAGGGTTATGCTGTAACACCCATTCCATTCTCAAGGAGGTAAGAAAGAGAAGAGAGAAGATTGAATTTGTAAATCAATGAATCTTTGTTTTGTTGCTTCTAATATATTTGCCCTATACCCTCCTCTTTTCCTTTCCTCCCTCCCCTCTTCCTCTCCAACCCCCCCCTCCTCTTTCCGCTGCCCGTCCACCTCCTCCTCTCCTTCTTCTTCTCCTTCTCAGCTCGCTCTCGCCCTTATTTTCCCCTCGCTATCCAGCAGATCTATATTGAGCTGTAAGTCTCTGAAGTCCCCGAGGGCCAATGGATGTTTAAAATTCTTGCCAGTTGTAACCTCTCTATCACTCGCTTTCGTCCCGTCTGCCACCCCACCAGAGGGGGGAGAGCAAGGGAGGGAGGGGGCACAAGGAGACATCTATCTTCTGCTGGCCTTTCTGAATATTTCAGAGAACCTCAGAGCGCCAGTTAAACACTCAACGTCCATTTGACCCCCCTGCCCCCGAATCACAGCAGGGATCTCCCAGGTAAAGCATTTTAATTTGACTTTGATATACAGGGAGACCTTTTGTCATGTGGCGAGCTGGAGATTTCCTTTGAAGTCTCTGGGCTCGAGTAATTTTTAAAACTTCAATGAGTTCATAGAGTAGGTGAGTGGTACAGAGGCTCAGATGGGGCTGTGTGTGGTACTCTATTGCTTTGCATATTATAACTCTGCTTTCATTACATGTGTTATATATCTGTCTTTGGATACATGCAAGGCCTAATTAACAAGCTTGAAGGCCCTGGGGCAAAGGTTTACCCTAGGGCACCTATTTATCCCCCTTTTCTCTCACTTTGTGTGCAATATACAGTATATATGCTTCACCTTTACATTCCACATATAAGTACATAATTTATGTACATTTTCACATGACAGCGTCTCGAGATAACTTCTGTTGTGAATTGGCGCTATATAAATAAAATTTGACTTGACTTGAAATGTTGTAGCCACATGCAATTGACATTTCACGTGGGAAAACAACACTTAAACACAGCATATGAAACACTAATTTACATGTGATGAATTCTCATACAGACACATTTAGGCTTTCACCAAAACTTCATGTGTTAATTTTTTCATAAGGAAACTGAAATAATAAAAGTATTAAAGTTTTGCCTCAGGGTTCCTTCACAAATGCAGGGGGGAAAAAATGCCAGAGCTGCCTTAAAGCCTCTATCATTTCACTTAATATTGTGCTTAAGTGTTGCATAAGTAATTACCAAACAAATTTGCAATTAATCAAATTACCAGAAACTAATTGCCACAGAGTGAACCTGCGGCCTTTGGGCCCCCGTAGGATCTGAGGCCCTGGGGCAGTTGCCAGCTTTTCCTGGTCGGTAATCCAGCTTTGCATATATAAAATGAAAATAATTTCTTTGCATGCTTAAAATGTCAATTATGCAGCATATTCTACATTTGCAAAAGTCCATGATATGACCTGGAGCTGTGTACAGTAGGTTTTTGCATAATTCCCTTTTCAAATCAGGTGAGAAAAATTCTTTGTAGATCACAATGACAAGTTCACCTGCGTCCATTCATCCCATCACGGTGCTGTCAGGGCAGTCAGTGGGAGGATCTACCACCTGGCTGGTGACTCACTCGTGGCATCCTGCAGTCATGGAAAACTGATGGTTTATGGCAGCCACACTCTACGAAGAGCGTTCATTCGTCATCAGCTGGGGCATGTTGGCCGATGTCAGCGAAGGGAAGCAGCGAGGGTGCAGGCCTCTGTGATTCATTTGTGGCTTAGACTGCTTGGGAGTGGGAGACATCCACAGGACATGACTCGGAAAAGACTGGCTGCCTGGCTGCCTAGCTGGCTGTGGTGCTCAGTGCTATCACACAGGTGTAACGACTGCTTTATGTTCAGAGACTGGACTCCAGCACTCCCTGGAGATCAGAGTAGAGAATACAGAAGCAGTTAGCAATGATTTCCATTCAGAGAGCTTCATAAATGCTTATGGCTCCAATTGTCTTGGGCGTTCTTGAACCACTTTTTCTGTTGTTATTATTATCCCCTCTATTCATGTCACTGCCCTGCTAGCTGGATGCAGCATCAGCACGGTGAAACTGAGCTGAGTTAATCTGATCCCTGTTTGATGGATTGATGAGAGTTAATTTTATCACCATTTGGCTGATGGGCAGTAATAAGAGGTATTAAGGAATTATTAAGATGGAACATTGCTGTAGTTCAATATCCATCACTGAGCTGGATTACTGTCAGTAAAGGTTAATAGATCTACTAATCATGTGATGACCCCAGTCTGCACTGAGGAGTCACAGACCGGTCGTAGTTCATCTGGATGTCAACATCCAGATGAAAGGTTCCTCTGGTGATCTTTGACTTAACCTGTCCTGGTTTGTCCATACACAATCAAAGATGCAAGGTGTGTGTGTACCTCTTTACAAGGATGCAATGCAAAGAGATACACACATTCAAAATCCTCTCCAACAGATGGAGAGCAAAGAAACATCTAGCAGAATCTGCTGTTTTTGCTATCATGTTTTGATATGTAATTGTTGGGTGTATCAGGTAAATCAGTGCAATTTTGGAAATGCAAGGACAGTGGAGAGACACATCATAATAAGTTTTATCAAATCGGGAGATATGGGTGACACATGCGTAGTGAAGTAAACACTGGTACTGCGATAGATTGGCTTAGTTCAGTTGCAATTCAATCTGACTAAAGAGTCTGTATGCTAACGCTAATGTGCTGATGTTTGGCAGGCATAATGTTGAGCTCAGCATGCTGACATTTGGCAGTGAGAACTAAGCACAAAGTACAGTTGAGGCTGATGTGAATGGACGTTTTGCAGGTATTTGGTCATAAAGCAAAGTATTGGCTAAATTAAAATCTTGGCCTTATGATAGCACTAGAGGACAAGTCAAGTCAAGAGAATTACTACAGTTCATACTGGGGGGCACAAAAAGACTAAAAAAAAATTAACAATGTCAACCTCATCACGGCACTAGAGGAAAAGTCAGGGGATCTGCAAAGACATTAAGAGTCATCCTCTGGGTACCATGAATGTCTGTATGAAATGTTTTCATCTAAGGGATATTTCTAGTCTGGGCCAAATGGACCAACCATTAAACATGAATATTCCTAGAGTCAAGCTGCTGGTGTGGCTAAAAAGAGTCAGTGGTCTATTTCCTGAACCCCTGACTAAGCTTGCTATTAAACAAGAAAATTAATAAATAATTATGGGGATTTAGGTTGACCCAATTTGCTCTCCATCAAATGACCTCCAAAAACCTTTGAGCCACCTGGCTGCAGCTTTATATCCAGTACTGGAGTCACCCATGATGCATCTGACCACCCCTCTATCATCTGTAATGGCACCAGGAGCAGGTTGCATTTATGGAACAACAACAGTGATCTGGAGACGTTCCCAGACTCAATAGTCCGTGGCTTCTGCCACTGTCAGCTTTAATAATCACATCCAGCCAAAAACACAGACAAACTGCTTAAATTAAAGCTCAGTGACTTTAAAATGCAATGCATGTACTGCCCTTGCACCGCAAATACTACAGCAATGTGTACACTAAACTCAAGTTCCTCTCCTGAGATAATACAGACTCCATTAGTTCTTCAAAGTTTTATTGGCATTTAGAGACCCCTAAATGTCTCTCAAAGGCACATATTTATTTTAATCAGTCTCTGCTGTCAGGAGGAAAATGTTTATTTGCCAACGATGCCTGCATGCATAATGCTGTCACCCTGGCACTGGTGCCACCTTGCAATAAAACAGGCACTGAGGCACCGGGCACAGTGGGTTTAGTTGGCAGACATATTCTGTCAGTAAAGCACATTTGTTTCAGAGAGCAGGTATTTAGTGGGATGTTGGAGAGAGAAAAGAGAAGACAAGTCTGACCAAGCTCATTAAACCCACTAGCTGTTCTTTACCGTAAATCTGATGTCAGCACTTAGTCTGATGTCTCCGTGCAGAACCAGAGTGGATGGATGCCTCAGTGATAAAAAACTGCATCACCCCTGGCTGGATCTTAGACACAAAACTGCTCATACTATAGTCTTGCTGGTTATAGGGCACACTCCAACAAGACAACATGTTATTTCATTTCTGGCCTTGAACTCACACTGAGTGTACCTCAGTGTACCTCATTATAATGAGCATATGGATTTTTAGGTCAAGGCAGATGAAGTGATACACATTAAAATAGGAGTGTTAAGAAATTAAATGTGGTCTGAAGGCCTGTGGTAGCACAGAAAGAAACACACATTTCTAATTTACTTTATTTGATTCCAAGCAGAATAACATCAAATCTGTAAATACTGTGTGGCCACACATGCCAGATAGTCTCTAATTGTGAATAAGTGCATTTACATTATGTCGTTTAGCAGTCATACAAGGCCAAAGTGGAGTTTGCATGAGTGCCAAATGTATGGTGTGCTGTGACACTGCAACACTGTAGCTATAGTGCCTGCATCCATCTGCTCCATCCTACTCACCAAGTATGATCCCATGTGATGCTGTGGTCTGAGAATATGCAGCTGACTGCTGGCAAAACCTACACAAAAGTTTGTTTTTCCCTCCTCAAATACTGGCTGAAGTAATTTCACAGCTAATACAAGGCGTTTTAATATAATGTGAACATCTGTTAGCTTTCTTAGAAGTTTAATCATTGTGAGAAACTTTAAACTGTAAAATAGAGCAAAAGAATATAAACAGAAGAAGAGATGACATTTTTGTCAATGGGGACTACTTTTTGAACTACAATTTTTCTTATTAACAGCAAGTAAAGTCTAATACTAATCAACCATCATGATGTCTTCCAATATAATTTCACCCTTTAGCCCAGAATCATATCCTTAATTTGTTAAATCAACATTGAAATGACTCGTGGAGAAAACCACTGATCCTCTTGACCTCATGTGCATTTAATTTGCGCGCAGCTCTTCCCCTACCGCGATTACCCACGTGGGTCTCGTTAATCTGACAGACTGCACATGTTTACTGATTTCTATCGTTGGAATAGTCGTGCCTGTTGCTGTCCTACCGTGCCAGCATACAGCCGTGCCACCGGAGGAGAAAACATCCCTGTCTCATCGTTACAGAGACACCAAAGAAGAAGGAGGCTGTGAAATTCAACAAGAAGAGGCTTTAATGTGGATACGGAAGTGAACCGTTTGCTGTTGTTGTTGTTGTTTTTTTTTTTTACTTGATCCTCTACAGTAAGAGGAAGTAACTTCACCGGACACCAGACAATGTAATGATTTGTTTCCAGCGCTTTCTTCCAACCGAGTGCAGATAGTCACCAAAGCTTACCTCAGCGTGCACTGGAGTGCGGCGCAGACCGGATGGCCAGAACTTGCAACTTTGCTGAAATGATGTTCAACTCTTCATTCCGTTTATTGCTCCCTGTTGTCGTAGTGGCTGTTCTTACAGCTGTTAAAGGTGAGATTGTGACTTTTTCTTTGGCCTGAATTGCCTCATTTGTGTTAGAGCTGACCCATGGAACACATATATGAAGATAACTGGACTTGATGTAGCTCAAAGGCTTCAGCTGTGTTTACAATGGAAAATGAATGGGGATGAAATGAGTATATGCTTTGATGATCTAAACGCACACACACACACACACACACACACACACACACACAAATAAAAATAAATAAATTTGGATATACTAGATTTGCTTTATGCCCCCTGCCCCAGTAAGGAGGGGGCGTGACTTCAAATATGCATAAGATGATACATCAGAGTGCCCCCCCCCCCCCCTCCTTTTTTTGTTTTAAGCTATTAATAGCACAAACTTAATTAGGCCCACAGTTGTGTAGATTAAGAAGTGTTTGAGAAGTGAGACTTAAGACATAGAAATACAAAAAGTTTTCACTGTGGTAATGACACCATTTTGTTGCATGATGCATTCAGGTGACTGTTTTCTATGAATCTAGGGCGGTGTTTTGCTGTTTTTGAGGAATTTCTGGTTACAGCCCATGGCCTCTGTCCATACCATTGTCCCTTGGTCTAAATGAAAGTAACAGCATGCTCACCATGGTGCATCTGTGGGATTACGGAGGCCTGAAGCTGAGGTCGCACAGCTGTTTCTCTGGTTGTTTAACGATAACCTGCACTGGAAGCTATGAAGTCTCAGTAAGCCGTCTGTCCCTCTGTGATACCAATATCATGCAAAAGACTACTTTCTGAGATTGCCTGGGTTTCTATCTGCACGTGATATCTGTGTGTGCATTTTCCATCCTACGTATGTGGCACTGTTGTATTTCTCCTAGTGGAGGACTCAGCTGTGCTGCTGTGTTCTTAATGCGTGTCTGAGTGATAGAGTTCAGCCTTTGATATCTTCCCATGAATATGCATGGCAGCCTTATCTTTCAGTCCAGTCACAGATGTTGTCACAGAGCCTGTCTGAGACTGAACCAAGGTTTACAATAGTAGTTTGAATATTTCAAATCGCTAAATTTTACTCTAGTCTCATAAGTCAAGATACTTCAGGGAATCCAGCCAGAGCTAACCAAATTAATATCTAATCAATAAGTAATACTTTTACTGATGTGTAGCTGTTTACTGCAGTGCACTAATTCTAAGCCTCAGATTAGAGACTTCAATTAAGACTGAAATAGTGGGGTCTTATAACATGACTTTTGCCAAGAAATTTAGGGAGATTCTTCATTCAGACACTTTTATTTTTAATATTTGTCTCACAGGCAAGTGGTTACTAACTATAGGTGAGTGTGTGAGCATCATCTGTTATGAACATGGTTTCATCTGGTTTGAACCAGATGAGAACTGTTTTCCTCTCTGTCGTCTTCATTCCATGAATTGCGGTATTTAGCTATGTGATGGTATCTATTTAATATGAGGATATATTTCAGTAAGATGAATTTACAACCTTGAGACAGTACAGGCTGGTCTATTACAGTACATTAGCTCTCTCTACCAGACAACAAATGCCCTGTTTTTACAACTGAGAGTATTCAGACATCCCTCTCATTCTTGTTGGAGTATAGTACTGATGAAATAAACTGGGCAGATCTTTAACTAGAGAGCACAAACATCTGTCAAAGAATAATTCTTCAGCATTAACCCAAATAATTTATAGCACTTTATAGACTAAATACTACTGCATCACTCTTGCTAGGATTTAGAATCAAGTCCCTTCATCATTATGTTTTAACTTCTAATTCCTGTTTATGGCTAAAATCTAATAATTGCCTAAAAGTGAAAATCTCACATCAGGGTCATCACAGAAAACAAGTTAATTGATCTTCAGCCGAGGGCCTATCTGTCCATTATAGGTAACAGAAAACGGGTTTAAAAGGTCTTTTTTATAGATAGTCAGTCAGTAACTGCAGCAATCCACAAATAGGAAGTAAAAAAAATATATTATACAACTGAAACACCTTTTCACTTTGTTTCATTTTAAACCTGGCTTGCCTTAAGTGATAATATCATGGGAAAATGATGTGCACCAGCCAATATCTATTTTGGCTTGTAATGTGAAACTCCTTATATTGTCAGTCTGATCTCTGGAATATATAAGACAGCTTCCTGTGTGCTTTTCTGAATACTACATTTTTAATATCAACTCTGACATTGGTATTATTTTTTCACAGATTTTGCTTCCCCTTCAGGAAGAAAATTGATTTACATATAGATGTATTCATGAAATATGGTTTGGGAATCAGAAAAGAATGATACATAACTTTGAAGACCTTTTAGATGGGGTGGAGGAGGAGGCTCTGCTCTGCACTATGTTTGCCTTTTGATAAGTTATTTTCGTGAGGTAAAGGGAAAGTCAAATTCACACATTAATTCTGGAGCACTTCAGCGCAGAGGATGGCAAATTACCAAGTGTCTTTGGCAGGAAGTGGAGCTGTCACATACAGCATCCGGTTGGGACAAACAGTAATCCCACAGAAGTTTCAAGAGGCTTTTTACCACTCAGACGTTGCATTTGCCTTTCACTTTACTGCATTGCACAGAAGTAGAGCATGGAGAGCGGAAAATGTAATTTGTGCTGAAGGACGAGTATAACTGTGACCTTTGGTGCGCAAGATACCACATAAGAGTTATACACATAATATTCTTGTGTTTTAGTGCTAGAAATGATAATGACAATGAAGAATATAATGTGTTTAATTCCCTGAAATGGAGTCATTTAGCAGTAGTGACCATGTGGCAGAGTTTCATTTGGCTGAAGACTTAATCAGCGACCTGTGGATTCACCGTAATTGTTACCATCTGGTTACATTGTATGTGATAGAAATTACACTGTATCGTATGGCCTTTTTCTCCATCACTCCAGCTACAATGAGAGCCATATATAGACTGTTAAATACAGTAGTTTGTTTAGGATAATGTGAACAGTCTCTTTAACTTTTGGAGACTGGAATAGAGGGGGTTTACAGTTGCTTGAAAGGCAGTGTGAGGCAAAATGTGCTGAGCATAAAACTATTAAAAAATCAGCTCATGTTCATCATTACACAGCAATTTGCATGGTCCTAAAAGTTAATGATCATAATGATGCAGTGATTACTTCTAAAGTTATTTTTCACAGACATCTGATGTTCAAAAGTACAGATCATCAAATCCATCCTCTAGCACAGCTTTAAGAGACAGGATTACAATCGCCTCAAACTCATTCAATTTCCTGCTATAACCTATTCAGACGTGCCTAACGCCTCTCTCTCCAACACAAACAACTTTTCTGATTTCCCTTTGTAATGCAGGAACAACAATGGGGATATGGACCTTATTTGATGCATCATCAAATCATTGCCTTTGACCTGAGTCTCACCACCCTTGTTTCCTTTGAGATGACCAGCCTCCTCTTAGCAGCATTTTGATGCCCACTCGACCCAACTCACCCACCCTGTCCTCCACCTTTACCTTTGTTTCATCAGCCATGAACCCTTTTTGAACTCCTTGTCCTCCTGTCATCCCCACGAAATGTTTTGCAGTTACAGTAACAGACTGATTTGTAAGTAACAAATGTATATGTATGTAATTTATCTCAGCAGATTTGGCACCTAACACCGAAATGCTGATTTGAAGCAGCAGTACAGATGTTGCTGTGCTAACCTCTTTTTTAAAATTCCCCTCTCCCAGTTGCCAAAAGTCAGAAGTTTGGTGAAGACCTTGAGACGTTCTCCGCACCATCTCCAGTATATCCTGCCTGTCAACTTTCAAGTTCTTAATGTAGACCACGTGTTTTTGAGGCAGGACAGTCCAGACCCATCAGGGAACTCTAGCCTAAAGGTTCAGACTCAGACGTTTCTGGTCACTGGTCCAGGTGCTGGGATCCTCCAGTCAGCTGTCAACGCCTCGTTTGGCCCCCTCATTGTGGATGCACCAATTTCTCCAGACCTGCTCCTCAGTAGGCGCAGGATCCTGCCAGTCATCTTGGTCCGCCAGGTTCGTTCCTCGTCTCCTGTTGTCAAGATCCTTTTCCACATGCCCACAGAAAGCAACATCAACGTTGGGAAAGAAAGGATGGGGTCTGGAGAAAATAACATGAAGAAAAATGGTGGAGCCAAGGCAAAGGATGGAGCGCATTGTGTGACTGCCTATGCCTTCTGGGAGACGAGGGAAGTTCGCGGGGCATGCCTGGTGTCCCCAGGTGGATTCTGCATGGCGCAGCTTAAGCCGGAACCTGCCTGGTTCAGCTCGGCCAGCCGGTCAGGAAGCTCTAGCAGGGAGGCAGGAAAAACAGAAGGAATTAAGGGGCTTCAGGGGAACCTAGTAGAGGTCTACTTCCAGAGTCGGAGGGACCAGACAGGCCAGTGTACCCCACAGGACAGCCTGCAACGTGTAGGAGTTGGAAGAGAAAGATACTCTGGAGGATCAGGGACACCCATGAGGAGGATAGGAAGTGTTAATCTGCTCAGAACTCCACCAGGGAACCCCACCTTCCTTCGGCTGAGGCTGGGAGGTGCTGTGGTGATCCAGACCTCTTCCAAGCCCCTGAAGACTACTGATGTGGCAACTTTTTATATCTTCCTAGCTAGTACATCTACACTGGAAAGTTTCACACTCAGGTGAGAAATCTTCCCTCTTTTTTCATTGGGGTGGTCTTAAAGGAGTAGTTTGACATTTTGGGAAGTATGGTTATTTGGTTTCTTGGTGAGAATTAGATGAACAGTTGTTGAGCACTAGTAGTAGCACAGTAGTTTCTGAGAATCCATCTTCTCATCTATATTTCAACTATATTTCAACAAACCAAATAAGTCCAATTTTCCAAAATGTCAAACTATTCTTTCAGTGGAAAAAAACAATATCACCAACTTCAAGGGAGCTTTTCATACATACCTTTCTAATTCTTGCTAGTTACTCTGTAGGAATTTTAGTTAATTTTCTTCAGCTGTGCCCTTTTTGGACACTGACCCATCCTCTTGCTTTCAATTTTACACTGGCCTCTGATAGTGTGGGTACATTGCCGATCTGTTCTGAGGTCTTCTGGGGCAAGCCCCAGCCAAGCCACTGGTAATTTGTGATAAGTCCAAGTCAAATCTCAAATCTGTCTGTATAGATCTGAAGTCAAGTCATAAGTTCTTGAGGGGAATTCAGGTCACAGTGCCTCATATGCAAATTGCGAGTGGAGTTTCTAGTCTTCCATTCTGATGATTAACCATGACATGAACACGTTTTTCATACAAAAGCTGTATTGATAGTGCCTTTTATAAAATGGAGACAAACTTGCCGTATCAAATGTTTTTACATTTTTAACGTGTGTATTGTTCTGTGGAGGTTAGTCTGACTAAAATAGATTTTGTTTGCTGTTTTGCATGCACTGTGGTGATGTTGTTGCCAGATTTGGATAGCTATTCAGGTGTTAGTAAGCCTGTACCTGCCCGGTTCGATATGGAATAAACAATTATTACGCTAGAATCATTTAAACACATACTGTAGGTGGTATTCCAACATCACACACTGGCCCTAAATAACTTGAATATAGCAAGATGATATTTAGTGAAATAAGTCACTCCTTAGATAATGTTAGAAATATTCAACTATGCTGCTGAGCTTGCAAAGTGTACCTCAGTTTAGGTGGAGTCACATAAAATTTAATTATCACTGAAACATGTGATGCAGAAAAAGACACTGAAACCAAGTTGAATCATCATGATGTACAGTACATTTGAGCATCTTCATGAGGGATAAGCTCCATGCATTTAAATGGTTACTTAAGGCACTTGAATACTGATGGGGCTCGCCATCAAGGCCACGCAGTAAAATGCTTGAGCGCCGACATGACTTGTGTTGTCTGCCAGTTTCACCGGCTTCATAAATTACTGACATGTTATATCCTTTCTACCTTCAACTTCTCAGTTAGTGGGGGAGTTATGGAGAGCGCTCTTCCATAAACAGGGAAATAATTGGCAAATGATTCACTGGTTTTCATATCTCAACATCCCACTAACATTTCAACAAGGTTCTCTGGGTATTTGGCTTCATAAATAATGCATCTACTTAATGGAGCAGGAACACAAATAACTAACATCTTCCCAACTCCTTTGGGTAAAAGTGAACTTAATATAAAAGCCTTGTCACACTGTTGTGAAAGTTTCTACTTGCTGCCTTTTGATGCACATCACTGAGAGGAGTAAAATTGTTTTTATCAGCATGTTTCAGATCAGTAAAGAGTAAAGCCATCACAGTGAGGTTTGTGTTTCCAGTCTTTACTCAGCTTAATGGTTTTGTTTGAAACGCAAGACAAATTTCTCTCTAATCCCATGATTTAGTGATATCATGCTGCAAACATACCAACCCCGCAGTAATCTGCAGCGGGATGCAGGCAAATGGAGAGAGATGTTAAGATATGTGTATTAATCCATAGGACACACAGTTAAACCTGTGGCCGTGTGTCAGTCAATCCCAATGCTCCTCTCAAATATCAGAGTTTAAGCCCACATGCACTAACATGCCCTGCACACACACACACAAACACACAGACCTAGTGACCTGAATGTGTCTCTGCTCGCATTGTTGAAATTGCATTTTTAAGATTTGGAGGAGGGACACTGACTCTTTAACATCTGCTGTTGTTTTGACTATTTGGGAGGATTTACAGCTTCCCCCACCTGATATTTCCCAAAGTCGGACTCGCTGACCGTACAGCCTAAGTTCCTCCAGTCAGGTCACTGATTTCGGTCCGTGTATTTCTGACCTGCTGCCACATTCAGAATGAGATTGGACAAGAGGAGGCGACTGAGTCCAGTGGGTTTTAGTCCAAGTGGAAGGCTAGCTCTGAGGAGCTTGGCAAAGTGATTGATTCCTCCTGGGAGAAATCCCTGCTCTACTTCACTCTTTGGCCCAAGATTGAGTCCACTCCAGCAGGGTTAGGCCAGATAATCTGTGGCCCTGATTGAAAATGAATCAAGAGGTTAACCCTTCGGGGTAGAGATGATCTGGGCAGACTTCCAGGATTAACTGTGTACATCTGTGTGCGTGTGTGTGAGGCATGTGTGTGTTTTGCAAGGCCATCGTACCCACCTGTTAAGCACACAGGCAGCATGCAAACACGCTTTTTTCCACAAACATTGCATCAAATTGAATACCAAACAGTTTGCGACCTTGCTTTTTGGTAGAAATAACAAAAAAGAGCAAAATTATATATTTTTCTCTGCACACATAACAATTCATCACAGTGTTGAAGTATCAGCAGAATATTTAAATTCAATATGAGAGAAACACAAAGCACCCACAGATATTGTCATTGTCAGAAAAACCCTCTTTTACTTCTGCATGAATGGCTAATGAAATTAACAGGCAAACAACAGAGCTGGGAGCTCTCCAGCTTTCACAGTTTTAAACAAAGAGATTGAACTGGGTTTGGTAAAACAGCGGTGAAGAGTTGCTCAGTTCACGGGTCGATATCCACTCTGCCCCCCCCCACCCCACCTGTGGTCATGAACTGTGGGCAGTGACTGACAAAGACAAAAGAGCGGAGGATAGAAGTGCCCGAAATGAGGTCTCTCTGCAGGGAGGCCCGTGTCTTCTTGTGGGTGAGAAACGCGGTGATCCAGGAAGATCCTGGCATTGAGTTACTGCTCCTCCACACTCAACAGGAGCTGGCTGAAGTGAAGGCTGAAGTGGTTTGCACCCCTGGGAAGGGGTGGTCATCAGGTGCTATTGTCACTGTGATGCAGAGCTAGACTTTGTGACTTTGTGGATGTGGGTTTGGCAATCTGATATGTACATAGAGTTTAGTCGGGACTATGTAGTTTAGCCGGGATAACCTTTTTTTTTAATGAAATCACAAAATTTAGATTTACCTTGATCTGTGTAACTGAATCAATCTTCACTTTTACTGTATCTAAAGCATTCATTGAAATAGTAAATGAAAATGTAATATGGAGATTTTGCCTTTGGCTACAAGGTTTTGACCCAGACATTGGTCTCTGCATTAGTACTCCAGCACTGGTTGAATTTTCAGCTTGTCAGTTTTCTTCAAAGACCAATTGCACTGTGTGTGTGTGTGTGTGTGTGTGTGTGTGTGTGTGCGTGCGTGCGCGTGCGTGCGTGCACGTTTGTGCATTTGTTGACATGCATTCATGCATACTGTATTTCTCTGTCAAACAACTCTGACCTTGACCTCAGTCTCAATGGATATTGATTAGTCTGGTTGCTCTTTGATTACAAATCAGTATTTGTAAGCGTGTGTATCTGGAGTTGTGTGTATGTGTGTGTGCACTGAACATGAGGCCATGGATACTGACCCTTATTCTAGAATGAATACATTTTGTGTGTGTGTCTTTCCATCTGTCACTTTTAATGTTCCTCAGCTATTTGAAGACTGTTTTGTGGCTGAAAGGTCAAACAGTCGGTTGTTTTAAGAGAAACAGAGAGAGATTATTATTTATTATTATCCTGTGAAGTGGCAGGTTATGTCTCTAAACCATTACTGCACAGCAAATATGCATAAAGTATAATATGCTAATCTATGTTTAATTTAAGTCTTCATATAGGTAAGTGGTATATAAATTAAATCTATCAGTATCAGACCATGAAGTGAATGGGTTACAAGGCCACCTTTGCTAGATAGTACTGTAGAAAACTTGTTCTGATAAGTTAGTGTCTGCTGATGGGAGGAACAGGATTTGTGGTAGACATAATGAAAGTGTGGGATCTGTCCTTCCTGGTATCAACAGATGAGACAGGTGGCGGAGGTTTAATGGTATTGTGAATGTGTTTACCTTGGCTGTCCTGGGCAATAAGCATCCTCTCATGACCACCGCCTACCTTTTGTTAGAGGCATACTTCTAGCACGTCACTCATCATCTCGAGGTTGTTTCGGCGACTTTAATCAGACAGCATTCACAGTTTTGCAGCAATAATAGAACACCTTATTGAGGTTGAGGTTTTTTAAATTATCCTCAGCATGAATATCCTGCTGACAAATCTGCAGGGGCTGAGTGATGCTCTTGAGTAAGCAAAGGCTGAATTCCCTCTGGAAGGCTTCCAGTACCTCACTGAATCCTTGCCATGAGGAAATTGGCCTGTTTTGGAAGCACATGAGGCTCCCGCCCTGTAGCTAGGTGTCTGTATGAGTGCAGATTAGAGAATCAGCGCATTTAAAACATGGATCAGAAGTTTTTCCTGTCCTTTTTACTTTTCAGCCTAGGAATGCTGTAACTGCTCTATGGCTCTGTTGAATAGTATTTGACACAACAACTTATCAAAGGGACGTCTGCTTTTTAAAACAACAACAAAAAAAAAACAAAAAACAAAGCCCTTGGTGACTGTTGGACCTCCGGGACTGTCTGGTCCATTCACATTATTTATAATAAGTGTTCTATCTCTCCCAGCAGACTGATGTGTCTGTCTGAATCAGACATCTGATTAACTGATTCCGAGTTCTCCCCAGGGCTAATGGGAATTAAATACCCCTGCTAATTCTCAGTCTGCCAGCAGCCTGCGACACATCAGTCTGTCAGCGGCTCACCTCGTTAGGAACAACATGAGGGGCTAAACACACAAGCCAACACATACAAAACATGAATCCACACAAAAAACACGCTTCTGAAAGCAAATACACAGTCATTAGTAGCCTCCCACACACACACTGTAGACAGTGCCGGCAGCATATTGAAAGATGTGGCGAGCATCTTTTACCAAAGCTTGGATTTGGTATAGCACAAACATGGTCACAAGTCAAATATTTATTTTCAGCATTAGAGCATTATTAAGCTGTATTGTACACTGTCAGTGTCAGTTGTTTATTGATTATCAAAGATTCAGAAACAGCAGCACAATGTATGATGCTTTTCTTTATTCTTTTACCTTACACAACTCATGTGACCCCAAATTAGTTAATAAGATATCTCCCAAAGAGTATACTAATAGTCATGATTAAAATGTATGCTTTGCACTAACTGGACAATGTATGTGTGTATGTATTTCCGGCAGGGCGACTGTAAAAAAGGGTCTGTCATTCAGCGCAGCACGGCCCAGTGACTCAGCGCTGTGGGACATCCTGGTGGAGCCTGGCAGGGGAGCAACCCCCAACACCGTCTCTGTTGTCTGCCACAGGAAGGTCACTGTCACTGCAAAAAGGTCAGTATGCTGCATATACAGCACATGTGCATGATGTAAGACGGTCTGTATGTTTTCACCAGCCCCTTTCAATCAATCTTTCTCTACATGTAGGGGAAAAAGCAATCTAATCTAATCATTTCTTATTGTCTCTTATTGCCTCTATTTCCTGCGATTTCAATAATCTCCACTGCTGCCATACAGGGATATGATCAGTTGTCATGAAAAAATATCTTCAGTGTTACATTGTATTCACAGAGCGGGGACAAATTGAAAATGAATCATATTTTTTTCTTTTGTCGGAGGAAAAGTAATCATTCGTGGCCTTGTTCTCTTATGCTGGGGTGTAGACTGTACGCAGCCAAGTGCACAGAATGTAGTTTTTGTGTGTGTAAAAGAATCTGTTACTTCGTCAGTTTTCATGTGGTATACTTGCTATCATCCGTAGAGGTAGGAGAATACCCATGTGTACCTCAAAGAATCTGCATTAGAAGAAATACATTTTACAGATTTACACCTGCTCTGCCTTTTGCAGATCCTATTTATTGCTAATTCTTCGTACTAAAAAGAAAATAGCATCTGTTAAGACTGAGTGACCATCTTTACAGACACTCAATAGACACTAATTACAGACACTAAATTCATATGATATTACAGTTACAAAACACTGCAAAAAGTCAATATTATCATATAACTATTACAGAAGAGTTTTTTGTGTTGTTTTAATCCTCAGCCCCTGGATTTTAGTTATTTCTAGCTGTATGGATGTGTTTAGTTTTTACTAGGATGTACTGAGGCTGATAATTGAACACAGCAATGCTCAAAAATAGAAGATTGATAATTGGGACCTCCTGTTTTCTCAGTTGGCTCATAGCTCTGAAAAAATAAACTCAGTTTGATTTTATGCAGCTCAGCTCAACTGAGTTTACTCAGTTACTTCACAAAGGGACCAGACAAAATCATGACAATTATGTCTGCCACCATTCACCGCCCCTGGATTCTTCAGAAAAATATGTAAAAATCTGCATCCAAAAGAAAGAATTAAGTGAAGTAAGTATAGAACAAAAGAAAGACAGGAAAATGAGAAGAAAAATCAGTGGGAATTGGCTTAAATGTGTCAAATCTCAAAAATATATTTTCTCATCTCAGACTCATTCTATTGTGTAATGTTTTTCTCATCTCATCCAATTTTAACTCAAAATAGGTGGTCAACTTTTATTACTTCAAAAAAACTATATATCGCCATCAGAATCACCAGTTTCACTCAAAATTCACTGTGGCTAAAATAAATTGTAAATGAGGAATTTGAGTGACTTAAAGTGCTCTTGAAGTACTTCTACAAAGTAGAAGATAGTAAATGAATATTACTTTCATACCACTGTCTCTGGCTGTTATGCTTGATACATGCCAGCTGAGTTCAGGGTTGCCTGATACTGGTGGTGGCCCACACCAGCAGCCGCCACCTCTGCCCAGCAACCTCCCTCCCACACAGACACACACCACCCACCGTCCGTCCGACCCACTTATCCGTAATCATCCATAATCACGGCTACGTTATCCAGGCTTAAGCGCTTGCACGTTCAGAGCGGGAGATTAGGAAGGAGAGATATTCCAAGTCATGTCCCTTGTGCTGAGCTCCCACCAGGACACACACACACACACACACACACACATGCAAGTACAGAGACACACATAAACACATGCACACACATTTCCCCACCACTATGCTTTGAAGTGATGATATGTCCAGGGGTTTAAAGTCCCCCCCAGTAGATGGATTTCCAGGAAATAGGGGCATTAACCCCTTCTATGTTTCCCTGTCTCCCTCTCACGCACACTCTCTCACAGTGTTTTCAGTGTGAATCATCTGTTTAAAATCTGTGTGAGTCCATCTTATTCAAGAAAATACAAGAGGACAAGGGCCACATCAATGAAATTAAGTGGATAATTCAAGCGTTCTTGGGGAACAAGTCTTATTTTTCATGCTTTTAAGTACATTTTCCTAAGACACACATGACTAAAAGCATGTTGTAAAGGTACAAAGACACACATTATACATTCATTTGCTTTATTTCCATACACTATCTCAGAAGAATTTTTTTTGTCTTGTCTGATTGCACAGTACATTTGACATATGAAGGTTTGTTAAAGGAACAGTTTTCCATTTTGGGAAACATACTTATTTGCTTTCTTGCCAAGAGTTAGATGAGAAGATTGATACCACTCATGTTTTTATGGTAAATCCAGCAGCTGGTTAGCTTAGCCAAGCCTAAAGACTGCAAAAACATTGAACAGCTAGCCTGGTTCTGTCCATTCGAAATGTTAGGCTACCATGTTGTACCTTGATTGATTAATCCTTTAAAAAAAGCCAAGTGGGAAAAAAAGACAATTTTACTGGGGCTATGTGCCAAGCTATGTCTTGTCTAGACTAGCTACTTCGCCCTGCTTCCAGTCTTAATGCTAAGCTAAATTAGCAAGGTGCTGCTGGTATCTTCATAATTAGCCATGAAGGTGGTATCAATCTTGTTGTGTAACTCTCATCTTTACTGTTTTTGATGAAAAAATATTATTTATGGTTTCCATTTTTTGTGTGTCAGCTCTTTTAGTGAGGTTGTCAGAGAAATGACTCAACAGATGTTTCTTAGATTTACACTGGGATAGTTTTTAAAAGCCAAACAAAAAAGTCTTAATTAAATGCAGCTTGAACTGCGAGTCTACTGCCTGGAGCATCAAGTGTAGAATACTTACTTTTGGTTTTTGATTTTAAAACCATGTAATGGACGCTTTTATGTTAGTCTTTATTGATTACTACACAGCGGTCAGTCTTTGAGTTCCCTTTGATAGAGCATGAATATGTTCATAGGAGATATACCCTATATGCTTGTGTTTATCCTCATTGCTGCTGATTTCAACATTTGCCACCTTTATTAAAATGACTTGTAGCAATATAGGGGTTCATTGTTTAGCTCTATGCAAAGTTTGACTCCACTTCAAAGTGCCACAGCTCTATTCACATTCTGCTCTATTTTCCCTTTGATCTGCTCTTACTGGCAGGTATGCCTACACACTCTCTTCAGCATCAAATAACATCAAATGGCATTTCTCTGACAATCCTTTGACCAGAATACTTGGCTGAAGTCTCTGCCAGCTCGCTTAATCTTCCCTTCACACCCTCACCTTATTCTTCCATCTGCTGATGGAAATGAGACCTCTTGTGTATTTCATTAACTTTTGGTTCAAACTCTACAGTTTGTTTTGCATGAAATTCTGAGCGTTTTCTATCGCTTTCATTGTTACGGGCTGCATCTGTTATACTGAACTACATTTATCTCTTGACACTAGACAGAGATTTTATAACAAATATTCAGCATGTGTCTGTTGGATTGCGAAATGATTGACCTGACACCTGTTTGCCTTGGTTATTTAACCTGTCCAGTAATTTAACAGTAGACTGCACAAAATAATACTTAACATTACACTAAATTGACTTTGAAATGGTGCTAACAACATCTTTAGACCCGCACTTATTACTCTCCAAATGAGCACCTCAGTTAAACATATTTAGCAGCTAAAACTTGAAGTGTATGTGGGCACTAACTGAAGTGCTAATTCATATTTTATTACTCTCCACATTAAACACTTGATTTAAATTCCATTTAGTTCAATAATTTAATTATTAATTTTCCAGTAATATACAGAGCCAGTAAGTTTGAATTAATAGTAAATGTGACACTGTCGAAACAGCATGATCTGTATTTACAGTGCATGTACAGATAATCAGGCTCTATGCTAGACCTTTACTAGAAAAGCTGTACTGTGAATGAGGTTTTGTCACTACAGCCTAACATGGTCTTGACACTGTATGACCACTAGCGTATGGTAGCTAAAATTAGCATGTATATTTTGCAGTGTAAGTGATGTCACTGAGTTAGTTTACTCTTTCTCCCTTGTGCCTATGCTTGCTTTGACATATCTAAGCATACTGTGTTTTAAAGTTGTATCTTTTCACAGGGGTCTTCTGGAGGTTTTACAACTTGACTTTATGCCGAAAGACGTCTCAGAGCAAGCTGAGAGTCAGGTGATCTCCTGGCGTCTGGAGTTGCCAGGAAACATCAAGGATGTGGGCATAATGCGGATCTATACAACTCAGAGAGATTACGTGGGGCTGGCGCCAATGGTCATGGTGAGGACAATGTATCCAATGTATTTTTCTTTTTCTCATATGTACAGTACTAACAAGTTTGCATACATATGTCTGCATAGTCGTTTTAAAATTAATTATGTTGTTTGCACTCGTTTGTGCCTTACATATTTCATGATTGTGAATTCATCACTATGATCTACAAACTCTGCATGCCCTGCAGCTTGCTCACTAAATTATCTAAATGATCTATTCTCTCTATTGTAGTCTTATTAATCCTGATGTTTGGGGAGGGAGGAGCTTATAAAAGCCCCATATCTCATTAATAGTAGTAGATGTCAGATGGGGAAGATCTATTAATTGCAGATTGTCACAGGTGAAACAGGTCTCACTCACTCACTTTAAATGAAGTTGCTTTCATTGCTCCAGTAAAGGGCAATTTTATAACTTAACTTCCTGATGATTGCCTTGACATATAAACAAAGTGAGACAGTATCATCTGGGACAATGCATCGTGAATATGCAGGGCTTCTTTTGTCATTTCACCTGTAAGAAAATGTCAACAGTGTAGACATTATAAAGAGAAAATGCTATATCCACTGATCTTACTCCCACAAATGTTCTAGTCTTTGTTCTTCCATCTGGAGATGTTCAAATTTGGACATCTCTGCCCTTATCCACTCATTTGTGAGGTTCAGTTCACTCAGTAATTATTGTTTGTATGATCTGTTCTGCCTATCATATCATACAGGCAAAGGCATAATGCAGTTGGTTATTTGTTTTCAGCTTACACAGGTGGTAGAAATCCTCAGAAAATGCAGTATGGTCTTACAGTTTTTTAAATCATTTTTTAAAATGCAGTACATCTCTGTATCAAATTATCATAGGTCTTTACTGTAGAGTTCACTAAGCTTCAAATCACATCTGCCTGTTTGCAAAAGACAAACTGTTCTCACAGTATTATCTATGATGCATCAATGTTATTCTTGATGCTTAGACTGATTCTCTGTTTCTATGTGCACTTGTCTCAAAAACCTTTGCATTTTGCGAACTCCCTCTAGAAATTACAAGGTAGATCTGTGTCCGTCTTTGACAGGAGATTTAGTCGGCTATTTCATGCTACAATAGTCAACATGAATCAGACAAACTCTGGGGAGCAAACCGGGGAGGAAAAAACCTTTCTCGATCTATTTCATAGGAGGACTGTGGCTTTTTTTTTTACTTCAGAGTAATATTTGTTGTAGCTTTATATTTATAGCAGAATTACTGTTACAACCACATGTGAATATACTGCAGCCATGATCTTGTGTTCACTGTCATGCACTAGAATATACATATAATGATATCAAGAAGTGATGAAAGGAAGGCCTCATGTAGGCTGTTAGATTTTCTTACTTTTCTGCATGCTGTTTGCATGTTCTCCCCATGTTAATGTAGTGTTTGCCTTCCTCACATGTAACGCTATAAAGGATCTGGCACTTGGACTTGCTGAATGAAGTACATGAGGATATACATGAATAATGCAGAGGCTTACCACAGAGTATAAATATAACTGTTTTCTGAAAAGAAGTAGATTTAAAATAGAGCTGAATTACTTGAGCTGAACTTGATCACTGCAAGCCAGATTACTACAGAGCTTGCGGAAAAAAATTGAACGCCAAGATCTCTCTCAGTGTGGCGCCGCCAGCACCTCAGAGTGTTGATATTGCATTCTGATTTTGTGCTACCCCTGATCCAGTGGCTTATGTTTGGGCCAGTGTCGCAGTCTGAACTAGAGCATGTCCTTTTGGAATTGCGGTCAGCAGCTGTCAAGCCGACAGAGTTCAGGATGTGAAGCGGCCGGGGAACATCTGCCGAGTACTGTCTGATGCTTTAGTCCACAAGCATCAGGAGGAGAAAAAAAAACACACACTGAGCTTCTTACACAGATGCTGCCACTACCTATAATAGATTAAAAAGACGCTCTCAGAGATCTTACAAACTGGAAAGTAGTTGTAAATCCATGTTGAGGAAGGAGTTGAAGTGTAAAAATAGAGCTACATCAGGCTTGATGACAAGTTACAGGATGTTTAAGCGCTAAGCTGTTGCTCAGCTTTGACATAGATGTACAGTACAAGGTGGGAAAATTGGTTGGAAGATTAAAAATGTAATCAGGTTTAGGTGTTCATCTATGGGTAATACACTACAGTAGAGAACTTATTTTCATCCAGGTGTGTATGAGACAGACATGCACTGTATATAATCATCATTGAGATATAATTTTTTTAGCACATCTGTCCAGTTGGTGTGTTGGTGTTGCATCAGGGCGATTTAAATGAATCAAGTTTGTCAGCCTGCGAGTGTTTTAATCCCTGTTAGTCTTGCTAACACCCACTCTCTGCCTGTCATCCCTGCCCCTATAAAAATACTGATTATATTGTATAATGTATTAGTTCAGCTGGATATAGACAAGTTTTTCATGCACAGTGGGCCTATACCAAATGAGTCAAAGGCCTGCCCTCTTTCGTCTTCTTTCACTCTTTCACTCATATTTGTTTTTTCTAAGTTTCAAACTCACCCAGAGTAATAAAAAAACTTGATAAGGTTGGGCGACTTTTTTATCTCTCTCCATGCAGATTGAAGTTACACTGAACCTAAAACTATAGGAAAATACACTGAGAAAATCTAACATCAAAAATTACATCCACTACTTGAAATTGTTGGTGGAACAAGCACACTATCTGCTGCTGGAGAAATAGACAGGATGGCATGTTTAGTAAATTCCCTTTCCTTTTTTGAAAGTACAACATGTGGTGTAGTTAGAGCAGCCATTCATATTTGGAAAAGTTTGATGTGTTTCCGTTGATATTTTTCAGTTAATATCCAGAAAACGAGGCAAAACAGGTTAATCTAAAACCTTAAACTTCAAACTACACACACAAAAATAAGAAGAATAATCCTCAAGTTTGTATGCAAAAAGTGAATTTTTGGCCAAAACAGCCCAAACTCACTGTCCCTTCCTTTTATCATATGTGGTGGTGAATAAACCTGTGACACTGTACAAACCCACATCACTAACCTGCTCTGTATTTGCCCTTCTCCTTGCACAGAACACTGATATTTTGAATACTGCTGTGCTGACTGGTAAAATGGTGTCGGTCCCTGTGAAAACTCTGGCTGTAGAGGCTGATGGCTCAGTCACTGATGTGACCAACTACACCAGCTGTAGGTCCACAGAGGAGGATGTACTCAAGGTAAGCCATTACAACCACAGGCCTGATCATCCTGAGTTGAAATAGTCACTGTAATGATTTTCATGCTGCTTGCAAATTTCAAATTCCGAGGCAAATTCCAAACTATGTGTAAACCATAGACATAAACCTGTATTTCTTATTTGAGCAAGTGATGAATGAATCATTTATACTGAAAAACAAACAGTCCTTTCCTTTTATGCCAGCTATGTAACTCTCCAGTGGGTTTTGCTCATATTTAGTACAAGACCTATCAACAAACTTTTTCTTTAGCGCATTAGTGCCACACCACAAGTTATTCTTAAATAATGTGAAAGTGGGCAGCTTGATCATTGAGTATTCACTGTATATATGAGCTCTACAGTATGCATGAATGACATATAATCCCTTAAATGAGTTCTAAACAAATGAAAACATAACCAGATTTCAGCAGTTGTTTTTCTCATATTTAATACCAGTATGAATTCAATATCTCATCCATGCCTAATTTGCATACAATGCAAGTTTGTTAAACATTTAATGGTAATTAAGCTGAATTTGGAGGCATAAGAACAAGATTCATTCTGGTGTATGACTCCCAAGACATTCATTGTCACTGTGCCAAGTCCAGCTCTAGTCTGTGTGTGTATGTGTTGGTCAAAGCATAATGGATAAAAGCAGCCTCTTCCATATGGTATTAGAGACTGAGCTCATGATCCCACTACTCAGTCCATAAGCACAGTGATTTGACCTTTGTGTAATGGATCCATGTTACTAGGACAGTAGGAGCAGAGAGAGACAGACAGACAGAGAGAGAGAGAGAGAGACGGGAGGGAGGGAGATAGATAGAGAAAGAACGTCAGAGAAGAATAAAAGGAATTGTGTTATTTTCCATTAGACAACACAGCAGCCACTGGCTTTGCAAGTCTGAGGCGGCATGTTTAAGTGTGTAAGCTTAAGAAAGTGAGAAAGAGCTGAAGAGCGGAAACTGTGCTTGTAATGATTTTCTGTATCAGCAGAGGAACCTAATCCAGTTATTATTGTGTCTCTGAATGGCCACCAACACTTCCTGCTGACAGTGACCCCTTGAAGACCAATGCCACAGTGCAGATGAAGACACCACAGACTTGCATAGCCAATAATTGCCACTACCACTATTGATGCACATCCAGTATTCTATCTCTTAGATTTAGCAACATGCTAACATAAGTTTGGTTGTGTGTGTCTGGGAAGAGAAACTTAAGGGTGGTTGGAAGTTTGAGGTCAGCTGGTGATTTTTATTTTTTTATTTTTTATTTTTTGGCCACTTGGGGGACATATTGACATATTATTAACTTATAAAGTTGTCACACAGAACACGCAAACATCTGTTTTCTTTTGAGGATTTTAAAACATTACAGTTGGGGTTAGCTATAATGTAAAGTATACTTGATGTCTCATTACTGAGCAGTAAAAACGCACTATTTAAGTGCTTATAGGGTTTATTTTTAAAGTGTCCACTGCAGTCCACTTACAGTATACTCAGTTAGAGTGGAGAGCTGCACAAGACATCAGAAATTTTGCTCTGGACCCGTCAGCATTATGGGAAAAGGTCTTCAGAGACTGGCCTCCCTCAACATTTCCACAGGAGTTCAAGTTGACTTACCTTGGAAGTCACTCCTCCCTCTGCTTTTTTCCTTCACTTTTTCTGCCTCCCCCTTTTCACCTCCCTCTCTCCACCAGTGCTACACTCTATTCTCCAGTCTAGTGCTCTCCAATTACCTCTGTGGAGCCACTGGTTTGTTAAGATAAGTGAGGCGGCAGTGGAGATAGGCCTCCAATCTTAAATAAAACACACCAACTGCTGTGTCTCACCTCATTGCTCTCACTGGTGGGGACTGCAAGGCTCCCACCTACAGTACAGCACTACAGGAACAGTCATAAGGCAGAGCTAATTTATATTCGCTAACAGTTTCGTCGAGACCACAGTTGTGAATTTACATGACATGAACGGAAACATAGTGCAATTCCCTGGCCAGACTTTGGAAGTTGTACGAAATGAATAAAACGTCTGTGTCTGTGTGGTTTTAGCTTATTTGTATTGGTGCCTCTGTTCCCCCCTCTCCTCTCTTTGTCAGTTTCTAACTAAAAGTTTCTCATTCATTTTCCATAGGGCTTTACATGGAAAAGCATCTACTAGTGTATGTCTGGAGAAAGTGGAATCTAACTCTCTAGATGACAGTTCAGTCCCAATACTAGAACTGTGATCCTAAAATGATTCTAAACTTTTTAGAATTACATTCTCACCCAAAATCAAGACATGTATAGAGTGAAATAAAGGGATGCCTTCTGAATATCTGATTTTTTGGGACCACATTCAAACCTGGGACGTCGCCCTTGAAATCCTCATTCACCTCTTGTCTTTCTCTTTTTTCTTATCTGTCTTGTCCAGGTGTCAGAGGGCTGTGACTATGTATATGTAAATGGGAAAGAGACAAGAGGAAAGAACAGGGTGATGCTCAACTTTACCTATGGCTTCTTGAGTGCCCAGCTGGAGATGAGTGTGTGGATGCCACACTTGCCCTTGCTCATCGACGTGGCTGACCCTGAGCTCAGTCAGATCAAAGGCTGGAGGGTTCCTGTTACTACCGGCAACAGGAGGTGAGGTCCCGTTGGCGTGATCCTGAAGATGTCATGTGAAAAAGTTCAAACACAAATTTCCAGCTGTTAAGTGAGATGGAGAACAGTGGTTTTATACTGTATAACTTCATGTGCTAGTATAAAATACTGCTGTTCATGTAGAGTAAGCAAGGAACTTGTTTCCAAACTAAAAAAGAGTCAGATAAAAGTAAAGGTGGTACAAAGTTATTGTTTTCTAAGTCTCAAGTCTTTGCTGTGAAGTCCTGAGTCAAATTCCAAATCAGACCATCAAGTCCAAAGTCAAGTCCAAACCCTGAACAAGTCATTATGGACTAGCAGCAATGTTATCATAACCTTACCATCGTGCTACCTGCTAATGACAGCTCGCTAACATTCAACATTATGTCAAGTCTACAGTCACATTTCTCTGCTTAAAAGAGTTTAATGTGAGAATTTGCAGTGAGAAGTACAGTATACAAGAGATCCCTATAATTGCATGCCTCCTTTAATACTTGTTATGTTTGGAGTTTCCTGTCAAATTAATCATGTTTAGGTGGCATTTTCATATGCAAGCAACTAATTATTGCATTATGCAGATGACCTTGAATTGAGATATTCAGAAGATGCAGATGCAGCCAGCCCTGCAAGAAGTCTTACTCTGTCTTTGCAAAGCTCATATTAGTTGATACAGTGTCAGAGCGATGTTGAGTCAACTGTATGGTAATTCTTGAGCCTACAGTTAGTGGTGGTGTTGAATTGGATTGTATTATATTGAGATGTGTGTTTCTAATATCCTCCTCTACACTGTAAATGCAGTCAGAGATAAACTCATCACATCTTTGTTTGATGCAGTAGTGGGTGGGACACTGTAGTTACCCTGGAGGTTTGTGGAATTTAACTCAATACTTACAGTAAGTCATTATTTTTCATTCAATACTAATGATGATGGCTGACTGATGGGCTGTTAGTTTTCTCCAGGGTAAAAGCTCTTATGGACTTTCATTTCCCAAAACATTCAATACCCGGCTCCAGAGAAAAACAGATACTAGGTCAGAAATTTCAGTAGTGTGTGATTGTAATAGTTTGTTTCAGCTCATGATGAAAAAAGTACAGAATTTATTTTTGCCATGCCACTGTGTTGGACACGTGTGCATATACTGTATGTGGCAGAGAAGCAACTGGAATTTTTTGTCTAATTTGCAGGAACAGCACAGACTGATGTTTGACTTAAGTTCCTGTTTACATTCATTCTGCTAAATACTGAAATATTCTCAGTCTTTTTGTGTGCGTACCAAATGATGATTTGCAGTAAAGTTTTCAGTGTTGCTTTATCTCTGGTGGTTTCAAAATAGATTTAAATAAATACTTGAATTAACTGAGTTAAATTAACATTATACTGACTGAATTCAGCAGCCACCAAAAAGCTCAAGGGTCATCAAGGAACTTATAAGGAAGTTGAGTAACCGTGGCAAAGAGACTCAGCATGAAAACTCCAAACTTTTGTGTTCAAGTGTTTTGGGAATCAGTGAGTCAGATTCTGAGAATATATGAATGCACTTTAACAAATTACTGATGCTAAGACTGCTGTATCAATCAAAGATAATTGCATGAAACTGAAAATAAGTACAGCTCATTCTCTGCAGGTGGAACAGGTATAATATTAATAACCTCCATGAGCTGGACTAAAAGATTGAAGAAAGAATTTGTTTGCTGTCTGATGTCTGATTCCATCACATGTTAAGCTCTGACCCTAGGCTACATAATAATGATGTTTATTTGGATTGTAGGTTTTGACAGAAGCTTTCTGCCTGCAGTGTGAACGCATATTCACCAGCCCTCCCGCCCACCTGTGGTGCAGCGCGTGGCAGACCAGCTGTGCTTATGATAATTATATGATCATTGCTGAGGGGTTTGAGGGCGGTTCACAGCTTAACCTCTGTCACCAACAAACAAACCAGTCAGCCGTGGGATCCTGGTTAATTTAACTTAAATTTATTTAGAAGGAAAGGTCACTCAGCATGTGTTGTGGCTCTGCAGCAGCAGCAAGCACACTGCTGGTCTCCAGCATTGCTCCTCAGAGTCTCTCTGCCGGCCAGCAGGAGTCCACATTTAGGCATTAGGTTCAGAGATTAACTACATGATTTTGTAGAGTTAATGTTTGCAATTTAAATGAGGTAAGCTCAACAAAATCTTCATGAATGAGGTGCAGTGCATTTTACTAAATAACTCAATAATTTGGTAGATGCATGTATAAAAAATTAATTTTGAGTTACTGTTACCTATTCAGTAGCTCATACCCATGTGAACTATTTTGCAACAGATTAAAAATCATAGCACGCAGAATTTATACCTCAGAGAAAAGTATCTACATATCTGTAAATAAGTGTACAGCACAATGCATGATCAATGTCACTTTCATGTGTGTAGGCTAAATATGAAACTACAACCAGCAGGCAGTTAGCGTAGCTCAGCACAAAGCCTTAGAAGCAGGGGAAAACAGCTAGCCTGGCTCTGTCCAAAGGTACAAAAAGGACAGATTATATGCTAGACTGTTTAAGAACTCCTGGTAAAACAACAACTTGTTACTTTTACTTTTATTTGTTGTACGAATTAAACAAACAGGATAGAATATGAAAAATCAGTGACTTTTGGACAGAACCAGGCTAGCTGTTTCTGCCTGTTATCAATATTTCTGCTAAGCTAAGCTAATGGCCCACTTACTCCAGCTTCATATTTAACATACAGGAATGAAAGTTATATTGATCTTGTCATCTATCTCATGGCAAGCAAAAAAGCTTCCTAATATATTCCTGTTAAACTGTGACTAACTGTGATTGCCTTTGTGTGTTAGGCCTACATGGGACAGTGAGGAAGAGGAGGAGATGAGGAAGGGCAGGGGCTGCATGCTGCAGTACCAGCACTCTACACTCAGGGTGCTCACACCTTTCGTGGCTCAAGCTGGTGCTGAGGCGCTGCCTGACCCACTAACTGGGGCAGAGCCTGTTGAGTACTTCCTGGGTCCTGATTGGCAGGTAAAAACAACAGGCTTAACCAAGGCTGACATGCCACTTACTATCAGGATTTTGGTATATCCGCTAAATTCATGCTCTAAAAGTTACTAAGAGAAGACACTGAATTAGTATAATGATTTTAATCATTTATTATTGTAGTGAAAAAGCTTAGGATTTAAAATAATTTTCTCTTTGATTGACAGGTGGATGTGACCAATCTTGTACGCTATTCTCTAAAAGTGGCAGACCCTGATGTAGCTAGGGTGCAGGATGGGGTGGTGCTACAGGGACGTGCCGTGGGCACTACTACTGTACAGGTGAGTCATGGAGGTGTGTGTGTATATGTGCAGTTTTAACAGCTGCTGTGCATGCTGTATACACACACTGTATATCCATCTGCAGTTTGAATGTGAATGAGGTTGTACTTGTTGCAGGTGCTGTCTCCTCTGACGTCATCGGTCCTGGCTGAGAGGGCCATCAAGGTGGTGGATGATAAAGTGAGTGTGACGGAGCTGGGAGTGCAGTTGATTTCTGGACTCTCTCTGTCCCTGCAGCTCAGCCCCGGGAGCAGTGGGGCCATTGTTGCCACGGCGACCACACGGGAGATTATCACGCAGCTCAAACAGGTAAGTAACTGGAAAATTGTTACACACAAAGCATAAAAGTGTGGGGCAGAGTTCAGCTGTTTGAGGTGGTGCTTGTCTTGTTGTATGCTGGTTAATTTTATCGTTACTCATTTTTAGCCTCGCCATATAACTTGTGAAGGACCATTCAACACTGTTAAAATCACAAGGGGCAAGAAACAAAAGCAGTGAAAAAAGTATGTGATGATAAATCAAAAGTTTGATGTATAATTATAAAAGTCTGTTCGCTTGCTATGGGATTATTTGGAATGTCTCTTGATCTAAGTAGTGTTTCTATTTCAATTTTGAAACTGTCAAAATGGTTTATCATGCGATGCTGACCCACGCAAAACATATCATAACATTTTAAATTTAACTATACTCATTTTAGCCCTCTGATGGAAAATACACAAAACAGCACCTACCTTTGTAACTCCCATGAGAGCGCCTGTCAGAGCATTTACCTAAGAGCACTAACACAAGTATTGAATTCAGTTTGCTGTAGGCTGTGATTAAATATCAAATGTGAGAGTGTACGATCTGTGTTTCTCTGTATTTATCCTGTGTAATTATTTATTGGCTTTTTAAGTAAGCTATTCCCAATTGCAGCCATGCTCTTGCCTATGTGTAAAAGTCTTAAGACATCCCTTGATTATTGTTCTTTAAAAGTGTGAGCATTTAACAAGCAAGCCCATGGCACTGACAATTTCCCTCCCTTTATTACCCACACCACCCGGGTAACACTCACAGAGGCATGTATAATGAAGCAACAGCATAAATAACATCAACATCCTCATTGACCCACGTTTTAAGACCAACTCTCTTCTTGCGCTGTTAGCAGATTAGATAAAATGATTTGTGTTGCTACTCTTTGATTTGCCCTTATGCAAATCAAATCTTGTACATAAGACCTGAGTATTGATTTTAGTGTTAAAATTTCAGATTTAGCACTTAATCATAGTCTGGCTGAAGCCAGAGGAATTGCGCAGATGCAGTTAATCGATTAATTTATATGGTTGATTTTAATGTTGATTTAATTTGATTAGATCTTAAATGTTCTACTATGTTCCACTTTAAACTTCCTATGATAAAATTGTGTGTTATTAACATATCTTAAATATTCATTTTCATCATATAATAGACTTCCACAGAGAGGATTTGAATTATAAGAATTGCCACAACACAACAGCACATTTATGCAACAATGACCTTAGGGGTGTAATATTTGTGTTTTCTCTTTGCCTCTCAGAATGTGAACTCATTGTGTTTACAGCCCCGACCATCATATAGTGGTTACCATGCTGTTTGAGAGAGCGGAAGAGGCAGACAGGGTGCATGGATGATCATTTTAAAAGCTCACTCACAAATTTAGCCATGGCAGCTTGCCCATTTGAAACCAGGCATGGTGCAGCAATTAGGCGCTCCACAGCTGCTGGAACGACAGCTCACTTTACCTACAGTACCCTGTCACTGTGGCTGATCTGCCCCCGTCAATAACAAACTATTAGAACCGTGCCGGTGCAGATGACCAGCCAATTGTGTCTGTGATGGCAAGCTGTTAATGTTCTGCTCAGGGCAATTCATAATGTATTCAAACCCAAAATATAGGTTAGGTCTGTGGCGACCCAGTGGCTCACATTAGCAGCAGGAAATCAGGTCATTGTGTATTAATGTAATTGGATTGGCTAATTCTGCTCTTAACTTGACCCTTATCACTGTATTTTTTGTTCCTGTTAAAAGGACTTTTATTATACACTCTTTATCCACTTTGGTGAAATTATATTTCATACTATGACTTCATGGGACTGTAATCTATGATACAGTAGCACCCCACTGAGTGTAATCATAAAGAGATTAGCATAGGCAATTTGGTGTTATTAACAATCATGGGAATATAGCTCTCACTGAAGGCAGGGGGGAATATTGAGTGCCACATGCGTTTTGACCTGTATTTCTTCATATAAACTCTGAATTGCTCAGATAAAATTTCTTTCTTTCTTTTTTTTTTCTTATTTTCTTTCTCTCAGGAAGCAGTGGTTAGCTGCTGGGTTCAATTCAGCGATGGCGCGGTCACTCCGCTGGAGCTGTTTGACCGCAGCATCTACTCTCTGACAGTGTCCACCCCAGATGAGGGGGTAGCAACGGTACGCCGCACCCCACTGTCCACATTTGTGGTGGCGCAGGGTGAAGGTGAAGGCCAAGGAGCGGTAGTGAGGGTGGAGCTTAGGATCTGCGAGGAATGTCAGAAGTCCAAGAGGAAGAGCAAATTGGCAGTGGGCACAGGGCTTCTCAGGATCAACTTCCAGAGTGGCAGCAGAGCTTCAGCGGCAGGAGGAGGAAGTGGGGTTGCCACTGACGGAAGTAAAGATTACGATGGTGGTATGTCAGAATTGGTGGGAGAGCTTAAAACGACTGTGACATCTCGACGTGCTGTCACAGATATGAATAAATGGTTGATAAGAAACACTGACCAGCAAGTGTCAACCATGGCAGAAACAACCACAACATTTCCTACAAGATATGTGCAGCCACATGTTGTGTGGATTGGAACTACAACCAGGCCTACAAGAGGCAGCACATACACTCTCACTCCCACAACTGCCACAACAACCATGAGCACAACAAGCCTAAATACACCACAGAGCACCACAAAACCTATAGCAACAACAGTGGGTGCTGTCATTAAAGGTGAAGGGCAGAGGAGAAGCTATGGAAACATGCTCGACAACCCAAATTCACCCCCTAACAAAGACATTCCTAAAGCAGAAATGTCACCTAAGAAGGAGCCTCCCAAACCTAAAACTCCAAAAGTAATTGAGAGCGACCTCATACGGACTTTCAGAGCCATGACAGACTTGGAAATCGGCATGTACGCCCTGGTGGGGGTCTCATGTGTTGCTATCTTGGCTTTTTTACTCAATTGTGCTTCGTATAACCTCTGTTTCCGTAATCACAAGACGCCCATACAGGCAGGTCTGCCCCCCAACGGGGACGAGAAGGACCACAAGCATGACTGGGTGTGGCTGGGTAGCAATAATCACAGCACCCCTGCCCCAGGTGCCCCAGCTCACGTGTCTACGCTAAAACGCGAGGTCCATCGCCCTCTGGAGTCCCGTCGTTCCATAGACTCCATGGGCCACCGTAACCTGGAGGGCACCCTGCCCACAGTGAGTGCCCCAGCTGTCCCAGAACGAACTGCCACCCTGGGCCGCAGCAGGACCAGTTCCCAGCAGCAGCAGTTTCAGGGAAAGGCGATCGACCCCATGGCGAACCGCTCGGCCACCTTGCTCGCCAGGCCACACCGCAATGAGCCCCTTCATTCCCCCACCAGCAAGAGGAACCAGGTCCAGTTCACCACCTTCACCACACTGGACATCAAGCACTTGGCCGCGCTTAAGAAGAACGGTGTGGACTTAAACTGGGCCAACCAGCAGACACAGCAGCATCAGGCCCCTGCTGAGCCCCAGACACCTTTACCTGACATGCCATGGCCTGTAGTCAAACCTGTAGGAGAGCCCCAGTGAGTTTGTTTGAGTGTGGGTAGGAGAATGTGTGTGTGTGTGTGTGTGTGTGTGTGTACAAATATGAGTGAGTATGAGAGAGAGACAGAATGAAAAAGTATAGATCCATAGCATGTTCTGCTGTAGAATCTGTAAAAGAAAAGAAGCTGGCTTTCATTTTTTTTGATAAAAGATAAATCACTTTAAAGGCTGTATTTATTGAGATTACATAAAGAACATTTTATATGAGTAAACTGCACAGTGAAAGCCTGTAAATACAGTATGAAATGGTATATCCACGAAGACCAATATAAGAGATACTGTGTGTATGTGAGTCCTGTAAATATACATATATCTATACTATTAACTTATTTCTACATTTCTAATTCAAAACAAATGAATTTTCACCTCCTTTTACTTTTGTACAATTCTGTTGCCCCTATAGAAATGGTTCCACATATTGCTAGTTGTCAGGGTAAATGCAGTACGGGAGGGATTATTTCTTGTAAGTAATTCTATTCTTTTCCAGCCTTTTGTACTTTTTTTTCTAGGATTCCTCCGGAGAATACCTGAAGAGTCTGTGCAATTTGTCAGAGAATATGCAACATTTATCAAGTTATTTTGAGCAATCTGTCACCGCAGTCTTCACTCCGGATACTTATTCAAATTGAATGCATACTATGCAAATATAGTCTTTGCAGAGTTTGATGTGGACATTGTTTCCGCATTTTTTAACAAAGCAAAGCAAAGCAAACCTTGGGCTTCAGGCTTCTCCTGGGGGCCTGGTTCTACAATTTGTAAAAATGTCTAATCTTGGTCTCTTGACTCAGAGCAATACATATTCTTCAACTCTAAGATTTTTCATGTGTGAATGAAAACTGATGATGCCTTTTCTATGTAACAACCTTTTATTTTGAAACCAAAATGTGATGTGTATTTCCTGTGAGATCCTATTAATAAAGAACAAATACGCACATTTGTTACAGGTTTAATTCAATTGAATTCAGTCATTGTTTTGAAAGCCTTTAAAAATAGTAGAGAATCATTCACAGCGAAGCACAGTGAATAGTTTTGGATTAAAGGCTAAAGCTGTGCTATGAATCAGTGGGATTTAATTATGTATAATCACTGTTGAATGTGATTTAAGGCTGATGTCATCATTCAATGAAATGTCAGTCTGACAGCAACGTGTTTGATGTGCCTGCCAATATTGGGATTCTGTGCTGCTGCATGAAATAACTGTTCCACAGAGAGTAGGAGAAAGATGGGAAAAGAGAAGGTGATCCTTGCTTTGTGTATTTTGACAGAGTCCCCAAAGAATTACAGGTATTTTATCATTGGTGGAGGCTCGCATATGATAACTCCTGGCTCATTTGTCTCTTTTTCTCCATCCTCCTTCCTGTGCCTCAGAGGTGACCACAGCTACACTTCTCGAAATTACATTCTAGGGGCTGTGATGCATAAACAGCATCCCCAGCTTAAAGAATCCCAGATAATCTGATGCCCTGCACCTCAGGAGTTGGCAGCTGTGGATATGACAGCACGCATCGTCACTCCCTGCTGCACAACAGCAACGGGTGGATTTAGAGTGTTGATAGCAGTTGAAAGCAATTTTAATAACTTTCTCCCAAATTCTCTGCCTACAGGCCCTGCGTTTTTGTATGTGTATAAACTCTCTCCCCTTTCCAGTCGATTTATCTGTCCAGCAGCAGTGAGAGAAGTAAACAAACTCGCCCTGGAGATAAGCAGTGATTCAAAGCTGTCTCTGCGGCGCATCGCGGCCCGGCATCTTCTGATTGCAGACCTGCTGTATCATACAGGATGCAGAATTCAGAACTCAAAAGTTCAGGCACAATAATGATTAAGACATAAACGCTGCACAGTTTGTATGACTACAATACAGTAACAAAATCTCAATGTGGTTTTCCACTGAAACTCTGTAGCTTTTTTGATAGCTCTTACATTTTTTAAAACTCACGTTCATCCCTTGGTCTCCTAGTGGAAACCTGAAAATCATTTAAATGGTCTGTGCTGTCTATGAGAAGTATCTGGCTTCATCACAATTCTTGGAAAGCTCATCATACAAGCTTTGGCTGCAGTTTGGAGTTTGTCTTGAGTGGTTGGGAAACAGTATAATGAAGTATGTTTCCAATTACATTATTGTGCCAATAATCCATTGAGATACAAGTCCACAAGCATTGCTGTCTGGGCTACTTTGCATATAATGATGTATGTAAATCATAAACTGTGGGTTTGTCTTACAAGCAACAAGACGAGAGTGGAGTCCCTCAGTATCATTACAGCAGGATCTCTAATCTGGAGCATCAGCTTCCCTATTGACAGATTTAAGGGATTGGGGTCATTGTGTCGGAGGATTAGTGTGCATTAGTGGACCCTCTCCATGGCACACTCCTGATAATGTAGGCCAAAAGAGACAAGGTCACTTATTTCACAAGGCTGTTTCCCACAGGTTGGGCACATGGTCACAGATGGAGGCAGGTGTTTGTGGGAAGGTATAGCTGCAAATGGAAAAGAAACTCACTTGTGAAAACACACTGCAGTTGAGATGCTATATACAGCTATTGTGGTGTTTGTTTAATGGAATGGATGTAAAAAGTGCTGTAACTGGATTTTTAAAAGACAGCATGAAAAAAAAAATACAGATAGGCAGACAAAGATAGACAAAAGAAGACAGGCGCACACAGAAGTGAGTGCGAAGATGAATAAGGAGATGAGTTGGTAACTCTCACATCACAGGTGGAGGGGAACTCAAACTGTATGGCAGCTCATTAAGACAAAGTACCTCGTGCTTCCCTGCGACATTCTTCACTGTCATTGCTTGTCAGCACAGTGTCAGTGCTCCGCGTGCATCATATGATAATGTCACCAATTTTACAAAGAAGGGGACTAAAGGCAGAAGAGGAGTTCTTTGTGTTAATGAGACAGATTGAAGAAAACAGCTTTGCCAGAGCAGAAGAAAGAACAGCCCAAATTGACGAAAGAGGAATCTCAATTAGATGAAGCAGAGTGCAGACAACAGGTAAATTAGTGTATACATAATAGCTGTTATATGTTTTGTTTATTTAAGTAGGGGAGGAGGTACGCAACATTATAGCTAAGTTTGCAAGTATAATCAAACTGCAAAATGGGAGGATGAGTGAAGTAAAAAAGAGAGAGCTCAAGTGACAGACTGGGGCTCGGAACGACAGGGTGACTCATCACTGCATGACTGCCTGCTCTTCAGAAAGTGTTTGAATTTTTAAATGATCCCAGTTATGATCTCCTTTTTTGTTGCTGGGTGATGGAACTGTAAGGAAAAATGTTTTCCAAAGTTACTTTTGCACTAAGGGACTTTGTAATTCCCCACAGACACTGACCATGGATCCTTGTGAGGTTTTGCCAAATGAATGTGAGCCTTACAAGCCTGGTCATGTAAGCATGTATAAAAATTTGAATACTGAATGCATTAACTTTAAACCATGCAAATGGTGAAATCTAACTGATTGGGTGTGTGAGATGGCATTATACAAGAGCCTATAGTGATAGCTTGTATTGTGCAGACCATGCTACTGTAACATATTGATGTTGACCAGGTATTGCTGATTATATTAACATCTTAGCTCAGCATGTTAAAAAGTACAGCTGAGGCTGATGGAATGTCATTAATTCTGATATATTTGTTTATAAAATACTGGATTACTGGATAGTACTGGATAAATAAAACCATTAACTTGATAATTGGTGTGGATGAAAAGTGGAAGGGTTAACAAAGTTATCACAGTTAATCAACACAGATGCTTATACAAAATTTTGTTCCCATTGATGTAGCAGATGTCGTAGTTTCTTTTTTCAAAAGCAGGCAAACCAGTGGTGTCTGATTTCATGTTCATATTCTGAAAAAAGCATCAGGGCTGTGCTCAGTGAAAGGGTGAGATGGGTTTTAGTCAAAGCAAACAAACACCAGAAACACTTCAAGCCCGACAGTTGCTCAGGCTCTGTCTATGTTAGTAACCATGAATCAAAGTGCACAGTGACCTTCTGCTTGTGTCAGAGTTTTGTATGGACATACTGCATCTGTTCCTGTGCATGTGCGTGGGTATACAGTAATTTGAAACAGTCTTCAAATACTGGATAGAGCTAAGAGGAAACATTTATCTGAGGGATACAACATAATTTTTCTGCTTTTATTATACAGTGGGGGAAAAAAAGTTTTCGGACATTCGGAGTGTGTGTGTTCAAAACTGAACAAACAATAAATAAACCATCACATCATCAAATTAATATTTAGTAGTGCCATTAGCACGCAGTAGAGCTCTAATCCTGGCTGGCATATTTCCCACGAGCCTTTCACACTGTTGAGGGGTAATCTTGTTCCACTCTTCTTGAATTACTGCTTTTAATTCTTGGTCTACGCTTTCTTTGGTTTATGCCCTGAAACAGACCTTTTGATTATCCACCACAAATTTTCAATGGGGCACATGTCCGGCGATTGACCTGGCCACTCTAAGACGTGGATACAGTGCTCCTGCAGCCAAGTTCTACTGGCCCTGGATGTGTGACAAGGGGCATTATCTTCTTGAAATATCCAGTTTTGACCTTGACAGAACAGTGCACGTACAGAAGGGAGCATGTGGGTTTCGAGAATGGCACAATACTTGGCAGAGTTCAATGTGCCATCGCAGACAGTGAGATGACCAACACCAGCAGCACTCATGCATCCCCAAACCACGATACTGTCGCCACCATGCTTGACGGTAGGTACTGTACATGCTGGAGATAATGCTTCGCCTGGCCTTCTGCGTACCCTCACATTATCAGGAGGAGGATAAAACTGGAAACTGAATTCATCTGACCACGGAATCCAGTTCCTGACTGTTCAGTTCTTGTGTGCTTGGGCCCAACGACACTGGGCTAACCTCTGTCTCTCATTGATCAGGGGTTTCTTGACAGCCTTGTAGGACCTTAAGCCATGATCTAAAAGTCGGCCATGTACAGTGCAGGTGGAACACTGGACACCAGTTTGGTTTGACCACTGCTGCTTATTCTTTTGTATTTTTCTTTCTCTTACTCTGTTAATTCTTATTTTCAGAACCATCATGTGTAAATTAAATTGATGGTGATATTAAATTGATAGCAAGGTTGGCTATTTCCGAGTATAATAAGACACTTAAAGATGTACACATTATTCATAATACTGCAGCATCATAGCTGCAGCTATGTTTGTTGTGCTATGACATTTATGAATACTAGAGATTAGCATATAGTGCATATAGAGATTAGCATATAGTGTATAAAGATCCTTGCTCCTTTTTTACAGTTAATTTATGGGAATATTAATGTCCAGGTATCATAAAACATAGTTTAAAGAAATCAGAGCTTTTAAAGGAACACCATTTGTAAAATATGATATAAATCTACCACCAACCTCAGCCAGGAAAGACTTTTTATGCCCTCTCATTAAGAAAACATATTGGTTGATTGCTGCTTGGCCCTTTTTACAAGTTGCAACCAGAAAGTTGCAACCAGAAAGAATAGTACTGGTAGCTTCGTGAAAAATGAAATGATGGGACTGCATAGCAAGTCAGATGTACCATGGCGACATTAAAGGTGTTTGTAATGGAATAGTTGTATTCATCCCTGAGATAGCTGCAGGCGCCCGTCTGGCTTCGCAGTTACTTTTCCACCTCATTTCACATCTGAAGAGCGGGGTGTGTGTGTCTGAGAAATATACACATACTCAGGCTTGCACACGGACTGCCTTACTGTGCATGTCTGTGTATGTGTGGGTTAAGGATGAAGGTAAAGGAGACAGAACTAGCCTGTCAGACGCAGCACAAATAAGGAAAATATATGACAGGTTGCAAGGTTGGTATGGAGGAGTTTTTTGAAGCTCACACAGATGTTTGAAATAAATCCTTTAGTTTAGCTGACAAACATTTTGAAGCAACAGTAAGCATCAATGTTTCAGTAGGCCCATTTGTTTTGGAAATGTAGTCTTGTCTTGTATACAGTTAACAGTTCTCTATCCATTTAAACCTTGACAGCCATTATTTTCCCCTTTGCCTCTCTGTCTCTCTGACTTCCTCTCCCCTACTTGATTCCCCTCTTGCTTTGCACTTTATACATATGCTGCATTCATCTTGCCTACAGCCCTTAAACAAAGACTGCCTGTCTTGCTATTTTTCCCCACTCTCTTTCCTTCCCTCACACCTGCCACTCTTGCTATATCCTCTTGATATTTGTTTCCCCTTCAAGTTTTCTTTCTTTCTTTCTTTTCTTTTTCTTTTTGGCTGACACTGCATTTTCCCCTGTCTCCGGAATATGTCAGTGTCAGACACAAGGTGAAACTACAGGAACTACTGGATTTAGGATTCATTCAGAACTGAATTTTTGATGTATCTTCAATTGCAGTTCATTTCTTGAATTTTGATTACAGGAAAGTCATTTTGCTGTACAGCAGGGCACAAATTTAATCATGGAGAATAAAATATATATTTGTCAAATATAATGACAGAGACTCCACATTTTCTTAATGATGGTGGACCATGGTGTCTGACAGATTGATCTCTCATGGGTTTTCCATGGATTGAGATCTGGTTTGTGATTGTGACCACCATAGCATGTGATTCACATGATTTCAAATCATTCAGTGAACCTTCTGCAGTTGTTATGTTTCTCCACTCTTTCATTCATTTTCTCCTAAATTTGTCACCTCTTTGAATGTCATATTCAGATTTACACTGTATTCAGTCTGTTTTGCAATTTACAGAGCTTGTTTTGACAGGATTATTTTAGGAAACTTTTCTATAACTGCCACAGATTTCAGAATCAATAATCTGAGAACAAACTCTGCATAAAACATTATAATTCCAAGTCTTTGTCTGTCCATCAAGACAAACAGGGCAGTTATATTATAGACTGTTGCTTCAGGCTGAATGAGCAAATATCTCTTTGCTTTAATTTTTTCCACACAGCTAAAACGAATCAACAAATAAAAATGACCTGCAAAAAAATTCTGAATAGCATTTCATTTGTTTAATTGTTTCACAATAATGAGAACTTTTTTCACTATATCATAGTGATATTAATAATTTTATCTACATTTATTGATCATATTATTATTGATTTCACTATTTCATATTTATTTATTTAATTTTGTACACTTAAGGATTCCATATAATATACTGTAGTCCTGCACAGCGTACCAGCTCAGGAAAACCAGAAAACCGAAGTTTCACGTTTGACTTGTGAAGCACTGCCAATTAAAAGCACCCTTTTCAAAATGGCGGGCCGTTGAAACAGCACTTCCTTGCCTCCACTAATTGCCCTGATGTGCTGTTAGTGTACACCTCTGAAGTTAACCCGGCTTTAACACGAATGGAAACACTTGTTGTTTATAAAGCCGCATCCTGTGTCGCGTTTTATAGAAGAAGTTAACTTTGTAACTGTCGCATCATGTTACTTTCGGACGTCTTTGTTGTGGAATAACCCGACTTGGCATGGCTCTTGTCTTTTGGAATTCATCTGTTGCTGCGGCCTTTTATCATCATGGCGTTTCCAGTCTCGCACTTTCATCTGAGATGCCAGGGATCAGAGCTAACTTCACCAAGGTAAGAAGCTACTTTCTGGTTTTCCTGGCATCTTTGATAAAGTCTTCCTCTGTTCAGTTGTTTGGCGTGTCACTGCTGGCTGATATTTCTCAACCTGATGTGCTTCATTGGCAATGTCATGTGTCTGCTGGTTGATACTTTCCGCTCTCACGCTGCTGTCAATCATCTATGCGCAGATTTATTTGCTTTACTATTGGTATGTAAACACAATAGGCTATCTAATTGTCATTGTGGTTGAGCTGATTTTCATTTGTTTTTTGCTTTGTTCTGTGTGTTGCTCTGATGCTTTTATTTGTAAATTCATATAGTTTAAATATGCAATATATTGTATTGAGTGTCATTGTGCCTTGAATTGGTTTTATGGCATATTTCCCCCATGGTAATTGTTGGTTTTGTTGTGTGGTTTCTAGTAGAAAGTAATATTGTTTCTTCAGTACAAGGATATTGTCTAGCTGAAGTCCATTCACCCTGCTTTGTTGTTATCTTTGCAATATTGGTCTCATGGAAGTCATATTCACATTTTCTTCACACACTTGATACATAAGCACACTGATTAAATATTTAAACTCAATAATAAACAATGGGCTTGATTGAGCCACTTTATTTAGGGTCATTCTATACTAACTAACTAACTGATGGTCATCTGCTGTTTATTCATATATACGAACAGGCTGTTTATAATTATCTGCTGCATAGCTGTTGTGTGGTTGCCTGATGTTTCAGCTGCAATGGAGGTGTGTTGCTGGTTTTGGCTTCATCTATCTCAGGTCATTAGATAGTATATCCCCCCTTGTGGCCTGAGGTGCGTAGCAGGTGAGTGAGCACACAGCTGTTGGTCTGAAATACTGTAGTAGATGACAACTTCTGTTGCGCTCTGTAACCAATGCAGCTTAGGGAGAAAATATATTATGGTCCTGAACTTGTATGTGTGGGTGGTGATGAGGTCAGAGACTAGATACCAAACTGTTTCTATACTTCCTGTGTTTTCTCATAATACATGTTGTTAGATGTAAGTCGGCTGACTGAAATGAGCAATTTTTGTGGCAAAATCAAAGAAAGGAGGGAATATATTTTATTCATATGAAGCATTATGCATTTAAGCTTGTTGTGCACCACTAACCAGGAGGCATGAATGCATAAACTTGATTTGTAGGTTTATTGCTGCTGTGTCTCTTTTCTTTCTTTCTCTCATGCTTTATCTCTGTCTCTTACTTTCTCTCACATTCAGCTCAAGGCCACTATGTTAATTGTGCCACGGTGCTAAACTTGTCTTATCCAGGCCAAGAAGAAAAGGCGATTCTATTTAGATAATACTAATTCAGCAGTAGTCTGTTTACTGCAGCAGTTGCCTTGATTAATTTTTCTGCTGCGTCGAGGTTGGCAGTACAGCTCCATGGGGCAAAGGCAGCAAGTGTCTGACAATACCTGTGGTGTGGAACTCCATCAGTTGAGTTGATGCTAATTATTTGCTGTAGGGACAGTGAAAGACTTTGAAGTGATGTTGACAACTTCATTTTGATAGCAGGTGCATCACTAATTCTGTTTTGACAGATACACATCGTATGAATTTCACATCAAAATTAACACATCCTCATTAAAGAATACACAAATGTTATATATGCATTCTCTACTTGCACAGTAAATGTGAAAAGAAATGTATCTCTGAGCCTTAGACACATGTGACGGCTTGTTCACTTGCTAAATAATCTTTCCTGTGTATGATGCCTTGTGGGTAATACAGGCTTTCAGCGGCAGGAGAGACTAATAGTCTGATTACAATCAGAGCCTGTGTTAAACTTCCATTTCCTAACAGAGAGCTGATCTGTGTGGGTTTATTTTACACCAGTCAGTGACCCACAGTATCCCTCTGTCAAACCATTTACTCAAGATGTGGACAAGAGCTGCGGGTCAGGCAGTACATCATGTTGTTGACAGATCTGTGGTCATGCAGCCACTTAATTATTCTTGTCTTGGGGACCTTTTGTAATATAGTGCTATATAGGAATGTCAACACGTGTGGATGCTTTATGCAGGTCATAACTCTTTCACGTGATGGCTGACCTGTGTTGGCTGCTGAGCTCAGGGAATAAGGGAACATAACTGCAGGATAACTACTAGATCCCAACCCATACATTTGCATGGTCAATATATTTCCAGCTAATTTTAGCTTATCACAGTTATATCAGCATTGGCATATATTTCTGCCATTGTTTTTCCGCCAGAGAGTGCTTACTAGTATATTTTCACAGCTGTAAAATATTCTTGGTTAATAACTAAATTTAAAGGATCCTTGTCAAAAAGTTTATTTATGCAATTGGTTTATTAAAGAAATGTATGCATTGCGGTAACACTCTTTACATTATATTTGCACGAATATACACTCTTTGTTGGGCTCTGATCAAAACAAATATAAACCATTTCCACTCTGACACAATGAGCATCATATTTGATATCCTTTTGGGCTGCTAAAATATGTACCTATAATACCAAAACCCCTGCTGGTTTAATGATTCAAAGTGAGAAAAATGTCATAAAGCCAGCTAACGCAATGTTGATGTTGGGGTATGGTTGTATATTTCTCTTAGATTACAGAGTCTGTGTCTTTCTATGACAAAAGGTACAGTGCATCACAGATTTTTAACACTGATTGCAAGGGTGAGGATCTCCACCTTTGCACCTTCTCACAGAGACAATAACTGAAATCTCTTACACTGATCAGCTACTCAGACAACAGAGATATTGGTTTATATGACCGACCAGTACAGGGCTTTTGATGTCTATACCAATATTGCTATCTGAGATTTTAAGAAATCTGATAATCAAGTGATTGTTAGCTGAAATGAAATTGGCTGACATATCCATGGATACTTAATGAACATTCTATATTTTAAATTTCCTTATTACATTTGTATAGTAATGTCACATTTGATTGGTTTAGAGAAAAACCTGTCAGGTACAACCTTTGGAGTTGGTAACTGGTGCGTTCTATAAATCAGTGAATGACAGCTTAGAGACAGTAAGCTTAAAGTAGTCAACACTTTATCACGTGTCAGTTTGATGTACAGACATAATAAACCTTCTAACAATCTTTCATATGTTCATTCAGAACAATCACTGTGTTTTAACAATGCTGTAAAATTCAGTGGTGTTGGTAAAACAAAGAAACAATCTTCAGAAGAAGAATTTGCTTACAAAGCCCACTGTTCACCGAAGCTTTCCATCTGGCAGTATCTGCATCAGTGCACTTGTCACCAGAACTGATGGGTGCGCTCTCCACGACAGCTTTTAGATCATGAGGAGGACTGTGTCATTTCAAGACATGGGACTTTGATTGTCAGTATTGCTACATGGAATCGTGCAGGATTGGTTTTGCTGATCACTTGGCAATGTGCGGGGGCGCACCCAGCAGGTGGTTGACTTCCACAGCTTTCTGATGTCTTGACACCCACAGGACGTCTGTGGGCTGGGTGTCTTGGTATCTAACGTTGCTACCCTGGATTCAGTGGCAGAGAGATGTAATTACATTGTGTTGCATGAAGAGTGAAATGAGAGAGACAGGGAGGGGAGGGAAGTAGAGAGAGAAGTAGAAAGCTATTACCTTTGCAGTGAGAACTCACTGGCAGAGATGGAGGGCTTTTGATGGTGGGCCCAGTGTGTATCTTTTTGATGTCAAATTGGAGATGTGAGGATCATTTATTCATGAGTCTACATCTCTAATGCTTACTGGCTGGCTAAGTTGTTTGTTTTTGCTTGCCTTAGGTTTGTAGGGTGGTTAAATTGCTCCTGAATTATTTCTTTTATCTGCCATTGTTTCAGGTTTATTTTGCTCCAGTGGAAGAGGTTGTCAAGTTCATTTGTTCTTTCTTCTGTCCTTGACTGTCTTGTTGCTCTTCCACCACAGGTTAAATCACCGACCACTTGTTTTCTCCATGCATACACTCGCACTAACACGAATTTACAGAAATGGCCTGGCGAGGATGTAGATGTCAATAATGTGTCTGCTATCACGCTCATCTCATTTGAGAGCTCATTTGGATTGCAATTGATTCAGGAATCTAATTTGAATCATAGCATATGTAAATGTCAGCAGCAGTATCTGCATCAGAAAACATTAACTACTTAGATTTAGTAGCAGTTTGGTGTTGGTACATGCATTACCATAGAAGACCTGTCAGTCACTTTTTTGAGTGGAATAGCAGTCCTGTGTTTTGAATGTGTTTTACTTCTAGATCACAGATTTGACTTTACTTCAGTTGGAAGTACGGTAAAAATGTATAAATTGCCTCTCTGTAACATTAGTTGTCACCTGCAGATTTTTTCTCAAAAACAATGTTTTTAAAGTAATGCTCGCAGTTGCGTTTTTTGATCGGAAGTGCATGAATACACTTGGCAGATGTTATTATATTTAAAATCATTCAGAATATTTTTGACTTTCCCCATCTGCTCATGTATAATCAGGAAGAGCTCGGTATGTTCAGCTAATTGACTCAGTTAAAAGAAAAACATGGTAGTGTTTTGAAACTAAACAAATTAAAGTAGCTTCTGATGAAACTGAAATATGTTTTTAGAAATGTGTAGATTGTAATTTATTGCATGTGTTCAGCCCATAACCGACATACATCATGTTTCCTGGAAATGCATAAAGTGGAGTCAGAACTTTACTGTAAAACTGTACCATTAGGAGTTGACAGGTCTTAACTCTAGCTTTCTTCTGTTCAGCACTACACCTTGTTTTAGACAAAGAAATTGTATTCAAGATATTTGAGTCCTTTCCTGTGTAACAGCATGGAAGGTGACAGGCTTACATGATCAAAATTTGTCTGTATGCAATTTGAAATTTCTTTTTAGGTCCAGTATTTTCAATTCATGATATTAGAGTGAGTGGAAAACTGCAGAGGACGCAGGTATTCATAATGTGAAACAAGCCTGTGAAAAATACATTATAATAGTATTATATATTATAATAGTATTCATGGTTGCAGTGTCAGATGACTCAGAAATGCTGAATCACTTCCTCAGCTGCATAATCATCTTACTCGCATCCTAGAAGCACTGCACATTGAGGCACACCCTCAATTCACTTAGGTTGATGAAAGTGTGAGGCAGCTTTGTGTCACAAAAACACTTTGAAGGGAAAAAGAACAAACAGTAAGGACACTTTGCATTCTTGTGCCCTGAACTAATCTGGACTAATATATATGACTGCATCTTTTTTTTTTTTTTTTTTTTATAAAAGGCACAGGAAATGCAAAATTGTGAATTTAGCTTAATAGGTTTTTTATGTTTTGCCATCACCTCATCCACAAGCCCCATTGTTATATCTTTACCAGAATGGTATCATCTTTATTTCCTAGATCAGATACTGGTTTTTAGAATGGTTTAGCAGTGTTTCAAATTCCTTGTTACCACTATGTATGGCTTCAGATGCTTTGTACAGTGCAACACATGTATTCCTACAAATACACACTGAAGAAATGTATCTCCAAATAAAGTTGACTGTAACTTTAACTCATATTTGATATATTGTAAACATAATGTTTTCTTGCTATAGCTTTATAAGGGAGCTTTCTTTCTATTCTCATTTTATACTTTGATTGAATTCCCAGCTCACCAGCGGCACACCCACACAGGTGTTTTCAATTATTTTTCCTCATTAGATCTCTCCTCAGGAGTGTGTGGGCATGTGTAAATTCTGGTTGATTGACATCTCTCTCCTTTTGCACCTGTGACATCTTTCCAATTGTTATGTTGAATTGCATCCAGTTCTCAGCATAGATCTACCCTTTCTTAAACAGAGGTCAAACCAGAATGACAGAACACACCAGTGTGGGTGTGCAAGACCTTTAGATATATATAAACGTGATGAAGATTAGTTGGCAGTGGATTCATAAAACAACAACCTCTTCTTCATTTTAATTCCAGAGGACATGGTCTTTTTAAACTCACCCTGCTTGTATTAGCAGTTAAAGACTGTTTTTTAATGTTATATTTTTTTCTGCTCCAAATACATTTTTTATGATTTCTCGAAAAACTGAACAATCTTCTAGGGAATTATTTTACCGGTTGTGTGTCCTTCCAGAGGAATATTGTCGATGTGAGCTTCCCATGGAAGTCTTCTATAGTTCTGTAGTTAATTCTTCCTCACAGGAACATTGTAATTTAGTGAAGAAATTGGCTTTTTACCAGTTGGCACAGGCATTTATTTATCTATCAGCTCACTGCAAAACAGTCCATTTCCACCACCAGCCTTTCTTTGTTTTATAAGTAGAAAGAAACATTTTGGCAGTGGTTTTGTTGCTAGGTAGCCACTAGTGCAATGGCAGTAACCAGATATTTCCTTGACTATAGAAGCACTCTAAGGAATCACTAAGAATGAATGTTGTTTTCTTAATAAGGTCATAGTGACGAATCAAAATAGGCAACAATAATATCAACAGGCCTAGTCTGTCAGCTACAGGAGTTTATGCTGATTATATGTGAAGATATTCTTTATTTACGTTTTCTGTGCTTTTTGTCTGCTGCTCAGCTGTAGACTGTCGTATACAGAAAAAACTACAGCCAAGAGGCCACTCTAAACTGGACCTGGTGATCATCACTCTGAGGAACAGTTTATGTGGTTATTAAATTAAGTTAGAGAAAGGAGCTTTACTCAAGCCTCAGCAGCCAGGTGAAATTAGCACAGTATAACCTTCAAACTGCTGAAATCAAGAATAAGGGTGACTCACTGTCTGAAGCTTTCTGCTTGTGGTAAGCATTAGTGTTGGTACAGGCAGGAGTTGGTACCATGGACAGCTCCCTTCCCGCTGACAGCAGCAAGATCAGAACTTTGTACCCAGTTTACTCACACTTGACATTAAAATGCAGTCTGTATCCAGACATGTTATCTGGATAACAAAGAACATGTTAATGCCTGGTGTAAATGCAGGTAGAACAAACTGGGATCAAAATGTGATCTGAGCAGCCATTCCGCATTTGGAGGAGGCTAGGCTTGTATTGTGATCAGATCTCAGCCAGATGGGAATCTCTTCCATCACCACCATCCACTCCACATGACATGAATGTGACATTAAATGAGTGAGCTAGCATGCACAATAGCAGGGGCCTGTACTGTAAATGTAGTGCAGCAGTTATCACTAATATTAGTTAAACCTCTGCTTTTTCTGCAACTGGCTGTAATGACAGATATGTATTTTTGCATACATAAACTGAGTCTAGCCAACTGTCTTCACATTATTTTTAAACTTGTTCTTTTTACTGGTTGGTATAATACAGTAAGTTGCATAAACTGTCTTGCTATTATTTTCAACATGATGTAATAGCCTTGATATGACCGTATGAATTAGTTTTAGTTCTTTTTTGGTCTGTTAATTTAAGTTCATAGTTCACCACTACTACTTGAGAGACTCAATTTAACACATTTCTTTATGGTTTAGGTTAGAGAGCTTCCATATCTTCACACTTTGCACAGTTTGTCTTAACATTTCTGAATGGGTTATTCAGCACTGATTCTTACCTTGTGAATTGTATTGTCAATTGTATTTTGCAATAGTCTGTAGCAAACGCACATCCTTTCATAATAAGTCATAATTCTGCAAAGCAAAAGACTGTTGTTGTCCTTGTACTGACAAGAGGTGTGTGGCTTAAACTCTCCTATAAACACCAAAATTAAGTTGTGTCAATCCAGGACAACTGGCACAACTAGTTTAGTTGTACGATAATGGAGTTGAGAACAGTTCATTACATTTTAGCACATTTGTGCATATATTGCAACATATATTAGGCACACACCAAGAGCGTATCACTCATTCATACATATTTTTCTTTTATGCATAATGAGCTGTTTAAAAGTGACCTTTGCTGCGATGCATTGAGACACTCAGCAGAGTATTACAGGTTTTATATGGAAAACAGTAGGACCCCCTACCCAAGAACAATCAAAAAGTTGAAACAAAAACGTATGCACACCCCGTCTCTCTGTAGAGTCTGTATTCATGCCGGCCCCATGGTCTGTATCACGCAGGCTTCATCCTCCGTCACAGTCTTCGAGCGTCCTGCTGAGATCTCTGACCGGTTCGTCTAGGGCTCTGAATTCCACCAGCCAAGCAGAGGAGCCGTGGTGTGAGAGCAAACACTGCTGAAATAAGAAATGAGGAAACACACACATACTTGTGTACTGTATTTACAACTAGTATTCCATTAGAAGTGAGGAATACAATTGTAAAGGTGAAAAACCGCTACTCTACACCCTAAGTAACTTTAAATACTACTCTTCACTGTTTACTGTTTACATTACCAGTGCTTGTGTTTAGTGCCGTACTATTACGTTTCCTTGTGTTCCACTGATGTTACATCTCTTCAGCAGCCACCAGCTGGTTCTCTTTATTCCACAATACAACCATGTACTGACAGTACCTGACTTTTTTGGAGCTTGAGCATCTGGGTGGATGAAGCAAGGAGGGGAAGGAGAGGAAGAAGGAAGAATTTGCTCCTGTAATGGGTTTGTAGTGTCCCCACATGCTCCATTCCTTCTCTCTAGTGACTAGAGGAGGCATGTGTTGCTTTGGGAGACAGATGGTTTGAAGCAGATTTCTTTTGGAGCCAGGAGGGAGACGGAGGGCGGTAGTGGGAAATGAATGAAAAAAAGTGGGAGGGCAGTGGGAGAGAAATAGAAAGAAGTGAAGAGATTATTCTCTGGATCCAGTGCTCACCGTTGGAAATCCTTTGATTTAAAAACACACAGCCGCTACGGTAAATCTTATGTATTTTAGACTGGATGAAGACTCAAGAACCTCAGTTCTCTTCTTCCTATTATTAGTGTGCACTGTATGTAACATGGCTGAAAGTATGTCTGACTTTCATATGCATTGCCATGCATAAACTAATAACTCAAGGATCACCAAAGCTATTAGAATTCATCCTCAGGGGAACATGAATGTCTACCAAATTTGGAAAAGTCAGTGGAAAATGTCAACATGCTGGTGGCTCAATCAGGGGTTTTAAAGAGCTGGCTAATATCAATGTTCTCTTTGGCCATACCGTGTATAATTATACATTTAGATCATCAATTCAGTAAGGACTGCAGTATTTGGCACGGTATGATGATATTAAAGCACCTTCATTCCTTCAAACACAGTTGTCTAGATATAAATTTTCATTTGGAAGTACAATAATTGCCTGTAAGAAACTGGGACTCTGACCTTTCCTGGTATTAATATTCAGACCTATACTGGCCATCAATAATAGTACTTCCAAGTGAAAGGTGCTAACTGTCGCCAAGTCGAAGTGCTTTATCTAAAGGGACACTACTGGCCAGTACTGGGCTCCTTAATTCATTTTGCAATCTACACAGCGGGTTGTTTCGGCCTCCAGAGTCACTTAATCGTGCTCTCATTTGCTGCATAAGTAAAATGACATTTTTCTGCTGCTGCTACCTCCCAGGCAGTTGGTAAAATGGCACCTGGAATTATTTCCACATTTAACACTTTTAATTGAGCTGCCATGTGCTCCAAGAAAGTGTTTCTCCTGTCCGCTGCAGAGGCTCCATTTTGGTCATCCATCTGTATTCCAGAGGCTATCAGCTGGTTTGTGAGGCATTCACTGGAGAGGCTAAATGTCTGGCTGTGATCTGAACTGCCTACTGTAAGAGGGTTAATTGAATCAGTAATCCGTTTACACTTTGCCCCCAATTACTGACTTAATCAAATGCTGAGTCACTGTGGATGCTGGCTAGCACTCAGGCAGAAAGCTAGCACTTATTGGATTCAAAACGCATTTAATCACTCGTCAGAATACCAAAATTACTCTTATAAGAACTCTAAACTTAATTTTTAAACAGGTGGCACAAACAAAAAGTGTTTTGCAAATTGCATTACTTGGATATTAAACTTCTTGTGTTGTGGGAAAATGTTGTATGCTTGAAAAAATTAAAGAATACAAGCTTTAAGTTTTGTCAACGCTGCAAAATGCTTTCGGTAAAGGGGTCACAGAATAGTGCAGGCAGCCTTGAAGCTGCAGAGTTAGCAGTACAGTAAGCCCAGCTCACTGACAGAGAGGCAGACGGGGCTTGACAGGGTATGTCAGGGCAGCAAATAAATGTTTGAATGGGAGAGTGGGCCCAAAGAAAGGAAGCATGCACTTACAGACAGGCTGACACCACCCAGATAATGGAGCTGCCAGAGCCTCTCTCGCATTACATCTCACCTCACCAAAATACAATCACAAGCAAACACATCCACTTGCACATGCAGACATGGTCCCATACACAAAAACACACACACATACATGCTCTGTACACAGGTGGGTCACATACATACACTGCCAAGATTTGTACTGAACGCTTCAAGAAATAGATGCTTGAGAGTAAGACAGAAAGAGAGGAAATGCGAGTAGGGTTGGATAGATGTGTGTAGAGGATGCTTCATTGATTAGAGGCTAAGGCACAGGGCTCCTCTGAAAAACCACCTCTCCTCTCTGTGTATTGGTAATCTCCTCTGTCAGCTCTTAGAAACAGGCTGTAATTTGATAAATCGCTGGGCTGAGATGAAGTGAAAATAGGCTTGACAGTGCGGGGGCCTCCCATCCTCTGACACCGATCATCTGATCCCTTTTTTACAGCACATTAAATATAGAGCCCCTTTCTTCCATGGCTTCATGTTAAGAGACATACTAACACTTTGTGTCGCCAGGAGAAGAGCAGGATTAAAAAGCAAGAGGCTGCAGTTGTCACAACAGGATGAGGTTAAATTGGTCTGAAACATTTCACATCAGTGATCCTCCACCTTCGATCAGTAGTTTGGATTGGCTGTTTCTTGTGTCATCATAGACCCGTTTTTATGTTACAGCTGTGAACAGGTGGACAGTTACAAGTGAGAGATACTAATAAAATCCTCTATCACAGTATATGTGATTTCATATTGCAGTATTGATATGAACAAATGAGAAACTGGATACATCATCTGGGAACTATGAATGTCTATAAAATTGTGTGCCAGTCCATACAGTAGATTGTGAGATATTTTACCGGAAAAGTGAAATCTTTGATCTGCTGGTGGCAATAAAACCCTGGAGTTGCTTTTCTCTGTCTTCTGTCATTGTAAATTGAATATCTTCAGGTTATGGAAGCAAAAATACCTGCAATCCTAATAAAATGCACTGTACAGTACTACAACACCACAAACTCTAGCCTTGAAAGTGACCATAGTGTGAATTAACACCTCCCTGACAGTCTCAGGGGAAAAAAGGCAAAAGAAAGGAACTTCAAAAGCTTTTAAAGGGTAGCATTGTTGCAAAGGTATTGCGTTGGATTACATTTATATTGTACTGGTTTTCCAGTAACAATTGTGTCTTCCTGCAGTGTTTGTCATTGTCCGCTTTCTATAGCAGGGACCATGGTGTGTACTTTTGTATACACAGTAGTATTATCTGAGGGGCTTCATGTATTTTCACAATATGATCTCTCTCGTTTTTAAGAGGTACAGCCTGGAATGTGCACATGTGCACGATACAATTGTAGCAGTCAAACTGGAGTTAAATCTCTTCTGTATCTACAGTAATTGTTGCTGCTTATTTTCAAAAACTACCAAAGTGTAAACATGCAGGCATACATAACCTATGGTGTATCTGAAAATGTGTGTCCAGCTTACAGAATCATTACTTGTTTGTGGTAATGCATGAAAGGAGAAAAAACTGAAACATTGATTGAAGGTATTCTCTTTGTTTGTTAACACGGCATATGCTGGGTCCTCCAAATAAATTCTCAGTGTTGGGCGGTAATTCTGCTACAACACACTGTTGCATCTAGCTCAAACAGTAAACTGCACTGAAAACAGATAAGACTATTGGACTATGTCAAAAATCTTGAGTTAAGTGATAAAAACATTGAATTAAAATGTTTACACCTGAAGACGGTGCATTTACATGTTCCTGTTCACGTACTGTAGAAAGAGAGAAGATGTTTGTTTGCTACTGAAGCCTCTTGTTAGAAACAAAGCTTAAACATATGCTCTCCCTGAGAGTGCTGATACGTGTGTGTGTGTGTGTGTGTGTGTGTGTGTGTGTGGTGTGTGTGCTCACTTTCTCCTGCTGGCATTGTTTATTCTGTAGATCTTTTACTGGGTAAGCCCTGGCCAATATTTTTCTGTCCACAGCTATACACAAAAACAAACACACACTAGTACAATGCTGCCTACTGCCTACTTAGCGTGTGAACAATAGCAGACACACACACACACACGAAAACATAGAACACACTCAGGGTAAGCAGCTTTGTCTCATTATATTCATGGTACCTGCTGGCAATTGTATTTAATTGTTTTATCCTTAATTCATCCAGGGAAAGATGGCTAAAAAAGCTCTGTGTAGGGTTTATTTATTGTATTTAAATTAGTAGCAGATTTAGAGATACTCGATGTCCACATTTTAAATGGCAAATGCTGAAATGCCATCTGTGTTCCAGAGGTATTCTTTTTTAGTTTGGGTGCTGTTTTGCATTAATAAAACACCTATTACATGATGACAAAGCACCTATTACATGATGACAAAACACCACGCAACACATAACAAGATGTTTCTCAGCATCAGACTCAACTGGAACTGTGTGTGCGTGTGTGTGTGTGCGTGTGTCTTTTTTTAATTATCAGATGTTTCACAGGTGAAAAGTAGTTCTACTTCTTACAGAATGATAAATGTTAAGAATAGGTCAGGATACAGCAGTACAAATGATGTGGCACCAGGTGCTAAGTGTGATGGCACTGCAAGTAGAGGGGCTGGAACACTTTGATCTGTGAGACCATTTTGTACATTGATGACTTCATTTTTATAGGACTGAAGGGAGGCCAATTTGTACTGTAAAGATCTCCCTTACCTCCTTCTTTCCATCAGTCATTTCATCATTTTTTATTTTTGAAACCTAAACATAACACAAAATCAAAATAAGTATAACAGAAATGAGCATTTTCCTCACACCAGTGCACAATAAAGAAATCGATTTTCAGGAAACTTTTTCGCAGTGCAGAAGCTCCATCATGGTGAGGTCATGGTCTGCTCATAAAGCACAACTAGTGGATGCTAGGTACTGGGTCAAGCAGGGCTTAGCGCTGATAACTGAAGTGTATGGTTTTACCAACACAGGTCTCTCCTCAGCTCACAGTCAGACAACTAGACAGATTGGATCTAGACGCACAGACACCAAAGAGTCTTCTCATGTCTTTTTTTTTTTTTTTTTTTTAAGGCAGCAAACAAACAAACAAACAGACAAAAATGTGAGCGGGGCAGGGGATGCTCACTTAAAATTCTTGTCACAAATAATTTAGATAGTGGCTTTAATTTATTATCACCACCACTGTATTTGTTTTAAAACAAAAGTTTTATATCAAATCTTTAAAAAGATCAAATACAGTTTTTTTGTGTTTTACTACGACATGCAATTGTGAAATTATTTGCCAAGTTAGCTCTGTTGTCATTTGAAGAACATTTCGTTGCTACAGGAACAGAATCAAATACCAGGGGTCCAACATCATGCCAAGGGTATCAGTGGAGAAAGTCAAGATGAACATGATGCTCTTCTTGCTCAAGTGCAAGCACTCAAACTGCTCCTCAGCAGTCTGTTTACTTTCTCTATGGCTTCTAATGACAGAACGCCTCATTTCACTATGCTGCAGTAGCAGGTGACTGTGTTGCTTGTGCAAAGGCAGGGCCGACTGGGGTTTGAAACCAGGCCAAGCAAGTTAAAACCTCTGAGGAGTCATCCGGACTCTGGCACACAAATCCTCAGTAGGGGATGTCACAGGCAGTGGAGCACAGGCTTAAACTTGTCCCACACTTACATTCCAACATTTCAAGAGAGAAACTGCTAACCCATGGTGAAACCACATTTTACCAGCTGCAGGGTTGCTACGCTCAGCAGGCGTAATTCACTTGATGTCCCCACCTAATCTTATACTTAACGCATATTAAGATTTCTGTTGACATCTGAATTATCATTCTGTTATTGATGGAGTTGGTCATTATCTGAATCATCTTCCATTCCATAAAGGTTCAGTCTCTCTCTCTCTTCTCTCTCTCTCTCTCTCTCTCTCTGTACTCATGACTAAGACCCCCACATCAGGCCTCCCATTTAAGGCTCAGCTATTAAACAGACTGGGCTAAGGTAGTCCATCATCAACCAATTTATGCTGTGTTCAACTGTGGTTACTGTCCCCTCTGCTGCTTGTGAGGGGAATAGAGCACAGAGTGTATTGTAGCTTAAAATAGAGGAGATGGTTGGCAGTATGACACAGTTAGTATAGCAGGTTTTGCTAACTAGCATTGTAAATGTTGTTTACCATGTAGGCTGGGTAATCAGACTGTGGAGCTGGTGTTGCAGCAATAAGGTTTCTCTTCATAGATGTGTCTGTTTGGTGAAGACTTTTATGTTTATTGACAACAGTGGAGGCAGCATCTGCAGCAACTGCTTGCAGTCTGAAAGCACCTTAATTTTACAGTTATTTCCTCTTCTTTTTTTCCCAACTGCTATTTTGGAAAAGCCTCAAACAAAACTACACCAGTGAACCTGCTGAATTAATCTGAGACTGAACTAGTCAATGCTGCATTGATGAGATCTTGAATATGAGGTATGACTTGTCATAATTTGAATGGAGATATAAAATGCATTTTTGGACTGGCAAAATATTATTGTAGATATCTCCAGATTTTCTCTTCGATTCTGCTCAGAATGTAATTTAAAATGATGAGTAAAAATATAATTAGAGTAATTATATAATTAAGTTTTGACTGGTCATAAATACAGTGCAGATATCTTTATACCCTGTTAATTGTGTCTCGCATGTGCTACCTGTTACGGTAGATTGACAACTTGAAAGTTTCACTGCTGTGTAGATTGACATGCACATTAGTAGACTGACTAAAACTTTTTTTTCTTTCATTCACCTTTTTCCTTAATACAACAGATGTTTTGACATATTAATATTCAACATTTTAACACTAACTTATTAACACCACAACAGTGACATCTCCTCATAATTTCTGTTAAGCAAGTGGCAGCTGTCTGTCTGTTTTCTTGATTCCTGAACTTTCCCTCTCTGCAAAAATATTTCCAAAAGCAATTCTCTTAGCCTGGTCTGTCAGTATGGCATTGTGCTGCAAAACAAAGAAACCAGCGAGCAAGCCATCATTATCACTTCAGGGACCCAGAATACACATTCCCCCTAGGACGATGGAAAACACAGACCTGAAAACAAAAATACCATCAGAGATAAAATAAGCAAAAATTAAATTCCAGCTGTAGCCCAATCTCTTCTTGGAGCTCAATAAGGCCATCACCGCAGGGATTTCCAATGATCAACTGCACATAGCTAAAAATGCCATGATGCGTTTTTCTTAATGAACTATTCATTGTTTTTCAAGACTTCATCGAGTCTCTTATTGTGACACTCTCTGAGGGCTGATGCATCTCACAGAGTTGTGTACAACTGTAGACAGAGCTGGGTCAAAAGCATCTCGGGAAAAAAAGGCTCTCATTTGCTGTCTTCATCTCTACCAAGAGCAGTGTTTCACTGTCAGCAGAATAAAGAAAACAATACCACATTCAAACCTGCTTTAATTGCACCAGTTGAACCCATAAATCACATTGACGCATACATACACCTAAACTCTCTCTCTCTCTCTCTCTCTCTCTCTCTCAAGCATGCGCGCGCGCACACACACACACACACACACACACACACACACACACAGAGGATAATTCTTCTCGGTTTATCTACACCCACCCGATGACAAGGAAGCATGCAGCATGCCAACAGGCGTTCGCCCTGGCCAGTGTACAGTGTACACATGCATGTAAACAATAGTAACTCTTTCAAGCCCTCATGCCTCTTGTACCTTTCAGATCAGACCCAGACTGTTTCCAAAATAAATTTGGCTTAAATTAATGAACAACAATACTTTATCATCACGTGTCATGCTGTATGTGTGCAAACACACTGAAATACACAGGTTGTTTAAAGGAGGCACATGGATAGACACAGCAGAAAATAAATTGGTTTGTTGAATTGACATAGGAAGGGTAATTTTGAGTATGTTTTTTGTTTTTATTTAGGATAAAGCTGTGATAGAAAGAATAAAAACACATAGGTAGCTGCTGGAGATGCAGATTTTGACTGTTTTTGTTCAGTTAACAAGTGTATTGAAGACCACCACTTAATTTGACTTAACTGAAATATTACAGCAAGTTTTTGATGGACTACTAAATTTTGATACAGCTATCCATGGTGCTCAGAGGATAAATCTTAATGACTTTCATGATTACCTGACCTTTCCTGTAGTGCCACTAACAGGTGCAACTCCATACCAGAGCAATTTTCAAATGTGCAACTACTTACAGTCCCAAAAAAATCTTGCATTCTTGCCAAAATGTAAGTGCAGTGGACCTTTTCCCATTTTTTTTGTGGACAACCTGCCTGGGGTCCCCAGACTCCTCTCAGAATAATCTTTATAGAGTGCAAACCTATGCTAGAGGATAGGGTAATGAGTACAGCATAGACCCTGGATGAAGGTCAGTTGTCTCCATTCAGATGTATTTTGTCATTTTGTGTCAGTTTGTGAGTCGTGTTAGCAGTGATAGAGAGATGGCCTTGAGGCGGTGGATTGATAGGGCACATCAGTAGTTTAATTGGTGATGCATGCACCAACCTGCATGTCAAAGGAAAGAAACTGAGAGGGAGAAGCAAAGGAGAGAGGGTAGTGCCAAGGATTGTTGGCATAGCAACGGTAGGAAAATTTGTGAAACGGGATAACTAGTGATGTATCTGCAGAGCAAATGTCAGTGGAGATGGTATGTAATGGTGGCAGGGTTCTGTTCCATTACACCTGATAGGAGCTGTCAGTTAGTTAGAGAGCTTGACTGCAGACCTAGAGATCCCTGTGTCAGCAAGAGGAGTACCTGGCAGTTCAGTGTCAAGGACACAGGCACAAGTCTAAGAGATTTAAGCCTGAGGAGTGAAAGGCAGCTGTGGCAGTTTGGAGTCCCTGAGTGGCAGGGGGAAAGAAAGCGAAGCAGAGTGGGCAGTTTGTGGTCCAGTGTGATAAGAATGTCCACTGAGATTTTGGTAAGAGGTTAGGAGTTTTGGAAAGGAATAAAAGAAGCAACACAGGGCTTTAGTTTTTGACGTTAATGGTTTGAATTCTTGCAAAGATGAGTAAGTGAATGACTATAGACAGGTAGGATGCAGCCAGAGGGGTATTAAGAAAATTGACAGAAAATATTGAATAGACAGAGAAGAGGGGGTGTGAAGCCCAACAAGCTTTGGTGCTTTCTCCAGAGAGAGAGAGAGAGAGGGAGAGAGAGAGAGAGAGAGAGAGAGAGAAAACAGTTTGTGCAACAGTCTTCAGGGTAACAACAAGACACTGTTAGGGAAATGACAGTTGGGCCAGAGGCTCACTAAGAGTTGTTGACAGAAATGACCTGAGTCTTTCACCCTCTGCTCTTCTCTTGTAATTAATAACGAATCACCAGAGGGCCATATAGCATATGAGAGAATGTGTAAAATAAATTATAGGCATTATGTCTTTACAGACACCTTTTCAGTTTTTGATCATTTGAATCAATCAATTATTAAATTATGTTTTAATTATTGCGATTACATTGTCACTATGACCTTGTAGAGTTGCAAAATGTTAATTTGGATATTGCACAGACTTTTTATTTATCTGCTGATTTAAATCAGAAAATACCACTCTCCTGAGGCAGGTTTGTAAAAAGCATCATGTTTCTTTTTGAAATAAAATGTTTGCAGCCTTTGGACTTTGCTGGTAACCAGGGGACATCTCCAGGCACAGGTCCATGGGTTTGCTTTAATTAGGGTGCAAATTCTATCTGAGCATTTTCATAGGTACAGTAAATGGGCAAGACAAATTGCATAGGAAATGCCACATTAACATGTAATAAGACTGAACTAAGTAATCTCTAATTAGGTTGCCCTTTTAGAAAGGGGAGCATGTCTGTGATCCTGTGGAAAAAGACTAATTGTCTGAGTGGGTTACAAGCTTTTTAGGGCTCTGGTGGACTTGGCCTAGAACCTTTTTAACAGTGGATTATGATACGCAGATGATGCTCATACTTATTACTACATAGTGCCTATTGCAAATGATGATAATGTTTAATATGGTTAACTTTTTTCTTCCTCTTACAGGATACAGCATTATTAGTTAAATAAATATATAAACTATTATACAAATGTAAACATTATACATTATACAATATATAATGTCTTTTTAAACAATTTTTGTGATATTCATAGCACCTATGTTAACACACAAACAACTGGCATCTGCCTTTCTTATTTAGGTACATAATAGGGTAAACAGTTATAGCATATGTAAGTGTATGACATTTTTGTATGACATCTTGACCTATCTATCTAATTATAATCACAATGAAAAGTACAGCAACGTAATATTAATAATACCAATACCCATCATTATGGAAATAATAATGAAATTATGCTTTTCTACATGACCGTTGTCCCTAATGTAGATAAATCTCACACATTAGGTCAGAGAAACTACAGGAATATATCAGTGGTTTAGAGTGGTGGACTGATCGGTGCATGATAACTTATCTCTTGTGTTTCAGCTGGCAGCTGCACCCACTGTCAACAACAACAGGCACTTCATTTTGATATTTAATAAAGCCACTGTCTGTGTGCTCACATAAACCAGTCAGATGAGCAGAACTAGACCGACTGAAGGAAGAACACAACAGACAGATCAATGAATCACACAGTGGCATGATGGAGAAGAGTCACCTTCACTTTTAATTAGTCCAGCAGCCAATTTTAAAACAGAGATATAAAAGGATGGGCTTGACTAATACTGACATATGACAAAAGTAGTGAAGAGATATCAGATTGATTCATTTCAAAGTTTGTGATCATTCGTTGTGAGATCCAAAATGTCATATACAGTAGAAATGAGGTGTGTTTGCTGATCTCTACCTAATTCAGGCCATATTAGCTGTAAACTGGGCTGATTTTTATGGAATATTATAAATGAAGGGATTGAGTCATACATTATTTATGTGATTGTCTATTGATACTCTTGATGGTGATCAGTATTTTACTTTTAACTTGTTTTGATTTAATCATAATATCAGGACATTTGGATTTAAACATAAAAAGTCTAGTTTTTCAAGTATGCAACAGAATCAAAGGGGGTTGCATAAATAATAAAATTTACCTAAGAAGGGAAAATATCGGGCTAACAAATGTTTTCAAACCAATATCGAAACCAACTCAAAACTCAGCTCCACAATGCAGTAATACTAAACTGACATGTCTCCAGAGGTACTGATATTAGTTATCTACACACTTTCATTTCAGGTACCAGATCAGACACACATGCCTCCTCTTTAATAACATCATGCATGGATCTGGTTTCTGGAGACAAAAAAACAAACAAAACAGAACTAAAAACAAAACTAGAACATAACCCAACAGCACTTTTACAAAATGTTACTATACATATAATACCTCAAAATCAAACTCCACTTTTATATACAATACAGAATTTCATTTAACTCTTCTCTCCTAGAATCTATAATTGCTGACAGGTGGTACAGGGCATACAGCAACTCTAAAAATAAAAGCAACAAAGCGCAAAAAATACAACAAATACAACATTAAAACATGATGATTTTTAAAAAAGAAAATGTAAAACAAAGTACATGGCGCATAGAAAAGGAAACTGAAGACAAAGAACAAACATTTAATTTAAGCAACAACTATCAAGTTCACATTTCCCCCTTTTTATAACTATGCTATGGTGTCGTGGCAAATCATGTCATGTGGTAGTCCATTTCTTGACCCTTTCTGAGTACTGTCATAGTAACAACAGAGGCTGAACGCACTACCCTGTTGTTATGGTGAGGTACAGTTTTAACAGCAGCCCCAGTCTGTTTTCTGCACCCCTTATCCTTTTCCTCTTTCCTTTCCTCCCTCCAGCCCTCAATCCCTCCTTTTTCTGAAGGCATTCAGGTGAGTTTTTCTTTAGTTCACTGAAAACACTCAGTACCCCCTATGCAATGTTCTTAATTGCATTCTCATTCAGCTTTTCCATGTAGTTCCTAAGATCCTTTGAGTCTCCAAGCTCAATGTCCGGACATACCCATTTTATCTCACTGGTCTGCACTAGTGCTAATGGGCTGAGCACAGGACATCCATTACTGGACTTGACATTGGAAAAGGTGGTGAACTTCACTCTCTTTCTCTTGGTGGTGGGTGAGTTAAGCGACTCATTCCTGTGATCCCTCCCACCTGAGCTACATCCTCCCACACCAGCATTACCGCGCTGGATGCCTCCATTTAATAGTTGACTACCTTCCTCTAGGGTGCCGCCCAGCTCATCCTGCTGCTGTTGCTGCAGACATAGTCCCTCCTCTTGGCCCAGCCAAACCCAATCGTGGGCGTGGGGCATCGCCTCCGGGGCCTCCAGGGACAGCTGCTTGCTACGGTACTTGTATGCGTAAGAGATGCAGTTAATGAGAAAAACCAGGATGGCCAGGCAGAAGACTCCCAGCAGGGCATACATACCAATCTCCAGGTCAGTCAAGCCTCGGCGAGATGGCAGCAAGTCCTCATCAGTGCTGCGGCTCCGAGGCAGCTCAGCCTGGTCTGGATATTCAGAGAACACGCTTGGGACTCTCGCACCACTTTCTGCTGATAGACGGCCCCCATTAGGCCTCGCTGGAACATGGCCCCTTATGGTAGTGGCTCCACGGTTGATTAACCCAGTTTCCATGTCAGAGATAGATCCACCGTAATATGGAGGATCAGGCCGCGTTCGTCGATCTCCTGGTTGTCTGTATTGCTCCTCCGACTGACCAAACCTTACTTGTATGTTTGCCATTCCAGTGGCTAAAACAGTACGCCGTTTGCCCTTCTGGCACACTTCTGATGGACTCATTTCAACACGCACAAGCAAACCCTGTCCTTCACCCTGGGCAACAATGATGGGCCACTTCCATGCTGCACTGTGCTGCACTGCCACCACTTGTTCATCCAATGAGGTGGCTGCCAGAGTAAAATGGGCAGGGTTGTAGTTGTCTAGAGGAGTCATGGATCCATCACTGAATTGGAGCCAGGCACTGATGAGGGACTCCTTAAAAAAGAAAACAACAGGCACAGAGACAAATAGAACTTGTTACAACAGCAGTAAGCAAGTGTGCAAATAACCCTGAAAATAACTCAGAAAACAGTAATCTGCACAATTCCTATTAATGCATAAAGATGACTGGAAATAGAGGAACATGGTGAAAGTAAAAGTGAACTTTAATTACAGTAGAAAGGCTCATTGAAACAATTGGATAGAGTGGATTTGAAACTATTCTCCTGAAAGCCAAATATTCTTTCTCTCCAAGGGAAGAGACCGTAGCCTTCCTCCATTTGAAATTATAATTGCAGGAATAACAGAGCTGCTCAGTGGTTGGATATGCAAATCAAAGAGATGGCTTCACTATATCAAGAGTGAATTAATTATGAAAGAAAAATTACTGTGAATATCATAGACTCTTTAATAACCCTGATCCAACCCTGAACTTATAATCCAAATACAATGCACAATGCAGTGCCAGTACAGTAGAGACCAGACTTTCTCTGCTGCAAGATATTTTGACGTCTTGGACTCATACCTGTTTGAGCGATTCACTGACTTCCTGTGTGGTTGCAGTGGCGACGATGGCCCTGTTACTCCCTGGGCTGAGCTGCAGGGACAGCGAGAGCCCAGATACCATCTGGACCCCAAGCTCTGTCACACTCACTTTATCATCTAGTACCCTGATGCTCCTCTCAGCCAGGACCAATGACGTCAGAGGGGACAGCACCTGCAACACACACAAACACTTGCTACTGATGGTAGTATATTAAGATCCAAGATGACATTGTTACTGTGAATTAAGAGGAAGAGCCAATTTGCTTGTGGCCATTGTTGTTGACAATGGTGTCAGTGTAGATGATAAAATGTCTGCACTCTGTTTGTCAAGAAATGCCTTTTTGCTTCCTTCTCTGAATTTTATGATAGTACACACAAACATATTCTCAGAGTACACTGCCTCAATTCAAATATTGGCCTATATTGAGGTTTGGTTAGGTTTAGAGACCATTATTTAGGTTGAAATAAGTATTTCATTAAGATTTGAAAAACATTAACATAAGGCTTTAATAAGAATTAATACCTTGGTTGTACCAGGATCTTTGTCGTCGTGGTTACAATGATTACCCACATGGTCAAGGTCGGGAAAAGATTGTTGTCATAGTTAAAAGGAATGAAAGTTGATTCGTCCATCCACTTCGATCTGTTCTGTGGACCTGACTTCCTCCTTTGCTACCAATGACCTGTACTATTTAGGGTACTGGATCAATAAAATGTATATAAATGTACAGAAAAACTACTTTTTCTGTATTTTAAGTTCTTATAATTGGTAATTGAGCTTACATGCCAAGAACTGCAATAAAAAAGCACTGTGTGTGTATTATCTGAACAGGCATACTAATACATAAAGACGCTCTAAAACTGACATGCAAACATATAACCTCCACCCTACTAACACATTCTCCACCTCCCTGAGTTGCCAGAGGTGTAAGCATGTAAATTGTTGTGATATTGTTATGAGACGAGAATCCCTCCCATCCGCTCCAATTAAGGCTCCAGTCTCTCCTCCAGCCGCCCCCACATGGCTGCATTTACCAACCATAATGAACTGTCAGCAATGATCACTGCCTCATTTGTAGAGACCCTTTTCCCTGTTTTTTTCCCTTTGGTTTACCTCTTCTCATTTTCCCTTTTGGTTCCCCCCAACTGTAAAACTGATACCCTTGAATATTAAACAAAGCTAGATTCAGTATAGTCTCAAAAAATGGAAAGTGCGGTTTAACCTTATCTCTCAAAGGTTAAAAACAGGCTGTGATTGTGCAGCTGAGATTTTCATGCTAACAAGTAGGTATGCATACTTCTTTTTGCACAGATGAAAGGAAAGCAAAATATCAGTAGCACAAAATGTTGTTTATCTGAAAATTAGACATGCTCCATTGGCTACTGGCTTGATTTGAAAATGAAATATGGACAAACTGACTGGTTAAAATGTAATTATGTCCAGCTGCATAGCTTAAGTCAGCACTTTCACCTCAGGCAGAAAAAGATTATTCTAAAACCAGCATCATAACATAACTCCAGCTTTGGGTGTTTCAATTCATATAATTATAGGTGAATATTGTTAGGTGAGACTTAGGTGAGACATAGCTACATACTTTTCTTACTGGGAACCTTTACATTCTTATACTGAAATATAAGCAAGTAAAGGGATGGCTGAGTGCACAGTTGAAGAAGTAAAGTATCTCCTTCTCATAGCAGAAGCTGCCGAACTTCCAGCCATGAAAAGAATGTACTGTCTTTCACCTTTAAACCTGCCAGGAAGCACAATCTATAAACCCCTACAAAACTCTCCACAAGATGTCAGGAACATTTTTTGCATTCCTCAAATAGATCAGCACTCCCTTCAACCTAACCTCGACTACATACTAACAAATGTTCAGACTTCCTACTGTTCTTGTCTCAAAGATGTCAAGGCTCCTTTCTTTGATTCTGTGGAAGTAGTCAGGTCCCATCTCCTCCCCTTTATCAGAGTCCTTTGTCCAATTTTCACAAAGTCGTATCTCCCCTCCACCCCATTGGAGAGATTGCAGGTCCTGCCTTCGGCCCAAATACATACCTAGTTGTGAGATTCCCCCTCCGGACTTCCAGACATATCAAATCCCTTCCTCACACCAGTTCCAGAGTTTACAGGTTGCTTCATTCCACCCCCAGAGATCAATTACAGACCCCCTCCACGCTTTCCCTTTCCTAATCAAAGCTGTCAGAGTCTTGTCTTATATGATTTCTATCCAAATCTCCAAGGGGTTCCAC